>NC_056675.1:40000-640000 GCF_018350195.1 Panthera tigris | reverse complement strand
ACACGCCGAAGGTCGGACGGTTCTGTGTCCAGCCACGTCATGGTTTCTCAGGGTCCCGCAGGTGCTGGGAGGGGCCGGGCCCCGAGCCCTGACCCTCAGGGGTGCCCGGAAGTCTGACTTCCGCTGGCTTCCCCTGCAGGTTATTCCCAAGGACTACAAGACCATGACGGCACTCGCCAAGGCCATCTCCAAGAACGTGCTGTTTGCTCACCTGGACGACAATGAGAGAAGGTAGGAACCTGGGAGGGGCAGGGCTGGGATTGACACCCCTCCAGGGAGGCCTTGCTGGTCACCACCAGCCCTGAACCCCGGGGACCCGGTCACAGGGCACACTTTTGGAAGCATGTGCTCACAGAACACGGGCGGCTTCCAGAAATAATGTGCTCTGTGCACCTGCTGTCCTTCTGCATACCAGGTTGGGATCTGCGGGTTCCATGTGACTTTGTCGTCAAGAGACACTGTGGGTCTCCTCGCTCTGACCACTGGGGGCCTAGTCTTCCAGCAACCTCTACGAGGATCTGCCTTGTTGGGCTGAGCTCATTGCCCGGTGGGGAGATGGGACTGGCAGGCAGGGCTCGGGGGTCCAGGAAGGTGACTGACCAGGTGCTGATGTCAGTCACATGGTCTAGAAGGGCCGCAGGAATGGCCGTGGGTGGGGTCTGTCCAGGGACGGGCACCCGGCAGCTGTGACGGGCTGGGTGCCATGCTTGGGAATGAAGGTCCTACACATAGTTGGGAAAATCGGACTGGGAGCGTTTTGGGGTGATCCTTGAGGGTTTACTTGAAGTGTGCGCTCTAATTCCATGTTGTCACAAAATGGGATCACATTCTATGAGTTTGTCATGCTTACGAGGTCACGGACATCCCTCTTTGTCAGTAAAGACTTTTTCGGGGCTCACTGTATGGATTTCTGTGGAGTTGCTATAACTTCCTTACTCCTCTGTGTCTGTTTCTTCCTTCGAGCTAAGCTCCTCAGGGTGGATGAAAGGCTGTGCAGTGTTTTAATTCTCTTTTTTTTCCATTTTTGGTGAATTATGTTTCTTGGTTCGATAACCTAGTGTTCTGATGACAGTCCTATACAGAATCTAAACAACACGCAAACCCACAAAATAAGAAGAGAAAGTCTTCTCGCAGCCTCATTCTGTGACGCTCGTGGGTCCTTCCGCGTGAGCGTCTGGGACCGTTAACATCTGCTGAGCGCCGCCCCGCGTGGGGAGAGAGAGGGTCTTTGGGAGGCTTGCGGTTCTTGGATGCCATCGTGCCCTGGCGGACAGGAAGGAGCGGTGTTTACGCAGGATGGGCCCCCCACAGAGGAGCTGGGCCAGAGAGACGGGGCGTAGGGTCTCCGTAGGTGCCGGTGCGTTTTCCAGGGCTTTTGGCAACACGGCACAGGCTGCTCACCCAGGAAGGCCGCAGGGAAGGCCTGCCCACACCTTGGGCGCTCCCGGAGTCTCCGAGGCGAGGCCTGGCTGGCGCCGTGTTCCGGGAGTGTCGCGGGGGCATTTGAGATGTCCACCCGTCAGAAGCACATGGGGGCGTGACGGGCAGGGCGGGAGGCCAGTTCTCCACGTGGGCCCCCCAGCTGGGCTCACGCCCCAGGAGGGTTTTGACACGGAGAGGTGGTCTGGGATTCACCCTCCACAGGCCCTAAATGCAGGCTTGTGTCCTTGCAAGAGGGGAGCATGGGGGGGATTGCTCCGAAGAGAAGCCCTGTGACTGCTGCTGCTGCTGCTGCTTCTGGGCTCCTGGCCTCCAGAACTGGAGACAGTCCCCTGTTCTCAGCCTTCGTGGAGGTGTCCACCTGGCAGGTAGGTCCTCGGTCACCAGGTGGGACCAGAGGACTCGGAGTTGTAGCTTTATTAACTTGAATGTAAACATCAAAAACTCAGTCCAGATTTAAACCCGGGCTCTGACTGGATGGTGCGTTCACACGGGTTGAAATTCAGAAGGTGCCAGGGGTCCAGAGTGAAAGGTGAGCCGTCTGGAGATGGCCCTAGGACCCTGGCTCGTCTCTGTGGACAGACTCCGCACCCTCAGGCAGGAGGTCAGATGCTCCCCACAGCGGCCACACAGACCACCGTCCATTCTTTTTTTAAAAAAAAAATTTTTTTTAACGTTTATTTATTTTTGAGACAGAGAGAGACAGAGCATGAACGGGGGAGGGGCAGAGAGAGAGGGAGACACAGAATCGGAAACAGGCTCCAGGCTCTGAGCCATCAGCCCAGAGCCCGACGCGGGGCTCGAACTCACGGACCGTGAGATCGTGACCTGAGCCGAAGTCGGACGCTTAACCGACTGAGCCACCCAGGCGCCCCCACCGTCCATTCTTTACCCGGTTTCAGTCCTTAGGGAAGGGATGGACCGTGCCTGGCTCCATCGGGGTCCTGGCACTCTGCGGCCAACTCGGGGGGAGGAGGCGCTGCTCTGGGTAGAGGAGACGCTGTGGGCACGCAGCTGCCGGGCGGTGCGGGGCGGACCTCGATGCCGGAGCCCGGCCGGCGTGTGCACCTGACCTGTGTGCTGCAGCCGCTGGCCCCGTCGTCACCGGGTCGGGCCCGTCCCCGAGTGTGGGGCGGGAGTTCCGGGGCGCCGTGATTTGGGCTGTCCCCCAAAACCCAGCTCACACGGAAGGTTGGTTTTGTTCTCTGGGCCTCGGTGTCCCGGTCTGGTCCGCGTGAAGCCCCTGTTGGAACGGCCGCGGTGGCGGTGACGGTCACCCCCAGGAGCTTCTCCTTGCTCGTGTGTTTCCGGACGCAAGAGCAGCGCAGGCCTGGCGCCTGCGTGAGCGGTGGTGGGTGGGGCTGAGGGCGTGGCATGCGTGAGCTTTGGGTTCTCACAGGTCCGCGCCTGAGCGGTGGTGGGTGGGGCTGAGGGCGTGGCATGCGTGAGCTTTGGGTTCTCACAGGTCCGCGCCTGAGCGGTGGTGGGTGGGGCTGAGGGTGGTGGGTGGGGCTGAGGGCGTGGCATCCCCGGCCGCGTGAGGGTGACAGCAGGAGGTAACCGTGTGAGTGGGCCCTGGCTGCCGCCGGAAGTCGACTTCATCTGAGTGGGGGCACCCAGCTGTCACCCGTCGTTCGGCCCCTGATCTGATAAAGTTGACGGTGAAAGCGGCGAACAGACGGAGGTCACCCCGAGTTTGTGTGTCCGGCTCCACGGAGGTCAGGGCGCCATTGCAGAGCGTGTGCTGGGCTGCGCGCAGGTGCTGGGGGCGGCGGAGCAGAGGACGAGGTCCTGCCTCGCGGGGCTGGCCTCCCCGGAAGTGTCCATCAAGGGAACGCAGACGCCCGCAAATTTGGAGGCTGTGCTGGGACGGTCGTCCGGGGAGGCCCCAAAACGTGTAGCATGGGGTGACTGTCCCCAGGTAGGGCGCAGCCGGGTGGAGGTTGGGGGCAGGAAAGCTCGGTTGTGGCGGCCCAGACTGGCCGGCCCCCCCTGTGCTCCGGACAGTGCCGTGCTGGTGTCACAGGGCACAGAGGGGTGCTTGGTGTGTGGCCGGAATCTCGGGACTGTCCCAGGACTCATGGGATCGTCCCCTCCCAGGGATCCTCCCAGAACACTCGCCTGGCCTGGCCTGGCCGCGGGGACGCCGCCTGAGGCAGTGAGGCTGCAGACGGGCTCCCGGGAGGCCGAGGCGCGGTCTCGTCAACGGCACCCACCCGACCTCCCCCCAGTGCGGCTTCACAGACAGACCCCCGGAACAGTCACAGCGCGTCTGTCCTCTTGTGTCGGCTCGCACCCTCGGGGTGCCCCGGGTCAGTCCTCATTTCTTTCTGAGGGTGGGGGGTCTCCCCGTTGCAGGGGGGCCACCATGTGTTTATCCGCTTCTCCGCTGACAGACGCTGGGGCTGCTCCCACCTCTTGGTCGTCGGGCAAAATGCTCCCGTGAACACGGGCGTCTGGGTCTTTTGGTTGCAAACCCAGAGGTGGCTCGCGGGGCAGATAGTCCTTCCCCGTGTAGCTTTGTGAGGAACCCCACACTCAGCTTCCCTTCTGGCCCCACGGAGCTTCAAGTCCCCCCTTCTGTGGAGCCCGGGTGCCCCTTGGGGGGCAGTTGTGTTCGAGCCACGCCCTCCACACCCTTTGGTGGCCCCTTCCCAGCTCCCAGGCACTGGCTGGCCGGGGGCCGGTGTGGCCCGAGGACACGTTGATCCAAGTGGTGTCTCTGGCCACGTGCGTCCAGGAAGTGTCTGTGCCGGGGTCCTGTGCCCTTGGCCCTGACTTTCCAGACTCGTGCAGCTCCTACCGCCTCGGACTTTTCCAGATCTGGGAGCCAGGTGGACAAAAGTGCAGGAAGCAGATGGTTGGATTGAAAATTCCTCTTTGCGAGGCTGGCTTAGGAAGAGAGCTTTCTGTCAGGGGGTGTGTCTGTGGTTCAGATCTTTGTTTTGCCCTCAGGAAAACTCACTTTCCATATTGAAACCCTGGGGGGGGGGGGGCTCCTCTTTCTGGCCTCTGAAGGAACAGGCTGACGGTTCAGGAAGTGGCCTCCGGGGGAGCTGGCGGCCAGAGACTCGTCTCTTGACCTTTCCCTTGATATCCCCTGTGTGACACGCAAATACTTTGCTTTTTCCAGTTCAGGAGAAGGCGGGCTCAGCAGCTTGGGCTGGGGTTTGGGGCCCATTCTTTCCAGATGCACGTCTCGACTCAGAGGCTGCCTCCCGCGTGAATCCCCAGGAGTGAATCCGCTGGGGGCGAGCGCACCTTTGTGCTGAAAGACCCGCCCCCAGCTCAGGTGTGAGACCAGTAACCCTGTGGTCACGGGCTGGGTGGTTTTGCCCTTGTCGGTTAACGACGGCATCTGTCCTTCAGTCTGTGTGCAGATACTTGTGCCTGCGAAGAGGTGAGCACTTTGTTCAAAATCTTTTCTTGAAAAGAAGGTGATGCAACATAGCCATGGGGGAAGGGTCCTAACCCCCAAACCGCCACCTGTCTCCTAGGAGGGAGCGTCCGTCGAAGGCTCTCTCTGGGCCCCTGCCTCGGGTACCCCCTCCGTGCATAAAAAGGGGGTGTCTTTTGACCAAGGCCCCACACTTGTCACAGCAGAGCCAGGACTCCTGAGTCTTGGGGGCTCCGAGGCCATGCTCCCCCTCCCTCACTCCTCTGACGACAGGTCACATACACCTGCAGGAGGAAGGAACACTGGAGGGTGGGTGATCCAGACGTGGTCATTGGGGGGGTCTGCAGGTATCCTGGGGTGAACTGGCAGTGGGGGATCTGGGGAGCCAGAGGGAGGACCAGAAGACCCCTGAACACGGTGGCAGCTCAGTGATTTCTTAAGCACATACACACCCCGACTCACACACGTGTACAGACACAGGCATACTCACACATGCACACGTTCACGCTGGAGAATCCCACGTGTGTTAAAATGTCTTTTGGAAGGAGACAGTTGAATCAGGTCTTTAAGTTGTGTAATGACCTTCTCGGGGACTCCGTCCCCTCAAATGTGTCAAAAGCGTCAAATGGGAGGAATAAAACCAACTTCGAGGGTTGCAGTGACGGTGGATTGTAGTAATGTCCATGGGAGTGTCCTCCCGTGTTGTGTCGTCATCCCCATTGTCATCGTCCCTGTCATCGTCACCCACACCGCCACCATCACCCCCACCCTCCTCCCCCTCCCCGTCCCCATCCTAGTCACCGTCGTCATCCTCTTTCCGGCAGCCCTTTGGCTGTGTGGAGGGCAGACTGCATCACTGGGCTTCTCCCTGCCCACGGCCTTGCTGCTCTGATGCTGGCCCAGACGCCCACGCGAGCCCCGCAGCCCGGCCTCACTCCCTCCCAGTGCTCAGTCCGTGGCCACTCCACAAGGTCATGCTCTGCTCCATCCTGGGCCTGAGGTGGGTCAGCTGGCTGCTGTGGGCCTCCGGATGCAGCAGGAAGGGCTGTGGGTGACCAGCTCATCTCCCAACCTCAGTGTACAGACGACGGTTTCGAGGCCCAGTGAGGGGAGGGCCTTTGTCCTTCGCTCCAGGTCACAGTAGGTGTCCGAGCGGGGGCTGGAGCTGGTGTCTTCACGCCCCTCCACAGCCCCTCTGCTAAACTGAGTTACTCCGGGTGAGGGTCCTGGGGGCAGGGGGCAGGTGCAGGCTCCTTGCTTGGTATCAGGTACTGTGAGCAAAGTCAGATCCTTTGTCCTTCCTGGGGGTGCTAGGGGCACGTACTCTGCTCAGGGACACAGGCGGCCTCAGAGGGCAGCCTGCGGGGCGCTCCACAGCCCTGGGAAGGGCCATGAACCGCGGCCTGGCCCCGAGGGTGCATCCCAGGCCTGAGGGAGGGAGGTGGGAGCCCCCGGGTTCAGTCGAGCACCGCCGTGCCCCTGGGAGTCGGGAAGCGTGGCAATGAGGAGGCCCCGTGTGTGTGTGTGTGTGTGTGTGTGTGTGTGTGTGTGTGTGTGTGTGGTGCTTCGGGCCTCGGCGGGGCCTCATTGCTGGAGCCGCCCGCCCCACGAGCGATCTCACCCTGGGGCGGTCTTCCTGGCTGGCCCTGCTCTCTGCAGCTCTAATTAGAACGGGCCTCTGGCTGGAGCGCTGCGCCGCTGGCCTGAGCGGCTGTTTCCTGCTACCTGCCGCTGTCCCTCTGCCTCCCGCCCGCGCATCTCTGCAGTCTGTTTTTCCACAGATTGGCTCAGGTTCCCAGGTGATGAGAAAAACACGCTGCGGCCGAGGCATGGCCTCTGCCTGGCCCTTCTCTCCCGTCTGGCCACACACACAAAAAACCAAAATTAGCATTTTGGAGAACGCAGGGCCTCATCTCAGGAGGAGCTTAATGGCTTGAACGTGCAACGAATTTGGTTTTCGTCTTGCATAAAGCCTCCAGCTCCGGGCAGAGGAGCCCGTGAGGACTGGAGCTTGTTTCACGTGACCTGTTCCGAGCTAGTCCCTGGACCTCGGGCCTCACGGGCACCGTCTCGTTAGAACAGCGCTGGCCGGCTTCGCTGCTGGGGCCTCTGTTGAGGCATAGAGGCACAGAGAGGTTAGGCAGGCTGCTCAGAGCCCCCAGCTAGGACTGGGAGAAGCTGGGCTTGCACCCCGCCAGGACAGGGCTGCGCTGGGCCGGCCTGCCTCCGTGTGATGGTACCCCCCAGCTCAGTAACCCCCCCCCAGGGAAAGAGAAGAGTTCTTTCCCTCGTGCCCAGAATTAGTCCAGCTGATGGGGAGTCGTGTGGTTCCAGAAGGAGAACAAGGCACAGCTTTGGAGTCTCTGCGGAGTCTTTGGTGAGAAGAGCTGCCCAGGCTTGTGAGCACAGAGCGGTTAGAGCCCGTCCCGTCTGTCGCCCAGCTGTGGACATGTGGCGGTCTGTCTGTGGTCTTGGTGGTTGGGTGCCACAACGCTTTGAATCTTCTAGCATTTGGCCGTGTGCCGTTCCCAGAATGCCACAGACCCTCCTGTTCCCCTTCTCCCCACCCAACTGGCTCTCCTGCTGATGCCACCTGACGAGGCCCCGTGGACGATGGGTTTGAGCGGCCCGATGTCTTCTGTCGCCAGTACCCTTTCCATGGGCGAGGGCGTGGGGGCCCAGAGAGGGGTGGGACAGCCTGTTGCCCAGGGGCAGGGACTGGGGCCATTCCTTCAGCACCGAGTCCCGGAGGGCCGCTCCTCAAGATGCCCCCTGGCGGTGAGCGGGCCCACTGCACCTCTGCCCCCCACCCCCAGGGGGCGACGCGGCCCCAGGAAGGGGGCAGGCGCTGGCTTTGAGACCCAGTGGGCGCCTCGGGTCCTGGCTCCGCTCCATTCTTGAGCCGTGGTCACTAAACATAGGTGAATTGCCTGCCTGCTGGGGTGTGAGGAATTCACCAGCTGGCTGGGGTCAGAGCGGGGGTTGTAGGGAGAGGCCGGGGTGAAGGGCAGGTGGCCGAGAGGACTGTGGTCACCCACACTTGTCCTCATCTCCAGGGGGACTCTGTGGGGGCCTGGCCGGCTTCCCCGCTCCCGTTTGTCAGGCAGGAACATTGAGGCCCGGAGGAGGCGGGTGACTGACTGAAGGTCACGTGGGTTCCTTGGGGAGCACCAGTCTTCCCGAGACAGTCGTGCACGCGTCCCGGCTTCCGCAGTGAGAAAGCCTCGGGTATCTCAGTGTAACTTTAGGTGATGCTGCGCTCTGCATCGGGGCCTTGGGTCTGTCCCGACCCGCACAGCTGCCCCGTGAGAGTCAGTGATGGGGTCACCTGTGCTCCAGCTGAGGGCGAAGTCGCTTGCCCTGGGTCCCACAACCCGTGACCAACCGTGGTGAGCCCCGGTCGAGGCGCTGTGTGGTGCGTGGCCGTGCGCCGTCAGGACCCTGCCCGCAGCTGTGCCTCCCTCCTGCTGAGGGCTCATCCCAGTGGGGACCTTTCTGGGAGGAGGCTGCCCTGCGCCTCAACGCTGTGGGCTCACAGAGGAGGAAAGGACCCCATTCTCCCTGTACTTTCGGGGCGCTCACTTAGCAGAACCAGCGACCTTTGAGCCCGGTCTTCGAGGATGGGCAGAAGAGAGTGGGGAGGGCATTCGAGTGTTGGGAACAGTGTGGGCAGGCGGAGGCAGCAGCAGGGGTGGAGGAAGGGGGTGCCGGAACAGATGCTGAGTGCAGCTGGGGCCACGGCTCAGTGGGAAGGCGTCTTCTCCGACGCAGAGAGGGACAGAGGGAAGCAGGGAGGCCCGCGCTGGCGCCCCCCTGGGACACGGTCTTTGCTGCCCCCCCAGCCCCGCCTGATTCCCGTCAGGTGTCTGTGCCCTTGGGTCAAATGGAGCCGGCTTCGCGTTTGGAAGGAGTGGGAGGAGGCACCCGCCTTCCAGTGGCCCAGCTCTGCGTGCGGCGCCCACGCCTGTGGCTTCCCGCCTGGCACGTCCACCGGGAAATGGCACCTCTGGTCGCTGCGGCTGCCGCTCCGGAGGCGCCTGCTCGCCCTTTCGTGACCCGCCGTCCCTGGAGCCTCGTCTCCGCCAGGGGCCCACACGGCCCGCGTGCAGGGGACCCTCCAGGGGAAGGGATTGTGCTGCCTCCGCCTGGTTTCTGCCTTTCGTTTCCCGCAAACTCGTGGCAGTGGGTCCTCGGTGCGTGGGACCTTGTGGGAGTGGGTCCGGTGCATGTTGGAGTCTCCCCTCTGTCTTCAAGGCTGAAATATTAATATTCTACTGGACGGACTGGGCTTTGTTCGCCCGTCGATGGGAGGCTGTAGGTTTTACGTTGGCAGATTTCCTCTCCTTCCTCGATGCTTCTGATGTCCTTCTCAGAATGCCTTCCAGACTTCAAGACCATAAGCAAACACACTCGTGATCTTTTCTAGAACCTTCCCAGATTGCCTGTTGCTTGTTTCTCTTTCAGTGATGGGAGGCTTGATCCACCAGAAATTTTATTTTGGTTTAGGGACGTAAGCACATCGGATCTTCCCAAACAGCCATGCGTGCTGACACGGCCACTGAGCGGAAGTGTCTCTGTGCCTACTGATCCGACAGAAACCGTGTCCCTGTACTTGTGGGGGTCTCTGTCAGGTCTGCGCGTTCACTGAGCACCTGGGGGGGGCTGGCCCGGGCCCGCATGTTCTGAAGGCCTCCCCGCAGGGGCCTGTGGGCCTGGAGACCCCAGCAGGCTGCGGCCCCTCTCTGGGTGGGGGTGGGGGGTGCCGGCCCCGGGGCTCAGCAGCCGCCGGGTGGCTGTGGGGCGCCATGAGGGCGTTGGGGGGTCCAGGAAGGCGTGCTCAGGTTTCCGTTGTGTGGAGCTCACTGGCGGGTTAGGGGAGCGCAGGCCGGGGGTTCAGGTTGGCTCTGCTGAGGTGGGGTGCGGACGGATGTCCCCGACGAGCGTGTTGTGTGTGCACGTGGCGAGTGTGACTTCTGCCGCTGGTGTGGGGGAGTGTGTTTGGGTGACTGTTGCTGGAAACGCTGCGGGACCCTCTGTTACAAGTTCTGTCGCAGAGAATGGCAGGCGTGGGCGGCAGGGAGGGGCCGTGCCAAGGAGCCCTGGCCGCCGCGGTCCCACCCTTCCTCCCCCTGCCCGCGGACCCTCAGCCGTCACTCGGCCTCGCTGTTGATACTTCGTGAGGCGAACGTGTCACCCGCTCCCGTCCTCCACGTTTGGTGCGCAGTTGGGACAGGGTGGCGCTCGCTGGGAGGTGGCTCCCGGAGCTGCCGCGTGTAGCCTCGCGTGTCCGGATGGGAGCGCCCCTTCCCGCGTGGGATCAGGGCCCCCAGACGGTCCAGGGGCCGGTGGCGCGCCCTAAGCGTGTGGGCGGCCAGGAGCGGAACGCAGCGAGGACCCTCCGGAACTCCGACAGTCGGGGGTCCCATCCACGTGGCTCCTGAGGGGCCGGCTCCCCGCGCTGTGACCCGGGGGCAACAGCTGGTCCCGCCGCCTCCTTCAGAGAGCGAGGCGGCTGCACAGATGTGCTTTGACCTCAGGGGCGGCTGTGGGGGTGGGGGGGACACGGCAGGCCTCAGACCTGCCTGCAGCGGGGCCCTTTCACCCCTCGGGGCCACCGACACCTCCTCCCGCCCTGCCCGCCCCCCACTTGTGTCCCACACTGAGATCAGGCCTCTGGCCATTGGCACAGAGCCCTCTTTTGGTGGAGGCTAGACCGGGGCTGTTGGGGGACCGGAGGCCATTTCTCATTCATTCGTTCATTCATTCTCCTTCCCTTCTTCCTCCAGTATCTGTCCTCATTCACTTGTGCATGCGATGTGATCCGTCCTCATTCATTCATTCATTCATTCCTGTCATTCATTCATTCACTCGTTCATGCCACGTGATCCGGCCTCATTCATTCATTCATTTCTGTCATTCATTCATTCACTCGTTCATGCCACGTGATCCGGCCTCATTCATTCATTCATTTCTGTCATTCATTCATTCACTCGTTCATGCCACGTGATCCGGCCTCATTCATTCATTCATTTCTGTCATTCATTCATTCACTCGTTCATGCCACGTGATCTGGCCTCATTCTCCCACTCCTTACCTATTCCCACTCACTCATTCACTCCGTGAGATCGTCCCCATGGATCCATCCTCAATCACTCCTTGACCATTCAGGTGCCCGTGGCTTTTCCTGACCTTTCTCTGGCCTTTCAGAAAAGACCGTTTTCTAAAGGTTTGTTCCAGTGCTTGGCAGGGGTTACCCCTGCCTCAGGTGTTGGTTTTGCCCAGTGGCTCCCAGTCGTCAGTGTTGGCTTCATCTGTGCTGTGTACCTGCTGAGCACCGGGCACTTGTGACCTCATTAATCTCTCCCAGCAGCCGTGTGTGTGTGTGTGTGTGTGTATGTGTGTGTCTATGTGTGTGTGTTGTCTCTGTCTGATGTTTAGGTGAGGAAAGTGGGCTCATAGGTGAAAGGGCTTGTGTGTGGTCCCAGAGAGGCCAGGCCAGCATCCAGCCTGGCCTGTGTGGGCATGAGGTCCCCTCTGCCGACTTCAGGGCCGTCGGCCCCACTAAGCTTGGCTATGTGCGCTGTCCTGGGCTGGGTGCGGTGGGGAGTCTGGGCAGGGCAGCGGAGCTCTGGCCCTGGCCTTGAGAAGTGCTCAAATTCTGGGCCTGGGAGAGTTTCAGCACTGAAAAGGGAGGAGCCTAGGGAAGCTTCCAGAAGGCGGAGGGCCTGGAGGACCCTTAGAGTGGTGGCCGTGCTAGAGACCGTTTTTTTTTTTAAGTTCATTTATTTATTTTGAGAGAGAGAGAGACAGAGAGAGAGAGAGAGAGAGAGCGCGCTGGGGAGGGGAGGGAAAGGGGCAGAGAGAGCATCCCAAGCAGGCTCTGATCTGCACTGTCAGCACAGAGCCCAACGCGGGGCTTGATCCCACGAAACCTGAGATCGTGACCTGAGCTGGAATCAACACTCAGACGCTCAACCGACTGAGCCCCCCAAGATCCCCCCTCCGGGAGCCCCAACACTGTTTTGCTATCAAGAGGAGGCTGTGTCAGACAGGGGAGCCAGAGGATGACCCTGGGTGCCGGCCTGGCCTTGCTGAGGGCTGGCTGTGTGACCTCGGAGGCAGGAGCTCTCTCCCGCTCACTGGCTCGTCGGCATGTGATTCTGTGCTTTCTAGGGAGGGCGGGGGCTTTGTGGGAAACGCACCGGGAGTGGGCGGGGGAGGGTCTGTGCTGGACACGCAGCTAGGGACGGCCTTTCGCGGGCCGAGGAACGTTTCAGCCAAGACCGGAAAGCGTGGGGATCGGGAAGCTTGTTTCTGGTCTGAGGGCCAGGGGCAGCCTGGGTGGTCGGAGGTGACCAGGAGGGATCCTGTCAAGGCGGAGAGGGTGACCCAGACCCTGCCCTTCTGAGGGCCGAGGTCCTCCAGCATGACACACGGACCCTGGTGTGCAAGCCCTCCACGGGCCACTCAGCGGGGCCAGAGTCCTGGGTTTCAGAGTCCAGATTCGCACTTGGGACCGAGCAGTCGAAGTCACCTTTCCCCGACTTTTCCCCGACCTTTCCTGACCGTTCCTAGCCCTTACTCTTAAAAAGTTGACCTCCTCCGCTGTCAGAGGGGCGGTCTTACCTGGGTGGGTTGCCCCGAGGTGCAGAAGCCTCAGGGCCACGAAACGTTGGAACAAGGCCTCATTTTAAATAAGGCGCTATAAATCAGTATAAATACAAAAACTCCAAGTGGTGTATTTCCAGAACAGTCATAATCTTTCAATTTAATAATTATTTATCAAAAATGTTGACGTATTTATGTTTAGTCAGCCGATACAAAAAAAAAACCTTCTGTATCTTAAAAAAATTACGATAAAAGCTCCAGAAATTCAGTGTATCTCGTACGGAGAGGTGTGGTAGGGTGATGGACGAGACAAGGCATAAATGTTCTTATGTTCGGGTATGTTCTGTGCGGAAAGTTCTGGAGACAAGGAGCCATGTGAATATCCAGCGCTCAGTAACGTCCCGTTTTAAGTAGCTGGCGAGGGGCCGGTCACCCTCGCCATACTGGGGAGGATTCTCTGGGGAGACGAGGCCAGTGGGGTGCAGACATACCTGAGGCATTTGGTACCGGAGAGCCCGCTGTGTGCTCTGGGCTGAGTCTGAGTGCCCGGGACCCAGGAGCCCTGCTGTCTGGGGGCAGGAGGATGTGATGTCCCAGCTTGCACAGAGAGCCGACTCTCCTGCTATCCTCCCCCCCCGCCCCCCCCCCCAGGCCCTCCGTGGGTGGGATGGCGCCCACTCACCACGGGGACGGTCATCTCCATTCCATCCTCCGGTCCAGGTGCCCAGCTCCTCCAGAAACGCCCACACGCACCTGGAAGTAACACTTCTCCGTCTGGGCATCATCGGGGCATCCCGTGGCCTGGGCGGTGGGCACACGAAGTCTCCTTCGCACCAAGGGTTTACGTTGACCGTATTTGCAGAAGGACAGAAGGACGGGTGGCAGGCTGTTGTCTGCAGTGGCCAGAAGTCACTCCCTGTCCAAGTATGTGAACACACAGTGCAGCATTTTCGTTGTCGGCCTAGAAACACCCGAAGGGATGTGGTTTAAGGGTACTCATGTGCAGGCATCGCGACCACGGGCGTAGTCACAGGAAGGGAGGGACTGTGGATGTAGCCTGGGTGCAGGGAGGCTGCCAGATCCGGAGAGCCTGGCTGGAGCAGCCCGCTGGGCACTGGAGGGAGGTGTCATGTGCCCTGGGTGCCCTCACCGCTGCCCCGCTGCCCCGTTCCTGCACGGCGTGTGCTCAGCCGATGGCCTTTCGGATTGGAACCGCCTTCCTGTTATATTCAGGCCAGCGGCCAATTTCAGCATTTAAGTCTTGGTTTTCGTTGAGTGTGTTGAACATGGCTTGTTCTTAATTACCCCTGCCGTGACGGCTCGTAGTTCAAAGCTAAGCGTCTCTCAGAGCAATTAACTCGTAATCAATTTTACGTGGCTCCTTGTGAGTTCCCGGGTCCGGGCCGAGAACAGAGCCACTTCCTAGCGATGCTTTCGTGGCGAACAAGGTTTAATTGTGTGGAAATGATGATGATTCTGCAAGCAGCCGTGTTCCTGGAGCATTTTGCTCCTTTCAGCCACGTCGCAGCTCTGGTTAGCCGGGGTGCTGGCGGAAGGACACGGTGTTCTCGTGTCCTCTGGGCTCCGTGGCCTTCAGCACTCGGATTTGCAGAACCGGAAAAGTTCACGAACATCAGACTTCCCACATTTTGGAATCTGTGCGCCACCTGGCCAGAAACATTGAGAGTCTTCTCCTGAAGGGGGAGCACGAGGTTGAGATTTGGGGTGGGGTGCAGCTCCTCAGAGCCAGGTTCTCAGGCCCCTGCCTCCCTGGGTCCAGTGTGAACCTGAGCGTGGCCGCCCCGTGTCCAGCCTTTCCCAGAGGGATGTCTGATCTTGCCCCCGCCTGCCGTATGGGGCCGTGTGGTGACGTCACGGCGTCCAGCATCGGGTGTGAAGGAGACGGCGGACATAAGCCCGCTCACGTCCGGTGCGCGGTGCCCTCCACACGCAGAAGCTGCGACCGCGTTTCCCGCCATCGGGTCACTGCAGTGTGTCCTATCACCTTGCCATCAGGTGCCCGTGAACTCACTGCTGTGTTCAGCTACAGCATGCTGGGGCGCTGCGGTGGGATACGAGACGCCCGGGTGGCCCTGCCCTTGCCCCCGGCCCGAGGGAGGCCTACTGGAAGTAACTGACTGGGTTTCCTAGGGTGAGGCGGGGCCCCCATGTTGCACTAGACTTGACTGGTGTTTCTTTCAAGGGTTCTGAGCCAGCCCGATGCTAAAGCCACGTGTGGACGTAGGTCTGGCCGAGGACGTGCACCCGAATTCCACCTGCGTTCTCTTCCTGCGGGTTCTCTCTGCAGCCTCTGTGTTCTCGGAGGGGAGGGCACGTGGGCCTGGGGACGCTGAGCGACCTTGGGCAGGCACTGCTTCCTCTGGCCCCCACGACGAGCGGGGACGGTGCGGGCAGGGAGGGGCTCCAGAGACACGTCTGCTCCTTTCTCATCTGTGTCTCTCAGTTAAGGGTCTCGAGTGAGTCACGGGTCGCAGGACAAGCTGCACCTCGTTTACAGAGGCTGAGAGGCTCAGTGTGCAGAAGACGCCTGCCCTCACTCACCCTCACGGGGTCACGGCTCTTAGACGTCTCGAGAGAGGACCGCCCAGGTATCCAGGGGGCCCTCCACGTGGGGCCCGGCCGTGCCCCTGTGGGGACCCTCGGCTCCAGGCAGCCTGGTCTGGGCCCCCGAGGAGTGAATTCTGTCCCTAGTGCATGGACCACCTCCCCCTGACCGCGTGGGCTTCGGAGCTCAGAAGTGGGTGATTTGAACAGCATTTTAAGAGATCTTTGACATCTCGAGATGCTTTGGACAAGGGAGCTGCTCTGTTAGCCCAGGGCTCGCTCTCGGTGCGGGTAAGTGTCTGCACGCGAGCCCACTTTTCTGCAGACGGGCGGGGGCACCGCTGCCCCCTGCTCGCCCACATGCTGCAGACCGAGGCGCAGCGGCCCCCCAGACGTTGTGGCCTGAGCAGTGGCCGTCCGTCATGCTGGTGGGGCCCGGTGGGGACGGCTTCCGAGCCCCACGAGGCCGGGGACCACAGCCAGGAAAACACAGAAACAAGGGGTTAATGAGGGCTCTGCACCCCAAGTCTGGTGCCGGGCTCGGCCGACTTGAGGTCTGGGCCGGGCTGGTCCCTGGAGCGTGGTGGCCTCGGCCCTCGGACTCCCTTGTGACGGATCGGGACTCCCGCAGAACGAGGTGGAAGGAAGCCGAGTGACCAGTTACGACCGAACTGCCCCACAGTGTCCTTTGCAAGGTTTTCGGTCACCAGTCTTGCTCCTCCTGGGGTCCCAGTCAAGTGTGCGCCTGGAGGCCATTGGGCACCAGCGCGGGAAGAGACGGGACTGCGTTTTGGCCCAGGATTGTGCGCTCTCGAGCCACGCCGCTGGAAGCCGCCTGAAAGAGTGACCATGTGTCCGGAAGTTTGAGGTAAAGCCTCATTTTCTTCTTCCTCTTTTGCACCAGAAAAGTTCGGTAACTTTCCTGCTGAACAGCACTCTGCTCAGAGCCAGACCGCTCGGCACCTGCCCCATGCTGGGGGCTCCACGCGTGTCACCGCTCGCCGTCTGGGCGGTAGGGGTGCGGCCTGCCTTTTCCTAGGGTGGAAGCAGGCTCGGAACGGCCGGCAGGACCGGGACCTCGCCGTCTCCCCTGGGTGTCCCGTCGTGACGCCAGCCGTCTGGCGTTTAGGAACCAGGGGCCGACCCGGGTCCTTGGAAGACAGGTGTTTTCCTGCCTCTCCTTCTCTCTCTTTCCGGAGCCGCTCGGTCGGGGTATCGCACACGTACCGTACCGCTCGCCCAGAGTAGGCGTCCGACTCCAAGACTCCTGCCGACGTACGTCCCCGGTGCCTATTTGCCATCCGTCCTCTCCACCGCCCTACCTCACCACGACTCTGCACACCTTTTCTGGACGCTTGAAATGATGGAAGCAGACCCTGCGTGGCCCTGTGTTTCTGGCTTCTTTTACGTAGAACGACGTTGGCTCGCCTGTGCTTGGATTGCCGTCAGCCTCGCGGGTATCGTACGTGGCTTCGCTTTGCATGTGCCTAGTGAGTAATGAGACTGGACGGCTTTCCAGGTGCTTCTTAGCCATTTGTACGAAGTCTTTGGCAAAGTCCTTAGTTAAATTTTTTGCTCTTTTTTTTTTTTTTTAATTTTTTTTTTTCAACGTTTTTAATTTTATTTTTGGGACAGAGAGAGACAGAGCATGAACGGGGGAGGGGCAGAGAGAGAGGGAGACACAGAATCGGAAACAGGCTCCAGGCTCCGAGCCATCAGCCCAGAGCCTGACGCGGGGCTCGAACTCATGGACCGCGAGATCGTGACCTGGCTGAAGTCGGACGCTTAACCGACTGCGCCACCCAGGCACCCCGAATTTTTTGCTCATTTTTCAATCGAGTTCTTGGTCTTATTGTTGACTTTGGAGCACTCTTTATATATTCTGGACGTGGATTCTTTATCAGATGTGTGTTTGCAAATCTTTTCTTCCCACTTGGTTTGGCATTTCTTTTTTTTTTTTTTTAACTTGTGTAATGTTTATTTATTTTTGAGAGAGAGAGAGAAAGAGAGAAAGCTGGGGAGGGGCAGAGAGGGAGACAGAATGTGAAGCAGGCTCCAGGTTCCGAGCTGTCTGCACAGAGCCCAACATGGGGATTAAACTCACGGACCGTGAGATCATGACCGACCTGAGCTGATGTCAGACGCTTAACCCACTGAGCCACCCAGGCGCCCCGGTCTACGACCCATTTTGAGTTACTTCTTGTGTGTGGCTGGAGGTCAGGGTCCAGGAGTATTTCTTTCCTGTGGATTCCCATTGTCCCAGCGCCTTCTGTTGAAACACTGCTCTCTGTGTTGGACGGGAACCTGCGGCTGGAAGTGTGAAGGCTTATTTCTAGACTCTCAGTCTGTCCGTTGCTCTGTGTGCTTGTCGTGGCACCAAAGGCCGTGTGAGGCAGGGGGGCTCTGTCGTAAGTTCTGAAACCAAGTTGTGCGAGCCTTTCATTTTGTTCTTTCTCAAAACCGTCCTGGTTGCTATGGGGCCTTTGCTTTTCTTTATTATTATTATTTTTTTTGCATTAATTTATTTTTGAGACAGAGAGGGACAGAGCATGAACGGGGGAGGGTCAGAGAGAGAGGGAGACACAGAATCCGAAACAGGCTCCAGGCTCTGAGCTGTCAGCACAGAGCCCGATGCGGGGCTCGAAATCACGGACCGCGAGATCATACCTGAGCCGAAGCCGGATGCACAACCGACTGAGCCACCCACCCAGGCACCCTGGAGATCGGTTTCTTACCGAACTGGTATCTCGTCAGTATCACGGCTTCGGAGTCCCAGACGTGAGACCTCCCTCCGTGTATTCAGATTCTTCGTTTCTCTTCACAACGTTCTCTGGTTTTCAGTTTCAGTCTTGCATTTCTCTTGGTAGATGTTCTGTTCTTTTCGACGCTACTGTGAGACAGACCTTGTCCTCGGCAGGGTGGGCCGGCTTTGGCCTGGAGGCCGCTGTGGGGCCTCTGGTGGGCAGGCGTGTGGCAGGCCGGTCCACTGCAGCGGGCTGCCGGGGGTCTTTGTCTGTGGCTTTGCCTCATCTCTGCTGGGCCCAGGGACAGCTGCTCAGTCCCCACCAGGTGGAGCTGGGTGAGGTCTCCAGATGGGGTTTAGTTATGGGAAGTGTGCCTTTGCAAGTTGCCTCTGGGACCAGTTAGGGGGAGAAGCTGTTCCCCTGCTCAACATTCGCTGCTCTGCTCTGGGCATAGGCTGGCATTTAAGTTAAAATGTGCCAAGTCCCAGGGACTCACAGACATTCTGAAGATATTCTAGGCCTTTGTTCCACAGGTTCATTCCAGGGCATTTATTAAATGCCTGCTGTGTACCCTCGCTGGCCGGGCATTTATTATGTGCCTGCTGTGTGCCTTCGCTGGCCTGTGGCACTCAGATATTATCAGTGATTGCGAGGCCGGCAGCTGCCAGGGCCCCCCCAGGCCTTCTCTGGGCAGGATGAGGCCTTGGAACAGAGCACAGCATGAACAGAATGGGCTCTTCCTTGCCCTGAGCTGAAGAGACTGCAAGAACCAGCTGCCGGCATCCAGGGACCCCAGTATGGGGCTCTGCCCCTTCACGAGCTGGGAGGGGATGCCTGGGGACCCCAGCATGGGGCTCTCCCCCTTCGCGAGCTGGAGGGGGATGCCTGGGGACCCCAGCATGGGGCTCTCCCCCTTCACGAGCTGGGGGGGATGTCTGGGGACCCCAGCATGGGGCTCTCCCCCTTCACGAGCTGGGGGGGATGCCTGGGGACCCCAGCATGGGGCTCTCCCCCTTCACGAGCTGGGGGGGATGCCTGGGGACCCCAGCATGGGGCTCTCCCCCTTCACGAGCTGGGGGGGATGTCTGGGGACCCCAGCATGGGGCTCTCCCCCTTCACGAGCTGGGGGGGATGTCCGGGGTTCCCAGCACTGGGCTGTGCCCCCTCCAGCATGAGGTATGTATGCCTGGTTCTAGCTTTCCCGATTCTCATTGTTTTCTTCTTTACTCCTTTATTTTATTTTGTGTCCCTATAACATTGTTGAAAGTCTTTATTTAGGAATTTACAGTCCTGTATAAAAGGTTTTTTTTTTTTAATTTAATTTTTAATTTTTTAAAATTTACATCCAAATTAGTTAGCATATAGTGCAACACTGATTTCAGGAGTAGATTCCTTAGTGCCCCTGACCCATTTAGCCCATCCCCCCTCCCACACCCCCTCCAGTAACCCTCAGTTTGTTCTCCATATTTATGAGTCTCTTCTGTTTTGTCCCCCTCCCTGCTTTTTATATTATTTTTGTTTCCTTTCTGTTATGTTCATGTGTTTTGTCTCTTAAAGTCCTCATATGAGTGAAGTCATATGATATTTGTCTTTCTCTGACTAATTTCACTTAGCATAACATCCTCCAGTTCCATCCACATAGTTGCAAATGGCAAGATTTCATTCTTTTTGATGGCCGAGTAATACTCCATTGTATATATATATATCACATCTTCTTTATCCATTCATCCGTCGGTGGACATTTGGGGTCTTTCCATCCTTTGGCTGTTGTCGATAGTGCTGCTATAAACATGGGGGTGCATGTGCCCCTTCGAAGCAGCACACCGGTATCCCGTGGATAAATGCCTAGTAGTGCAATTCCTGGGTCGAAGGGTAGTTCTATTTTTAGTTTTTTGAGGAACCTCCATACTGTTTTCCAGAGTGTCTGCACCAGTGTGCATTCCCACCAGCAGTGCAAAAGAGATCCTCTTTTTCTCCGCATCCTCGCCAACATCCGTTGTTGCCTGAGTTGTTAATTTTAGCCATTCTGACAGGCACCAGGTGGTATCTCAGTGTGGTTTTGATTTGTATTTCCCTGATCATGAGTGATGTTGAGCATCTTTTCATGTGCCTGTTGGCCATCTGGATGTCTTCTTTGGAGAAGTGTCTATTCGTGTCTTTTGCCCATTTCTTCACTGGATTATTTGTTATTTGGGTGTTGAGTTTGATAAGTTCTTTATAGATTTTGGACACTGACCTTTTATCTGATATGTCATTTTCAAATATCTTCTCCCATTTTGTCGGTTGCCTTTTAGTTTTGCTGACTGTTTCCTTTGCTGTGCAGAAAGAAGCTTTTTATTTTGATTTTGCTTTTGTTTCCCTTGCCTCCGGAGATGTGTTGAATAAGAAGTTGCTGCGGCCAAGATGGAGGTTTTTGCCTGCTTTCTCCTCGAGGATTTTGATGGCTTCCTGTCTTACATTGAGGTCTTCCATCCATTTTGAGTTTATTTTTGTGTCTGGTGTAAGAAAGTGGTCCAGGTTCATTCTTTTCTGCATGTCGCTGTCCAGTTCTCCCAGCACCACTTGCTGAAGAGACTGTCTTTATTCCATTGGATATTCTTTCCTGCTTTGTCAAAGGTTAGTTGGCCATACATTTGTGGGTCTATTTCTGGGTTCTCTATTCTATTCCATTGATCTGTCTGTTCTTGTGCCAGTACCATACTGTCTTGATGATTACAGCTTTGTAATACAGCTTGAAGTCCGTGATTGTGATGCCTCCTACTTTGGTTTTCTTTTTCAAGATTGCTTTGGCTATTCAGGGTCTTTTCTGGTTCCATACAAATTTTAGGATTATTTGTTCTAGCTCTGTGAAGAATGCTGGTGTTATTTTGATAGGGATTGCATTGAATATGTAGATTGCTGTGGGTAGTATCGACATTTTAACAATATTTGTTCTTTCTTTACTCCTTTAAAGTGTGTTTTAGATTTACATACATCAGGAAGAATGCCATTTTCTTTTTCCTTAGTTTAAAATTTTTCCAATTTTGGAGAGAGAGAGGGGCAGAGTGCGTATGCTAGCGGGGAAGGGGCAGAGAGTGAGAGAGAATCCCAAGCATGCTCTCTAGTCATCACGGAGCCTGATGCAGGGCTCGATCCCATGATCCTGGGATCACGACCTGAGCCGAAATCAAGAGTCGGACATTTAACCGACTGAGCCCCCCCAGGAATGCCTTAAAGAATGTATAATGCATTTTATTTTATTTTATTTTATTTATTTAAAAAAAAATTTTTTTTAACGTTTATTTATTTTTGAGACAGAGAGAGACACAGCATGAATGGGGGAGGGGGAGAGAGAGAGGGAGACACAGAATCGGAAGCAGGCTCCAGGCTCTGAGCCGTCAGCCCAGAGCCCGATGCGGGGCTCGAACTCGCGGACCGCGAGATCGTGACCTGAGCTGAAGTCAGACGCTTAACCAACTGAGCCACCCAGGCGCCCCTGTATAATGCATTTTAGTGAAGTAATTCTAATGGACCAAACTGTGAGGGTTAAGAACCAGAAGAGTTAGCGTCCGTTCTGGGGACTCCTTCTCTCTAACACTTGATAATTTTACCACCTATGTATACTTGCCCGAAGCATGCATTCTTGTTCTGCGTATTTTAAGTTTTGTATAAATGGAATCATTCTCTTTGTTATTTTCTTTTCTGTCTTATTTTCTGTTCAATGTTCTAAGATTCATTCATTGAAGAAAGCAGCTGTCATTTATTCTTTTTTTTTTTAATTAGGGTGAAATTCGTGTAACCTAAAACTAACCATTTTTAGAGTGAACACAGCACTCTAGTCACAGCACCATGCATCCGCCCCACCATCTTGTTCTGGAACCTTTACACCACCCCACAGGGTACCCCGTGCCCACTGGTCATTGCTCCCCATCTCCCCGCCCCACCCCTGCAACCACCAGCCGCCTCTGTGCATGTCCCATTCTGGCTGCTTCATGAACACAGAATCGCTCAACATGTGGTCTCGACAAGTCTGGCTTCTGTCATTTAACATAATGCCTTCCAGGTTCGTTGTCGCTGCAACATAGACGAGAGCTCCCTTCCTCTCTGTGGTTGAGTGGCGGCCCACGGTATGGCTAGACCACGTTTGGTTTGCCCATTCGTCTGTTGGTGGACGTCAGGCTGTTCCCACAGTTGGGTTCTTGTGAATAGCACTGCCGTGAACATCTACACGCATGTATTCACATGAGCACGCTTTCAGTCCTCTTGGGCACCTACCTACCAGGGTCTGTGGCAGCTGTGTGTGTGACCTTTGAGGAGCTGTCCCGTTTTTGTTGGGTACAGTGTTTGATTGTCTGAATATTCCATGGCTGACCCGTTCCATAGTTGACGGTTGTTTGGCTAGACCCTGCTTTTTGGTGGCTGTGAGCGTTTGTGCCTCCTTTGCACATGGACAGGCATTGTCCACGGTACGTACTCAGGTGTGGACCTGCTGGGTTGTCATCCGTGTGTGTCTTCCGTTCACTGGGGAAAGCTGTGTGTGCGGGCCCCACTTCCCCACACCTTCACCAACGCTGGGTATTGCTGGCTGGTGGTGGGCTTCTTGGTTATTTCAGTGGCTGTGTGATGCTGCCTCGTTGTGGTTTCAATTTACATTTCCCTGATGACTGATTCGATGAAGCATCTTTTCATATGTTCATTCCCTGTGCGAGTCTTTTACCCATTTCGGTATTGGGTTGTATGTCTTTTTCTAATCCTTTTTTTTTTTGGTTATTAAAAAAATTGTTTTTAAATGTTCACCTATTTTCTGAGAGAGAAAGAAACAGAACGTGAGTAGGGGAGGGGCAGAGAGAGAGGGAGACACGGAAACCAAAGCAGGCTCCAGGCTCCAAGCTGTCAGCACAGAGCCTGTCGTGGGGCTCGAACTCACAGACTCACGAACTTCGAGATCGTGACCTGAGATGAAGTCAGACACCCAGCCTACTGAGCCACCCAGGCGTGCCTGTCTTTTCCTAGTTCTTTTTATGGGTTGTAAAATGTTGTAGATATTAAACCACCGTCTCTTTGTACTTGCACATTCATCCCCCAGTTTGTGGCTTGTCCAAGGTAGTTGAATGTACTACTTTTTCCTGTTAAGGTTAGTGTTTTTATGACTTGATGAAGGATAAAGAAATCCTGTCCTTTCCTGAGACCATGAAGATGGTCTCCTAAATTATGTTAGGAACCTTACAGTGTTTTCTTTTGTAGTTAGGTCTCAGGTGTCCCTGGAATTGGTGTTTTCTATGGTATGAAGGAGGGGTACAGTTTGGCCTTTCCACAGGGACAAGCAGGTGTCCCAGAAGCACCTGCTAAAATTCTGCCTTCCTTGCACTGACCTGGAATACCGCCCCTATTGTGTATCAAGTGCATTTCCTCTCTGGACGATTGGACTGCCTACCTCTCCCTGACCCAGCACCACCCTGTCAATCACCGTAGCTGTAACAGGAGTCTTGATTTGTGATCAGGAAGATGCTCCCTCTTTCTTTTTCGTTTGTCCTACTTAAAATAATTCTTTTTCTGCCTCTTTTGTTCTCCATCTCTGTCTTCTCTTTAAGTTGCAAGCTACATCGTATACACAGAAGAGCGCACAGAACGTTTACACGTGTGTGCACACATGCACTCACAGGGCTTAGAGAGCACATATAAAATGAGCACCCGTGTAGCCAGGATCCGTTTGTAAGTGGCTACACCTCGGGGCTTCCAGTGTGCCTCTCCCGACCACGCTGCATGACTTCTGCGGTCATTACTCTCCTGCGTTTCCTTTTAGTCCTCTGGCGTGCACGCAGCCCTAACAGGGCAATGTTGCTTTCTCTGCTGCTACCCGGTTTGGAACTTCATATGAATGGAGTGAATGTGTATGTTTTTGTGTCTTGGATCCCTGTCCGACTTGGTGAGCTTTTACTGGTGCTGGAAGTCACTGTTCCCTTCATTTTCATCACTGAATAGGCCTTTGTGTTTTCCTCATAGTTTGTAATCAGCTTGTCTGGTTCTCCAGAGTCACCACTTGGGGTTTTGACCCGTATTGCACTGAGTTCTGCATTTATTCGGTGAGAATCGACACCTTTCCTATGTAACCCATGAACATGGTGTCTCTCTTATCTAGGACTTTAAAGAATTTTCCAACAGTTTTCTCCATGAAGGTCATAAAATCTTCAGTTTGTTCCCAAGTGATTCACATTTTCATGTTTTTATAAATGGTATCTTTAAAACATTTCAATTTTTGATAGCCTGTTAGGTTATATGCTAATGCAGTGGGTTTTGATAAAATGGTCTGAAGTCCACAGAGACTACAATTAGCACTCACAATTTATCTGCAGACCCTTCGTATGATTTCCCCCTGTAATCTGTCACCAGGATGGGTTTACATTCAGTGATTTCCCACGTTAAATCAACTGTGGGCTAAACCCGAGGAATCTACAGAAATTCCCAGAACTAATGCATGAGTTCGGCACGACCGCAGAATGCAAGGTCAGCTTGCAAACACCACCTGCATTTCCACATACGAGCAATGTGCCGTGTGAACAGAAATTAAAGATGCAGTATCGTTACAGCCACTGTAAATAAAGTAACCTCCTTCGGTACAAACTTAACACGTGCAGGATATGCGTGCTTAAAATTACAAAATGCTGAGGAAAGAAGTCTAAGAACACTGAATATGCAGAGAAACATACCATGTCCATGGATGAGGAGACTCCACCTTGGAAAGATGTCACTTGTCCTCAGACTGATCCCTGGGTTTAATGCATTTGCTACCAGTATCTCAGCAGGTGTTTAGTTAAAGTCTGCGTGGGAGTGGACAGAACCCAGGGCAGCAGAAACAACATTGCAAAGGAACAACGAGTTAGTAAGGCAGGAGGCTCGCTGTGTCCCTGCGACAGCCAGGATGCGGCTCAGAACAGGAACCACACAGCTGTGCCCAGCCGACTTCTGATGGGACCGGGATGGTGAGGCAGTGGAAGGGGATAGGCTTTCCACGTAGGGGCCGGAAAGCGGCCTTGACCTCAATCCTGCATCTTACTCAAAACGGAACTCGAGATGGATCGCAGACCTAGCACGGCTGTGAAACTTCTAGGGAAGGTCTTCAGGCCCCATGACTGACTGGGACAGAGCACTTTGGTGGCAAGACTGTGATATATGAAAGGAAGATAGACAAACTGACTTCTCAAATTTAAGGTGTTTGGTCCTTGAAGGGTCATGTGCAGAGGGTAGGGGACGGGCCTAAGGTGAGAGCACACGTCCCCAGCCACATGCCCGAACGAGGCCTAGTGTCTAGAATATAGAAAGACCTCCGGAATCCGCTACACAAAGCCAAACTGTCTGCTTAGATATTGGGCAGGAGACACGGAGAGACCCTTCCCGGAAAAGGAAACGCAGGTGGAACAGACGCAGGGACAGATGTCCAGACCGTCAGCCTCCAGGAACCCTGACCCCTGGAGCCCCGCCTCCAGCCCCGGGAGCCCCGCCTCTAGCCCCAGGAGCCCCGCCTCCAGCCCCGGGAGTCCCGCCTCCAGTCCCGGGAGCCCCGCCTCCAGCCCCAGGAGTCCCGCCTCCAGCCCCAGGAGTCCCGCCTCTAGCCCCAGGAGTCCCGCCTCCAGTCCCGGGAGCCCCGCCTCCAGCCCCGGGAGCCCCGCCTCCAGTCCCGGGAGCCCGCCTCCAGCCCCGGGAGCCCCGCCTCCAGTCCCGGGAGCCCCGCCTCCAGCCCCGGGAGCCCCGCCTCCAGCCCCGGGAGTCCCGCCTCCAGTCCTGGGAGCCGCGCCTGTCCGGTCTGAAATAAACGGCAGGGACCCCTCCTGAGCCGTGGAGGGTGTGGAGACACGGGTTGCTCAGCCCAGGTGGGGGGCGGGGCGCAGATGCCACAGCCTGCAGGGCACTTTGGCAGCTTTTTAAAGACCTAAAATTGATTCTGCCGAGTGACCAGCACTCAGTTGCCTGTCCCGGAGCAGCGGTGGCTTACGTCCCCGCGAACACCTGTGCGTTAGTTTTGCTCATAGCAGCTTTATTTGTGATAGCCCCAACCTGGAAACGACCCCGACGCCCTTCGGTGGGTGCAGGGTGGAGTAAAGCGGGTGCACACGCACTGTGGATGAGGCCTCGGCCCGAACAGGGAGGGGACCTTGGATAGGGCAGCAGCTGGAGAGTATCTTGGGGGCTGTGCTGAAGGAGACCAGCCAGTCCCTGGGGGTTACATCCCGGTGCTTCCGTTGAAGTCCGCGCTCAAAGTGACAAAATTGGAGAAATGGGGAAGAGGTTGGTGGCTACCAGGGGTTGGAAGCTGGGGCAGAGAAGGGAGGGATCGGGAAGACGGGGTGGGTGCGGCTTTTAAAGGACAGAGTGAGCCATCCTGGTGGCCCCTGATGACCCGAATCTGGGTGTATCACCGTGGGCACCCTGGACGCTGCCACCGTCTTGTAGATCGTTACCTTTGGGGAGAGGGTGTCGCGGTCACATGAGCTCTCTCTCTATTTCTTTCTACTGTTTCTGCAGATTTAAACCTGCACAAGGAGTCTGCAGTGGTATTTTCTTTGTGTTTCTTTGTAGTTCGTGAGGATGTCCACTCTCCTACCCGGTGGCTCGTTCTGTGGGAGCTGATGCTCTTGTCAACTCACCTTCTGGCTGGAGCAAAATATGGTTGCTGTTCCATTTTCTCGTTAGATTGGATTTTTATATATTGATGCGTTTGTCCAGTATGGAGTACCGCTTTCCTTTTTTTTTTTTAAAGAGAGAGAGAGAGAGCACGCGCACGCGCCTGAGTCTGAGTGGGGGAGGGGCAGAGAGAGAGAGGGAGAGAATCCCAAGCTTTGCTGACAGCACAGAGCCCGACGCGGGATTCGATCTCATGACTATGGTATCATAACCTGAGCCGAAGAGTCGAACGCTTAACCAGCTGATCCCCTAATGCCTGGTGTTCTTTTTTTTAAATTTTCCATTTTTTAAAATTTACATCCAAATTAGTTAGCATATAGTGCAACACTGATTTCAGGAGTAGATTCCTTAGTGCCCCTGACCCATTTAGCCCATCCCCCCTCCAACACCCCCTTCAATAACTGTCAGTTTGTTCTCCGTATTTATGAGTCTCTTCTGTTTTGTCCCCCTCCCTGTTTTTTATATTATTTTCGTTTCCTTTCCGTTATGTTCATCTGTTTTGTCTCTTAAAGTCCTCATATGAGTGAAGTCATAAGACTTTTGTCTTTCTGACTAATTTCACTTAGCATTACACCCTCCAGTTCTATCCACATAGTTGCAAATGGCAAGATTTCATTCTCTTTGATTGCCGAGTAATATTCCGTTGTGTGTGTGTGTGTGTGTGTGTGTGTGTGTGTGTATGCATGCCACGTTTTCTTTATCCATTCATCCATCGATGGACATTTGGGCTCTTTCCATAGTTCGGCTGTTGTCGATAGTGCTGCTATAAACATGGGGGTGCATGTGTCCCTTCGAAACAGCACCCCTGTATCCCGTGGATAAATTCCTGGTAGTGCGGTTGCTGGGCCGTAGGGTAGTTCTAGTTTTACTTTTTTGAGGAACCTCCAGACTGTTTTCCGGAGTGGCTGCACCAGCTTGCATTCCCAACGGCTGGTATTCTTGCACTTGACTTCATGGTTCTGACGAGCAGGGCGGTGTGCACCTGTGCATGTGGGTGGGTCACTGAGAAGCATCTGAGGCATGTGTATAATGAGGATTGCATGCCAGGCAGTTTGCTAGGACCGTTTAACCTCACAGAAACCACAGAAGGCTGGTGGTAGTCGACCCCACGCTACAGGTAAGGACACTGAGTCCCAGAGTGTGAGGTGGCTTGCTCAGGGCACACAGCCGTGACAGCACAGAGCCAACTTACGTCCTGTTCTAAGGACTCCAGAGGCCACAACCGCTGACAGGGCCTTCCCAGGGGATGGCCCTGCCCAGCTGAGCCTATGGGGTGGGATGGGGCTCTGGAGGGCTGGGGTGCACCTTCTGACCGGCAGGAAGAGTGGCTTTGGGGGCACTGGGGAGTGGGGTGGGAGCGAGGATGGGGCCCAGAGTGCAGATGTCAGGGCTCCTACATGCACAGTGGACTCCTCCCTGGGTGGCTTTGGCACATCGCTTCCTTCACACAGGACCGCTTGGGCTGTGCTCAGTGAGAGTGGGATCTGAATCTCCCAGGACCAGTTGCGTGTGCATCGTTGGCCGAGAGGCCGTTTCGGCCTCCTCCAAGCACGGTGCCCTGTGACCTGGCCTCGGGTGGGGGCGTACGGGGATGCCTGAACCCTGTGAGTTTGAGGCAAAGTGCACGGATGTGCATTCTGCTGGCAGAGTGGTGTGGCTCCTCTGGGGTCTCAGAGGAGCCGGATGGCTCAGAAAAGTAAGAGTCCTTGTTATGGAGCCTCTAGGAAGCGGGCGTCATGATGCTGGTAACTGACCAGCCTGAACTTAGCTCCTGGCTCCAAGGTTCGGGTTGAGTCCAGCTCCTGAAGCGGGGGGAGTGGGGGGCGGGCAGAGGGCCTGGAGGGATGTCCCTGCCTGCCCTGGCATCTTATTTGCCATGAGTCACATGACAGCAGCAGAGACAGTGATGACGGTCAGTCGTCATATATGCATCCTCATTTGTGACGTGCCATCTACGTGCTCTTTACTGAATAACTCAACAGCTGCCCTTTGACACTCACTGGGTGCTGGGTGCTGAGTACAGCTCCAGGGGCTGGGTGCTGAGTTGAGTACAGGTTCAGGGGCTTGGTGCTGGATGCTGGGTATAGCTCGAGGGGCCGGGTGCTGGGTTCTCCTCCAGGGGCTGGGTGCTGGGTGCAGCTCTAGGGGCTGGATGCTGGGTGTTGGGTACAGCTTCAGGGGCTGGGTGCTGGGTGCTGAGTACAACTTCAGGGGCTGGGTGCTGGGTTCTCCTCCAGGGACTGGGTGCTGGGTGCTGAGGACAACTTCAGGGGCTGGGTGCTGGGTGCAGTTCCAGGGACATGGTGCTGGGTGCTGGGTGCAGCTCCAGGGGCTGGGTGCTGGGTGCTGGTGCAGCTCCAGGGTCTGGGGGCAAGGTGCTGAGTTGAGTACAGGTCCAGGGGCTTGGTGCTGGATGCTGGGTGCAGCTCTAGGGGCTGGGTGCTGGGTGCAGTTCCAGGGACATGGTGTTGGGTGCTGAGTACAACTTCAGGAGCTGGGTGCTGGGTGCTGAGTACCACTTCAAGGGCTGGGTGCTGGGTTCTCCTCCAGGGGCTGGGTGCTGGGTGCAGTTCCAGGGCCTGGGTGCTGGGTGCTGGGTGCAGCTCCAGGGCTGGGCTTTCAGCAGCAAATGAGGACAGTCCTGGCCCTCCAGCGCGTGTCTGATATGCTTCCCCAGGTATTTCGGGAGGCCGTGTCCTTGTGGGCTCTTTTGCCAGATGGACCAGAGCAGGGAGGTGGGCAGCTCGGCCCGGGCTGCCCAGCCCATCACGGATCCGGGATCCCCGCCTTCCCTGTTACTCTGACTCCTGCGGCCTGACCCACTGGCCCACCCCACCCTGCAGGCCGGCTCCCCACCCCCACCAGCTTTGGGAAGGGGGGCCTGCCATTGACGGCCTCAGGGCCCGGGGAGGGTGACCCACCTTCCTGTCCCCTGTGCCGTGCCCACTTGGTGGTCTCGGCCGTTGGCGGGAGCTTCTCCGGACGAGGGGGTGAGGCAGGGTGGCGCCCGCCCTGTGCCGGGTGGAGAGACCCACCCACACCGAGCAGTGCTGCGCAGGGTCCCGTGTGACAGGAGAAGCTCGGCGTCTGCTTTCCGTCTTGTGAAGCCATCGGTGGGGAGGTGCCGGCCACCTGGGGTCACTGTGCTCCAGCTGTTGGAGAGGGCGGGAATGGAGCTGACCCCCATCCCTGCTGGAGGAGCCTGGGCGTCCCCCGGGAGGAAGGCGGCCTTGGTGGCAGGGGACAGGTGCCTCTACAGCACCCCGTGGGGCTCGCTTCCCTCTGTGGTGTCGTTTCCCGCACGGGGAAGCCGAGACTCAGCCGCGCCCGCGGCCACCCTGTTTGCCACAGATCGAGACAGGTTGAGATTCTCTTCCTGACTCCAGAGCCCGGCAGCCTCACGCCTCTCTGCGCGTCTCTCCACCCTTCTGCTCCACGCCCGCCTGCTTTGTCCTGGTGGCCGGACGGTGGAGTCCCGGGGGCCTTGGAGGCAGCGTTCCAGAGCCCCGGGGCCTGGCCAGACTCTCGGGGCTCCGGTGTGCGGGTGCTCGACCTCCGTGCGCTCAGCATCCGCCGAGGCCTCGCCGAGCCCGGGCCCCTTGGTCCCCGCCCACAGAGGACGCTGGGGCCGGTCCAGAGTGGCGAAGTTCCCGCCAGCAGGGCCCCGGCTCGCCAGCCTGCGCCCTGGTCTCTGTGCCCCATCGGCCAGATCTCAGATCTGTCCAGAGAAGCTCAAAGTCAAGGTTTTTGTGTACTCGTTTTTTCCCTTTTGACTTAAAAAAAAAAGTTTTTTATTTAGTAAATTTTTAAAAATTTCTTTTATTTACTTATTATTATTTTTTATTTTCTACTTTTTTTGAAAGCGTCTCAAACAGAAAGGTTTACAAGGAGCGTGTGCCTCCCCCGGACCTGCCAGCTGACGCCGTCCACATGTCTCTGCCTCTTAGTTACCCCCGTGCCGCTTGAGACTGAGTGACCTCGGCACGTCCCCCGCGAATGGGGCCCCTCGGAGGGTGATGACCGCAGTCGGGACGCTATCACGGCTGCTGCGGGTTCCTCACTAACCCGGTCCGGGCCCGGCACCTGCCCGGTCTCTCAAGTGCCCGGAGCGGCCTTACGGTTTCTGGCCCGGCTGAGTCGCTCATGACTGGTTCGGGTTATTCGCTTCTGGCGGGAAAGCCACCGCGTCACATCCCTGACCCATTCAGGAGGGGGGCAGCTGACTTAGGCAGGTGTGTGTGGAGGGTAGGCCGGGACCGCGACCCGGTTTCCCGTCTGACTTGCAGAGGAGGCTCTTGAGCTCTAGAATCTTCCGGATTGGGGTTGGAGCCCAGCTCCACCATGGCCTGGCTGGGGAACCTTGGCCAGATGCAGTTTCTCAGTCAAGCCAAATGTCATCTCCCCTAGAATGGTGGGGCCCACGGGGCACGGACGCCCGGCTCCAGCATCCAGGGAGGCCGCCCTGCGGCTCGCTCACTCCTTCCTTCACCTCCCTCCCTCCCTCCCTTCTTCCTCCCTTCCTGCCTTCCCCCTTCTTCCCTCCTTCCCTCCTCCTTCCTTCCTCCCTCCCTCCTCTCTTCCTCCCTCCCTCCTCCCTTCCTCCCTCCTCCCTTCCTCCCTGCCCCCTTCCTCCCTCCCTCCTTCCTCCCTCCCTCCTCCCTTCTTCCTCCCTTCCCCCTTCCTCCCTCCCTCCCTCCTCCTTCCTACCTCCCTCCTCCCTTCCTCCCTGCCTCCTCCCTCCCCCCTTCCTCCCTCCCCCCTTCCTCCCTCCCCCCTTCCTCCCTCCCCCCTTCCTCCCTCCCTCCCTCCTCCCTCCTTTCTTCCTCCCTTCCTCCTTCCTCTCTCCCTCCTCCCTCCTTCCTCTCTCTCCTCCCTCCTTCCTTCCTCCCTTCCCCCCTCCTCCCCCTTCATTCCTCCCTCCCTCCCTCCTTCCTTCCTCCTTCCTTTCTCCCTCCCTTCTCCCTTCCTCCCTCCCCCCTCCTCCCTCCCTTTCTCCTTTCCTCCCTCCCCCTTCCTCTCTCCCTCCTCCCTTCCTCCCTTCTCCCCCTTCATTCCTTCCTCCCTCCCTCCCTCCTTCATTCCTCCCTCCCTTCCCCCTTCCTCCTTTCCTCCCTTCCTCCCTCCCTCCCTGCCCCCCTTTCTCCCTTCCCCCCTCCCTCCCTGCCCCCCTTCCTCCCTTCCCCTCTTCCTCCCTTCCCCCTTCCCCCCGTCCTCCCTTCCCCTCTTCCTCCCTTCCCCCTTCCTCCCTGCACCCCTTCCTCCCTTCTCCCCCTTCCTCCCTCCCTCCCTGCCCCCCCTTCATCCCTCCCCCCTTCTCCCTTCCTCCCTCCCCCCTTCCTCTCTCCCTCCTCCCTCCTTCCTTCTTCCCTTCTCCTTCTTCATTCCTTCCTCCTTCCCTCCCTCTTTCATTCCTCCCTCCCTTCCCCCTTCCTCCTTTCCCCCCTTCCTCCCTTCCCCCTATTCTCCCTGCTCCCCTTCCTTCCTGCCCCCCTCCTTCCCGCCCTGCCCCCTTCCTCCCTCCCCCCTTCCCCCATTCCTCCCTCCCTCCTTCCTCTTTCCTTCCACACAGACCATCCAGTCCCCCGTGCCCAGCCTGTCCTGAGGGTAGGAGTCACAGACTGTTTCCACTGACTGGAGTTGTTCAGGGTTGTATAGGGGTGGACGGGAGGTGTGGGGTAGAGGGTGTCATCCAGCACCAACAGGAGTGGTACACGGAGGGCTTCCTGGGGGAGGAGGCGTCTGTGCCGGGTCTGGAAGCCTGAGCAGAGCCAGGAGACGAGAGGTCTGAGACACATCAGCCCCCGGCATGCTCCTCCTTGTCCCAGAGAGTAGGATGAGCCCACAGGGAAATCTTCCTCCTTCGGATTTTAGGGTGTGGTACCCCCAGGGAGTTTCGGTGGCCCTTGGATCTGGCATGGCTTGGCAGTCGCATTGTGTCTGTGTGACCTGTGACCCACGGTGGTGCCTCTGAGCCTCAGTTGCCCCCTCTGTTTGATGGAGGGGGCTCTCAGGCTGGCCCCACCGCCCTGCTGGGGCACCCGGCTGTGGCCTCTGCACGCCTTGAGACCCCGTTTCCCACCCCGGGTGGCCAGAGCCCTAGCACTCAGCACACGCCTCGTGTCGAGGGCTGGGCCGAGTGAGACAGCGCGAAGACCCCTGAGCAGTGTCCCCGCTGCCTCAGATGCCCGGCTGTGCCTGCAAGCCCGCCTCCGGGTTCCCCTGCCTCTCTCGGACTGCTGGGGCCCGGGGCTCACACTTGTCCTGGCCGTCACACGGCGGGGACGGCCTGCCTTTCGTTTCTGCCCTTGCGGGGGTGGGGGGTGGGGGGTGGAACAGCGTAGCCTCTTACCTGGCAGAGAAGCCCGAGCCCACCGTGTGGTTCTGAGCGGCTCACCCGGCACAGGTAGGGGAGGCCAGGTGTGGGGGGCACGTCGCCTTGCCTGGGCCAGGCTGACGGTTCCCGGGGGTGGCCGGGGCTCAGCTTCTGCACCGGCTCGGCGTCCTGTCCGTGTCTGTGGGGCACCTGCCCGAGGATCCCTGCTCGTTCCCTGGTCGGAGCCCACGTAGGAGAACGGGCCCCCGAGCGCTAGAGCCCAGCCCGCCCTGCGGCCTCACGCCCAGCGCGTGGAGCGGGTGCGGGCCCAGTGGCCCCGACGGGAGAGGCCTGCGCAGGGCGGACAGGCGAGGGGCGTGCCCGGTGGACATCACCGAGCTGCCTCCCCGCTCCTCCGCCCTCCAGGTTAGCGTGGGGCTTCCCGAGCCCGGCTCTTTCCTGGTGGCCCTTCCTCTGCCGGCCCCCGACCTCGGCGTGCCCTCGGGCCCCTACCACCGAGGGGTGCTGGGACTGCCCCGCCTGCGGCCCACAGAGCCTCCGTGAAGGCTCCTCGGTCTCTGCTGTGAGCCCCTTCGTTTTTGCCATTTTCCTTGCTTTCTGGTATTTTAGGACATTGTAGGCTTGGCTTGTGTTTTCTGCCCCAGACCTGAAGTCACTCTTTCTCCAAAGAAAAAACTGCCACTCTGAGTTGTCATTCTTCCAGGCTTTTTTTTTTTTTTTTTTTAAATTTTATTTATTTTTGAGAGAGACAGAGACAGAATGCGAGTGGGTTAGGGGCAGAGAGAGAGGGAGACACAGAATCCAAAGCAGGCTCCAGGCTCCGAGCTCTCAGCACAGAGCCCGATGCGGGTCGTGAACCCACGAGCTGTGAGATCATGACCTGAGCCGAAGTCAGACGCTCCACCGACTGAGCCACCCAGCCACCCCCTTCCAGGCTTTTCTGTGGACGGAACCAGGAATTTTTTCAGGATAAAATACTTCGTGTGTTCACATGGGCTCTTCAGTTCCGCCTCAGGGCTACAGGCTTGGGCTCTTATCTTCCCTGTAGCACAGCTCGATGGGTGCCGTGCATGTGTCTCTCCTCCCGTAAGTGCCAGATCTAAACGACACCCGCTGAAGATTGCTCTGTTTTATTCCAGCACACGCTCGCGCCCCGTCTTGGGATGACGGCACCATTAGCCCCACCTGCCACCAGCAAGGGTCCGTGACACTCACTTTGTCCCCAGGTACCATTTGGGGGCAGTTACGCTATCATTTGTTGCCGTTTACTTTTTGTAAGTATTGCCTTTCCGATCCCAGCTTTGTTTTTATTTTTTTAAAAAAATTTTTTTTTTCAACGTTTTTTTATTTATTTTTGGGACAGAGAGAGAGACAGAGCATGAATGGGGGAGGGGCAGAGAGAGAGAGGGAGACACAGAATCGGAAACAGGCTCCAGGCTCCGAGCCATCAGCCCAGAGCCTGACGCGGGGCTCGAACTCACGGACCGCGAGATCGTGACCTGGCTGAAGTCGGACGCTTAACCGACTGCGCCACCCAGGCGCCCCACCAGCTTTGTTTTTATAATCGTGCGGAGCAGTGACGTGTTTCCGAGGCCGTGCCCGCAGACAAGGTGTCTCCCCTCCGCACCTTCTACCCTCACGGTTTGTCTCTGGTTTCAGTGAGCAAAAACGCACCCACGTCCACGTCTGTCCCCGCCTTCCTTGCAGACACTGCCCCTGCCCCTCCACGTGGACCCCCACCTTGCTTTTCTCGCATAACCCTGCGTCCTGGCACAACCTGCCTTCCCGGCTCGGTGATCATGCCAGCACCCGGCCAGTCCCGGGGTGGGGGGGGGGGGTGCGGTCTGCCTGCACCTGGCCTGGGGGCATGGCCCCGGAGCCCCGCCGATTGCCCCGGAGCGGGCACAGGTTCGCGTGTGTCCAGGTGTGGCCGGCTGTGCACAGGGAACCCGGGCAGAGTCCAGCCCAGCGCGTGAGCGCGAGAATGACCCGGGGTGCACCCGGCCATGCCCTTTGCTTTGGCTCGCTGGGTGGGGGGAGCGGCGTGGAGAAGCAAGTGCAGGCCAGCATCGTGGGGCTCTTGCAGCAGGGAGAGAGCCTTAGCCCAGAACCAACCAGAAACAGAGGCGCTGCACCTCTCAAGATTGTTTAAGACTGATGATTCGTAATCAGGTAACAGATAAACACGAAACACCCTGACCGGGTAGGCGAGGACAAACAGACCGCGTCCCGGCACCTGCCCGCGGCCCGGAGACGCCCCCGCTGCCCTGTGGGACACGCGTCGCTCCGGGGTGGCTGCCTTGCACACGTGCGCGCGTCTTCCGATATGACGAGCTGTCTTGTCACACGCTCTGCCCCTCTGGGGTCGCCCCGGTGACCGTTCCGGATCAGCACGGAGGCCTCCCCGTCCTCGAGTGACTGCCCAGCAAGCTGCCCCTGGTGACAGGCGCGCCGGTGGTTCTGTGGCTTTTGCCGGTGGCTTTCCGACGGGCATCCTTGGCGCCTCGGCTGGCCTTGTTTTCTCCCTTCCCCGTGCCGGGTGCGGGTATGAGGCGCAGGGACCCTGGGGCCACGCGGCCGGCTTCAGGCAGAGCTCCTCCTGGCCCTGGACCTGGTCTGGCCAGTGACAGGCTTCACCCATTCTTGTTCTCTGCGCTGGCCTTGGTGGGATGGCAGAAGTGGGGTGCCGTCTGCATCTGGCCACAGCCATGCTCTTTTTGACCAACAGGTGCTCTTAAAGGGAGAGTCCGCCCTCACCGTCGTGTGGGACACAGGAGTGTTACTCATTCTGGGCCCTCACTGCACTCCGGTCATGGGCTCTCTGCAGATGGGGGAGTGCGCTCCTGGCCCCTGGGCCTGCCTGGGCCCACAGGGGGCTGACTCCGTGAGCCCTGGCTGTCTCCACAGTCCCGGTGGCCCCTCCGGCTCTGAGAGCAGTAACCCCCTTGCTGGCGTGCTCATGCCTGGTAGCCTGGGGTATGTCCCTCGGGGGCCTTTGACATAGGAGGGTCTGACTCAGGGCCAGCCTTGTAAAAGCTGTGTGTTTTCACTCAGGTTCAGAGTAATAATAGCAAAGTTAAATGACTCTGAGTTGGCCCCATTTCCTCTCTGAACAGGGGCCTCGGGACTCTAATGGCATCACTAGAGACCATCCACCCGGTGTCCACGCACCTTAGCTGTGTGCTAACTGGGCACCCCCTGGCGGGACCCCCATGCCCCCTGGTGGGACCCCCATGGCACCCCCTGGTGGGACCCCCACCGCATCCTTTGGTGGGACCCCCATGGCACCCCCTGGAGGGACCCCCACGCCCCCTGGTGGGACCCCCATGGCACCCCCTGGTGGGACCCCCACGGCATCCCTTGGTGGGACCCCCACGGCACCCCCTGGCGGGACCCCCATGGCATCCCTTGGTGGGACCCCCATGGCACCCCCTGGCGGGACCCCCACACCCCCTGGCGGGAACCCCCTGGTGGGACCCTCCCACCCCCTGGTGGGACCCCTACGGCACCCCTTCTCGGTGCCCCCCTGGCACCTCCTGGTGGGACCCCCCCTGGTACCCCCTGGCAGGACCCCCACACCCCCTGGAGGACCCCCCCTGGCACCCCCTGGCAGGACCCCCACACCCGGGGCAGTTTGTTTCTCCTTTGGGCAGCTCCGGCTTTTCCCGGGAGGACCGCCGGTCCCTGGCCCCGAGTGCTGGTGCTTCCCGGCTGCCCACCTGTTGGGGCCTGGGTCCTGCCCCCTGGCCGGCCGGCTCGTGACCCACCCTTCCACCTCAGCCTCCGAAGCACCCTTCCACCCCGCCTCCCTGGCCCTGGGTGCCTCTGTGCCCACCCTGGGAAGTGGCCCGCAGCCGTGGAAAGAAAGCACACGCGCCCCCAGCCCACGGAGCCCCGGTGGCGGTGTCTACAGACAGGCCGCTGCGTTCTCCCCTCCCACGTGCTTGGAGCGGGGTCTGCGGTTATGACGACACCGGCTGCCTGGATCTTGTGACCGGTCCGTGGGCCCTCTGGTGTAAAATAAGCGAGATGCCTTTGACCCTGGAGAACACGCCCGCCTTGCGAGGTGATGGGGAGGGGGAGGGCAGCAGAGTTCCTGGGTCGTGTCCCTGGCTGTGGACGTGGCCTGCAGAAGGGCAGCTGGGAAGGGGGGGCCCTCTTCACTGTAAACTTTCACACCGGGGTCACCCGGCCCTGTGAGGATAGCGCAGGGCCGCTGAGGGCTTCTGAGACCCACGTCCCTCCAGGATTAGCACTGCCATGGGCTGCAGAACGCCGAATCTTGTTCCTCAGGGGCTCAAGCCACCTGCTCTACAAACGGGCCTGAGAACCAAGGAGCCCTGACTGGTGTGGGGGGGGAGGAATCCCAGGGGACTGCTTGGAGGAGGTGAGGACGGTAGTGTTCAGGTGGGAGACAGATGAGGCCGTGGAGCTCCGCAAGCCTCAGGTGGTTGGGCGAGGATGCCCCACGTTACTCCCGAGTAGTCGGGGCCAGAGGGCAGCCTTGCTTGCCCACTGCCTGGCCGTCTGGCAGGGAGGCTGCACTGACCCAGGCCGAACCTCAGACGGACTCCTGCCGGCTGGCTTCTCTGCGCATCCCCTCAACCCTGCCGCCCGCCACAGCTCCCCCCCCCGCCACCCCCCAGCCTGCCCCGGAGCCGGATGCCCAACCCTGGCTGCTGGCATGAAATCCTTGAAGAAAGATCTAGAATCTGAGTCTCAGGAGACAGGCTCTTGGAGGTGACTCCCCTTGGCTCCCAGGCACTGTTTCTGAGCCCGTCGTGCAGAGGTGGTGATGAGGTTTCCAGCCCAGACTTGGTTACCATGTGGGACGGGTCCTGACCCGGAGCCTTCTGTGCCCGTTCTCTGTCTCTGGTCGATCTGCCGTAAGTACCGGCAGCTGCTTCTGGGGTGTCCTCCCCATTACTGGGCCCCCAGGCCGAGCAGACCAGGGCACTGCCGTTGTCTGTCCACACGGGGCATTGGTGCCTCTCCTCTCGCGTGGTCTTTGCCCAGTGGCAAGCAAGGGATTGGCTTTCTTACCTGTGCTCCGACCACGGCCTGAGGCCGGCAGGGGGCTGACCTGGCATTGAGCCTCTGTGTGTTTGTTGAAAAGCAACAGCCGGAAGGCCCCAGCTGTTTGGCACCCACCCCCTGTTGCTGCCACCTCTCGAGGCAGGGACTGCGCCTGCCTTGTTCTCCACGGTCTCCCGGTGGGCGAGTCAGACTGGGTGTGGTGCTCGAACCTCCCTGGGGCTGCTCACCCTCGCCCAGAGGTGCCCCGCAGGAGCCGGGGTTGATGGGGCTCTCAGTCGGGTGGCCCCTGGAGCCTCCGCTACCCCCTGGGGGTTCTCGGTGCCCTCCGAGGACGGATGGCTGCATGTGTCCTCTGTGGTGCAGCCAGGCTTCCATCCGGGGGGCTGCGGGGGCTGCAACTGAAAAGTCATTGTCAAACCCAAGGTCCCTAGATTGTTTTCTGTTATCTTCTGAAAGTGTTAAAAAAATTAAAAAAATTTTTTTTTACATTTATTTATTTTTGAGAGACAGAGCACAAGTGGGGGAGGGGCAGAGAGACGGGGAGACACAGAATCCAAAGCGGTTTCCAGGCTCTGAGCTGTCAGCACAGAGACCAACGTGGGGCTCGAACTCACAAACCGTGAGACTATGACCTGAGCCGGAGTCAGACCGCTTAACTGACTGAGCCACCCAGGTGCCCCTAAAAACATTTTTTTAATGTGTATTTATTTTTGAGAGAGACAGAGTGTGAGCAGGGGAGGGGCAGAGAGAGAAAGGGAGACACAGAGTCCGAAGCAGGCTCCAGGTTCCGAGCTGCCAGCACAGAGCCCGACCTGGGGCTCAAACCCGTGAACGGTGAGATCATGACTGAGCCAAAGTCGGACGCTCAACCGAATGAGCCACCCAGGCGCCCCTGTGTTTTATGATTAGATCTATGATCCATCGTGAGTTAGTTCTTGTAAAGGAAGTAAAGTCTGGGTCTAGACTCAGCGTGTGGACATCCTCTTGTTCCAGCTCAGTGTTGGGGAGACTGACTGTCTTTGCTCCTTTATCAAAGGTCGGTTGACTGTATTCGGGGCGTTCTATTTCTGGGCTCTCCATTCCGTTCCCAGGATCTATTATTTGCCTGTACTCTTGCCAGCACCACACTGTCTCAATTATTATAGCAGCCCTCTGGCAGGTCCTGACGTCCGGCAGTCTGCGCTCAGACTTCAATACTGTGCAGGCTGTTCGGCGTCGTTTGCTTCTATGTGTGAGCCGTAGGGTCGGTGTGTTGATCTCTACAAAATGACTTGTTGGGATCTTTATTGGCATTGAATCTGTAGATCAAGTTGGGATCCAGTTGACAATTTGTATGTGTTACTTAATTTTTTTTCATCCGAGTTTTGTAGTTTTCCTCACATCGATCTCATGCATATTTTGTTAGGTTTATGCCTGAGTATTTCATCTTGAGGGGTGCTACTGTAAATGGTGTTGTGTTTTTAATCTCACATTTCACTGTGTCATTGCTGGTATGTAAGAAAGTGACCGGCTTTTGTATATTAAGCTTGTATCTTGCAACCATATCTTGAGATATTGGTCTGTAGTTTCACTTTTTTTGTAAGGCCTTTGTCTGGTTTTGGTGTTAGGCTAATGCTGCCCTCGTAGAATGAGTGAGAAACTTTCCTCTGCTTCGGTTTTCTGGAAGACATGGTTGGGAATTGGTATAATTTCTTCCTTAAATATTTGACAGAATTCACTAATGAGCCCTCCGGGCCTGCGGGCTCTCTGTTATGGAAAATTAATAATTATTGATTCAATTTCTTGCATATATTACCTATTTCTTCTTGTCAGTTTTGGTGGGTAATGTCTTTCAAAAAAACTGGTCTCTTTCACCTAGGTTTTCACACTGTGGTGTTCGTAGCATTCCTTTATCAGACTCTTAGTGTCTCTGCAAAGACACTTTATTCATCTTTGCAAAGAACCTGGCTTGGTTTTGTCGATTTTCTCTGTTCACTTCCTATTTTACTTTTATTTTCATTTCATTAAAAAAAAAATTTTAATGTTTATTTTTGAGAGAGAGAGAGAGAGAGAGACAAAGCCTGAGCGGGGAGGGGCAGAGAGGGAGGGAGACACAGAATCGGAAGCAGGCTCCAGGCTCCGAGCCGTCAGCACAGAGCCGGACGCGGGGCTCGAACCCACGAACCGTGAGATCGTGACCCGAGCCGAAGCGGGACGCTCAACCGACTGAGCCCCCCCAGGCGCCCCTCCACAGATTTTAATAAGCTGCATTTTCATTTGTGTTTAGTTAGAAACACTCCCGGTTTCTCTTGAGCCTTCTTCTTTGACCTATGTGTTAATTCAGTGTGTTTTTCAACCCGCACATATTAGGACTTTCAAGCTCTCTTTTTGTTACTAATTTCTGGTTTAATTCCGCTGTGGCCCAGGAGGAGACACTGTGTACCATAGTCTTTTAAATGTGTTCAGGTGTATTCTACGGTCCAGGATGTGGTCCATGTTGGTAAACTCCTGCCAACTCGAGAAGGATGTGTGTTCTGATGTGTTGGAGAAGGAGCCCTGTCAACGTGAGCCGCATCTGCTTAGCCGATGGCGCTTTTCAGCTCAGCTGCGTCCTGGCTGGTTTTCTGCCTGTGGAGCTGCCGGGAACTCACAAAGGGGTGTGGAAACGCTCCAGTCTAATTTGGGTTTGTTTGTTCCTCCTTGCAGTTCCGTCAGACTCGTTTTGCGAGATGTTTTCTATTTAGCAGACCTGTAACGGACGCCCGTGTTCCGCGCAGAGGTGCGTCTGCAGTGCCCTCGCCTGGTCCGTAATTAGTAATTTATTTAACCGGTCCCCAGCCGTCAGGTGTTACAGATTGCCGTGACTGCAGACAGCGCGGTCCCCGGCGGCCCAGCGGGCGCACCGCACCTCGTGTGTTTACCTGTGCCTCCAGAGCGAGCGCGGGAGGGAATAGAGCCTCAGCCGCCCTGCGGGGTCAGAGGGCACATTCTTAAGAGAAAAGCTCCCCGGCCTCAGCCTACACCTGCGGGCGCCCGTCTCCATCCAAGGTGCCTTCTGACGCGGCAGCGCCGCTTGGCCGGGGCCTCTGGGGGCGCGACGGACGGCGGGGCTGGGGCTGTGCGCTGGAGGTTCTGGGCTGGCGATCCTGGCCCCCGGCCCCCGGCCCGGGTGCTGCGGACACGCTCCCCACCGCAGTCCCGGGCGCGTGTTCGTGCGCCCCTCTCCAGGGCGCGGCGTCTGTGCGTGGGGGACCGCTGCAGACGAGGTGGCACCAGGCCCCCGGGGCAGAGGCTCCCGAGCTCCTGGTGCTCCAGCGCCGTGTCTGCAGAGGACACGGCCACGCCTGAGTTATCGCTGTTTACAGAGGATTGTTTGGAAACTTGCGGCGGATGGAGAAACATAGTGAGCTCTCACCCAAACAGTGGAGAGGCCTCAACGCAGCCCGGGGCCACTGTCACTCGGGCTGTGACAGGCAGCATAAAGCAGGATGTGGGCACCAGAGCTTGGCCTGCGGGTCCCGGGCGCTTGCTTCCCTGGGTGACATTGACCGGGTCCAAACAGCCGGAGAGAAGTTCTCCCGTGGCCGAGGCGGCAGGCTTGGGTCCTTCTGAACCACTTCTGAAGGGGGCGGACCAGACACCCCGTCTCTGGCATCACTTTGGAGCCAGGAAAACACGCTCGTGTGCACCGGGACGCGCTTTCTGCAGCCTGGGCGGTCTTTGTTCTTGCGTTCTGTTCACATCACTCGCGCCTCCCTTGTGTTCTTCGTGGTGCACGGACGTGCGCTTCTGTGCACGCCCGCGGCCGGTGCACGGCCGAGGGGCTGCCTTCTGCTCTTCGGACGTTGCCAGCCGGAGGTGTAGCACATCCCCCTCCCACATCCGCGTCCCCTCTGTGCTTCTGAAAGTTTGACGTTTGTCCGAGTAAGTCGTTTAAAGAAGCAGAGATCCAGAAATGTTGAAAGCACCGATGCGGTCTGCTTTCCTTCTTACTGGAGGCGACCCTGTGGCCCGTGTCCTGGGGCTTCCTGCGTAAATCCCGGGAATGCCCTCCACCCGCCAGGGTTTCCGAGATGTAGCACCGCGGGTTTCTGGAGCTGGGCGGGGGGGGGGTCCGTGTGGGACCCTGTCAGTCCCACCCCGCCGCGTCCCAGCACTGGAAGGAGGCCGGGTGCGTGGGGCCACATGCGGGTCTGGCTGCTGGGTGCCCCCTCCCAGGCCCGTGCTGCTCAGGGAGGCCTCGCTCTGAGAACTGGAGCGGCCTGTTTGCTTCTGCAGCTTCGCACGGGTGGGGGCAGGCCGCCTGGGCTGCGCAGCTCCAAGTATGTTGCAAATGTGAGCCGGCAACAAGGGGTACAGAGGCCGTGCTGGGTCGTGAGGCTGGCGAAGACGGGGGTGCGACGTGCCCCGGCTGGCTTCATCCCCAGGGGACCCTGAGACACGCGTGGGCATCTTAGCAGGGCCGTGGGGGGGGGATCTGGAGCCGGCAGAAACGGTCACGGGAGCTCCTGATGGCGGGGCTCATTCTGCTAAGTGCTTCACGAGTGGTGACACGCCCCGTGGCCTGTGAGCATGCCGCCTGCCCGTTCTCCGGACGGGTCAAGTCCTCGGAGAGGCCGCCCCTGGGGTCTCTCCAGGCAAGTTGAGGAGTGGCACTGGGTTCCTGGGTTGCCATCAGAGAAGCGGTTGTCACAGGACGACCCCTCCCCCCCGCCGTGATGAAGTCCCACGTGTGAGGCTCCCCACAGTGGGTGCAGGGGCGGGCTGGTGCACGCAGACGGTTGCAGGGGCAGGAATCCGTGGCCTTCTGGGGATGGTGGCCAAACGGAGAGCATGTGGTCTGACCAGGGTGGAAATGGCCTGAGCTCTTGCTTTGTGAGAACACAGACCCCGTGTAGCTAGAGCTAACTTTTATTTTTTAAAGAAAAGCCAAAACCTTCGGTTTTTATAACTCTGTCAATTTTTAAATGTTGGGAGCTAACTTTGACCGTGCAGCTAACATTGGCACGTGAAGAAACAGTTAAGTGTGGAACGATCAATAAACACTAAGGAGGTTAAATGGTAACCAAGGGCCTGCCCCCTCCGGAGAGGCCAGGCCCCGACGGCTTTACGGGAGAGTCCTGTCCAACGTCAACAGATCGTTCTCCTTTTACCAGTGGCTGCAGAGAACGGAAAATCAGGAGAGCCGCCCAGCTCATTGTACGAGGACAGTATAATCTGGATCCCAGCACGTGGTACGGGCAGTATGAGAAAACGAATAAGAAGTCGTATAAAAACTATAGGTGTAGGGGCACCTGGGTGGCTCAGTCGGTTAAGCGTCCAAGTTCAGCTCAGGTCATGATCTCATGGGTCATGAGTTCGAGCCCCGCGTCGGGCTCTGCTGACCGCTCCGAGCCTGGAGCTGCTTCGGATTCTGTGTCTCCCTCTCTCTGCCCCTCCCCCACTCGTGCTCTGTCTCTCTCTAAAAAATAAATAAACATTAAAAAAAAATTACAGGTGTAGTATATGCTCTGTGAACGTGGATGCAAAAACCCTAAATAGCCAAACAGATCCAACTTGATTTTTGAAAACCACACGTCCAGATCAGGTAGGGTTTATCTGGTTTTCAAAAGCGGTTTGAGCTCAGAACACTGTCCATGTGTTGCCACGTTGATAGATCCCAGGAAAAAGATCTGTGTGGTAGATGATGTAGGTGTGGGAAAAGAATTTCATACAGCGCAGCACCTATTATAAAAATTCTTAGCAAACTAGTCCCAGGAGGAAAATGTTTTAATTTAGTAAAGGTCACACGTGCCCATCGCAGACAAGCATCCTGACGTGAAGGGACTTTGCTTATGTGCCGGATCACCTGGTTTGCAGTCTTGCACTCCCACTTTCTGGCTGTGTGACCCCAAGCAAGTTCCTTACCCTCTCTGTGCCTCAGTCCTCCTCTCACCACAACGGGGATGACGGTGATAAATGCCACAAGGTTGTAGTGAGAAGTGCCTGAGCCGAGATTTCACCCCAGCAGGGTGAGTGCGCCCTCTTCCTCCTGGGAGAGACAGAGGGGGTACAGAGACAGAGGGGGTTCCTGTCCACACCCCCAGGGGTCAGCGCCCAGGGGTTGTTTTCTGCTCGTATAGAGGAGGAGATGGGGGCTGGCCTGAGGTGACAGTGACATGACAAAGGGACTCCTCACACCCGGGAAGTGTCTGGTGGCCCCCAGCCGGCTTGGTTTCATCCTGCAAAGTCTTATTTTCAGGGTCGAGATAAGTAACTCAGCCGGAGGTCATGTTCTACATACTGACTTGCGTTTGGACTGTTTGGACTGTGTATGGGGTTTAGACTGAAAACAGACAAAAACCCAAGGTTTTCTATGTCGTGGGGCTTAGCTGTGGCACGTTTACACCGCTTTATTTGGTGGGGATGAGCTCCCGAGATGGGCCAGGAGCTCTTCCCTGAAATACCTTAAGTCGGGGTTCATTGGTGGCATTCTGACCTCAAGGCTGGGACCTCATTTTGAACTTGTCTTTGAAAACATGACTTCACGTGAACCTCCTTCCCCCGCAAGAGAGTCAGGCTTGGGGGTAGGGTCACCCCCCTGCAAGGGAGTCAGGGGGTGATGCCCTGTGGTCCATGCAGGGTCCTGGCTGGCATCCAGCCTTCCTGCCCTGGGAACATCTCCAGGAGGCCAGACCTCGGTATGGACCCACCCCACGAGTCGGGGCCTGGCACCTGGCCAGAGAGAGCAGACTCCCCCGCCCTGGTTGTTCTTCTGTGCGTCCTCTGCAGCATGAGCGAGTGGGACCTTGACGGGGTGGTCAGCCTTACTGCATCCCAAACCAGCTGCGTGACTGTGGGTGAGTCACTTAGCCTTTCTGAACCTTGATATTCCTGTCGGTAGAGTGGGGACAGTGATGGGAGCCAATGTCTTTCCATGTTTGTGAGGTTCAAATGGGAGAAGGTTAGTGAGGCTTTGTTTTGGGTCGAGGGTACTGGGCTCCGCCTGAGGAATCTAGATCGATAGCCACCATTTTCAGTGAATGGCTTCAGGAAGCAGGGACTTTTGTTACAAGACCCACACCATGTTCTAGTTGATCTCCTGTCTTGGAGCTGCCTTAACAGACAGCTCGTTCTCCATCTATCTTTCCTTCCTTCCTTCCATCCATCCATCCACCCCCCCCCCATTCACCACTCACCCACCCATCCACCCATCCGTCCATCTATCCATCTGCCATCCATCCACCCACCGACCCATCTACCCCCGCCATTCACCACCCACCCACCCATCCATCCATCCACCCACCCATCCACACCACCCACCCATCCACCCACCTACCCATCTACCCCCCCCATTCACCACCCACCCACCCATCTACCCACTCACCATCCACCAGCCAACCTCTGTGCTTCCATCCATACCAAAGACCTGCTCTGAGTCAGACCTGGGCTGGCCAATGTGTGTCAGACTGCAGTGAGATGGTCTTCATTCTCAGAAGTCACAGTCAGCTGGGGGATATGGGGTCAGGAAACCATCAACAGCAGGGGGAGGAGGGTGAGAGCTGAGCAGCCCAGGGAAGGAGGGGCACCAGGACAAGGAGTAAGTCAGGTGGGAACTTCCGTGGGCTCTGGTCTCTGAGCCGTAAACCCCGCGGGACCTGGGACCCAGCACTCCGCAGGCCCTGAGCATCAGGGGCCAGGCCCGGCTGTGGCTGGGGTCCAAGTCTGCCCATTCCCTGACCACCATCCTGCCCCAGCTCCCTGTCAGCGGTGCTCTGCTCCGGGTCCCAGCACCCGGCACGGATGGAGGTAGGAGGCCGTAAAGGGGTCTGTAGACTTGGTTGGGAAAGCCGCCGTCCGCCAGTCACCAGCCCACTAAGGCTGGCGTTTCCCTCCGTTGTGCACCTGAGCGGTGCCTGGGATGTGTTTCCGCACCCATCCTGGCTGTTGCAGATCGTCTCAAAAGAGGCTCACGCTCGTGGCTCCCTCACTGTTGGGTGCTCCCTAGGCCCCTGCTCTCGCTGTGATGCAGGCAGGTGTGCGAGTGCCTGGGCCAGTCTGCTGCAGACCGCTTGTCTGAGTGTTTGGATCCCTGTCTCCGTATCGTTGACTGCGCTGGTTTTTCTATTTATTCTGCTTTTCTGGAAGGCGTGCATAAACACAGCTAGAAGCCGAAGACATCCACGGCGCAGCGGGCCTGAGAACCAACCTTGGCCTGAAGTTGACAGAAACCATCGGTACCAATAAGCAATCATAATTAAAACAAAATGAATAGATAATGCCTCTGCCCCCATCACTCCTGGTCAAACCCTGAGGGCCCCTTCGCTGCCCTCGAGCGAGGTGAGTTCACCTGCTTCTGGCGAGAGGTGCCCGCGGGGCCACATGGACACGGGGCTAGGACCAGCAGGCACCCCTTCGTCAGCTGCTCCCCGCTGTTGAGGGAGTGGCGACCACTCTGGCCTGGGGGCCTCTCAGGAGCCAGAGGACCCCACCATCAGGCCAAGATCGGAGGAGGGCAGGGTGTGCCTGTGGCTTCCCCGGGGCTGGCGGCCAGGACCCTCCACCACCTGCCCTCTGAGGGCACTTCCTGAGACCGGGAAGGCCCCGTGCCCCCGAACACACCGGGAGGCCTCGCTTAGCCCCGGGCGCCCCACAGAGCCCTGCACAGGAAGGCAGGGGTGCGGCCTGGCCTCACCTCTTCCCAGCTGCTGACCTTGGCAGAGTTACTTAGTGTCTCTGGTTTCCTTGTCTGGACGAGACAGCCGCAGGTCTGACCTCGGAGCAAGCGGGCGGATGGAGGGCACCCGGCCAGCGTCCTTGGGGAGTGAGGGCCGTAACCTCTTCGCGTTTCTGTGTCTCCACGGCCGCGAGGGCTGTGTCCCCGGGCCTGGCTCAGGCCCCGACCCAGGAGTTGCCAAGCCCAGTTCCGGAGCCTGGCGGGGGCCGCGGCAGGACCCGGTGTCAGACGCTGAGATGCAGGCGACAGCTTCAGTAAAGGTTTCCAGAGGTCACTTACAGATGAGAATAGAAAACCGTTTCTCTTTTCATCAGAGTCTTTTAATGCCATTAAGGGCTAAGAGGCAGGAAGGATCGGGTCTTGTTTGAGAGGACGCAGAGGTGGGGAAGGAGGGGGGCCTCTCGGCGTCCGCCCCGCACACGGCCTGTGTTCCAGCCTTGGTGACGGGCTGGGGGGCTCCGGGGGCGTTAGCGTCTTCTGAGGGAAAAGGGGGAGGGCGGCCCTTTTTGGTGCGTGGGGCTGGGCTCTCTGGCCTCGCTGTTCACAGATCGGGCGTCATCGCCGCTTCTGCACCTGGGGAGTCGCCTGTGTGGTCAGCGGGGTGCTGGCCCGGCCTCGGCAGGACGGCCGCTAAGGGGTTCTCCATCTGGACCCACCTCACGAAGCACAGGACAAAAACTGGAGTTACAGCCGTTACTTCTGTGTGAATGACAAAGGCACCAAATCGAGACAGACTTTCCCAGGCCGGGGCACAGATACCGGCTCCCCCGGGGGGCGGCGGGGGGGGGGGGGGAGAGGGCCGGAGGGGCTCCTGCAAACACCCTGAAGCCCCTGCCACCCCGCGGCTCCTGTCCTCTTTCTCAGGGAGGAAACAGCTACTACTTCAAGGGTGACTTTTTGACATTTCCTGGACCCTAGAGACAGCGGAGCACAAGGCTGTTGGGATCTCTGGTTTCGCGCTTGCCCCTGGGGGGTCGTGTCCAACTCCCGCGAGTTCCTCTGAGGTTCACTCGACCTGACCAGTCGGGCGAAGGTTTCCCGTTCAGCGGGGGGAGAGGAGGCAGGCCCCCCCCCCCACCCCCGAGCCCTGCGGTGTGCCCTGACCACACGGGCCCCAGCTGCCCGATTCTCCTTCGGGACCCCGTGGGTGGGTGGGTGGGCGTGGTCTCCTGGGCGTGGCCATCGCATTTGGGGAGCGAGGCTGACGTCTGACAGTGCATTCTGGATGCAGTCCCGCGGAGATGAGGGTCCCACGCTCCACCTCCCCCCTGCCTGTGTCCTGCCCGTTCGGTCCATCCGACAGCCACATTTAGGAAACTCAACGGCCAGGCCGCCCTTTGGCACAGCCCGCGGGTCAGGCCCCGGTGGCCGGCCAGGCCGCGTAGAGGCCCTGGTTCCTGCCTCGGGGATCTCGGGACGCCCCTCGAGGGAAGTGTGCAGAAAGCAGGCCCACAGGACGTGTCCGGGCGGACTCACGTTTCCTGACGCGAGGAACAGCCAGGGTCTGCCGTCAGCTTGTTTTTGTGTCTGACGCAGTGCGTGCGGTGTGATTGCGTTTCTGTGGAGACCCAGACCGAGAACCCCGTGGATCCCGGCACGGACACGGTCTGGAGGTTGGGAGCTGTTGCCCGGACGGCAGGGCCACGAAGGGTCATGATTTCCTCCGAAGGCGGATTTTTCCGTTTCCCCGGGTGACCGGAGCTCGTTGCTCCGCGTGAGGTGGTGGGGGGGGGGGGGGGGGTTCCGTGCCCCGCGCTGCCGCAGCCCCCACATGCCGTGCGTTTTCTCTTCCAGCGACATATTCGACGCCATGTTCCCCGTCACGCACATCGCCGGGGAGACTGTCATCCAGCAAGGTATGTTCCCTGCTTCCCTGAGCCAGGGCGCCGGGCCGCCGGCTTCCCGTGAGCACAAGGCCCGCCCGCCCGCGAGAAAAGTCACGGCTCTCTGCACGCCAACCCCACGTCTCCGTAACTTTCCACCAGCGAAGCTGGACCCTGAGACGGGCCAGGCGGGGACCACGGGGGCCCACCACACACGGAGCATGGGGGGCCGCACGAGGGGAGCGTGCCCCTGTGGGTCAACCCTCGTGTCATGCGTGCGAGTTTTATTTAACAAGAAACAGCCGGCGAGACCCAGGGACCTTGGCCTCTGTGAAGCTGGGGCAGGTCCAGCTTCCGGGAGGACGGAAGCCTGGCCCCCGGTGCCCTTTGCGGTGTGCACAGCTTGTTTCTCTCCTTACAGGGGACGAAGGAGATAACTTCTACGTGATCGACCAAGGAGAAGTGGACGTGAGTATCTCTTCCCTGCCTCGTCCGCGGTCCGGTCAGCCCAGGAGCGCGTTTCATCCGAAGGCCGGTGTAATGCACCTGAGCGTGGCATGAGTAAGAGGGTGTGCGCCCACGGACGGTGGTCCCCAGGGTCCCCAGCGCTTCGTAAAGCGGGCAGGAAGCTGAGTGTTTACAGACCCCAAGGCCCTGGACAGCCTTCCTCCTGTTCCCGCTCACCTTTCTCTGTCCACCTTGCTGGTCCGGGGCTTAGGGACCCCCCCCACCCATTGTGGACCTGTTGGGCGTGGCACAGACACACCCCTGCAGCCACCCCCCCCACTCAAGTGGTGAGGGCATCCGTCCCTCCCTGGGTCCCCAGGCTGCCGTCCACACGGGGTCTGGCGGACAGCATCTCCAGGAAAGCCTTCGAATGGGCTTCTCTCTCACTCAGGCCCAAGTCCCTTATGTGACCAGACAATGGGCCCGTGCCCCCCCAGCGGCTCTGTCTTGCTTCCTGGGGTCCCGCTTCCTGGGGCCTGCCCCCCCCACCAGCGGTGCCCTCTTGCTTCCTGGGGTCCCGCTTCCTGGGGCCTGCCCCCCCCACCAGCGGTGCCCTCTTGCTTCCTGGGGTCCTGCTTCCTGGGGCCTGACCCCCCCACCAGCGGTGCCCTCTTGCTTCCTGGGGTCCCGCTTCTTGGGGCCTGCCCTCCCCAGCGGTGCCCTGTTGCTTCCTGGGGTCTCGCTTCCTGGGGTCCCGCTTCCTGGGGTCCCGCTTCCTGGGGTCCCGCTTCCTGGGGTCCTGCTTCCTGGGGCCTGCGCCCCCCCAGCAGTGCCCTCTTGCTTCCTGGGGTCCCGCTTCTTGGGGCCTGCCCCCCCCAGCGGTGCCCTCTTGCTTCCTGGGGTCCCACTTCCTGGGGTCCTGCTTCTTGGGGCCTGCCCCCCCCAGCGGTGCCCTCTTGCTTCCTGGGGTCCCGCTTCCTGGGGCCTGCCCCCCCCAGCAGTGCCCTCTTGCTTCCTGGGGTCCCGCTTCTTGGGGCCTGCGCCCCCCCAGCAGTGCCCTCTTGCTTCCTGGGGTCCCGCTTCTTGGGGCCTGCCCCCCCCAGCAGTGCCCTCTTGCTTCCTGGGGTCCCGCTTCTTGGGGCCTGCCCCCCCCAGCGGTGCCCTCTTGCTTCCTGGGGTCCCGCTTCCTGGGGTCCCGCTTCCTGGGGTCCTGCTTCTTGGGGCCTGCTCCCCCACAGCGGTGCCCTCTTGCTTCCTGGGGTCCCGCTTCCTGGGGTCCTGCTTCTTGGGGCCTGCCCCCCCCAGCGGTGCCCTCTTGCTTCCTGGGGTCCCGCTTCCTGGGGCCTGCCCCCCCCCCAGCGGTGCCCTCTTGCTTCCTGGGGTCTCGCTTCCTGGGGTCCCGCTTCCTGGGGTCCTGCTTCCTGGGGTCCTGCTTCCTGGGGCCTGCGCCCCCCCAGCAGTGCCCTCTTGCTTCCTGGGGTCCCGCTTCTTGGGGCCTGCCCCCCCCAGCGGTGCCCTCTTGCTTCCTGGGGTCCCACTTCCTGGGGTCCTGCTTCTTGGGGCCTGCCCCCCCCAGCGGTGCCCTCTTGCTTCCTGGGGTCCCGCTTCCTGGGGTCCTGCTTCTTGGGGCCTGCTCCCCCACAGCGGTGCCCTCTTGCTTCCTGGGGTCCCGCTTCCTGGGGTCCTGCTTCTTGGGGCCTGCTCCCCCACAGCGGTGCCCTCTTGCTTCCTGGGGTCCCGCTTCCTGGGGTCCTGCTTCTTGGGGCCTGCGCCCCCCCAGCGGTGCCCTCTTGCTTCCTGGGGTCCCGCTTCCTGGGGCCTGCCCCCCCACCAGCGGTGCCCTCTTGCTTCCTGGGGTCCTGCTTCTTGGGGCCTGCCCCCCCCCAACCCTGAGCGGTGCCCTCTCGCTTCCTGGGGTCCTGCTTCTTGGGGCCTGCCCCCCCCAGCGGTGCCCTCTTGCTTCCTGGGGTCCCGCTTCCTGGGGTCCCGCTTCCTGGGGTCCTGCTTCTTGGGGCCTGCTCCCCCACAGCGGTGCCCTCTTGCTTCCTGGGGTCCCGCTTCCTGGGGTCCTGCTTCTTGGGGCCTGCTCCCCCACAGCGGTGCCCTCTTGCTTCCTGGGGTCCCGCTTCCTGGGGTCCTGCTTCTTGGGGCCTGCGCCCCCCCAGCGGTGCCCTCTTGCTTCCTGGGGTCCCGCTTCCTGGGGCCTGCCCCCCCACCAGCGGTGCCCTCTTGCTTCCTGGGGTCCTGCTTCTTGGGGCCTGCCCCCCCCCAACCCTGAGCGGTGCCCTCTCGCTTCCTGGGGTCCTGCTTCTTGGGGCCTGCCCCCCCCAGCGGTGCCCTCTTGCTTCCTGGGGTCCCGCTTCCTGGGGTCCCGCTTCCTGGGGTCCTGCTTCTTGGGGCCTGCTCCCCCACAGCGGTGCCCTCTTGCTTCCTGGGGTCCCGCTTCCTGGGGTCCTGCTTCCTGGGGCCTGACCCCCCCACCAGCGGTGCCCTCTTGCTTCCTGGGGTCCCGCTTCCTGGGGCCTGACCCCCCCACCAGCGGTGCCCTCTTGCTTCCTGGGGTCCTGCTTCTTGGGGCCTGCCCCCCCCCAACCCTGAGCGGTGCCCTCTCGCTTCCTGGGGCCTGCTGGCGCTGTGCAGCCTCTGCCAGGACCCCTGCTGCCCCTCTTGCTCCCGCTTCTCCATTGGCCTCCCTGGGACATCCCTCCTCCGCACGCGCACCTGGCCCCATGGTTCTCTGTGGCCGAGCAGCCTCCTTCCTGTGACTCAGCTCAGCTCGTGGTTACACACCCATGGCCACGTTACACAGCAGGGCTGGGGTGCTCGGTGTCTCCGTGCCTCCCCCTGCACCGCGCTCCCTGCCCGCGAGGGGCCCCCGCCTCCCCCGCCCGGCTCCTCGACCCTGTTCTCCGTCAGGAGCCCCCCTCCCCCGCCTGTCCTCACCTTGCTCGCATTTTTGGTCAGATGTTTCCGGAGCCCTGCTGTGTGCTGAGAACGCACTTGGGGGCACGTGGCCCCTGCCCTCAGGGTCTGCACAGCAACGAGCAAGTGCCTTACCTCTGGGTCTTTCCTCTTTTCCATCGGTTCCTGTTTCTGCTGTTCCTCGCAAACTCCTGTGCATCCTCAAGACCCCGCCCACCCGAGCCCGGCTGCCCCTTAGTCCAGGCAGAGCCACACCCAGCTCCTCTCTCGTGATGACCCAGGACCTTCCCTGCCACACAGGGAGCCCGACCTAGACCCAGATCTTGGCTCCTGCTTCTCCTCCCCTGGGATGTTCCTCCCTCTTCTGTGTTCGTGAATCTTCTAATTCAATCTGGAGACGTCTTCAAAGGGCTGACTCGAGTCGTACCACCAGGGCTCAGGCAGCAACGAGAGCAAACCCTGGGACTTCTGGGCACACCCGGGGTGCTGCTGGGGTGAGCGGGTGCGGGACGCGGGGGACCTTCTCCCAGAGTTCTTGCATTTCTCTTCAGGAGCCTGGAGGGCCCACAGCAGGGTCTCGTGAGATGTTCCTCCCTGGCCCGTGTGGGAAGGCAGCAGACGGTCAGACACCCCCCAGGCTTGGGCCTGAGAGCCGAGGCCTTGTACTGACCACCGTGTCCGTGTCCTCGAAGGACACAGAGCTCACAGACCAAAGGGAGCAGTCTTCCTGATGTGGCCTTGCAGAGCCCGTTGTGGGGTCAGGAGGAGGCTCTGTGGATGTGGTCCCTCTTTCTACACTACCCCCCCCCCCAACCCCGCTAATCTGCTCTCTCTGGGCCGCTGCGGCCACTGTCCTGGGCAGACCCCATCCCTCCTGGGCAGACCCTAACCCTCCTGCCCGCACCTGCACCACAAAGAACCCCCCCCCCCCCCAGCCCAGCTCCCCACCCCAGCTCTGATGCAGAGAGTGGACCTGGCGGGAGGCGCTTGAAGGTGTGAGAGGCGGGTGCCCACCAGGACCTGCCCCCTGACAGAGGGTCCCCTGAACAGCTCGTGGGCCCTGCCACCCCAGATGATGGTGCCCCTGACGCTCAGCGTCTTAGCGTGGACCGTTCCCTCCTCACACCCGCCGTTACATCTGTCCGAGTGCCCTCAGGTCCCACAGGATGGCGTCTCCTTCCACTGCCCCCGGCCCCTTCGTAAGTGGGACGTGACGGGGAAGAGGCAGCTGAGAATCGGCTGGCTTGGCCTGCCCTTCCTGACAGGGACCCTCCACACCCCCAGGGGAGGTCACGGAGCCCGGCCCCAGGGCCCCTTGGGGTGGGGTAGGGGCCGACAGGCAGTCCCCAGCCTCCCCATGACGCGCCAGGGGTCATAGCTGGCTTTTGTTTAGGCCAGGGACCCGCGGAGGCGGTTTGGGGAGGGAAGAAGTGAGGTCACCTTCTTGCAAGCTGGTTCCCCAAATATGTTGTCTGGGCGGGGTCCGGCCCCGGCCTCAGAAGTTCAGGTACAAAGGTGTCTTTAAGGTGCCCGCCGTACCCAGGCTCCTGGAGCAGGATGTCTGGGCACCGTGGGTGGATGCCCGCGTCCGACAGAGTCTCTGGTTTGGGCCAGGCAGTGCCTTGTAGGGGTCCCTCTGTCAGGCCCTTCGGGTCCCCAGCTGGGCGGGCGCCGTCCTGTGATGTGGGACCCACCGGGCAGCACAGCAGTGTGGTTGAAAGCCACATGTGAGGGAATCAAAACGGCTCAGTCAGGAATCTGGGATGTCAGCTGGCCGGGGTGCGGTATGGGGCACGGGGTATCGTGATTACTGCCACCACGCTCCCGGTGTGGAATCACACCAGATTCTCTGTGGCCCTGGCACCACGCTGAACGTGCCCATTTCTGTGAGCCGCCCTCCAGGGCACAGGGGAGCGGCCTGGCTGACCCGGCCCGGGGTCGCCGAGCCTGGCTGTGCGGCCTCACGAGGGGAGGGGGGCCCACTAAGTCTGGAAGCCTCGAGGACGACCCCCGCCCCCTCCGGGCCCTCTTCCTGGCTGGGCTCGGCACCCTGAACACCTTCCCCTTTTGCGGCGTGGATGCTGCCCTCGGCCCGGCGGCGCCCTGGGGGGATGGCCAGGTGGCCGGTGCCCAAAACACCAGGTTCGGCTTCAATTATGGTTTTCGAGAGACACCACAGCATGTGTTGCCAAGAGCCGTAATCCATTTTTCTAAGTTTAAAAATATCTCCCAATTTGTTTTATTCGTGGAACATAGCATTTCTACTTAAAAGGATACTCCACTGCCGATTTTAGGGCTCAGGAACGTAGTTCTGTCTGAGGCCTGGCTCCTCCCTAATCCTGGGAGGCTTTCGTTATTTTCGGACCCTCTTTGTGCTGGGACCGCCCCCACCCCCACCCCCAGGCGCCTGCCCCGCCCAGTTCCCTCCGGTTCCCAGCCTCCACGGGAGGCCTCTGAGCTGTGTCCCCTGCCCCGGACAGGGCACCCCGGGGCATGGTCACTTGTTATTCAGCATTTGCCTGGTGCTCTGTTTTTTTAAAGTTGGTAAAATACACACAACATGAAATTTTCCATCTTAACCAGTTTCAAGCCTACAGCTCAGGGGCACCGCGCACATTCACGCTGCCGTGCGGCCGCCCCACCGTCCGGCTCCAGAACGTCCCATCTCCCCACACTGAGACTCTGTCCCGTTACGCACGGACCGACCCCCACCCGCTCCTCCAGCCCCGGCCCCACTGTCTCCTCTGTGTCCGTGAGACTGACGACCCCGGGACCTCGAGGGAGTGGGTCCCGGTGCGTGTCTTTCTGTGTCTGGCTTGCGTCACTCAGCGTCACGTCCTTCAGGTTTATCCGCGTTGTGGCAGGGTCATAGTTTCCTTCCTTCGTGAAGCTCAGTGATAGATAGTGGGTTGTGTGGATGGATCACGCTGTGTCTGGTCACGTCAGTGGACACGGGGTGGCTCCCACACCTCTTGGTTGTCGTGGATCATGCCGCTATGAACGAGGTGTGAGTGTCTCTTCTAGTCCCTGTTCTCAGGTTGTCCCTGTTAATCAGTCACTTACTACGTGCTGTGGCCACGGCCTAGAGCTGGCGGTGACGTTTCTCTGCTGCATTTGCGGCCTTCCAACCCATTTCGTCCGCAGAGCACATCTGGGGCCCGCTGTGGTCGGGGGCTGCTTCGGACTCCGCGGGTAATGACTGTCCTCTGGGACTGGGGGACGGTGAGCCGACCCGCCCCAGTGTGATGGTGGCCTTTGTACACATGCCCTGCTCCACGTTTAGGAGGGGCGCTCCGGGGTCCTGGCGAAATCCTGCTCTGTGGGTGCCTAGTGTGGTCTGTGTGGGGAGGGGGCAGGAGGACGCCCGCGTGCCATGACAGATTTGGGGCTCCTCTGGAGGGGGCCGGCCGGCTCTCCACCCGGGTGGAAACTGAACCCGCGTGGCCCGGGTGCTGCGGACGGGAGCGTCAACGCCCGTGCTCGGGGCGCGCTGTGAACGGCAGCCAGCCAGGCCGCCCCGTGGGCATCCGGCTTCGGGGCTAGAGACGGCCCAGGCCTGGTAGGGAGAGCCGCGGGGTGTCCCCTGCCCCCAGGGCTCCTGTGGGCAACCGGCTGAGCGACCTGGATGCGGGGGGCCGACTCCGGGCGCTCCCGTGAGGGCCTGGGAGGCGGGAGGAGACGGGCCATTAGCTTGTCCTTGCCGTCTGTGAAGGAAAACAACAGCGGGGCACGCGGGCCGCGCCAGGCCGGCCCCAGGCGGCGTGAGAAAGCGGGCGGGGCTGCGGGCACTCCTCCCGCCGGACGCGCTCTGTCTCCACCTCCCAGATGGTTTCTGCTTTCTGGGCGGTAGAGCGTTGCACCGAGATGCCCGGGTCGGGAGGGCGGGTGGCAGGGCGAGGCGGGGGGCACCGCCAGGCGGGCGATGCTCACTCCCCTCCACGCACGGGCCCCGCTGCCCCGGGCTCTCGTGAGCAGGACCCTGTGCCCCCCTGCGCGCCCCGTCCGATCGCCGTCTGTACCTCTGCGTGGAGCGGAAGCAGGCTGTCCAGCTTGGGCCACGTCACAGCCACCTGTTGAGTGGCCTCCCCACCCCTCCCCCTCTCCCCTCGGGCAGCCCCACACTGTTCTCCACTCCCCAGCAGAGGGAGCGTCACAGTGTAAACCAGATGAGGTGCCGGAACCTTCTGTGGCTGCCTTTTGCTTCTAGAACAACATTGCAGCCCTTCCCTCCCTGACCCCCTGCTCTTGCCCCCGTGGCGTCTGTCCCTGCTTGGTCATGCTGCATCTAGTATCCATTCCATTGTGGCCCCAGGGACTTTGCACGTCCTGTCCTTGGCTTCGGTCGCCCTTCTCCCACGTCTTTGCTCGTTGAGCCGGACGCTCAGGCCTGGCTCAAGTTCCCCTTCACAGAGAGCTCTCTGCAGACAGTCACTGCCGTGGCCGTTCTGAACGCTCTCTTCACGCCCGGAGCGTGTGTCATGACGAATGTGTGTTTGTGTGATTATTTGCCTACAGCCTTTCTCCCGGCCGGTGGGTGAGTCCCGTGGACAGGAACCCGCTGCCTTCCCCTGCTGACCGCCAGCAGTTAGAACGCGCAGGGCACAGAGGGGCGCTCAGTCCGCACCGGGGTGGTGGACACACGGATGGGTGGGGGTTCTGCTCACGCAGAACGGCCGGGTGGGGGCTCCGGGTTCAGCTGGAGAAGGCACTGTCAGTGGTGGGGCCGTGTGTGCAGCCCAGTGGGGCCTCCCACCATTTTTCTTCTAAAAGAAGAAGAAACAAAAAGTGAAGCAAAGCAAGAAGTAGCCCGTTTGCGTGCCAGCTGGGGTGGGGCCCGGCGCTGTGCCGGTCGCCGTGACAGAGGCCAGTGTCCCGAGAAGGATGGCCTCTTTGTGCTCTGTGGCCGGCCTGCAGTGTGGTCCTGGGCCCTCTGTGGCTCCGCACAATGGTTTTCTCTGACGTCTCGCAGGGAGCTCTCCCAGGCCTGGGCTCTGGGCAGGGAAGGGGGTCCCCTTAGTCCTGCCCTGCCTTTGGGGATGTGCCTCAGGAAACCGGGGTCCAGGGACGCCTGGATGGCTCTGCTGAGCCCCATTCTCTGTCCCCCGGGTCCCTGTGCTGTTTTGTCTGTTGGGCGGCTGGCCCTGCCGTCAGCCGATGGAGGCAGGTGGCTTCTGTGCCCCCTAAGGCACAAGAGACAGGCCCACCCACCTCCCCAGACTGTCAGCAAAGTCTCCCGGCCTCCGACCCACGACCCGAGCCCGACATTCCCCCTGGAGGAGTCACAGGAACCATCTGTGTCCTGCAGGATGGGTGCCCGCTCCACGGCTGTGCCGAGCAGCCAGCTGGGCCCCGCAGCGCACGGCGAGGGCAGAGGCACGTGCCCCCGCTTGCTTCCCGAGGGGCCGTGGTTGCTGGAGGGGACCTGGGGACGTCTGGGGCGTCCTGGAGCTATGCAGCTGGGGTCCACGCACGTGGCTGCTGGGGGAGTCACGCCTCCGTGGCCAGGACTTCACCGCAAGGAAGCCCAGTGCGGGGAGGGCTGGCCCGGCTGTGCCTGGGTCACCGGGAACACCGATAAGTGGTCACTGCCCCTCTCCACGGGCCCCGGGTCCCCTTTGAGAAAACCAGGGGTGCATGTTCTGGGGGATGTCCCTGCACGTCCGTGGCAGAGCAAGGCGGCCTGTTCCCTGCCCCGTGGGAAGGACGGGACGCTGTTCTCGTTCCTCGAGGGCCTCGTCGTGTGGACCCTGGCGTCTCTTCCCCCAGGGGCCCCGCTGCCCAGACTTCCCTGCGGGAAGCGAGTGCCGAGCCCCTGCTCCTGGGCCTCACTGTGCCTCAGCCCTGCCCACCCCTCTTGGTCGGCCGGGTCTCCCCTGACCCTCGCCCGCACGGAACGCGGAGTTCTCACCTGCATGGCGTCTCCTTGCAGACATGCGCTTCTGTGTGTCAGTCGTAGGGCAGATAATGAGTCGTTGATTCCGGCAAGGATCACGCCCGTGATTCACCGCAATCCATTCTTTCCCGACGTGCACCCATTTTGCCAAGGGGAGCTGTTCTTAAAGCTCATTGACACGCTGGGGGATAATGCACGTGTTGTGTCAGTTTATAGGAACCAGACCGGCACCACATAATGGACAATCTCGCCATTCTTGTGCGGTCCGGAACGTGCAGGGTCGGTCATAGTGGGAGCACTGTGCCGAGTACGCACGCGGGCTGAAAGGGCCCTTCTCAGCACGGCCTCGTCTCGTCGGTGCCCCAGCAGCGTCTCCACTGACCGCAGGCCCAGGGAGCCTGGCGCTGTCCCGGGCAGGGCAGGCCCTGCCAACATGGCTCCTTCCGGGCCAGGCCGGGCCCGCGCTCTGGTTGGAGGTGGGGGCGCCGGGCAGAGACCCGGAGAGCGTCCGCAGGGGCGCCCTGAGTGTGCGGCTGGGGAGACAGGCCCCAAGGCCCACCTCAGGCGGATGAGGAATCGAATCGAAGGCCGGCCAGGGACGCAGGCAGGGCTTTGCTCGGACCAGGAGCCCTGGGCGGCACTTCCCCCTTCGTCTCCGGCCCGTCTCGCCGACAAGTGGGGCCAGGACTCAGAAGGTGCCATCGCCCCCGCCCAGCCAGGGCTCTGTGCGGGGCTGGGAGTGAGACGGGCAGCAAAGCTGGCAGAGGTCCAGGCCGTGCCCGGGCAGGCGAGGTCCTTGCCGGGTCCCCTCTGGTGGGCGTGGAGGAGGGCTCCCGGTGTGGGGCGCGCCGGCGTGACCCCACGTGTCCCCTGGGACACCTCTGACATTTCTCTCTCTGTCCCCTGAAGGTATACGTGAATGGAGAGTGGGTGACGAGCATCAGCGAAGGGGGCAGCTTTGGGGAGCTGGCGCTCATCTACGGCACCCCCAGGGCAGCGACCGTGAAAGCCAAGACGGACCTCAAGCTCTGGGGCATTGACCGGGACAGCTATCGGCGCATCCTCATGGTGAGCGGCACCCGGCACACCCACAGCCAAGCATCTGTGGGGAACCCTAGCTTTATCCAAGGGAGGGTGATAGATAAGGGCCAGTGGGGTGGGTGGAAAGTGTGGGAGAGATTCTGGAAACTTCTTAAAAGGCAAGCAGGTAGCTGGGGGGGCTCCTTTGCCTTCCTTCCCTGTCTCTTTTTAGCTGTTTGGAATGGGGTCGTGATGGCTGGAGCTCTCGCTGCCACCCTGGATCACGAGGTGACTGAGACTAGAAACCCACTCACCAAGGGGGGTAGAGCAAAGAGATCCAGGGGCCTGGCTCTGTGGTGGCCCCGGCACAGCGGGACCAGACTGATTGGCCCCAGACATCCTCACGCAGGGATCAACCCTCAGGCGTTTTTGCCTCTCTCTCTCATGGGTAGCCACATCCACTCTTGGCTGGTGCAGGGTGGGCACAGGTCCCCTGTTGTACCATCAGGGGCATGGCAGATGCACAGGGGGCTCCCAGAGGTGATCTGGGAGCTGAGGAGGCCCTGCCTGTGCCCACTCAGTGCCCGTCCTGCACACATGTTCGTGGTGCTGAGACCCACCCGGGAATACCACGGGTGCCGCACCCGGCCTTGGGAAGCTTCCCTCGTGCTAGTGGGGGAGTCAGGGGACAAACACACACCTCAGGTGATGACAGTTCCTTGGAGAAAGATAAAGCTGAGAACGGGGTGGAGGCGACTGGGAGGCGCGGAGGGGCTGCTGTTTTCTAGAAAGGCTCCAAGCCCCCCTCCCGTGATGAGGTGGCATTTGAGCAGAGGTATCTGAGCAGGAACCAGTGTGTCCAGGAGAGGAGTGTCCGGGCTTGCATGGACAGAGGGAGCAGCGGGGTTACCACCGTGGATGGGGACGCAGGGGTCCCGTGGGGGATGCGGTCCATGGGCTCACCACCCCCACAGAGCCCTCAGCTCCCACCCGAGTGTGCAGGGGGGCCCCCAGAGAGGCTTCCACAATGGACGGGGGGCCGTCCTGGGGGGCATGGAAACATCCTGACCCTGGGAGGGTGAGGGAGACCAGCCCCCAGTCTGGAGACCTGTGGTGTCCCCCACGTGCCCTGCAGGGCTAGGCTGTGTCCCTGGGGACGGTGCAGCTTCCGGTGATGGCATGGGGTGGGGGCTGTGACCTGGGGACGCTCTGGGGGAGGCCTGGGTTCGGTCCACAGGCAGTTTAGAGAAGCCCCAGGCCTCAGTCAGATGGGAGCCTGGGGTTAGGGCCCGGCCCAGACTGCCCCTCATCCTGGGAACACCCGCGCCCCCGACCCGTCCTGGTCCCGCTGTAACACCGGGTCTGCATGACGCGGGGAGGGTTCAGTGCCGTCTGGGGGGTCGTGGTCTGATCGGGCTCCGTGCGTGTGAGGAAGCGCCCTCCGTGCACTCAGCAAGCATCGACAGAGCGCCCACCGCGTACGGGAGATGTGGAGCCCCGGATACGCTGGGAGAAAGCTGCACGTCCCTGCGTCCTGGAGCCCAGCCCGTGCTCTCTGCTCGTGTCCTCCACCTGCCGGCGCCTGTTTTCCTGGGAGAGGCCGGCTGCCCGGTGGGGGAGGGGGGGTGCCCTGACCCCCCCCACCCCCACCCCGCCCCCTCCCGGCCGGGGCAGGTTTGGGAGCGGACCCAGAAGCCTCTGCCCCTCCGCACACACCTGGCCCGTGTTGCATAAGCCACTGTCTCTCGCCATCGTCAGTGCTGAGTCCTTCTGGGCTGTGGGATTTTTGTGGCTGGAACCTTGTATTCAGGGAAGTTCCCAAACCACCCAGGCAGCTGGCGCTTCCTCTGTCTTCATTCTGAAGCCCCGTGTGCTAAGAATAGCCACAGCTGTGCTGCGAGTCCGCAGAGCCTCCCAGTCTGGGGAAGGAACACGGCAAGTGCCTGCCGCCTCGGAAGGGAGTGTCCTGCCGGACGCGTCTGTCTTAGCGTCCGTCCTGGGTCTGGACAGATTTGGAGGCACCCATCATGCAGCGTGGCCCCGCCATCATGCATCCGCTTAGCGCTGAGCTGGGACACGCCATGGGGAGCCGGGGGGGGGGGATGGCGGAGGGTGCCAGTGGTGTCCCCAGGGGTTCGGGACGTCTGATCTGGAAAGTTCCCGTGAGCGTCCCTTCCCTTCCCTCTGCTGCTCTGTGCGGTGCGGAGGCACGGACAGAGCTCGGCGAGGCCAGCCCGCCCGGCCACCACCACTGAGCAGGGCCAGGCTCTGTCCCCGCATCTGCAGCGAGGGGGCGTCCTGGTCTGCCGGCTGCTCCCCCTGTGTGGAGGACGCGGAGAATCTCCTTGGGCCCCCATGCTCCCGGGAAGCGGAGTCCCACGCCAGCCTCTCCTGCACCGAGGGGCGCTGCAGACTCTCAGAGCTGCCTCCCACTCAGCTGTGAACAGGCCCCCGGGCTCCCACCCACCCTCACCCAAAGTCTCCCTCACAGCGGGAAGCCACCCCAAGGCGGGGGGGGGCCTCGGTCGGCCGCTGCGGCCAGTCTCCTCCCGCGAGCTGTCCTGCAGCAGGAGACGGCTGGACCGAGCTACGCTGGCCTTTAGTGTCCGAGGTCCCTGGGCAGAGTCGGGCCTGTCTTCCACTGGGTGGCATCCTTGCTGGGAGGGCTGTGGGAACCATCGGTGGTTTTTCAGAAGAAATGTGTTTTCCGCAGCGAGGCCGGCGAGGACGTCAGGTGGCCCGGGCTGAGCATCCACACCGGCCACAATGGCGGCCACGGTGTTGGAAACGCCCTGGGCTCTGCCACGGGCCGCCTGGCTCTGCGTCCTTGCCTTGGCCACCAGCCGCGGCCCGGCAGAAGCCCCTTCAGTGCTGTGTCGTCTGGCAGGGAGGTGGACAGCTGGCTGGGTCCCCTGGCCCTGTTGGGGCCTCGCCGGATGGAGGGCCCCGGGGATGACCGTGGGCCTCTGTGTGGATTCTGAACTCGGGACTTGTAGCCTCTGTGGTGCTGGGGAGGCCTGGGCTCCCGTAACCTTCACGGGACCCTCTGGGGCGGGACTTGTGCAGCCGAGGAAACAGGCCAGAAGTGGGAATGTTTGCCCGCACGCCTAGTCGGGGGGCGGCGATCAGACCCAGGGCTGTCCGGACGCCCCTCCTGTGTCACGTGTGCATGCAGCTCCCAAGTCCTGGACGCCCTGAGCTGGGGAAAGGTGCACAGCGCAGCCTCCGTTGGCCTGCCTGGGGCCTGCCCTGCCCCCCGCCCCCAACGCCTCCCACGCTCAGCACCGCCCTTCCCATCCTGGCTCGCCCAAGTCTCCCACCTTCTCCTATGCGTCCCGTGTCTGTGTGGCCACGAGACAAGGGGTGTCCGCCCCAGTGGACCCCCTGTGCTGGCCTCTTGGAGCGGCCTCCCAGCGCTGCCCTCGCCTGCCATCGGTCCCTGTGCCCTGTGTCAGGCACCGTGAGGTTCTCACTGCAGAATGGTAAGGCCGGGCCTCCAGTGGCCCCGTGGGCGGCTGCACCGACCAGGCAGGGGCAGAGCTCTGTACTTACCCACGGCTCCTGAGTGCACTCCGTGCGCTGGGGACAGGCCCTCCTGGTGTCAGCCTGGGCTGCCTCTGTCTTCAGATGTCAGGCCCTGCGGGGGGAGGGCCACCGGTCCCCCAGTTTCCAGCCCTTTCTGTGGGTATTGAGCACCCCCCACCCCTACCTGAAGAGGGCCTGTCCGAAAACGACCTTATGCTTTAGAACGTTCTCAGCATTTCTTTGGGTTGAGCCTCAGGAGGCTGTGGGTGTAGTGGTGACCCCCTGAATTCGGAGGCTGAGGGCTGGATGGTCCCGGCTCTGCTCAGCCACCGGGCGGCCTGGCGCTTCAGGGGAGGGGTGATGCCCAGCATACCGCGGTCCAGGACTGCACGCAGTGGGTGCCTTCCAGGGAGGGGTGATGCCCAGCGTACCACGGTCCAGGACTGCACACAGTGGGTGCCTTCCAGGGAGGGGTGATGCCCAGCGTACCACGGTCCAGGACCACACACAGTGGGTGCCTTCCAGGGAGGAGTGATGCCCAGAGTACCGCGGTCCAGGACCGCACGCAGTGGGTGCCTTCCAGGGAGGGGTGATGCCCAGAGTACCGCGGTCCAGGACCGCACGCAGTGGGTGCCCTCTGCAGGGAGAGGATGCCCAGCATGTCTCCATCTCTGTGGCATGAACACCAATCGTACATCGACATCCTGCTTTGACCCCGACCACGCCTCTTAGTGGCCACGAGTAGGTTACGACCGCTCCCTGACCTGCACACCTCCCTGTAGAGTGGAGACTGGTGGCGACCCCAGGGTCACGGAGAGAGCTGATCCTTCAAGGCGCTGGTCTTAGCAGCACTGAGGACGTCTGAGCTGAGCTCACCTCTTCCCAGATCAGGCGTCTGGGCAGCTGCGAGGGCCTGTTTGCAGAGGTTCCAGCCCCATCTCTGATGGTGGGGCGGCGGGGGGGGGGGGGGTCATTCTGAGGCTGATGGCTCTCCCTCTGCATCTCAGTGGGAAGCAGACGAGGAGCCTTCTGGGCTGAGGCGAGGATGTGGGCAGTTTGGAGGAAGGTAGGGAGAAGCCCAGGTCGAAGAAGCAGAGAATGTGGTGCTGACCGACCGCTCTCCTGTTGGGGAAACTGAGGCCCCGAGGTGGTGAGGCTGGTCTGAGAGCATGGGAGGTTATGGGTGATGTGGATGTGGAATGGGACTCTCCCGAACCTCCCCATCAGCCCTCCACCCTCCACCACCGTACTTGGTAAAGGTCATCACTGCTCCCCCCGCCATCGTCACCGTCCACCCAGCCATCACCACCACCGCCGCTATCATCATCATCACCATCACCTCGGCCACGATCACCAGCATCGTCACCAAGCTTTGGGATGCGTAGGACCCAGCCTGGGTTTCATTCCTGCTCCTGTGATCCCAGTCTAGGCATTTGCTTGCCCCTCGAGCCTGCTTCCTCATCTGGGGATGAGGGTAACCGTGCCCTTGTCTCACGGGACTCTCGCGAGGTTGAGGTGGGCCTGAGCGTTTTGGGTTTCTGCTGCTGCCCTGGCCCGAGCACATTGTCATCGTCGCTGTCCTCCTCCCTCCTCTCTCCATACCAGGTGTCGGGTCTGTGGTCGACCCATCCTTTCCACGTCCCAGGTGATGGATGAGGCCGTTTGAATTTAACCAGACCAGGCTTGCTGCTCTGCCGGTGGAGAGCATGTCCCCGTTTTCTGAATGTGCAGTGCTTAACAGGACTTAGTGGTGGCGTAGCCATGTCCAGTTGTGGAGTGTGTACACTGTGCAAAGGCCCTGGGCAGCAGGCCAAGGGGATAAAGTCCAGACTGCTCTCTACCTGCCGGGCTGGCGCTGGCTGCTGGAAGGCTGGGCCGCCTCCTCCTTCACTTAGGCCACCAGCTCGCTGGGATGCGTACTTGAGGAAGTGGGTGCCCTTTTCCAGTTCGTGTTCCGGTTCTACTTTTTGGAGTGGATTTTCATTTCTAATTCACGCGGAGGTTGACAGGGCCCTGTCTGCTGGTTTTATCTTATTCAGCCAGCACTTGGTTGGGAAAGAAGGAACTCATTGGCCCTTCTCACCAGGCCCCAGGTTCAGGCACGACCAGCCCGGGGACTTGACCCATGTCGGCTACTCCCTCCTTAGCGTATCACACACTCAGTTCTGCCGCCAGCCCCAGAGCCTCTCCAGGTGTGTGTGTGTGTGTGTGTGTGTGTGTGTGTGTGTGTGTTGGGGGGAAGGGTGGGGGTGCGGTGAGCCCGGCTCAGACAGTACCCCTTGCAATCCTGCCTTGGGGACATCTGCCTTGAGCACGTGGAAACCCCAGTGCAGGATTCTGGTTGGCTGGGTGCTCGTCGTGTGGACCAGTCACTGGCCCGGGCTGGATGAGGTCACTGTCGGCGGCCAGGGGAGGCGCAGCTGCCTGGAGGAGGTGCTGGCTGGGGTCTTTGAGGGGCTTGCAGGACATGGAATGGTCAAAGGGTTTCCTTTTAAGAGTTCAGAGTCATTTGGGGAAATTTGGAAATGTCAACATGATTCAGGCACAAAGACCCACCTTCTTTTCTGTCTTCTTTCTCTGGAACAGGGCAGCACCCTGAGAAAACGCAAGATGTACGAGGAGTTTCTCAGCAAGGTCTCCATCCTGGGTCAGTGGCCCCCACCCCGTGCGCGAGCCTGTGCTGGTAGCTTCCCCCGGTCTCATCTGAGTCCTGCCTGCTGGGTCCAGCCATTTCCACGTTCCCCGTGTGCCTGGAAGGTTCAGCCCTCCGGGTGACGTGTGGGTTTGGGACAGGCATACGTGTGAACCCACACAGGCATGGCTCACACGTATGCACCCACGCGGGCATGCTCGCACACACGCTCACACGCGTATGCACCCGCGAGGTACAGTTGCACACGTGCATACGCGTATACTCACAGAGGCACGTTCACACACGTGTGCACACAGCCACACTCACACGTGCACGTGTATGCGTGTGTCCACGTGCACCGAGAGCTCTGTGTCTGATCCGCCGGGCGCCGTCATCCTCTCCTGGGCCGTCTGTGCCCTCGTCCCGCGTGCTCTGCCTGTCCGTCCCTCTGCTTTCGGTGTCCCCGCCAGCCCTTCCTCTGTATCCGTCAGTTTCGAGACCCATCTCGTGTTCTTCTAGTAAACGTGGTCCCCGGTGTCGAGCATTCCCGGGCCTGATTTGTATTCTTTTCCCAAGCGGGTTTCTCCTGGTGCACCCACTGCCCTTTCTTGCCCTGTGGTCTGATAAACACGTTGGCTGCATTTCAGTCGATTTCCAGCACTGTCAACAGACCTCTCACCAGCAAGAGTCTTCAGTGTTTTGGAGTAGCTGTGACATACACAGGGGCCACCGTTTGTAGCCGGCCGATCCCGTCAGGGAGAACCTTCAGCCGTGGTGATGGTCCTTTCTGCGTTGAGCACCTGACCTGTGCCCGGTGTGCCCGAGGAACCGAATTTTCATTTTGTCCCATTTTAATCAAGTGAAACGCAAGTACGCAGGGCAGCACTCGCCCACGGGCGGGGCCCCGCTTGGGAGGGCGAGGGACAGCGGAGTGCCGAGCCTCCGGGAACCTCTGGAAACCACCGTCCAGCAGCGGTCCCCATGGCCTTCTGGGTGAGGATGGGGAGTGAAGGGTGTTCTCCTTTTCCAAGAGCGTGCTGGGGCAAGGAAGGAAAAGAAGCAAACAAAACCCACTGGGTGTGAGTCCGGCACTGGGGCTGAGGCTCGCGGATGAGGTTACAGGATTGGGGCGCTCCCCTCCCTGCGCGGCGTGAGCCTGTAGGGACGCCGGGCTGAGCCGGCACCGGAGCAGCCCTGGCTCCCAGCTGGGCTCCCCTCTGCCCGGGGCCCGCCGTCCAGGCTGCAGAGACAAGGGTGGGGGGGGGGGCCCACCGCCTGCCCTTCCAGCAGAGGACTGGGGGGCAGGTCAGGAGGAAGCCCCACCCGCACCCCCTGCACCAAGCGTGGACGCGTGGGGGGAAAGGCCACCGCGGCCGAACAGACTGGGACTGGGATAGGTGCCGGAAGTACCAAGGAAAGCTGAGAGCCAGCCACACACGGAAGGAACCCAGTTAGGAAGAGAGCACGGCCACAGAAACAGAAATCAAATCCAGGACAGGGTTCGTCTAGGACACACGTCCGCCCAGAGAGCAGCGGCCTGAAGAGGAAAGAGCTGGAGAGACGCGTTCCGGCCAAGCCTCGGAGGTCCGCAGGGTCGCGGGAGGAGCAGGCTCAGCGGTGCCCCCTCCCCCCCGCCCTACAGCCTTTGGGAGTCTCTCGCGAGGGCGCAGAGAGAGACCGCGGTGTTTGGCATCCAGGCGGTGGAGACGGCGTGAGGCCTGCCGCGTCCTCTGGGGTGGAGGGCAGTCAAGCGAGTGACCAGAGCTGCGGGCAGGCAGAAAGCAGCAGACGGTCCCGGCTCAGCAGGGCCTGCGAAGCCATCTTGCGGCAAAAGCGGAAGACCAGCCGCCGGGTCCTGGGACGTCGTAGCCGCGGGGAGGGAGGCGGAAGTCAGGTTGGGCGCCCTGTGCAGGACACTGGCGTTTTATCAGTGACGCTGCGGTCAACCACGCTTCAATAATAACGAACTAAAAATTTTAAAACCTTAACAAATGGATCTGAAGCAATGGTGACAAAACCACGTGATTTTGCGCAGGACGGATGTTGCTGGGTTACGTCATGTGAGCTACTGTCTTGATAACTTTTTTTCCAAATGAGGACGGATGGACGAGATCGAGCGCGGAGCAGGTCCCCGGGGAGGGCACGTCACCGAGCCCAGGAGAGCCCCCCGGGGGTGTGGCTGCTGTGGGCAGAGGAGGGGCAGAGCCACACGGAGGCATTCGATCGAGGCAGGGCACAAGGCAGCCCCCGCCAGGCCCCAGGCACCCAGAGCAGGAGGGCCAGCGCCCCGGAGGCAGGCTCAGAAGACCCTGGACGGGATGGGTGTGTCCGCTCCTTCTCAGCCCACACCGGGGAGCGAAAACCAACACGGGAGGGAGGCCAGACGGGGCTACCTGTTCCCTCGACACTGAGCCTGCCTGCAGTTCAGGGTGTCAAGTCAAGCCACATGAAATGGCCCGTTTTTGGGGCGCCTGCATGGCTCAGTCGGTTAAGCGTCCAACTTCGGCTCAGGTCATGATCTCGCGGTCCGTGAGTTCAAGCCCCGCATCGGGCTCTGTGCTGACAGCTCAGAGCCTGGAGCCTGCTTCGGATTCTGTGTCTCCCTCTCTCTCTGCCCCTCCCCTGCTTGTGCTCTGTCTCTCTGTCTCAAAAATGAATAAACATCAAGAAAAATTGAAATGGCCTGTTTTCTACCCCTTTGGACCTAAAGAGTGGGCGTTCCATCTGCATCAATGTGTGTGAAACCTGACCACTGAGTCAGTGTTTTTCGTGATCTCTTTTAGGGGAATGTTTTGGAAAAGAAGGTATCTTACCTCGAAAGAGACAGAGAGAGACTCTTGGTTTCTTTGCCTGGTGTTAAATTCAGGCAGAGTAAACTTTAAGACTTTACGTTGGAAGCGCCTGGTGGTCATGTTTGTAAAAGCAGCTGTGACCGTCTTCTGTCCACCCTCCCGTCTGGCTCTACGACTGGAGACACACTCGGCCAGGCGATGTGACATAGGGTGGCATTCTGCACTTTTTCACATTCTTTTCGCTTCATTCTGTTTCTTATTTGTAGCGAATCTGAGTAACTTAACCAAAAACAATCAAGTAGGCCTGCCAGGGAGGGCGCCGCAGGACGTCTGACCCCGGGGTTGGGGCGCATGCCACGGCACGACCCCACACCCTCTGAAGTCCCGCGAAACGAACAGAGAAGGGTCTGGTTTTCCTCGTGCTCTTGTGGTAAAAGTTCATCCACTGTCCCAGAGTTTTTACCTTCGGGGCGTCTGCACTCAGGGTTGTGCCCCCACCCCCACTCCCTGGTTCCAGAGCCTTCTTGTCACCCCCGGGGGAGGCCCTGTGCCCGTCTCTGCAGGTGCCTGGTCTGGGCGCGTCATACGAAGGGGTGCTGTGCTGATGGGTCAGCGTCGCACTCGGCGACGTGAGACTCGGCAGCCTCGTGCGCGGGTCCTCGGGGTCTCACGGAGGCTGGGAGGAGGGGTGCTTTAGCCCCACGAGAAATCCCCGGGCCTGGGGCCCCCTGGTCCCTCACCGTCTCCCGTTCCCTCGGAGCCCAAGCGCCCCGGTCGCCTTCCGATCCCTCCTGCTCTTACTGTGTGCCAGGCGCGCTCAGTGCTCTGCTCAGCTGCACGCGGAAGCTTTGTTCCCTCCGATGAACCCGTTGCCAGCTAGCACTTCTCCGTGGCCGTCGGGCAGAGCGACCCCAAGACTGACCCCTTGGCCCTCAGTCACCCGGCTGCACAGAGCCCTCCGGCATCGGAAGGTGGGGGGGCCTTGGTCTGGGCAGCCTGCCCCCGGCAGGAAGGAGCGTGGGCGGCCACGGTGCGCCCGGGGCCCGGGGGTTCTGGTTTGTGCGCACGGACACAGGAGTCGGCCCCTGGCGGGCACTGAACGTGGCGGAACCCCGGGGGGTGTGAGCGCAGAAGCCACCCCGGCCTCCCCGTGTCCTGCTTGCAGGCCACACGCCTGCTGGCTCTCGGGCTCCGGCTGCAGGACGTCTGTGACAGCGGAGGGACGCCTGCCTCCGTTTGCATCCTGTGCGGGTGCGGTGTTGACCGTCCCACTCGGGAAAGGGGCCCGTGCTGCCTGGAGGGTCGGGCTGTGCACAGCAGAAGAACCACTCCCGGGGCTTGTTTCCTGAGTTGCCTCAGAGAAGAGACCGTTCAGTAATCGGGGCCCAGAAACCGCCTGGCGTCTTCTGACGGGACGCAGCTTCGCGAGTCGACGTTCAGGCCTCGGAGCGTCACGTTTCAGGTGTAACGAGGAACCTGCTGAAGAGACACGCGGGGACAGATGTCTCCCCAGCAGCGTGACTCGTGGCTGTCGCTCGGAACCCACGGGCAAGACCTCCGCGTTGGCCGGCCGGCCGGCCCGCGCGCGCCCACCCCCGACGAGCACCGCTCGTGCCGCTCCTGAGGCCGCTGCTCTGTTCGGTCCCCGGCGGTGGATGTGCGAGGCTGCGTGGGAACGCCCGGGCCCTGACTCCCCAGCAGTCCCACTGGCCTTGCAGACCTTTCCAGGCGGGCCGGTGGGGCGCGTGCACTGACGGCTCCCCGAAAGCCGGTCCTTTGCTACGAGAAGCACTGGCAGGCGTCTTAAAGTGGAGAAATCCCGCTCCTAACCTAGTTCTAAAATAAATGCTTTGCTTTGTATTTTTAGCCGCTGACCCACTTAAGCAGCATCTGAGGAGTCTAGGCCGGGGAGGTTTCTTCTGCCGAGAAAGAAATAGTTAATCAGGCAGTCGTTATTTTCTTACAGAAGGAGCGTATGGGGCGTATTGGGTGTTTTTTCCCTTCCTGAGGGCTAGGGATGGACAGTGACCAGGAAGGGGAGGTGTGGGGAGGGGCGGCAGGGGACACGGGACTTGCAAGCTGTGCGGAGAAGCGTGAGTTGGAATTAAGTGTGTTGACCCGAAATAACGGAAGGCGAGCCGTGCCGAGCCTCGCAGCTGAGCGGTGATGAAGCGTCTTCCCAGCCGGTGGTGGTTCCCAGCAGGCTCGCGTTAAACCGCGTCGTGGCCTCAGTGCTCGGCGGGCACGCTGGCCGGGTCCCCCCCGGGCCCGACTTAGTGCTGCGACGCCCAGGCCCTCCCAGCGCACAGACGCGCCCCGGGTGCCTCGCAGCCGATCCACGGCACTTGCGGAGCGAGCGCTCGGGTGCAGGGCAGGGGCGAGGCCGCAGTGACGGTCCCCTTGTCGCCCACTCTAGAGTCGCTGGAGAAGTGGGAGCGCCTGACCGTGGCTGACGCCTTGGAGCCCGTGCAGTTTGAGGACGGGGAGAAGATCGTGGTCCAGGGGGAGCCCGGGGACGATTTCTTCATCATCACGGAGGTGAGTGCCGCCCTCACGGGGGCCCCGTCTGCGTTGCTCCCGTGTGCCGACCCCGAGCCCCCCGCCCTCTGCCCCGCTAACGGCCTCACGCCGTGCCGTCGTGTCTTCTCGCCCTGGAGAGTCGGAAGCGAGACTCTCCTCTTGGAAAACAGCGTCGGGTCCCCAGGCGTGCGGTGCCCCGGGAGGACGTTGTGCCGGGCTGAATACGAGCGTGTGCGCAGTGGGGGTGGAGAGTCGGAACCCACGTCGGGACCCTGGGTGGCGCGGCACCTCAAGTTCTGTGGCGCGTTGTCACCGGCGGACAAAGAGGTCTGTGGCATCTCTCCGTGCTGCCTCTCACGACTATGCGCCCATCTACAAGGATCTCAGACGAGGACGTTGGTTCTTAAAAGTGGCTCCCGGTTCCCAGGCTGGAGGCGCGTGAGTCATTCTTACGAGGCCCGGCGACAGCTGGCGCTGGGGCCGTAATCCGTGTCGGCCACACTCGCGCCTGTCACTGACACAGGCCAGCAGCTGCCGTGGCTGCCCGTCCCCAGGGCTGTGCTGGGCTGGGACCCCCGGGGTGAGCCCCCACCCAGACGCTGCCCGGAACGAATGGGGGGCCCGCCTCGCGGGGGGCAGCACCGATTACGCGGGGCCACAAGTATGCCGCCGCCTGTTGGGCTCGCTTCCTCCTCCCGTGGCGCTCAGGGGCGGAAGGATTTCACGTTCATGCTCATTAAAACACATTCTTCAGCTGTGCATCTTGCCACCGGAGAGAGGGAGGCCTCGGCAGGGCGGCGCGGGGCCCGGCGCTGTCCAGAGTTTCTGCACGGCCAGCAAAGTACGCCCTGCTCGGTGCCCGTGGCCACTTTCTGGGTCCAAAACAAGCGAAGGAGGGGCGCCTGGGGGCTCCGTCGGCACGTCTGACTCTCGACAGCCGTCCGGGGCTGGTCCGGGGCTGGTCACGGTCTCGCGGTTCGTGGGCTCGAGCCCCGTGCCAGGCTCCGTGCTCACGGTGCGGAGTTGGCTTGGGACCCTCCCTCCCCCTCTCTCCCCGCCCCTCCCCTGCTCGCACACTCTCACGCTCTCGCCCAAAAATAAACGTTTTTAAAAATAAAAACAAAACAAGAGGGGACCTTGCCGGGTCGTCGGTGCCGGTGAGATGCGGAGCCCTCTCTGCCGGCACACGAAGCACGAACAGCACGGGTGAGACCTGGACAGGAAACACAGATCTGGTTTGAGACTCCCGGGAGGGCGTGTCAGGGTCCCTTTCCGCCACCCGCCTGAAATTTCTGGAAGGTGGGTCTGCCAGGGCACCGGAGGCACAACCCCCCCCCCCCCAGGCTCCACGCCCGTCCCAGCCCCGTGCCCGCCCACCGGGGACACATGGTGCCTGCGGGTGGGGGGCGCGTGCGGCTCCTTCACCCCAGGCTCCCTGGAAGCCGTGTGAATCTTTCTGAAGGACCCCAGCCCCAGCAGTTCTCAGCTGCGTGAGTCACGAGTCCTTCTGAAGGGAGAGGGAAGGAAGGAGAAAACGGAATGAATTCTGATTCTAGGTCGACAGCGAGTGGAGCCGGTCCCAGGGGAGTGCCCGCCGGCTTCTTCCTCCCGTGACGAGCTTGGGGGTGGGGGGAGACCCTTGAGGTCCTGTCCTGCTCCTCAAAGGGGCTGGTGGGTGATGTCCCCTCTGCTGTGGCCTCGGACGTGACACCCTCTCTGGGTCTGTGTGGGCCTGGCATTTCCCGGTTAAGAACATGAGGTCCAGGAGGGGGTGGAGGGGGGTCCCTCCAGCCACCACTTCGTTGGACCCCACCCCCAAATCTGCATTGGATGTGACCAACCGTAGGGTCCTCACTGCTTCCTGGACAAGTGGGGTCTGACTCACTGGGACACTCAGGCTGGTCGTGGGGGCGCCTCCTTCCTGGCACCAGTGGCCGTGCTGAGACACCCACACGGCTCAGCTCATCAGTGGGGCCCTGAGCTCCGGGCACAGGACGCCCCACCTTGGGTGTCCAGCCCACTGCACCTCCAGAGAGCAGCCGTGGTCCCCGGGCTTAGCAGGTGCCTAGGTGAGAGCGGCCGGTGAGAGGGGGACAGACCGTGGCTCTAAGTCACCAATCCCTGAAACCGCCTGTGTGTCCCCGTGAGGGGTGCACGTGTGGAGCCCCTCCTCTGATGACCTGGGACCAAGGGGAGGGTGTGGTGCCGGCTTGAAGGCACAAATCCTTTCCTGCCCTAGGTTTCAACTCACTAATAAGAAGCTGGTGCTCACAGGGCCACTTTGGCTCAGAGGTGCGTTTGTATTCATCTGTGTGGTGGTTTTTTAAAACATTTGAATTAATTACCAGTGTTTAAAAATCAAGGTCTTTCTCGTCGCAGTTGGAATCTAACTTCTCTGTAAATGTGTGGCACCTAGCCACAATCGGCAGACTGGAGGGGTGGGAAAGGACCCCTGTTAGCCACAGTCCCCACCCGGCCCTTGTGTCTGGCCTGCCGGCCTCGCAGGCTTTGAGGTTCATGGTCTCAGAGGTCGTGGTCTCCGAGCTGAGGGAGTAACTCTGGCCAGCCCACACAATTGTCCATCATTTGCTGTGGACTAAGGCTTGGACCTCCCAGCCGGGTCCAAGGACACGGGTAAAAAAAGCATTAAACGCGTGTGACGGGCACAGATTGGCGAGGGGGTGGGGGGCCCTCACACAGCTCCAGGGAGGGGAGTGGTCACCTGGTTTGTTAATCCCGATGTCGTGAGCTGGGACTTTCTGAGCCCAGGATGCGCCGGGGCGTTGTGTGAGCCCCCAGGCACCTGTCAGGGAGGCCTGGTCAGGGGCCAGCGTCCCTCCTGGGGCAGGGGAGGGCTGGGCCTTTGCCCAAGGCCACACAGCCAGCAAGCGTCCGCCCTGCATCCCAGTGGCCGGGGTCCTGCTCCTTGCTCCCGCGTGATGGGTGCACACGTGTGTGTCCCACCAGAGGGTCCGGGCACCCCTCATTCTTGTCTAGGGCCCCAGAGATGCCACGGCCCTCTGTGATTCACACAGGGTGATGGGTGACGACGCAGAGGGACCTTTCTGGGTCTTGTACTGTGCCCGGGGCAGGCCTGTGTGGCTCCCTGCGGGGTCTCCAGGAGAAGGTGCCGAGGGAGGGCGGTGGGGTGACGGTGACACTGGGCCCTGCCCTGGGCCTGGGGCCCCGTGCAGGAACGTCCTCCGTGTGGATGGGGGCAGGGGCTCGTGCACCGTCTCCGGAATGTAACCCGACCCTCCTGGAAATGTATTTGAAGTTGTCTCCTTGGCAACTTGGATTTTTTTCCCCTTTTCCTCTGTGATCAACCAGGTCCGGTAGGTCCTGGTGGGATCCCAGGGTTCACGGAATCGAGGCTCTCAGCCTGAAATGCAGCTTCCTGGGTGTTTGCTACACGGCCAGAGGCGGCCCGCTGGCTACAGCTGCCACACCTGGGTCAGGCCTGCCAGCCTCGCTCCCCCACAGCACCCAGCGAGCTGCCTGGTGGCTCCCCGGTCTGAGTGGTGCCTCGGGTGGGGAAGCCAGCCTCCATCTGACCCGAGCCGACCCAGACTGTCGTGGGACGAAGCAGGAGAAGGTAGTGTTACTCGTGCGTTTTGTTGGGTCGGCCGTTCTCCCTCCGAGGGCTGTTCCGTTGGTTGGATACTTCTGGAAACCCCAGTGACCATCCTGTGGCCGATGTTTCCTTACGAGAAGAGACCCCGCCCCCCCACAGGCCAGGCCTGGGGCGAGGCGAGGCGCGGGTGGCCTATGTTCTTGTGGAAGCTTTCGGGCGTGTGGCCAGTCTGGCTTGAGCTGTCCTCTTTCAGCTGGCGAACAGCACACGCACACAGTGGAGTGGGTTAACCCCCGGTTCCTAGGCTGCCTGTGAGCTCCCCCGCACAGCGGGGCTGGTCTGCGCACAGGGAGATGGCGGGACAGGGGCCCCGGCCCCGCGGCTCCCTGCGGTCAGGGTCAGTTTGATGGGTCGGCTTGAGCAAGCCGCGGTCCCCGGGTGTCTAGATGTTTCTGCGAAGGTATTTTTCAGATGGGACTAGCACGGACATGAGCTGATGTTGAGTGAAGGGGTGGGCCTCAGCCAGTCAGTTGAAGGCTTTTCTTGAGAGAAGAAAGACCCGCGTGTCCCCCCGGGGAGACACCCCCTGCCGGCCGGCCGGCCGGCCCTATAGATTCTGGACTCGCGGTCCCCACTGTCCTGTGAGCCAATTCCTGGGCTCGACGTCTCTCTACGCATATACGTCCCATTGGCTGTCTGCCTGGAGAACCCCGACTGACGTGCCTGTCGGCTTTTCTGGGATAGACAGGTGTCTGTGCGGGGGGCGGGGGGGCCCTGAGGCCCAGGCCCGGGTGCCGGGCAGGTGCAGGGCCCTGGGCGCCTGCAGACGCGGCTGCCGTAGGGAGGAGCATGGGCTGGGGGGCCCTGGCTGGGGGGCTCTGCGTCCTCCAGTCAGTAAGTGGGGCCGGGCCCCCGCCCTCATGCCTTTGCCTGGCTGAGTGTCTCCGCTCCGTTTTGGAAGATGGTCGTGGGGTTTGCTTATTCGTCTTCTCTCTGCTGGTCCCCGAGGTGTGACCGAGGCTGGTGGAGACCCCCTGCCCTGCACAGGTGCGGGAAACGGCCCTACAGACCCTTGGTGAGTGATGAACGCCTGCCGTCCGGTGGGAGCCCAGCCGGGAAGGCAGGGCTGGGCTGCAAGACCGGGGGCCTCGCCTGAGCCCTGAGGGTCTCTGTGCCGGAGCAGTGCCCCTCCTGGGCAAGGTGGCCTCCCGGCTCTGTGCGCGCACCTGCTGTGTCTGAATCCCCACGACAGCAGACCCCCAGAGCTCTTGAAAACATCCCCAGCGGATGAGCGAGGTCAGCCTGGTAAACCCGGCCGACAGACCCGGAGAGTACAAAGCCCCTGGGTCCTCCCAGGGCCTGACCCGTGGCTGCCGGTGGGGTGGGCGTGGCCCCGTGTTCTCTAGACCACTTCCCTCCCAGAGAGCCGGCAGGCGCACCAGGTGGGACCCACCACGTCCAGGCCTCCTCAGGGATTGGGCTCCGGGCAGAGAGAGGGCGAGCGGGTGCAGAACTGGCCAGGCCCCCAGCCGTTCCAGGCCCTGAGACTCCCGGCTCCTGGTCTCCAGAACTGGCAAGGAGGTGGGCGGGCCTGACTCTGCATGCCCAGGAGGACCCCCTGAGGCCCACCGGCTGGCGGCTGGGGAGGCACTGTCACGGAAACTCCAGATTTGGTTCATCTGCTCTCTTAGTAAGTTAATTTTGTAAACGTCCACAGTGTTGGAGCGAAGGCATAACCACTGCTCCCGAGGCCACGGTCTGTCCGGGGACTGGCCCTGTTGGCCCCTCAGACACACGGACCAGGCTGGTGGGCACGCACGATTCACCGGGATCTTGGGGGATAGGGAGGAGACCTCCCCCGTGGGCATGTCCTTCTGTGCCCAGGGCCGTTCGTGGCTGGGCTGGTGCCATGCCCTTGCTGCGTGCCAGGCCGAGGCGGGGCGGGGACAGCAGCTACGGGTGCTTCCGTGTTTACTTGCCAAGGAGGGAAGTGGTCCCAGTCCGTTGGCACAGACTGGCCCTGGGTCCGCGTGGAGGAGGGCCGGGCCTCGGCAGGAGGGCCCTGTAGCTGGGGGCCCTGGGGCCAGGAGGCAGCAGGGACGGTCTCACCGGAGGGAGGGTGTGCTGGGCAGGTCGGGGCGGGGGCCTGAGGTGCAGGAAACGTTCTGCGGACGGAAACCAACAGAGGGAAGTGGCCTCCGGTCCGCATCCGGGGATAGCGATTGGCCCAGACCGTTGTTCTGCGGGCCTGGCGAGGGGCTGCCCGAGGTCACGGGTGCTTGCTGGCTCGTCGGCCAGACCCCCAGAATAAGAGAGAGCAGGATTTCAGAGAAGTTCTCTCTCTCTCTGATTTTTAAGATCTGATTTTTTTTTAAGTTTATTTATTTATTTTGAGAGAGAGAGTGCTCGCGCACACATGAGTGTTCACAAGCTGGGGGCGGGCAGGAGAGCAGGAGAGAGAATCCCAAGCAGGCTCCGAGCTGTCAGCTCGATCCCACAAACCATGAGATCACGACTTGAGCCGAGCTCAAGAGTCAGACACTCACCTGACTGAGCCCCCAGGTGCCCCGAGACTTCATTTTTTAGGGTAGTTTTAGATTCACCGCAACGTTGAGCTGAATGGACAGAGATTTCCCGTAATTCCCCGCTCCCCCCCGGACTCCCCCGTTCTCGGCATCCCCCAGATGGTGGGTTTGTCGCAGTCGGTGACCCCACACTGACACGCTGTTCTCACCCGGAGTCCACGGTTCGCGGGAGGGTCCCTCTGGGGGGGTGCACGTTCTGTGGGTGTCCACCGTCCCGTGTCTCTCGCGCTGTTCGCCGCCCTAAGAGTCCCCTGTGCTCCCCCTGCTCCTCCCTCCGCCCTGAGCCCCGGCAGCCCCCGTCTTCTGTCTGCGTAGCCCCGCCTCTTCCAGGACGTCCTGTCGGTGGAATCAGACAGCGTGCCGTCCAGGTCATTGGTCATCGCATGCAGTCCTTTGTGGCGCAGAATCGCGGCCCCTCGTCTGGACCTGACCCCGCGTGGCCGCTCGCCTGCTCAGGGGCAGCATGCTTGCTGTGGGCGTAGCCGCCCTGAACACCCAGCCGCCGGTTTTTGTGTGGCCCGGGGGCGCGGTTGCCGGGTGCAAGGGGTTTGCGTCCACCCACCCCGGTGCCCGCTCGGTGCCTGGACGGCCTCCCTCCGATGCCAGCAGGGCCTCCCAGGCCCCGTCCCGTGTGGGCCGCTGTGATGTCTCCTTCCTCGTCAGGGGCCCGACGACCCCCTCGCCAGCTCACCTGCCTGCACACCTGGCCGACCCCTCAGGCAGGACCTGGCAGGCCAGGCCCTCGGCTCTGATCGGCCTCGGCACACGGGCGTGAGGGCACGCACGTCACCTTCCGTGCCGCCGTGGATGAAGTGCACTGTCGTGTGGCTCTGTCTGCCCCAGAACATTCTGGATCACCACACAAGTCAGCTTGCTGGAAGCCGAGGCTAGACCCCGATGGGAGCCTTAGAAAAACAAAACATTAACAAAATCGTGCCACCCAAGTGTCACTTCCTGGAACAAGTCTGGTGACACAGACAAGTCTTTAGGAAAACATTGCCTCCTCCCCACCCGCCATCCCCCCCCTTCACCGCCGTCCCCACGGCGGCTCGTGTGCGTCCCTAAGTGCCTTCTCCTTGACGGGTTCTTCCTGGCTTCTGTTATCAGCGTCAGAGACGTGGTGAAAGTCTGGGGGATGTTTCTCCCAGACAGAAAACGTGCCCCCGCCCCAAGGTCTGCACGTCCAGACTCTGTTTCTGGCTCAGGCCTTCACCCCGGGCGCAGGGCTGGAGCGTGGTTGCTGGCCACGGTGCCCTGTGTGGTCTGGGTTGGGTCGCCCACCCACCGGGGAGGCGTTGGGACAGGAGCCTACCCGTGGCTCCGGTGCCCCGGGTGGAGGCCGCCAGCCAGCACAGGGAGTCTGCGGACGGTGGTTCCCGGGGACGGGGCTGGTGGCCGTTGGGCTCGGCTGAGCACCAGAACCGTTGGACCCCAGAGTGGACTGCAGCGGGCTGCCCGCCCCCCACCCCCAACCTGGAAGGAGCCTTGGGTGGTGGTCCCTCTCTCCTGCCCTCACACGAAGCAGGGCGTGTGTGGCCAGGAAGCCTCGGACCCACTCCCCGGTGCCCCTGAGGCTGCGGGTGGCAGGGAGGAACCGGCCGGACGTTGGGGGCAGAGCCCGGGGGGAAGGGGGCCGTGGCCTGGGACCCGCCGGCCCCTCCCGTTATGCTCCAGGACACGTTTGGTGCGGCCGCCTGTGTGCAGCCCGGACATCGTGTGTGCCCGCTGGAGCATCGGTCACCGGCCACTTCCCCCTGCTCCTGACAGACGTCGCCTGACTTGGGGGGCATGAGACGGACCGTGGGTTTGGAGGAAGGACCGCCAGCAGCCAGGCTTGTGGCGCTTCACGCTCTGGGGCCCCGGCCTCACGGGTGACCTTTGGACACCAGCGCGAACCCGGCCAGGGTGTGGGCGGCCGCGGGGTGTGATGCCCTTGCCCCGTGGCTTTCCGCCGTGCCGCAGGGAGGAGGGACCGGGGCTCCGGCAGAGTCGGCCCGGCCCCTCGGGAGGAGCAGAGAGGAGCTCGACGGGCGCCCACTCGCCGATGCAGGGGGAGCCCGGGGCTGTCTGCGAGGTGCTCTCACCCGCGGGCTCAGTTACTGCCGTGCGCGTGCAGACGTGCAGCACGCCGCCTGTGCATAAGCACACAAACACGGACGGCGGTGCGTCCACAGGGGTCCCCGGGCGTCAGGCAGGAACGGGCGGGGATGTCTCGTGAACGCCGCAGCCACGGGTGTTTTCTGTTCCGCTCATTCAAGCGCCCACTGCCCTCACGACCACCTGTCCCGTCTGACGGGGATGGAGCTACTTCTGAAGTGCAGGTGGTCGGGCCCCAGCCCCGGGAGGCTGAACGGTCCTGTACCCATTCTGTGGAAGAGGAGGCTGAGGCCGGGAAGTGGGGGGCCCCCCGCGGCTGTGGCCGGCGCTCCGCGGAGCTGAGGTCGGCCGACTGCGGCTTCAGGTGGGGCCGGTGCGTCTCTCACGGCTTTCCAGCCCCTGCCTGGCGGCGCTCAGTTGTTCAGGGGCGCGTACAGGGTGTGACGGACGCGGGTCCCGCACGAGCCTGTCGTCCGCCCGGGGTGGTGGGTCCAGGGGCCCAGGGGGTCGCTCTGCAGGCACTGAGCCCCTGAACGAATGAGTAAAAGGGTGTGCGGCTGGGGTCCTGGAGGAGAAGCCGCCCCCACGTGCCCACCCGTGTGCCACCCTGACCGGTTCCCCTCGCTGTGGGCATCGCACCCGCCCACGGGAGAAAATCTGAGCCACAGAAATCTCGTTGGTTTTTAAAACTGAAACAGCGCCAAAGGAGGGAGTCATTTAGGAATCCCGCCCCTGACGCCGGTGCTAACGCTCTTCTCCTGGGCCCTCCCAGGCCGCGTTCGGCGAGACCCGATTATTTTCGGGCCGGGCCTAGAGTCACTGAGAGAGGAATTTGACGAGTACGGTCTAGCCTTCTGGCAAGTGTTTCTCCGGCCCGGAACATTCCGGCTGGCGGTCCCCCGGGGGTGTCTGTGCAGCCCCGTCGGCAGCCTGGGCAGCGAGTCGTGGGAACCGCGGCCCTGCGGGCGCAGGGTCTACACCCACAGCGTCTGCCGGCACCGCCAGATCAGGAGACCCCGAAACCACACGCCCGAGAGCGCAAGGAAGCGTGTTCTCGTGGGCACGTTCTGGGCCGGGAGGTGGCTCCACGTGGCCCTGGGGCCCGCTCGCCTTGGCGCCCGCGGTCGACGTCACAGCCGCGGGGGGCAGCACACGCCCTGTCCATCTGTCCATCCGGGAGAGGGTGGTCGCGTCTACCCACAAAGGAGGCGGGGGCCGCGGCCGGCGACAGTGGTGCTCCCCTGCCGTGTGTTTGCCGTGGGCTCTCCCTGCTTCATGTGTGACGACCTTGCTTCCGTCTGGCTGGGACGGTGACATACCCGTGTGCACGTGCCCCCCAGCGTCCACGGTCACGGCCTGCCTCGTCTCACGTGGCCATTGCTCTGTGCGCCCCCGGGAAGGAAATGCTGCTGGTCTCTCGGTGGATGGTGGTCTCCCGACCAGTGCTGGCCCACCCAGACCCATCCCTACTCCTTCCTGTGAGCACCACCCGATCGGCCGGGCCTTGGTGAGCGTGCGACCTGTTTGGGCCAATGTGGTGTGAGGGAAGGTTGCTGGGAGCTTCTGGAAGGTTTTCCTGCTGAGGAGAGAAGCTGCAGGAGGAAGCAGTGGGTTCTATGCCTGCTGATAGCAAGGGGAGACACTTGGCGACTCCCGGAACCGCGGCAGCTCCTGTGCCACCATGAGGGCCTGAGGTCGCCAGAGCAGGACGCAGGGGTGAGCCCCGGGCCCTGACACCTGTCTGGGCCACTGAATCGGCTGCCCATCTTCTGGTTCCACTGCCTCACAGATACTCCAGGAGCCCTCAGGCCCCTGCAGCTGGCTTTGCATCTGAACGGACGCTCTCGGCCTGGAGTGTCACTGATTCTACACACGGGACACATCCAGTTCCACTGCTGGGGTTTTGAAAGAGGAAAACAATCCCAGTTGTAAAATGGAAATTATGTAAATGGGAATGAAAGGCGTGTAGGTCACGTACCTCATCATTATAGGACATAAGTGTCAAAGAATTAGGTGGGCACAACGGGGCTCTGAGAAAAATCACGCCCGTCTCGGCAGCCCAGGGCACGGAGGGCCCGCACGTGGTGCCGGGGTGACCTTCCCTGTGCCTCCCTGACCATGTCGGAGCCCGTGAGTCCCCTCAGCCTTGCTCCCAGCCCAGGAGTCTGTGCCTTCTGGGGTTGGGCAGGGAGCACGTGTGCTCCAGGCCCTGCCACCCTCGCCTCCCGGGCAGTGGCGGCATCGCTCTGCTGTTTAGACGTCTGGCTCCATCCATCAGCTGGCTTCATAAACACGCCAGACGCCCATGAGCCGAGCGGCCCCATGGCCGGAGCAGGGGTGAGCGCGGGGATCCAGCTGCTGGCGGCGGGGGAGGGGGGCGGCTGCCGATCGGGGCCCGGAGATTCCAGGCACGGCGGCACCAGCAGGGTCTTCTCACGGCGTCTCCCCCAGCCTGCGGTGAGGCAGGAGCCGGCCTGGCCGGCGACCTGAGCCGGGTAAACCGAGCCCCCCCTTGGATCAGGATCACGTGTGTCGGTGCTGCAAGGGCACGGGGCTGCGCCTGACAGGCTGAGGGCCCGGGTGCCCCGGGGCAGCAGAGGGTACAGGGGCCCTCGTCCACCCCGGGCCTCAGCCCCCTCGGCAGCAGTGAAGGAGCCGGCAGCCTGTCCCAGAGGCTCGGTTATTCCGGAGGCCGTTCAGCCCGGCCGCGCGGGGCTCAGCTGCAGGAGTGATGCTGTTTATGCACATCCACCGAGCAGGGCTGAGCGCCGGCTGGATGCTCCGGGCCTCACTTCTGATCCTCACAGGTGTAGAGTCGGGGGGCTCCCCAGACAGGGGACTGGCCTGAGGCGCCTGGCAGGCGAGGGGGCCTGGGGTCAGAGCCCATCTGCGGCCTCAGGACATCCCTGCCCGCGTGTGAGGCGGCTCCGTGGGCTCCTCGTCAATCATTGAGCCTCTGCAGACCCCCCACCCCCCGCTCGGGAGGGGCCCCCGCTGCTCCCTGGGGGCATGACCTTAGACCACGCCCATCCCACTGGAGCGCCAAGTCCTTGGGAGCTAGCCCGAGGTCAGCCCGGGGTGCCCCCAAAGACTCTCCCCACTGCCCGGCCTGCGGTGGCCTCTGACCTCACACCCTTCTGTCTCCAAGGAGGAAACGCCTGACTTCGGTTTAGCCGGGGAGCAGGCGGACGGGAGCTGGAGGGGGGGGTTGGGCACGCCCCCTCGCCTGTGACCCCCCCAACTGCTGACCCTCACCTGTCCCTTGGCGTCTGCAGGGCACGGCCTCCGTCCTCCAGCGCCGGTCCCCCAACGAAGAGTACGTGGAGGTGGGGCGCCTGGGGCCCTCCGACTACTTTGGTGAGTGTGGGTTCCCCGCCCTCTCATAGGGGAGCCCCAGAAGGGCCCTGAGGTGGAGAGTTGCGGGGGCGCCCGTGGGGGGCAGGCCGGGACACCCTCAACGGACATGGCTGTCCCCAGGGAGGGCATGACCCGGAGCCCCGAGTGACCCAAGTCCCTGCAGGGAGGCAGGACGGTGCCCAGCTGTGCTCCAAGGGTGACGTGTCAGTGTGTGTGTGTGTGTGTGTGTGTGTGTGCCCTCGCGTGCGTGCACGTGCGCGTGCTGGGGGCCAGTGGGGGCCAGCCGTCTGGAGCAGCCCTGGGGACCCGGCCCCTGACCACCCGCTCGCCCGCAGGGGAGATTGCGCTGCTGTTGAACCGGCCCCGGGCGGCCACCGTGGTGGCCCGGGGGCCCCTCAAGTGCGTCAAGCTGGACCGGCCCCGCTTCGAGCGCGTGCTGGGCCCCTGCTCCGAGATCCTCAAGAGGAACATCCAGCGGTACAACAGCTTCATCTCCCTCACCGTCTGAGCCCCGCGGCCCCGCAGCCCCACTTCTGTGTGCTGGCCTGTTCCCGTGTCCGCGGGCCGTGGGGGCGGGCGCCCCAAGTCCGCGGGGCCGCCCCTTCCTCCGGACTCATGTTTGGAAAAAAACGGTCACCTCGTGCGTTTCAAAAACAAACGGCCCTCAAGACCCCCCAGGCCTTCCCCTCTGCCGCTTGTGGGACCCAGCCTCACTCCTCCCCGACTCTTGGGGGCGCAGGAGTCAGCTGTGAATCCGGGCCAGCCCGGGGCGGGAGGGGGGTGCTGGGCTGGCCGGGTCGGGACGTGCGCTCGCCCCTGTGCCCCAGGGGCCAGGCCACCAGGGCTGCAGTCTGAGTGGGGAGCAGTGACGTGAAAGGGGGTATCCCACGGGGATCCTCTGTTTCCAGGGGGTCCTGTCGGAGACGCCAGGCAGGAGAGTGACCGAAAGCAGCCCCTGCCTCAGACAGGAGGGGGCCTCATCTGGCCGCAAGCGAGCCCCCCCCCCCCCCTCCCCGGGGCCCAGGCTGGCGGGAGCCCCTAGAGGAGAGATGTGGTCAAGTGTGCGTCCCCACCTTTCCAGAGACTCGCCCCTGGGATGGCCAGTGTGCCAGATGGTCACCCTCGCTGGGCCGGACACCCGGGACAGGAAGGAGACATCAGGAGTTGGACGCTTTCCACGACCCAGGGAGCACAGTTCTCTCAGAGTCAGGCTGGGGGCCGCATGATATTCGCTTCTTTGCAGAGCAGCTCCTTGGGGACCTTCTGAGGGGGAGGAGGGGTTTTCCAGACACGCTCTGGGTATGCTTGTGACGGCCAGGGGCTCCTTCTCACTTGTCCGGCGGTGCCCCACTGGACACGAGCCCTTGCCCCGGGAGACAGGTGCTTTCTGAACCTCCATCCTCCCGGAGCAGGAAAGATAAAAACCAAACAGGCCCCACACCGGCCCAGGTCGACGATCGATTGAATCCCCACCTAAATGTGCTTTCGGTCCGCCTCAGCTGGAGCTAGAGAGGCCCCAGGGGCAGGACAGAGAGCCGCGGTGGCCCCTGGGGACAGACATGAGAAGGATTCGTGCAGTTAGCCCGATTTTGCCCTTCCTGCGCACGTCTGGGAAGCCGCCCGTGTGAGGCGACCCCGGCCAGCCCTGCCTTTGCCCGTGGATTTTCTGTGATGCCTGAGCCCCTACGCGTACCGTGAAGTTTCAACGCTGCATGTGTATTAAATGTGCCACAAAGTACCTCTTCCCACGTTGGGCTTTGGTCTGAAATCTTTAACAGAGGAGGGTGTTTCTTCTATTTTTATGGTGCAAAAATATACATAACGTGAGCTTTACCGTCATTTTAAAAAATACAGGGCCACCGAGCACATTCACGCTGCTGTGCAGCCCTCCCCACCGTCCGGCTCCGGAACGTTCCATGTCCCCACCCTGAGACTCGGTCCTGTTACACACGGACCCCTACTTGCTCCCCCAGCCCCGGCCCCACTGTCTCCTCCGTGTGTGTGGGTACCGGTGCATGTCCTTCCATGTCCCTGAGTCTGACGACCCCGGGACCTCGTGGGAGTGGGTCCCAGTGTGTGTCCTTCCGTGTCCATGAGTCTGATGACCCCAGGACCTCGTGGGAGTGGGTCCCAGTGCGCGTCCTCCCGTGTCCGTGAGTCTGACGACGACCCCGGGACCTCGAGTGAGTGGGTCCCAGTGCGTGTCCTCCCATGTCCGTGAGTCTGACGACCCCGGGACCTCGTGGGAGTGGGTCCCAGTGCGTGTCCTCCCGTGTCCGTGAGTCTGACGACCCCGGGACCTCGTGGGAGTGGGTCCCAGTGCGTGTCCTCCCGTGTCTGTGAGTCTGATGACCCCAGACCCTCGTGGGAGTGGATCCTCCCGTGTCCGTGAGTGTGACAACCCAGGGCCTCGTGGGAGTGGGTCCCAGTGCGTGTCCTCCCGTGTCCGTGAGTGTGACGACCCCAGGACCTTGTGGGAGTGGGCCCCAGTGCGTGTCCTCCCGTGTCCGTGAGTCTGACGGCCCGGGGCCTCGTGGGAGTGGGTCCCAGTGCGTGTCCTCCCGTGTCCGTGAGTCTGACGACCCTGGGACCTCGTGGGAGTGGGTCCCAGTGCGTGTCCTCCCGTGTCCGTGAGTCTGATGACCCCGGGACCTCGTGGGAGTGGATCCTCCCGTGTCCGTGAGTGTGACAACCCCAGGACCTTGTGGGAGTGGGCCCCAGTGCGTGTCCTCCCGTGTCCGTGAGTCTGACGACCCGGGGCCTCGTGGGAGTGGGTCCCAGTGCGCGTCCTCCCGTGTCCGTGAGTCTGACGACCCGGGGCCTCGTGTGTACTCAAAGTATTGCCATTTGAGCATCTTCGCAATATCAGAAAAGGCTCCTGAGAGATTCTGTGCTCCTCTGGGGATGCGTTCTTGGGCCCCGGCGTGCATTTACACGTGCAGCGCGGCTCAGGGTGCACGCGTGGGGCGCCTGCCGGCCGCGTGCTGCTGTGGCTGCCGGTCTGCCCGGCGCGCTCCGTGTGCAGTGCCGATGTGTGCACGGCTGTGGGTCTGGTACGGACCTGGGGACGGCCTCCTCCTGGGCCCTGGCCCCCGCCGCTCGAAACTGACCTGTGGGAATTGGCCGGATGTCTGTGACCTTCATCCACATCCCCGGACCTTCTTTTATCCATGTCAGAAGTGCCCCAATGTTCTCTGCGATCGATTCTGTTAAAGTCACACATCTGACCCTGTGAGACGTAGGTCTATAAATAACTCTTATCTTCCTAAATCCAGTAGAATGCCCCCTCGTCCTGTGGCTCGGCACGTGAAGGCCCTGATTTGATGTCAGAGTGTCCCCAAGGGAGGCGGCCTGGGGGCCCCACGCTGGCAGGAACCTGGCCTGGGGGGCTGGGTTTGGGGGGAGACAGCGAGGGAGACTGGGGGAAGGACCCTGGGCAGGACGGAGGTGCGTGTCAAGGGACCCCCCTCAGAGGGTGGGCATTGGGTCCCAGAGCCTCTCTGTTCCCTCCTGCCGCGGAATGAATTCCCCAAGTTTGGCAGCCCCAGACATCGGGGGCCTTGGGGAGCGGTTTAGCTAGGTGGTTCTGGCCTGGGTCCCCCGAGAGGAGGAGGCCGGGGGGGGCTGGGTCTGCCTCCCCGGGGCCGCCCCCCACGCCCCATGTGCAGGGAGGCCTCGGTTCTGGTGCGGGAACGCTCCCGGGGACGCCTGGGCTCCCCCCGCGAGTGGCCCGAGGGAGTGAGCCTGTCAGGACCTCGTCCTGAAGTCACGTTCAGTAGAAACGTGACTCCCACTCGTGGGGACGTGGGGTGTCACTGCCCAGCGCGCAGCCCCGAGGTCAGGGCTCTGGCCGCTGGGTCCCGCTGGCGGCCGGGGCCGTGACGGGCGTCAGGGGCGCCGTGGCACGGGGCGTGTCCTGACCACCGCAGGCAGAGGGGCGCGAAGAACCCTGAGACCCCGTGGCGCAGATGAGCAGCCGGAGGCCGGGGACGGCGGCCGCTGCTCGTGGCTGTGTAGCCGCCAGCCCTCCTCCGCCCCGTCTGCAAGGCCGCACCGAGCAGCATCCTCCCTCCGTCCTCTGAGACTGCTTCCTGGCCTGGGCCTGGGGCCACACGGAGCCACCGAAGGAAGGCACAGCGTTTTGTCACAGCGGCCGCGGGAAACTCGAACCGAGGCCCGGCTGGGTGTGGGGCCGAGCCCTGTGCCCATCTCCAAGGCTAGGGTCGACCACCACCTGAGCTGCCCGGCACTCGGGCCCCTCCTCAGAGGCTGGGCCCTGCTGCCTGCCGCGGGGCCAAGGCCCCCGAAGCATCTTCCCCAGCTGGGCCCTGGGCCCGATCCCTCTGGCACCAGGCGGGCACAGACCCGGGCTTGTGGGCTCGTGAAAGCGTACTTTTGTGTGCCTGAGACAACAAGCTGGGCGATTGTTCCTGCCCCCTTGCGGCCCCCAGGGCGGTGCCAGGGGCTCCGTACGGCATCCACTGCCGGGAAGGGGTCTGAGCTTGTGTGGTCACCCCCACCCTCCGTGGCCTGCGGACTGTGGCCACGCAGACGGAGCTCCACACCGCCCCCCCCCCCACCCCAGGCGCAGGGGTCGTGGTGGCCTCTCTGTCCCCGGTGGCCCCGGTCCTCTCTGCTCCTCTGGGGGCTGACTTGGACCCCGCGAGGCACGGAAGCGGTCAGGGCGTGGCTGGGGCCCAGCTGGGTGGACCCCCGGCCCTGATAAACACTGGGATAAATACACAAAAGCACACCAACTGTTGGCTGAGGGAGGGAGGTGCTGGGAGATTCGGTCTCTGGCTTCCGTGGGCCAAAAACACCTCGACCCGAGTCTCACGCCTTCTGCAAAAATCAGCTCGACACAGCTCACAGACTTCCACGTAAACATAGAAGGCTAAAACTTCCAGAAACGCAAACAGGAGAAGATCCTGGGATCTCGAGCGAGCAAGGAAATTGCTCTGAGATCAGATACCCAAAGCACAATCCGTAAAAGGGAAATTGGATTACTTGGAATTCCTGAAAATTAAAAACATTTGTCCTCCAGCCGCCTCCGTGAAGGAAACGAAAAGGCAACCTGCAGACGGGAGAGAATTTTCCAACCACATGTCCCACAAAGGAAAGAAATCCGGACACCCAACGGTAAGACACAGCCACCCAGCGAGGGCGTGAGGGGGCGTCGCCCTGGAGAGAGCCGCACGGCCAGCGGGGTGCAGACCTCGGGGACCACGCTGCACACCCATCGGGGCGGCCGGGGCGAAGGGTGGCGACGGGCCAGTGCCGGCAGCATGCGGGGCCACGGTGCGGCCGTGCGGGAGACGGTGGCGTCTTTTTTTTTTTTTTTTTAAACGTTTATTTATTTTTGAGACAGAGACAGAGCATGCGTGGGGGAGGGGCAGAGAGAGAGGGAGACCCAGAACCCGAAGCAGCTCCAGGCTCCGAGCTGTCGGCACAGAGCCCGACGCGGGGCTCGAACTCATGGACCGCGAGATCGTGACCTGAGCCGAAGTCGGACGCCCAACCGACCGAGCCACCCAGGCGCCCCGACGGTGGCGTCTTTAAAAAGGAACAAACCACACGCAGCACCAAACAGCATGTGGCACAGCCGTCACACGGCGGAGAGAGGCGGGTGTGTGCTCGCGGGATGCGTCACGCCGAGGCTCCCGCAGCCTCCCTCTGGGGCCCCGCTCGGGCAGCTACCCGGCCGTCCACAGGGGACCGAGCCACGGACTCCACTCGGCCACGGAAAGGGACTGAGCACTAACGCGGCAGCAGGACCCCAGGCGCGTCTCCAGAGGATGGTGCTGAGCAGAGGCGCGGCCCTCACCTGCCGTGTGTGGCCTCCTTGAAAGGACAAAACGAGGAACTGGCGGGGGGCGGGGAGGGAGCCGCTCGAGAAATGGCCCCCCGGGCGCTGCGGGGGTGATGGGCCCATTGGCTGGACCCACATCAGGACCCTGCTCGTGGGACTGCGCTCGCGCTCTGCCAGACGTGACCCCTGGAGGCAACCGGGTAACACGTTCGCAGATTCCCGGCTTTTGGATTAAAAGGGAAAGACGGAGGCTGGGCGTCTAAGGGGCAGGAAGGAGAAGGCAGAGGAAGGCGAGGTGGGGGCAGGGGTGGGAAGGGGCACAGACACCCCCGGACACCCTGCCGAGGGCCCTGGGTCACGGTCGGAAGCCCCCGGACAGCGTGGAGCCCAGGAGCCCCAAGTGCGGCGTGTGGTATGGAGGGCCCGGGGTCTGGCGGGACAGCAGGGAGGACAGGGCCCGGGAGGGTCGGCCTCGAGAGCCTCCTCCCGAGGCCTCAGGCAGAGCAGGAGACGGGCCCCAGGGGGGGGTCAGCTCCCTGAGTCTTCACTTCGAAGCGGCACCCCCACCCTGCCCCAGCCCCTCTGCCCACACGCCCAGAGGAAAGTCCCCAGAGCTACCCGTGTGGCTGCGGGCCAGTCCCTGGACCTCTCCAGGCCTTCCTGCCCCTCTCTAGAGTAGCCTGGGAACGCATCCCCGCCCACAGTGGTCCAGAATCCCCTCCCTGACCTGGGGTGGGCTTGGGGGGCGGGGCTGGGGACAGGTGGCTCCGGGATCGCTGGGCAGCCTGGCCGGGCCAGAGTTAGAGGCCATCCCTGCAGTGACCACGCAGGTTCCTTCAGGAGTTCATTCCTTCTGCACCCCTTTCACTGTTCCCGGCAGTGGGGGTGGCTCAGCGCCCCCACAGACACCCTTTCCGGCTGTCTGGGCTGAGGGTTCAGAGGAGGGACCCCCCTTGGGTCCAGAAGCCCCTCTTGCTGCGCGTGAGCGGCTGCGGCGGCTTTTCCGGGCCAGACGCGGGTCTTGTGAGCCTCAGCGTCCCCACCTGTGAAGTGGGGGTAACGACCCCCACAGCCCTGTGGCAAGAGAAGAGCCCAACAAGCGAGAGGAGCCTGGCAGGTCCCGGCCGCCCTGCACAGCCTGCTGGGGCCAGCGGGGGCCCTCCGTGCCGCCCGTGGCTGCGGTCCGCCCGGCCTCACCTCGCCCGGCTCGGTGGCTGAATCAGCCGGGCGGTGACTCACTTTGAGGTCGGGCACTTCCCTCCCGGGGCCAGGGCTGCCGGGCCGTGCCTGGGGGAGGGTGACTCCTCGTCTGGGAGGCTCTCGCCCTCGGCGGTGGCCTGTCCGTCTGGGCTGACTTGGGGGTCCTGGGCCCCGCAGTTCAAAGGCTCCTGTGGCCGCTGCAGGCCGTGGGGGCTCCGGTCCCTGAGACTCAGATCCAGACGGGGTCCCTGGGGTCTGGCCTCGCCTCCCCAGAGTGTGGCTTGACCCCACCCCCTTCCAGGAAGACTTTCCTGACGCCTCTGACCGCACTGACCTCGCTCTCCCCTCTTGGACGGCTCTTGCCTCCTGGGATGTGACCAAATTAGGAAGTCGATGACTCACTTCTCTGCCCCAGCCTCACCTCCAGTTGGGCAGGGCACCCCCTGTCTTCTGGGGGTCAGCTAGTCTGGTTCTAACTTAAGCTCCAAGGGCAGGGAAACCTTCAATTAGTCTCCATCTGGGCCGAGTAACCTCAGACCCACGGCATGCGTGGGGGCCCCCAATGCCCTCAGAACCTTTCCAAGGGAATCGTTCAACAAAGAAAGACCTTGCGCGGGTGCAGAGGATTTTGAAGTCCACGCGTAGAGCTCACACTCGGCCTCCCAGGTCGCGGGATTGAATTTGCTGCTCCGGTGGGAGTCCGCTGTAGCTGGGGGTCAGGTCGGCCTCCAGGACAGAGCCCTGTGTCATCCCCCCGGACACCTCCCTTTCAGCCTCCCCGGTCAAACGTTCCTTTTCCCTTTACATTGGAGAAATCAGGCGGGTGTGTTTGGGGAATGTTCTGGGGAACTACCTCACCGTGCTGGCGTCAGGGGAGCCTATGTCGGGCTGCGAACGCACGGTCGTTAGAATATAATCCAATTTGCCTCGAGTCCTGGTCCCATTTCTTATGAGCCGTGGGGCACCAGGCAGATTTCTTCACTTGCCCTGTTCAGGGCCTCGACTGTTTGGTGTACAAAGTGGGGGTACGAAGCGGGATTAGATGTGCCATGAAATGGGGTCCTTGCGTGGACACCACTGAGCAGGCGGTCTGGAGACACCCCAGTGTGGAGTTACTGCTACGTGGGACGTCCGATCATGTCGCACGCACTCACGATGATGCCAGGCTCTCCCGCTTTACCCAGGCGTGTGAATCCCAGAGCCTGTGGCTCCGATGGGTCTGGCTCCCGGCTATGGGGCCCGTCCCGCACATGCCAGCCGGACACGTGTCCTTCCTCCCCCTTCCTCTGCTCGTTGAGCCCCCCCCCCCCCGTCTCCCTGGGGCTGGCCCCTGAGGATGCCCAGATGAGGAACGCCCACCCAGCAGCTGCTCTGGGACCCAGCTTTGTGGAGGTGACAGATGTGTCCTTGTACACGCGACTTCTCTGTGTAGTGTCCCTCTGAGGCCCGGGGGCCTGAACACCCACCATAGATTGTGCGGGTTAAGACATGGGGCAGAGCCCGGTGAGCGTGGCTTGTCTCTGCTCCCCGACGTCAGGGCTCGGGGACCTCACGAGCAGGGGACAGCTGCTGGAGCGTTCCTCTGACCTTGTTCCGGGTACTCTGCCGGGCCCCGAGGACGGAACCCACGGCCCCTGGGGTGGCCTGAGCTCCTGCACAGCCGGCCTCCCTCCGTGGGCGCTGCACGGCCAGGAGCGGGGTGGAACGCCCGGCCGGAGGTGCTCTTAGGCCCTGCTGTGAGGGTTGGGGGTGTCACCTCTGCGTATTCTCTGCCGGCCAGCCCACCTGGACTCAGGGAGGGGACCCGGGCCCCACTTCCTGGCGGGGGAGAGTTTGAAGAACAAGCAGCCATGTTTCTGAATTGCCGCTCTCCCCCAGTTCTAGGAACAGTGGGCCCTGGCCGGGGGTCGGCAGACCACGTTGTGCTGGGCCTCGTGTCTCTCCAGGTCCTCGGGAGGGGGCCCTCCTGAGGCAGGAGGGGCCCTCCTGGGGCAGTCTTGGGGTGGCCGAGGCTGCGGGCCAGCTCATCAGTCTACACCAGGCCGGGTGTCTCCCCACACAGGGGCCCTCTCGGTCTGCTCCACAGCTGTCCCCCACATAGCCCCATGCAAACACGTTTGTCGGACGAACGCATGATCAACTGAACCCACACGTAAGCCCTTGGAGAGACCGCCTGGATCCGAATGGACTGAACTGCCTAGTCGAGGACCCCGAGGAGCCTCAGACGGGGCGGGGAGGCTGAGCCGAGAGAGGGCGCTTCACCAGCCCCAGTAGATGCCAGAGCTGGGACGGGAGCCCCCGGGGCCCCAGACCCCCCTGTGGTTCCCCCAAGCTGCCGGCTCAGGTGGAAACGTGTGGTGTTTGGCTTTTGGCTGATTTACAAATGCGCTCCGTCAAATGGTACGTGTTTCTGAGGGACAGAGCCCTGGTCATACCTGGAGACTCCTAGGAACACCCACGTTTCATTTTTCTAAGGACTAAATAGGTTGCTAGGAAAAACCCGACGAATTTAGGCAGTTCAGGTGTGAGTTCTCCACATCAGCTGCTGTCTGTGGTGTGTGCGTCTGTGAGTGGCCTCTCTGGAGGGGTGAGGGTGGCGGGGGACAGTCTCAGCAATCCGGGGCCTGGAGGAGGGGCAGGAGTGACCCCCGGGGGGCCCCGGGCCTGAGACTGTGGCCACACCCTGGGGACCGTGAGCCTTGGTCCCAGGGGACGAGAGGTGCGGCCCCACGGGCAGGGGGGCCTCACCCAGCCGGGGCTGCCCCCGCTGCTATGCCCCGCCACCCCCACACATTCCAGGCCACCCCCAGTCCAGGCCTCTCTCATGCGTCACCAGCCTCCTCCCGGCCCCCTGCTTCCCTGCTTTAGGCTCCGGCCCCAGACGGGCCCCAGGGAGCCTGCAGACTGAGACCAGCACAGAGCCCTTCCTCTCCTGGTGCTCCCACGCCCAGACCCGGGCAGCCCTGGTCCTCAGAGCCCCCCAGCAGCCTGCGGGACCCACTGTCCCACTGAGGAAACAGAGCTCGGAGAAGGGCTGACGTCTGTGGCAGCCACCTGGGGGCCCCTCCGTTCCCACTCAGGGGTGGTCTCCCCCACCCTGGAGCCCGGATCTGAGCCTGCCCCTGCCACCTTACCCTGTCACTGATCACAGACCCTCTGTGCACAGCCAGGCCGCCACCCCAGGGGAGCCGGCCGGCTTCCTCCTCTGGGGTCACCTTGCCGCCATGCGGGGCCGACACGGGGGCTGGTGAGGGGAGGCTGTGGGGTGCGGAGAGCAGTGCCCCCACGGTTCACGGCCAGCCCCCTCGTCTGGGCCTCCGCAGCCCCTGCATGGCCCTGGGCACAGCAGAGGCCTCTCCCTGGGGCCACCCGCCCAGGCACCTCAGCTTCTAGGCTGAGACCCAGGGAGAACGTGGGCCAAGCAAGGGGCCTGGCACGTCCCACAGACATTGTCAGGACCGGGGTCCCATGACAAATGGCTACGTCCTCCCCGGAGCCCCGACCTGGTGGGCCATGAGACACTACATGGGCGGGCAGTGAGTTCCTGTGTTCCGTGAAGAAGACGTAACCGGTCACGGCTTTGATAGGGCTGGGGGAGGGGGGAGGAGGGGGGCGGCTAGGAAGGAGGGGCGGGGCTTTGACGGGGTGGGGGGGCACTAGGAAGGAGGGGCAGGACTTTGACAGGGCTGGGGGCTGGGGAGGAGGGGGCGGGGCAGGACGCACAGGGGAATGGTAGTAGAGGGTGTCTGGGAGGTCCTGCTGGGGGCTCCAGGCAGATGTAGCCTGAGGGCAGAGTCACTGTTGGGAACAGAGCCCCCGCCCAGCCGCCTCCTCCAGGTCAGCCCTGCTGTAAGCCCAGCACCCCGCTCCTGCTCCTGGGACAGGTGCAGAACCGAGCAGAGCGCCAGCCCCCAACAGGCCACCAAGGTGGACGCCTCGCCTGGAGGTTCGGCCAGGCACCCAGGTACATTTGGAGCCCCTCAGGCATGGCTGCTTGGGCTCAAACGGGTGCCCGCCTCCAGCTGGGAGGAGCCCAGCTCGCAAACACAGACGCAGGGGTGCAGGCACCCACCAGCCCCTCAGGTGTCTGAGCACGTGCGAGGAGGGCGCCGCCGGGGCCTGGGGGCTGACCCCACCCGGCCACCCTTCCACGAGATTAACCTTGCAGGGCTCTGACCACCTTCAGGACACCTCCCGGGGTCAGCAGATGGGCTGAGGAAGGGGAGGAAAGGGTGGGAGAGGAGAGGGGTTGCCTTGGGAAGCACACAGGCCGGGCAGGGCTGCAAGGCCTCGTCTGGACTCTGTCCTGCTCTCAACCCCTGTGGGGCCACAGCAAGACACGGGAGCCCACAGAAGCCGGGCCCGAGCTACAGGCTCAGAGGGGCTGCTGAGCCGAGAGGGTGTGAGGACCCACAGGATGCTGTCCCTTCGAGTCCCCGCCACTGGTGGCACAGAGAGACACGCTGAGCTTCTCGTCCTCCAGGTGCCCCCTCCTCCAGGGAGGCCACCAGGAAAGCACGAGGCCCTTGTTCAGCCGCTTCCAGAAGCCGGAGCCCCGTGAAGAGAGAACGAACGCTTGGGGTGCAGAGGAGACAGGGTGGGGACGTTGTGGGTTCGGACAGATCTCTACTGGGGTCTGGCTGAGCGGGATGCCGAGAGCTGGCACGTCCCCCTTGGGCCAGAGGGTCTGGGGCAGGTCCCTGAGGAGACACCCCCCCCCACCCCACCCCCCCCACCCCCCGGCTGGGAAGGCACCTCCTCCTTCCTGCCCTGGCCTCCAGGGTGACAGGGAGCCCTGGGGAGTCCCTGGCCCATCCTTCATCCTCGAGGCCTGGTGGCCGGAATGGTGCGGCTGGGTCAGGAAGGGATGGGTTGGCACTGGAGGCTCAGGACGGGCAGGAGGAGGATGGGGACAGAGAGGAGGGGGAGGGGTGGTGGAGGAATTGGAAGTGCATTCCAGACGGTTGACTCAGCCCTGCAGCCGGGCTGGGGAGGGGAGCGGCCCAGCTGCCCTCCCGGGAAGGTCCCTGGGATCGCTCCCTGGAGAGGAGATAAGATGGGTGGGGCCCCGGCTGGAAGGAGAATCCCTGGCCTGGGCAGCTCTGCTGCTGGCTGCTGGCTGCTGTCCTAGGCTCTGCTCAGGTGCCTCCTCCTGGAAGCCTTCTGGGATTCCTCCTCTGCTCCTGGACCCAGGGGTGCCCTTGGGGAGCGTGGCTTTATTCAGCCTCCTGTCAGACACGGGCAGCGTCCAGGGGGGCCGGGGGGATCCTGGGAGCTGAGTGGGTGGATGTTTTGGGGGACCCTTCAGGAAAGTGCTAAGCCATGCCCCCAGGCACAGCCACCAGCAGAAGGGATGCACCCCCTTTGCTAAACAAGGCCCCAAGCCGCCCGCCTGGCTGGGCCCTGTTCACTGCTTCCCGCTGAGTCTGGAAGACCCAGGGGCCGTTCTCTGGAGGCTGAGTTGGTTGAGAGGCCCCCGAACTTCTCCTGGGAGGCAAGGGGTGCGTGGTCCTTGTGGTTCTAACCTCCTGGTTTGGGACTTGTTATGACTCCTGAGAAGCCGAGGCCCAGAGTGGCTCCATGACTTACCCACAGAACATGCTAGAAAGAGCATGGACTTGGACCTGGGTTTTCCAGGTGCTGAGCTGCCCTCACCCCAGACCCCACAGTCCTCAATAGTCCTCGAGAGACCCTCAGGGACACTTGGGGGCCTCTCGGCCCGCCGCACCAGCCACTTGGAAAGGTGACAGCTGGGTGGTCCCAACGGCGGGATCTCGTGGGGGGTGGGGGGCCGAGGGCCCCTGGCCCGGGCAGATCCCGGGTGGCTGCTTCCTGCCCACACACCAGCTTCGCCAGTGGGAGCCTGCACGGCGAGGAGAGGATTATTTATAACCTGTTATCTGTCGGGACAAGGCTCTGTAACTCAGGGGAGGGCCCAAGGCTCAGCGAGGCGGGTTCGGCGACAGCAGTGGGCACGGGCAGTAGGGGCCATGCACTTCATTCCCGCCAGAGCCCAATGCACACTTAATTTCCCCTGGAGCCCCCGGGACAAGGCTGGGGCCGAGGGCAGGCTGACGTGTCTGAGGGGGTCTCTCTAGCAGCAGAGTGGAGATGTACTGGCTGGGGGAGGGGGTGTGTGTGCCTGGGACAGTTTTCCTGTGGGAAGGTGGGGGCTGGGGCCAGGAGGTGACCTCGGGGAGGCACTGGTCAGGTTTCAGAGACATTCTGAGGGCCGAGTCAACAATATTTCCTGACACACGGACGTACAGGCAGACGGCTTCAGGGTTGGCTCGCAGGCTGTGGTCTGAGCGGCCAGAAGGACGGTGTCCCCAGGGACAGAGCACGCAGCAGGGGATCCAGAAATAACCCTAGTGTAGACCAGAGTTTGGGTCGTAGGGGCCGGGTGGCTCTGTTTTGCGTTCACAGGGCACACGCTGTGATCTTAGCTGCACGTGAAGGCTCGAAGGGCGGAGCGCGGCGCCGTCCCGGGGAGACCGGAGCTGGTGACGTGGGGTGCGGAGGGACCCCTCGCCCGCACGTGTGGGGCCACGCTGCCTGTGCTCCCCCACCCGGGGCTCCTGTGGCTGGGGGGGGGGGGGGCGGGGAGCTCTGAGCTGCAGGCGGAAACGCCCCGAGCTGAGCGCCGGGCACAAGGTCTGTGCCCGCGTCACCGCACGAGGCCTTCTCCGCACCCCGGCAGTGAGACGCTCGCCGGCTCTGTGCTCACTGCTTCCCAGGCATCACCCCCGTCACCTGAGACCACAGGCGCTCAGAGAGGTGAAGGCTCTTGTGGCAGGCTGCACAGCCAGCTGGTGGTGAAGCCATCCTCAGACCCGGGCTGGCTCCCCCGGGCCTCGGGCCTGGTCTCTCTCCTGTCCTTCTGACGTCCCGCCGGCAGGCGCATAGTAGGAGCTCAGGACGCCGGGGGACCCACACGCCGCTCCCCTTGTCTCCCCAGAGGGGAGCCTGGGCCGCAGAGGTCGCCAGGCCTCCCCCCACCCCAGGTCTCCCGAGGGTCACCGCAGGACAAGGATAAGATTATCCTCCGTACTTTGCTCTCTCCTGTAGAGAAAAACAGCCACAGATGAAAATAGCTTCCCCGGCAGTCACGGACGGGGAGGGGTGTCAAGCTCTCCCTCTGCTGGGCCCACAGCCCTTGTCCCCAGGGAGGAAGGACACGGCCGGGGTCACTCAGAGCACAGGTGTGAGCCCTGAGCTCCGGCACCCCCTCCCGGGGGGCACCAGCCGGCAGGGGTCGGGGGCCAAGCGGGCCGGGACAGAGCCGCCCCTCCCAGCCCGGCCTGGTGCAGGGTGGGGTGGGGGACGCCTGGAGGGCTGAGGACCACCCAAGGAGGGCCGCATGCAGCCTGGCCCTTCGGGGCATCGTGTCCCCACCCCCCGCCGGTCAGTGTCCCCGCTCTAAAAGGGCCATCGTCCCTGCACTGTGGACAGAGGGGGAGGCGGGGCGGGGGGAGCGCTGCCCTCTTCAGAGCCTGGGCATCTCTTCCGAAACAGACGGGACTGTACCTCTCACACCGGTGACACCCGCACCCCACGCCACCTGGACGCTGGGCGGGAGGAAGCCAGACCAGCGGCGGATGCTCTGACCCCGCCGTGGACAGCGTCCCGTCTCCGTGGTTTCCACTTCGGGAGCTGTCTTCGCCGCCGTCCCGGGGATGGACAGTTTCCAACCAGAGGGTCAGGAAAACAAGGCCTCTCACACCTGGGATTTTAGGTTGTTTCCAGTGTTTGTGGGACCGGTCGCGCCCCCCCGGGGCCCCCCCCCCGCGCGCGCGGCCGCTCTGTGGTCGGGCCATTTCCTTAGGCCAGGTGCCCAGACGCGGGGCTGCAGGGTTGGGTCGCGGCCAGGGCTCGAGGTGCCAAGTTGCTGTCAGCGTCGCTGCGGCCCCTCCCCCACTCCTGCCGGCGCCCTCCGCTCGGGCTGCCCGTGGGCCCGTCCACCGGCCTTGTGGCCAGGCGCCCCCAGGGCTTGCTTGCCCTGTGTGTGTCAGCCCGTGCTTTCCCGAGGAGGGACCCGCGAGGGAGACCCGGCAGGTAGACGGCTGTGACCACCATACGCTTTTCCTACGCGGATCAATACGCGGGGAGGCCGGGAACGCGATCGTAACAGACAGCGGTTGTGTTCGGGTTTTCAAGTTTTTACTCTGTTTCAAATTTCTATGCTGGGCTTTGTTGAACCTAAACACTGTGAGCGGCGACCCTGCTGCCCACAGTGATCTGTGGTCCGTGCTGTCTTCCGGAGAAAGCTCCCTGTCTTCTAGAACTTCGGCAAACCGTGGGAAAACTGGGAGACAGCGATCAGCGTTCCCCCACAGCCTTGTGTTTGAGCGCTGTCGGCCTTCCAGAACAGGCGTGAGAACCGACAGTGAACCTCGGCTCGCCCGCCTCCCGCATCCCCCGCTCCCCTTGCTCTGCGAAGCCGCAGTCACCTGCGTGTCGCTGGCCGCTGTCGACCCACCGGTCACCTTCACACCCGGACCCGGCCGCTGGAAGCAAGCCGCGGGCATCGTGACCTTTCACCCCAGGTCCCAAGACGCGCGGCATCACCACGACCGTCCCTTTCTCCCTGGTCCTGGTGGCGTCCCTGGCTGCCCGGGTTTTGGTGGAGCCGTCCAGACGCTCTCGTCTGCTGTCCCCAGAGCAACCTGCCTCGGGGGCTTCTCGCGGTGACCAGCAGGTGCCTGTGGAGCGCTCTCCGCCCGGAGGGGGCTGCTTGCTCCTGCGAGGCTGGCCAAGAGCACGCACGTTGGCAGGAGCGCGGCAGGCAGCGGTGCGAGCTTCCCCCGTGCAGAGACGCACCCGCCCCACGCGTGTTCCAGAACATTCATCGAACCGTTGCCGGGTCCCCCTGAAGTGCATTTAGCGCTGGGGGTAAAGTGTGGTTTCACCAGGTCACTCTTCCAGACTGTCCTATGGAATAAACAGGCCGGTACCTCGCACGGCTTTTCCTCTGGGACGGAGTCTTTTCTGGGCTCCGTGGTTCCGGTCCGTTTGTCACACGAGAGCCTCCCTGTTCTGATTATGGTAGCTCCGTGACCCATTTGCCTCTTCCTTCTAGAAGTCTCTGTGCTTCCTGCATGCACCTTTAGCCCCTTGGCCCGGCTTCTACGGGCCACTTGAGCACCCTTCTCCCCCTGCTGAGGGAGGCCCCCCGAGTTGACCCCACAGCTCTGGTCAGATTTGTGCTCCCATCCAGGGAGGTGCAGGCCTCTCTGACGTCGGGAGGCTTTTCCGTCTGGTGGGCCCACGTCTCTGGAGGGTGTGACCTCACTGTCCTCTCTCAGGGAGGCCTGGCAGGCCATCCCTGCACTATATCCCCAGCCGTCCCGGGGTCCAGCCGCTAGCTCTGACCTCTGCCCGGCAGGGGTGAGTCCTGTCTGTCTGATGGCCAAGGGCCGCTGCAGGCCTTTCCCGCCCCGTCCACGGTCACAGACCAGAGAGGGACAGGGCCCGTGGGCAGTGCCTGGGGAAAGAGGTGGGGGATGGCTCTGGGTTCAGACCCGGTGGCCAGCCCCATCTCCTTGGAATTCACACCCAGAACACAGGAACTTGGCCACAAGTCCTGAAGACCCCAGGAGGCAAGCGAGGGGAACAGGGGGTTGCTGCTTTGGCCGGGGAGGCTGGCAGCTAAACTTCCCATCTAGGCTGCCACATTTTGTGTTCCCTGCCCACACTCTCTAATGCCTTCCATGCCCCTAGAGTAAAGTCCAGATGCCTTACTTTGGTCTCAAGGTCTGTGTGACCTGCCCCACTGCCTGCCTCCCCCAGCTCACCTTCTCCCACCATCCCATGCCCCTTGTTGTTCCTTGAACAAGCCAGGCCAGTTCCTGCCCCGGGGCCTTTGCACGTGCTATTGTTGTTTCTGCCTATAATACTGGATCTGGACTTTCTAGATGGCCGGTTGGCTTCCTCTCCAACAGACCTTACTGACCACTCCCGAAACACATTACCTGAAACAGTACATGCTTATTTGTCACTTGCTTATCCAGAGACCCCGAGTTCCAGGAGAGCTTTGTTTTAGCTTTGCGCCCCTAGTGTTCCACAGAGTGGAGTATGTGAGTATTTGTTGAATGGGGTGAATGAGTATTCCTTAAAGCAACCCTCTATGCTGGCCATTATCCAGAGGAGAAAACCGAGGCTCTAAGATGCCCAACACTTTGCTCAAGATCACACAGCCGGTGAGGCCAGCGGGGGTGTCCCCGTCCCCTGGCTCCGCTGGTCTTGGGGTGTCTGAGGGTCCAGACCTCTGCTGGCTTCAAGGCTGGAGGCGGCCCGCCAGCACTCACCTGGCTGGCTCTGCACTGCAGGTTTGAACTGCATGTGTCTAGACGAGCTTTGCCCAATGGACGTATCGTTTTAGGACATTTCAAATGTTCTATAGTGGCCGCATCAAACCAAGGAAAAACAGGTGAAACTAATTTCAGTAATATAATTTATTTAAGCGATACATCGAAAACGCTATCGTCTCAACATGGAACTAATAGAAACGTTGGCAATGAGAAATGTCACACCCTTTGCCTGCTCACGAAGCCCTCTCGGCCACGGAGGCCCTGCGTGTCTGGCGTATCGCCGGGCGAAGCAGCCATGGTTCACACGCTGGCGGCCACAAGTGGCTGGTGGCTCCCGTACCACACAGTCTAGCCTGCAAGCTGCCGAGTGTCCCTTGCCGTGGGTCTTCACGCACAGAATACTCGCAAGATGACTGCGGGCTCGCAGCTGTTTCAAACTCTCTGTTTCTGCTTGTGAATTTAAAAAGGGAAATAAAAGCATTTAATAGGGAGTAAAAAACAACACTGGGAATGCCCTGCCGGCCTGCCGACAGGTTTATCACCCTTTCTGGGGAGGCTGCGTGGAAAGGCCTGGGGCGGCCGAGGTAATAACCTCATTAACGCCTGCACGGGCCCTCTTGATCTTCAAGGAGCCGTGCCCGTGCCCGCTCGGCCTTTGGATCAGCTGCCCTGAGCCGAGAGAGCCTTGCCCAGAGATAAAGCGAGACGTGTCTCGTCATTACAAATTGTTCTGAAATCTGGTCTGGCTCCTGGCAGAGGCCTGGGCTCGGCCGCTCTGCGGGCCCCCCGCGCCAGCCTGAGCTGGGGCAACGCCGCCGGGCAGGTGCGCGTGCTGCGCGTGCTTGTGCGCGCGTGTGTGCGAGCGCGCGCGCAGACTGCTTCTCCCTGGTGGGGCTGGGGCGGAGGCTCACTGGGAAGGCTTCCCGGCCCCCTTTCCCGCACGAGAGAGCGGAGACACGGCAGCGTGAGGACAGACACATCACCGAGGCCCAGCACGGGGGTCGGCGGGCAGCCAGCCCCTCCTTGCCCCCGTGTGCGGGGGCCAAGTGGACACGGACTCCAGTCTTACTGCCTATATATACTGCTGGCGGCCGCAGCATCTGTCACCGTCCTGTCTGTGACCCGTGGGACAGACAAATGCCACCTGAGCAGCTCGGCTTGCGCCAAAGAGCCCATGGCATCAGAGCCCCCTGCCTGGGGTGGAGCCACGCCTCAGCTCCGGCCCTGCGGGCCAAGGGTCTGGCTTCCGGGCCTCAGTGCTCCCATCTGTAAAATGGGGAGAGGTGGGACAGACCTGCTCTCGTCTGTGTCCGTGTGAGGGAAACGAAGTCACACAGGGACCCAGGTGCTCAGTGGATGTTCGTCGTGACTCCCACCGGGAAGTAACAGCAATCCTAGCAGTAGTGGCGTGTCAGCTGGTGCCAGGCCCCAGGCAGGCACTGGCGGCGGGCGGAGAGGGAGTGAGGTGCGGTGGGGTTAGGGAGACACGCAGGCTGCACAGCTCACCGGGTGCCTAATGAAGCCGGTGCCCCTCTGGCCCCTACTTTGCTCCGAGAAACGGCCAAGGTCCTTCCCACTCCTCCCTGCTGCGGGATCATGGGCAGTATGGTGAGGCACCAGTGGCTGTCGCCCAACCAGTCACCCCAGCTGCACGGCACCCCCTCTCTCCGCCTATTTAGAGCACCTGACTCACTCTAATTATGGGCCTGCAGGCACGTCGGGGCGCGCCGGAGACGCCCGAGATAGCCCGGAAGCACCCGCTCCGGGGGCGACCGGACATCCCAGCGGCCAGGTGCACCTTCACCTCCCGCCAGCACCTCCCCACCCTGGAGATCCCTGCGGCGCCCCCTCCTTCCGCCAGGGGCCCTCTAGGTGGCCTCTGGGGACAGTGCCCCAGCCCGGGGCCGGAATGGCCCCGGGGGCGGCGCGCGGGGCGGGTCTCCCTGCAGCACGCAGCCTGGTGCCCGTCCCGGGGTCCCGCGCCTCAGCAGGGCCTGGGTGGGGATGCCCGCCCAGCCGGGAACGCCGCGCCCACGCTCTCCGCACGGCCGCCCACGCCTCCTCCGATTCCGACGTATATTTAGCCTCATTATCAAATATTTGCAATGAACCGTGTGAACCGCCTAATAGCGGCTGGAGGGGAAACTCGATCCGGGGCAGAAAGAAGCACGTGACCACGCCTGATCCGCAAGGAGCGCGGACCCGGCGCACCGGGCAGGTGCAGCAGCCCCCCCCCCCCCCACGCGCCTGGCCTCCGGACTTTCGGCTCCCCGTCCGGGGTGAGCCCCCGAAGCCCACCTGCTCACCCAGTGCCCCCCCTCTCCGCGGGCCGAAAGGGAGACGCTTGGGACCTGAGTGGGCGGGGCGCCGCGCGGCACGGGCCGGGGAGGAGGGAGCGCGTCGCGTGGGTTCTCACCCAAGTTGCTGACCTCTTGGTCAAGTCAGTCGTATCTCTACGTCGCATTCTTGGAAGCCGGGCCCCTGGCTCTATTTCTGCCAGTTTTTTCGGGGGTGGGGGAGGGCGGCGCCCGTGGGGCTGGGGTCGTAGCCCCGCCCCGGCTGGAACGCGCGGCGTGCCCCCGAATCTCCCCCAGAGGCGCCGGTGGCACGGTTTTTGCCGCCCTCCCGCAGCGGCTGTTGTCTGGTCGCTATGACGACTCGCTGAGGTTTTTATTTTTAATAGCCGCCGGCGATTATAGGGACGCCTGCGCCGCGCCCCCAAAAGCTCTCCAGTCCGGGGGCGGGATGCACCCCGGCCTCGCCCTTGCTTTCCGCCCTGGGGCTGGCCTGCAACTCCTATCCAAAGCGCCCCCTTGGCCGCCGTGCTGGCCGCAAACTCCAGCTGGGCACCCCTGAAGTGCCGCCAGGGAGGGGCGCGGAGGGAGGCACCCACCTCAGCCCCCCGCACGGGCGGCGGAGTTCCTCCTCCATTCCCGCGCCCACGACGGGACCCAGCCCTTTAGCCCCGAGGGACTGTCCTCGGGCCCCTCTGCCGGAGAGGAATCCCGGGCTCGAGCGGACGTGATGCAGTCGATTCGGGAGGCGCGTAGGCGATGGCTCAGACCCGGTCCAGCCTGAGTCCTTGGGGGTGCCTGTTCGGCTGCCCTCCCCAAGCCTGCCAGTGGTGCCCCTCTCGGAGCCATCGAAGGTTCCAGCTGGACGGACGAGGACTGGCCCTCACGTGCTTCTAAACGTTTCCAAGTTTTCCCTGGTTCTACCTCGGGCTTTCTCCATCCTGACCACCTGGAGAGTGGGGTTGGTGGCGGGGTCCCTGCGAGGGGCTGCCGCCAGGGGAAGGCAGGGGCATCGGGGAGGCTGCAGGTGTGTGAAGGCACGTGGAAGGGCGCTGGTAGACCCGGGCCCTCGGGGAAGGGCAGGAGAGGCCCAGCCTCCACCCTCCTCACCCTCACCCCGAGGTATTTGGGGGGAAGGCGAGCGCCCCCCGAAGCGCCTTCCCGACTTGGCCTTTGAAATGCCGGAGCCCGCCGTTCGATGAAAGACCGCCCGCAGGCTTCGCCTTTACTGCCTTTGTCTGGCGGGAGGGCGGCCGAGGCGGGGCGCGGGCCTAATCCACAGGATGGGGCAGATGGGGGCGGAGGCCTGGGGCGGGCGGAATTCCAGGCGGCCGCCCACCCACCCACCCACCCACCCATCGGGGAGTCCCCTAACCCTCAGGGGGCCTCGCCGTCTAGCGTTGGGGTGGCGAGGCCCGCCTTCCCTCCTAGGCCGGGTTCCCGGCTCCGCTGCCCCCTCGAGAGACCAGCCGGGGGGGCCGATCCCACCTGGTGTAGGCGGGCGGAACCTGCCCAGCTCGGGCGCACCTGCCCTTCCGCGGCAGGGGAACGGTGCAGCCCGCTCAGGCCTGGGCCTCCCGCGCGCCGGTCCCCGGCATCGCGCTCTGTGCCGCGCCTCGGCCGGAGGTGGCGCTCTGTACGCCCAGCGGATCCCGGCGTGGGAGGCTCAGACTCCGGGGGTTCCTCCCCGAGCGGATCCTTTCTCCTCCTTCCCTTCCGCCCCCTCGAGTTCCCGGCTCAGGCCGCAGCCCAGCCTTCCACGAGGGAGTGGGGACGCGGGGTCCCAGGGTGGGGACCAGGCACGCTGCAGCCCCCTCCTCCGACCTGGGCGCTCTCCCGTCTCGGAATGCGGGTGGAGGTTCCTCATTCAGGCGCCCCAGGCATCGGATTCTGGGCGGGGGCGCGTGGCAGCCGCCAGGTGAGTGCCCCAGACGCGCCCCGAAGCCCGCCCCACCTCTCACCAGAGACTCACTCCCCCTCCTTTTATGGAGACGGGGAGGCAGGGGCCCTGGATCCTAGCGGTGGAAAGAGGCCCGAGCGCCGGGGCGGGGGGCCGGAGGCGGGGGCCGGCTCGCTTTTGCCCTTTTCGGCGTAGCAGCTCTGGGCGCTGCCCTCCGCCGCCGCTGGGGCCGAGGGAGGAGAGCCGACGACGGCGGCTCTTCCGCGGCGGCCTCCTCCCCTCCCCGTCCGGTGCCGCAGGATTGCAGCTGGCACTGGAGGGTGGGCAAGCTCCGGGGAGGGGCGCGCGGGGAGCCCCGCCGGGCGAGCGGAGCCCGGCGGCTGTGCTCGGAGCCGGGCGCGGGGCTTTGATGGATTTTACTGCCTGCGTGAGCGCCGGCGTGTGCTCACTGCGGCGGCGGCGGCGGCGGCCGGGCCCTGCCCGGCCCGTGCGGCCCCCGCGCGCTTCCGAGGTGCGGGTCCGGGGCCCGGAATCCGGGGGAGGCGAGGGGGAGGGGGCGGGGGAGGGGCGCGGCGGCGGCGGCGCTATAACCCCCCTCCCCGCCGCCGGCCGGCTCCACACGCGCGCCCTGCGGAGCCCGCACAACTCCGGCGAGCCGGGCCTGCCGGCGCCTCCTCCTCGTCCTCCTCCTCTCCCGGCGGCGGCGGCGGCGGCGGCGGCGGCGGCGGCTCCAGCTCGGCCCTGCGCCCGCCCTCCTCAGGCCGGCGCGGCGAGGCCCCGGGCGGGCGGCGGCTGCCAGGCGGCGCGGCCGCGGGCGCTGCCCGGCTCGGGCCGGCGGAGGGCGGAGCGCGGCGCCAGAGCCGAGGGCACGCCGCGGAGGGGCGCACGCAGGCCTCCGGGCCGCGCCGTGCTGGGCCGCGCCGTGCCCGGCCGGGCGGCGGCTGCAGGAGGAGGGCCGGAGGCGAGCGCGGGGCCGGCGGTGGGCGCGCAGGGCCGCCCGCAGCCCGCAGGGAGAGCGCGAGCCCGCGGCCGGGGCCCGGCCGGGCGTCCAGACAGGTGATGGGTGGTGCGGCGGCGGCGGCTCCAGCCTCGCTCCGGGGTCCCTCTCGGGGCTGATGCCCGCAAATATGCAGAATTACCGGCCGGGTCGCTCCTAAAGCCAGCGCCGGGGAGCGAGCGCGGCGGCGGCCAGCACCGGGAACGCACCAAGGAAGAGGCCCAGCCCCCGCCCTCCGCCCCTTCCGTCCCCACCCCCTACCCGGCGGCCCAGGAGGCTCCCGGCGCGGCGGGCGCGGCGAGCGCGCACTCCCTGCTCCTCCTCCTCGCTGGCGCTGCCCGCCTCTCCGCACTCGCTGCTCGCGCCGGGCGCGCTCCGCCGGCTCCCTGCTCTCCGCGCCACCCTCCTCCGGGCCGCGCTCCCTGAGGGATGGTACTGAATTTCGCCGCCACAGGAGCCCGGCTGGAGCGCCCGCCCCGCGGCCTCGCCTCCCCGCCGAGCCGCCAGCGCCTCGGGACGCGATGAGGACCTGGGCTTGCCTGCTGCTCTTCGGCTGCGGATACCTCGCCCATGCCCTGGCCGAGGTGGGTGCCACCCCCGCGCCCCGTCCCCTCTCCGACTCCCCCGGCGCACGCCTCCTGCAGCCGCCCGCGGGCCGGGGCGCCTCGGGCTCTGGGGCTTTGCGGAGCGCATTTTGATTTCTGCTAGGGTGGTCGATTTTTTCGATTTTCCCAACTGGGTTTTATTTTCTGCCAAGCCGAAGTGTGTCTGGTGAGTTTCCAGCGTGTTGCGTCGCTCTGCCGTGGAGGGACGGAGTGGCGCGGGGTGGACGAGTGGGGAGAAACTTCGGGGGGCGCGGGCCCCTCTCCGGAAGGGGAGTCCGGAGGGCGGCGGACAATGCGGTATCGGGGTGCGGGGAGCGCAGAAGGGGGTGTGTGTGACCTGGCGGAGCCAGCGGCGGATAAACAGGGGCGGCTGCTGCGGCAGTCCCCGTCAGGCAGGGTGGGCAGCAGGCAGCAGGGGGGGGTGGGGGGGGCGGGTCACAGCCCCTCCCTCCCGCCCCCCCCCCCCCCCCCCCCCCCCCCCCCCCCCCCCGGTCCCTGTCCCTGAGCCTAGCCCTGGCTAGGCTGGGCCGGCGCAGTCCCGCCAGCCCGGGGCCTGCTTACAGGTGGCTGAGTGAGGCGAGCCGGGGCCGGGCCAGGCGCCCGCGCCCTCCCACCGCCGGCGTCCCCACCCCCCCAATGTCGAATCCCGAATCCCCGGGAGCTCTCCTGTGATGAATGACTTTCTGCAGCCCCCGTCGTGGGAACTTGGTGCTTGAGACCCCTTCCCCACCCCCTCCCCAGCAGCGACCCCCGACTCCCTTTAAAAATCTGGAGGAGGGGGGAGCCCGCGAGGCGGGGGTGGTCTGGGCAGGGACCGCGAGCTGCGAGAGGTGGAGATTTAACCCTCCCATTGCCGTGCAGCCTCTCCCAGCCGGCGGCTGGATTTGGGGCGTCTTGGGCGGCGCTAGGGCCGCGGCCGGGCCGTAGCGGGTGGGGCGCGCGTGTGAACGAGTGAATGCGCGCGCGCGTGTTTTTGCGACGGAGACCCTCGACCCCGCAGGTTGGGCCGGGGATTCCGGGGTGTGAAATTTAAGCCGCTGGCAGGATTAAAGTGTTAAGGCTGCCGTGACTTTCGTCGCCGATCCGTGACGCATTTCAACTTGATCTTTCTGGATGTCGATTTCACTATTAAATCAGAAACTCCTCGGGCTCTCCGCTGCCCCTAGACCTACTGTAACTGACACCCGGGGCGGAGGGTCCGCAGTGCCGGGCTTTTGTTTGAAAATTTAAAGGTGGGAGGGCTTTCTTTCTGCAAAGGTGGACCTGGATGGGAGCCGAGCATTTGGGGTCTCACCCAGCCCCACCCCTGGCCTCGGACTCCAGGGCCCCGCGGGTAGGGGCCGGGCAGCCTTCGAGCAGGAGGCCGGGGGGCGAGGGGCGGGCGCGGGGTGGGGGGGGGGGGGCGCGCAGGGCGCGAGCCGGCCCGGCCGCTGGCGCTGACCGTGTGGGTCTGTTTGCAGGAAGCCGAGATCCCCCACGAGGTGATTGAGAGGCTGGCGCACAGTCAGATCCACAGCATCCGGGACCTCCAGCGACTCCTGGAGATAGACTCCGTAGGTAAATCGCGCCCCTTCCCTCGGCGCGCGGGGTGGGTGTGCGGGGGTATGAGCCCCGCGCCGCCTCCCGCGCTCGGGCCGGGCCGGGCGCCGCTCAGGAACGAACCGAAAGGTCAGAATCCAATCCCGGGCCATAAAAGCCCAGGCGGATGAGTCAGGAGTTTCTCTTCCAATCCCCACTTTCTCTCCGGAGGCGGCCGCGATTTGCTCGCTTGCCCGGGGATTGTTTTTGCATTTAAGGAAAATGCCGTGTGTGTCACTGAAAGTTCAGCCGCATAGGGGGCGCCGGCGCCCGGGCCAGGTGTGCGGGCCCCGGGCCTGCCCTCCGGCCGGAGGAGCGGCCGAGCGGGCCGGGGCCTGGGCGCGGAGCCCTGGCCGTGCGCCCCGCGGGCAGGCGTGTGCTGGGGGAGCTGCCCCCTTGTCTTCGCGGGGAACTGGTGCCCCGCTCCTGTGGCGGGGGCGGCGGGGCCTTTGTGGTTTCCGGAGACCCGTGCCTTTCTCTTTTGACGGGCCAATAAAAAGGCACGTCTTGGACACATCTGCTGTTTGGGGACTATTTTGGGGCTCACCCCCAGGCCCTGGAGCCTAGCCACTCCGGTTTATCTGTAAATGGAGAGTTTTGAAGATCTTTGGCGTCAGCTGCAGAATTGGAGGGGACTGGCGCGCACCGGTCCCCTGGGACCCAGGTTGTAGTGGGTGGTGTTTGTTGATGGCTGGCTGCACTGCGGTGTGCACTGAGGGGGCCCTTTTCTAGAGGACCAGGATTCTGACCCACATCTTCGCGGTGTCCTGCTCGAAATTTGTCTTTGGTGGGGGAAACGAGGCATGTGGAGGGTCAGCGACAGAAATGCATCTGTCAGAGGACATTTGTCGGTGTCTGCTGGAAAAGAGGCCCAAGATGGACTTGTCAGACAGAGCCACGGCAAGTGGTGGAGGTCGGTGGAAGGATTCAGTGAAGATTTCTGTCTCCCTGCAGACTACCCTGGAAGAGGGGGGCCGAGGGGGAATTAAGTAAAATCACATGGTCTAGTCATTTGGAAATTTGTACCTAATTATGGTGGTGGAGAGGCCTGAACTATTTTCATTTCATGCCAAGACCATTTTCTAGCAAGGCCCATGGTTTCTGTAGTTTCGTGACCCAGGAAATCCTCTGGCTGATCCTTATCAGGAAGGGGGTAGAATTTCACTTGGAGATCAGAGTTGGGCCAGGGGGGGATTTTGGTCTGGTTCCTTGATGTGTAACCCTGGGGAGAAGGATTTGGCTTCGGTTAGCTGAGGAGAAGCCTGCATTCTGCTGGGCCCTGGCGGATTTGTACCAGTGGGGAGACCGCTTCCCTGAGAAGGTTCACGGCCTTTTTTTTCAGCTTTCGGGAACGAGGCCTGTGAAGGGCTGGGCCTCCCTGTGGGAAGGCTTTGGGACGCCACCGGGAAATGGGCCATTCACTTTCTGTTGGGACCATTCTTATTCTGGCCTCTGCAGCCCCGCCCCCCACCCCCACCCATTAACACTTTTTGCATTTGCAGCTGGGTGGGTTATGCTGATGGCATTCCTGACCTGGGGGCTCTTGGGCCCGGGATTCTCTGGGAGGGTCCAAACTGAAGAAGCTGGACGCACCAGCTAGTTCCCTGGGCTGGTCTCAGATTGCCCCCTTACCAAAAGCCCCGGGCCCTCCTCCTCGTCCTGCACCCCCACCCCTGTCTGCCGCACGGTTTGGGGTCTGGCTAGGATCCTGGGTTAGGACTCATCTTGCTGGGGATACCGGGATGAGAATGGAGCCAGGCTTCTGGGATCTTACGTGCTCGCCAGGAGGGAGGGGCCTAGGAGGCCCTTTGTGACAACAGCCTCGGGTGGCTCTCCATCCAGGTCTGGCCCCTTTCACGGGGATGTGGAAGCTGGGAACCACGGCAGTGCGTGGCCTCTGGCCTCAGCGTAGGGGTTGCTGCTGGCTGCTTCTAGAGCTTGTTTTGGGGTCTTTCCCCCCCAACACCTGTTCCCGCCCAAAGGGATGAGTTGAACCAGATCTTGCTGTTGGGGAAGGTTGTAAACAGCCGAGGGGTCAGTTGTCTGTGCACTGAGCTGCCCTCCAGGCCCTGGAGCCTGTCTGGGATCCCTGAGGAAGGAGCTGGGGTGTGGAGAAACCCAGACACCCAGCCGGTGGGTCTTTATCCCTCTTGGTAACTCAAGGGTGAGGCGCCCCCCCCCCCCCCCCCACCCCAGGTCGGAGGTCGGGGTGTGAAGGGAATTCGGCCCCAGGGGCAGAAAAGGCTTTTTCTTACAGGCTGACTCCTCCCTCCTGGCATGGGCGGGGCTTAGGGGGACCTGTAGGATCCCGGGGTTCTTCCCCGTGGGTGGGTGGGTGTATCCCCATTTTACAGATGAAGCCTGTCCCGGTAGGATTCCTACCCCAGGGGCAATGGCAACAGCCCTGAGTCTGAGCGTTGCTGGAGGGCGAACGGAGTTAGGGCGTCGCTGACTCTCCACGTGGGGCGTTTGGGTGGAGGGACCAGTGTGTGGTCTCTGAGTGACCAGTAGCTGGAGTTCAGGATGAGAAAGAGCCACTGAGCAGGACAGCGGGGGTGCTTTGTTATCCCAGCAGCCGGGGTTGGGGGGGGGGGGGTGGTCACTGAGTGACTGATGCATAAACATGCCCGACCTGGGCCATTAATGCTGCTCTAGGACTGAAGGCTGGAGGGGGCTTGTCCCCATCCTGAGCTGTCACTCGGACATTTGTGCACGGGAGACAAAAGGGAGACCCACTTGATTAACTGTCCTGAGAGCAGTTTTAGGGCATCGCTCAGGCGGGGCCTTCTCCCCCAAGTCACTGCTGGGCCACTTCTCAAGCGGCATCAATCAGAAGGCCGCTCCCCCGTGAGCGTGGATGGGCGCGCAGTGCACGGCCACCCATCTGGATCCGCGGGCAACGGAGGGCGTGTTTGACCAGGAGCTATTTCTCTCCCGCCTCTTGTCTTGAAAGCAATCTGCCGGTTCAGGTTTCAGCGCCGTTGATAAGCTGGCAGGGCCCTTGTCTTCTCTGTTTATTCAGGCGAGAGGCCCGGACGGGGCTCCCGGGTCCTCCTGTGGCCGTGCCCCTACCCAGCGCTCACGTCTTGGGCCTCAGTTTCCTCAGGTGTCAGGACACGTCGGGACCGAGTCTCCAGGAAAGCGATGGGTGACCCCTGGCTTTAGTAAGTCTCGGCAGCTGGTGGCCCGCGTGCCGTGACGCTTGCCCCTGGAAGCTGACAGCGGGCCGGCTTCTCTTTGGTGTGGGGACGGCAAGATGGCCGCCACCGGGACGTGACTCATAAATGTCACTTTTTTGCGAAAAAATGCCTCTTGTAACAGTTGGTTGATGGGAAATTCTTACTGCATGAATAGTTGTGTTCTGATCTTATTTCGGGTCTCAAAAAAATTAGTGGCAGTGGAACATTGAGTCATTTTAAGTGAAAAGTTGGGTTTTTCCCAGACTTCAGTTTTCTGAAAGAACGTATCTTGTGCTGATTGCACCTTTCGCCTGGTATTTGGTTTTCATGTTGAAAGAGTGGAGCTTTCGGATTTGTGGGTTTGTAGACAGTCCCTGAGGCCTTGGTGGTCCGGGCGCCCAGGAGGGGGCCTCCGGTTTGGGCTGGTGGCCGGGACACCACGGAAGAAGGGGTCTGCTGGAGCCCCTGTCTGTTGGAGCTCCTCAGACCCGGGGCCCCTGCTCCTCTACAGGGGGAGGCCGAGGCTGGAGGGGGATGTGGAAGGAGACCCCCTTCCCCCCGTGGCTGGGTCTGGGGTCAAGGCAGGGAGACCAGGTGCGACCCACAGCAGTCATCCTCCGGGCACAGGCAGTGTCATGGGGCCTGGTCGGTGTGAGTGGCAGGCGGCAGGACTGTGTGTCCCTCCTACCCCCCCTGGGGCTCCCCTAGGCTGCCCGGGGGCACTGGGGGGGGGGGGAGAGGGCGGTGGCGTGTGTCCTGGGGCTGTCGCGGGCCTGGGGGATGAGGGTCCGGTTCTGATTTTAGCGCTGGGACCACTGCTCTGAGGCCAAGGGCAGCAAGCACGCTTGCCTTCCTGCCAGCCGGCCTCTCGGCCGCGCACTGGGATTCCCGCTCCTTTGCTTCTCTGTGTGCGTTTCCTGTGGACTCAGAGTGGGCCAGGCGGGGTCCAGCTGTCGGTCCAGTGGGGCCTGGCTTCCCGTGCCCCTCAAAGGTTAGGGTGCTTCATCGAAAGTCGGTCTGGTGAGAAAGAGGGAGACACACACACACACACACCCCAGGAAAGTCACAGCGTGCTGGTCCTTCTGGCACCTTTTCCCGGAGGTGGGCCTGGGAAAAGGGGGCTGTGAGCAGGGGGCCTGGGTCTTTTGGACAAGGAAGGCCTTCCCTGCTCTGGCCCTCACTTGGGGAGGCGCCCCAGGGGAGACCACACGTGGCCCCTTTACCCCAAGTCCACAGCTTTGCTTCAAGGTACGGCCAGGGCACAGCCCGGGCCCCTCTGTGTGTGCTTCGCAGAGGTTGGGGGGCCGAGTTTTGGCAGTCAGGACTCGCATCCTCTGCGCCTGTGGGAGTGGCGGGTCTCCTAGGGGACCCTGTCTGTCTGGGGGAGGCAGGTAGGAAGCATTGCTGGACAGGCCCCCGGGCGCCACGCAGACGGGGGGCAGGGGGGCTGCCGGTCACCATTTCCTCTTTCTCCCTGCAGGGCCCGAGGGTGCTCTGGAGGCGAGTCTGAGAGCCCACGGGGGCCACTCCTCCAAGCATGCGCCCGAGAAGCGGCCCGTGCCCATTCGGAGGAAGAGAAGCATTGGTGAGCCCCGGGCCTGCCGGGTGGGGGGGGCGCCGGGCTGGGGGGGGGGGCTCGCCCCCACCGTGCCTTCGGGACCACCACCCCCGCCCTCCTCCGTGAAACAAAGGCCCGGCCTGCGCAGGGGCCCCAGCGACTTCAGCTCTGGCCGCCCGCCGTCTCTGGAGGCCTCCCTCCTCTGCCGGGGGCGTCTCCCTGCCCTGGCCCGTCTGCTGCCTGCTGCAGCCTGGCCTGGGCCAAGAGTTTCCAGGAGAGGAGAGCCATCATAAATTCCTTAAGTGCCCGGTCTTGTTGGGGCCTGTTCTGGAGGAGGCCTCGCTGGAAAACGTGGTCGTGTTTCATTTGCAGTCTGTAGCGAGGTGCACTGGAGCTCAGGCTCCGGGCTGCAGAGCCAGAGATGCTGCCGAGCTGTGTGTGCTGGGCCCTGCCCTCGGCCCCCGCCCCGCTCGGCCTCGGCTCCTGGGCTCTGCCCGGCCTGGGTTCGGGTGGCGTTTCTGTCCTGTCGCCTAGCAGGGCATCCCCATGTCTGCTGGCCCCTGAGGAAGGACTGGCCGTTGTTGGGGGGGAGGGGGGGGCGGGGGCTCTGGGGGCTCTGGGTCGGCTGCGACACAGCCTCGGCCTGCGCTTTCTTGCGCTGGGACTCGGGCTCCGGGGTTGGAGTCGATGCCACCTGGGGGTTCGTTCCTGCCACTTTTCCTTACTGCCTGGTTGTGACCACGCACTGCTGCTCTCTGCTGTGTGCCATTGGGCAGCACCTGCCTTCTCCGAGCTTTAGATTTCCTCCCAGGAGGTAGATTTCCTAGCTTCTGTCATTGAGCGCAGCGTGTGGGTGATGATTCCTAGCGAAGGCAGCGGACGTTTACCGTTTGACTGTAGGTTTCAGGTTCTCCAGACCAGTGTCAGAGGCCTGTCCTATTCCAGACCAGGAGCCCTGGACTCAAGTCCTCTCTCCCCAGCTCCACCCTCGGCCCCACCTGGATGGGTTCCCCAGACCCCTCCCAGGTGGTGGGCACTGGGCTGGGAGCTGAGACCCCCCCCCCCCGCCCCCAGCACCCAGCCTTCCCTGCAAGTGGGGCTGTTCTTGGCCCAGTGCCCCCCTCTCCAGGTGCTCCCTGAGCACCTTGGGGGATTCGAGTACCCCGAGTCTCCCGAGGCTCTGGGGGGGGGTCTCACCCTAGTGGCAGATGGGCAGGAGAGAGGCTGGCACCCCTCCCTGGCTTCACCCACATCTCAAGCTTGTCTGCAGAAGACAAGGCCCTGCCTCATGCCAGCTGGCCACAGGGGTCAGGCCGAGCCCTCGGCACCCAGGAGCGGCTCCCTCCAGTTCTGGGCTCAGGGGTCCCTGCTTGCCCCTGGAGGCAGCAGCTCCCGTGGGCAGCACCAGAGCCTGGCGGGGCTCTCCAGGCACACGGTGGGGGGCCCTCCAGGCACACGGTGGGGGGCCAGGGCCAGCGCCACAGCCGGATGCTGCCAGAGGGCGGCATGTGCACTGGGGTCCCCGGGTGGATTCCTCATCTGGCGGGCATGGCCTGGCGCCCCCTGAACTTCGGGGCTTCGGGGTGGACGGGCTGGCCTGTGCTGAGGAGCACAGAGGAGGTAGCACCAGCTTCTCCTCGGAGGCCGGCGGGGTGGTCTCTTGGTGACCTTTGCTGAGCAGAACTGTGGCTGGTGGGCTGGGGAGGCAGGGCCGTGTCCCTTCCTGGGGCAGGGCCTGGCCTTGTGGGGGTGGCAGCAGGCAGGGCTGTCGCTGTGGGGGTCCCAGCCTCAGCTTCCCTGTTCTACCCATTTTCCACCGGCCCTGGGAGCGCCCTAACCGTCGATGGAGACACTCCCCTTTCAGCATCGGTTCCCACGCCCGCCCCCTCTGCGGGCCACCTGGGGCTTCCCTGGCCTCTGGGCTCCCTGTGTCTTGTGGTCCCCTTTGCCAGCAAGGCCTTTCTCCTGGGGGGTCCCCGCCTGGCCCTCACTGCTGCTCACTCACCTTGATCCCGCTCAGATGCACCTGTCCGGGCCCGGGGTGTCTCTCCCCCTTTGCTCGGCCCGGGAGCCGTGGGACGTTTTCCGCTTGGGAGAAGCCGCGGCCAGGTGGGGGCGCACCAGCCCGAGCTGGGCTCCCGGTTGCCCCTCCAGGGCCGCGCGGGTCACGGGGTGGCCCGGGTGCTGGTGGGAGCCGGGGCGTGGCCTCCACATTCACCGTGGCTCTTGCCCTGCAGAGGAAGCCATCCCCGCGGTCTGCAAGACCAGAACGGTCATTTACGAGATACCTCGGAGTCAGGTCGACCCCACGTCTGCCAACTTCCTGATCTGGCCCCCGTGCGTGGAGGTGAAGCGCTGTGCGGGCTGCTGCAACACCAGCAGCGTCAAGTGCCAGCCTTCCCGCGTCCACCACCGGAGCGTCAAGGTGAGCCCCGGGGGCGCCCTGCGGCCGGGGACCTGCTCGAGTCCCGAGGCCACGCCCGTTCCCTTGGCCGCACTGCCAGGCTCTGGGTGCAGAGCGGGGGCGGGCAGAGCCGGGACTGGGGCTTGGTCGGCTGCCGGGGGGTGGGGGGAGTGGGGGAGGGGTGTCTGGCTCCCTTCCCCCTCCGCCGCACACAGCCTCCCCCGCGAGGTCGCCGTGGGGAAGGGCCGTGAGGAAAGCAGCCTCGGGACACGTGTTGCTCGTGCACTGCTGCGTGTGTGCTCCGAGCCCCGTGCCACGGGGTGCGTGTGTGTCCGTGGAGTCCTTCTCCGGAAGGGCCCTCCCGGGGTTGCCTCGCTCTCCGGGGCCGCAAGGCCAACGCTGCCCCTCGTTCTCGGAAGCCGTGCTCTGCCCGGAGACCCCCAGGATCGGCGCTGGGCTCACTGTCCCAGGCAGGGTGCCGGCCGTGGGGACCTCCGAGGCAGAACTGGGGGAGGTGTCTCTTCGGGTCACTCTGGCCTGCCAGATGGGGGTCTGTTTGGGGGGGGCCAGTGGCCGGAAGGTTCTGCTGGGGCGTGGGTCTGCTTCCCTCGGGCCTCATTTGCTGCATCTGTGAGATGAGTCTGTCTGGGGCTGTGCGGGACCCAGGCGAGTCCCGGGTGGTCCCTGTCTCCGGGAGGGGGCTGCCTTCCTGGGAAGCTGGCTCTGGCCTGGCGGGTTACCGTCCCGGGTGACCCTGGAGTGTGGACTTGGGCAGCGGGCAAGGCACGTCAGACCTTAATTGGGGCTGTGGTCCTCGAGCACCTGGGGCCTTGAGTGAGCAGATTCCACGGCTTGCTGCACTGTGATCCCCAAGGCGGACGCTCCCCTGCAGCGGGGCTCGCAGGGCGCTGGCCCGGGATGCTGACTCTTGTCTCCACGGGGCTCTCGGGCCTGACCCCCGACGGGGCCCCCAGCCGGGTGCCGAGCCCAGCACTGCACCCTTGTCAAAGGGGGACACAGAGGCCAGAGGGGACAGGACCTGAGCATTCTGCACCTGCTGTGGGGCCGTGGCCCGTGCAGCCTCCCTCAGATCTCGGTGTCCTCACCTGTGCCATGTTGTGAGGGGGCCCTGAGCCCCAAGAATCCAGGTGCTGAGATCTTTCCTTCCTGGGCGTGGGGATGGTGGTGCTCTCTCTCTTTTTTTTTTTTTTGACATTTATTTAGTTTTGAGAAACAGAGTGAGACAGAGCATGAGCAGGGGAGGGGCAGAGAGAGAGGGAGACACAGGATCCGAAGCAGGCTCCGGCTCCGAGCCGTCAGCACAGAGCCCGACGCGGGGCTCGAACCGAAGTCGGACGCTCAACCGCTGAGCCACCGGGGCGCCCGGTGCTCTTGATGGGACAGCCCCACGCGTGGGCGCTGGGGCTGCCTTTCGTGTCCAGTCGGGCTCTCGCAGATACAGAGGTGCGGGAATGAAGTGGGCTCCTGCCTCCCATGGGGTAAGGACTGTAGAGCGTCTGGTCCTGGGACGGGCAGGGATGCCCTCTCCCTGGCCCACCTGAGTGGGTGGGTGGGGGTCCAGACGCTCCCGCGGGGCCTCCAGCACGGTGTGCGTTGGCGGGTGGGGGGTGCGGCCCATGTCTGCCTTGGGCACAGGCCCAAAGGGCCGGGCAGAGTGGCACCGGGCCAGGGCTCCCCCTACGGGCCTTCATCTGCTCTGAGGGGGTCACGGTCCACCCAAGGGGACAGAGGGGCTAGTCCTGCAGCTGGAGCTCAGTGGCCCGGTTCCATGTCCCGCGTCCTGCTCCTCTCAGACCCCTTCCTCCTTCCCCTCTCCCTGCCTCCCCATCACAGGGTTGGCAGGGAAACATCCGGCCCCAGACACTTGGGGTTTTGGCCGAGAAGGGACAAAAGGTCAGTGGGAACAGGAGGTCCATTGTGGAGGCCAGCCTGGCCCCCACGCCTGCCCAGCGAGCTGTCCCTGGTCCGTGGGGTTTGAGGCAGAGCTCGTGGCCCTGGGCTCTGCAGAGTCCCGGGCTGAGCGTCCGTGAGGGGCGCTGGGGGCCAGCAGGGGACCGTGTTGCCGGGCAGGTGGGAGGTCCTGCCCCGGGCTGGCACGTGCCTGGTTTTCTGGTTTACGGCCTTTTGATCACAGTTGAAGGTCACAGACTGGAGAAGGGAAGGGAAGGCCGGGAGTGGCCACCTCCTTGAAGCCCAGGCGGTGAATTGTCCAGTGTGCCCAGCTGAAGGCTGCCAGGGGTCCCCAGGCCCTGAGCGTCAGGACTCGCTGACGTTGGAGGGTGGCTCTCTTCTGTGACCGCCATAGAGGATGGCCTGAGGGTTCTTGTGACCCCAGCTAGACCATGGTTTCAGGTGCGGGCCTTCACTCTCTGGGGCTGTGGCCTCGTCCGTTCTCCGGGACCTGCCCTTGGTGGGGGACTGGACCCCATGCCCCCCCCGCGGGTCCCCCTGGGCTTGCTAGGGACGGCTGCCATCAGACCTCAGGGAGAGGTGAGCACGTGGTCCTGGGGGCCGTGTCCCTGCATCAGCTTGCCGTGGTCAGTGTTTGGGGTCTGCTCTTGGGGGCACCAAGCATGCTCTCTGACTGGTATCCCGGAGGGACGAGCCCTTCCTCTACTCCCCAGTGAGTGCTGACCCCAGACCCTGCAGGCATCTGACCCTGTCCCCCACACCCAGGCCTCGTGGGCCAGGAGAAGGTGGTGTAGACAGCACGGCCCCGGACTCTGGTGGTGTCGTGCTGGTGGGGCCGGCTATGGGGTGGCCTTGGGAGTTGGGGGTTCCCGTGTTCTTCAGGTAGCCCGCGGGCTTACAGCTGAGTTGGTCACTCAGTTAAGTCGGTCAGGCCCACAGGTCTCCAGAGGCCAGGACCCAGCTCTGTGGCCACGTCCAGGGCAGCTGGCTGTGGCTTTGCATTGCTAGACCTCCGGCTTCTGGAAGGGGGTCTGAGTGTGTTCGCTGGGGTGCCCCGGACAGGCCTCTGCACCTCGGATGGAGTGGGGGGGTCCAGTTCAGGGGCCTTGGGGAGAGATGAGCGGCTCTAGCGGCGAGGGTCTCCCGTGAAGGGATTCCGAGCCCCTCCCCACGGCGAGCAGGGCTCCAGGCTCCCGCCCCCTGCCTGCCTGGGGAGAGCCCTAGACGTGGCCTCAGGAAGCCATTGCCCCTGGGCTGTGCTGGCCTTTCTAGCCGGCGGGGGGACGAGGGCTCCACACCGCCTGCCTGCTGAGCCAGGTCAGAGCATGTGTCGTGACCCTGGGGCTCAGTCCCGTGGAGTGGATGTGGAGGACGCAGAGGGACACCAGGAGTCCCGTGTCTGGAACAGCAGGGCTCTGGAGTCCTCATGCCCAGCAGGACAGGTTTCCCCCACTTAGAAAGTCCCTCGGTTAAGGGATGAGCTCAGGGCCTCTGCGGTTTCCAAGTCCAGGCCTCCTTCCAGCGAAAGGAGACGCCCAGGTTCCCTGTCTGTAAACGGACCCTAGCCGTGCCCTCACGGGGTAGCTGTGAGCGTGACAACGAGCGGCACAGGGGGGTCCAGTAAATGCTGGGGTTTGTCATCGACGGTGCCCCGCCCTGGACTCTGGGGGCGGGGGCGCGGAGCTTCAGGTCGTTGGTGAGCGTCCTTCGTCTGGAAGGGGTCGTGGCATCACCGGGTGATGTGTTTGGGTGGATTTGCCCCAGGGGTGAGCGGGTGTGGGGCGGTTCATGGCGGGCCGACTTGCAGTGGGAAAGCTGAGTGTCCTGTTTATCAGGTGCAGCTCAGGCCCCCAGGAGACAGACAAAAGGGGAAGGGAGGGAGGGGCGGGGCACGGCACCCCGTCTGGGTTCCTGGATGGGTCTGGGGGCCTCAGCCCCCACGAGGGTCCCCAGGACATAGCTGCCTTGTTCTGGGGATTGGCTAGCATGGAGGCCGCTTTTGAGAATTTAATACTGACAGTGTGCTCTTGGGGGGAAAAATGCAGCCATTTCCTGGCCAGACAGAGGTGGCGGAATGGCCCGGAATCCTCACATACCCAGAAGCAGGTGCAATCATAAATCACTGTTTGTTTTTCTTTGATAAAGACGGGCCCGTCTGAGGAGAAAGTGGGTTCCCAGACCGCAGTGGCTGGGGTTGTGAGTGCTTTGCCAAGGGGACCACGGGGGGTGGATTCGTGGAGTGCCCACCCTCCCTGTGGTGGCCGGTCTGTCGTGTGCAGAGAACAAGCCTGCCCCCCACCCCCCCGCATCTGCCCCCCCAGGGGACACAATAGGTGAGGCGCTTGCTGAACAGAGGCTGTGCAAGCAGGGGGGCCAGGCTGGGGTCCCTGCGAGGTGGACCCTCCCGGTGCCCTAAGGGCTGGGGGCCGCTGAGGGAAGGCACAGGGGGCCCCTCGCTCCGGAAGGTGCCCGTTGCAAGTCCCAGTGCTTTTATGCGTGCGAAGTCCTGGGGGCTGTGACGCTTGTGCCCAAGAGCCCCATGTCCAAGGATCTCTCCGTCTCCCTGCCTCCCTCCCTCCCTCCCTCCCTCTCCCTCCCTCCCTCCCTGCCTCCCGTGTGGTCCTGGCTCCCAGAACAGCCCGTGGAGCTAACCGTGCCCTGTGGCTGTGGTTGGTCATGCCCCCAGCCCCTTTCTCTTTCTGTTGTCTACTTAGGAGGCTTCCCAGGCCTGGCCCCAGACCTGGCCTGGCTCCCACCCCACCTGTGAGCCCACACCTGGCCGTCCACATTCACACCTGAGGCTGCACACCTCTTCCCGCGCTCGCGGGGCACCCAGCCCCCTTTGCGCTGCGGGTTAACCATTAATGCAGCCCCGCGGCCACAGGTCTGGACAAGCCAGGGGCCTGCTGACCTGTGGGATGGGCTGTCCCACTTGCCTGGGGTCCTCTGGCTTCTGGACTCCAGGCCTCTGCAAAGGAGCCATTCCTCCCGCCTTCCCCCCGCCCCCCACCACCACACCGTCCCTCCTGCCTCCTCCCCTCCTGACTGTCCCCAGGCTGGGGGTTTCTGCTGTCAGTCATGCCTGGGTGCACCCTGCTCCCTTTCTGCCTCAGTTTCCCCAGGCCAACAGAGAGGGGGACAGAACGGATACCCCTGAGGGCCGTTGCCGGGACCTGAGACCGCAGCCCCGGTGTTGGCACAGACGGAATGTGTGTCCTGTGCCCGGGTCCGCAGGGTTCAGGGCTGGCGGGAAGATGGCCCTCCTGCCCCTGCTGGGGATTGAGCTCAGGCACTTGGTGGGGGGAGCCCGTTGGGGCTGCAGAGAGGGGCGGGGAGGATTGTTTCTCACGTTGGCTATTTCCTCCGTGCCCTGGGATGAAGCGAGGCCACCTTGACCCTGCTCGCTGTGTGTGCGAAGTGCCCTCTGATGCCAGGTGCGTGCGTGCGTGCGTGCGTGCGTGTGTGTGTGTGTGTAAGCAGTTTCTGTTTCTAGGACACGGCTCGTGCGTGTGTGTGTGTGTGTGCTGTGAGTGCACGTGTGTGTCCACGTGGAGGGCGGAGCTGTGTTCCCATGACAGAAGGAGCCCGTGGGGCCCGTGGGGACTTGGTCACTTGGCTGCCCGGACTTGTGCCCCACGGGCTGGACCGTCAGGCCTGCTGCGCTGCGGTTCTGTGCCGAGGGTTTGGGCCGACACGGCCTGTGGATGGAGCAGGCGCTGGCTCAGTTCTAGACCCTTCCAGGAGGGCCCTGGGTCCCTGCCCATGTTTCCGGGAAGCCTGGCTTTCTCCAGTCCCAGGGCGGCTGCGGCCGGGGCGTGAGAAGGCCTCGAGGCTGGGACTGAGGCCGTGGGGTGGCCGTGGGGTGGCCGTGGGGTGGGCAGTGTGGCCTGGAGCCCGTGGCGTCCTGATCTGCCGTCCAAAGGAGACCGGAATCCACGTCCCAACCTGACAGCCTTCCTGTGGGCCCTGAGGGCTGTGCTCGCTCCTCCTGGGGCTTTGGCGGGATGGGCAGAGGGGAGAGTGACCCCCCCCCGCCTCCAAGCCCCGTGCAGCAGGCCAGCTCCTCGGCCGTGGGATTTTCCCCTTGAATAAGCAAGCTTGCGTCTGGAAACCGGCCACTGCCGCGGATGCCCTTAAGACCCGGGAGCGAACCCCTTCCCTGCCCTGTGTCCCTCAGAGCTCTTACCTCAAGGGGCACCTGCACGCCTGCCGCCTGGCACCAATGAGCCTTCGGGTTCCGAGTGAAGCGGACCAGACCGCAAACGCCGAGGGCTCCTTTTCCGCCAACGCTCCTGCCTCTTCCGCCAGGAAGGAGGTCGGAGGGTGGAGTTCAGAGGTCGCCCTCCCGGCCCCGGGTGGGGCCGGGCACCTCCGCCCTCCCGCAGTGAGTGGTGTGGGGCGCGGCCGGGGCGCTCACGGCGGGGTTGTCCCGGCAGGTGGCCAAGGTGGAGTACATCAGGAAGAAGCCAAAGTTAAAGGAGGTGCAGGTCCGGCTGGAGGAGCATTTGGAGTGCACGTGCACGGCCACCGGCCCGACCCCCGACCACCGGGAGGAGGAGACAGGTAGGCGCTGCCGCTGCCGGGGACACCGCTGCCCGCAGGCGTCGCTGGGGTGCGAAGGGGCAGACGCTCGAAGTCCCCACCCCGCGGGGGGGGGGGGGGGGGGGGGGGTCGGGGGCCGTGTGGCCGAGAAAAGCCCTGCCCCCGGGAGGTGGGCGCTGGGCGTGCTGGGGGACCTGGCGGCCTCCCCCGTCCCGGGCAGACTTTGCCCAGAAGCGGCGTGGCGTTGGGACCCGCCGCGTCGGGCTGGCTCAGGGCACCAGGAAGTGTCTCTGTGCCAAAGCTAATCGAGTTTTCTTCCAGAAAGACAAACACCTGAGGTATTTATTGCTGCAGCTTTGCAGCCCTCCCTTAGGCCCGCTCACCCTCCCTGCCCTTCTGTTAACAGGAAGGCGTAGGGAGTCAGGTAAAAAACGGAAAAGAAAAAGGTTAAAACCCACCTAACGCAGCCGACCAGGTAGGAGCTGCCCGTGGATACGCTGTGGTCTTGCGGGTGGAGGTGTGCTGGCTGATCACACGGCGAATCCCTCCCGCGGCGGCCTGATTGGGCCTGATCCGTCCGCAAGCTTCCGGGGCCTGGCTGGGCTGTGGGTCTGCTCGCTCCCGTCCCCGGCTCCCCTCCTGCCGCACACGGAGCCTGATCCACGGCTCCCTTCCGCTCTGGAGCCCCTGCTCTGGCTTTGGCCTCTTCCGCTGATTGGGGAGGCCCCAGCATCACGTGACTGGAGTGATTTGGGTTCCCGAACAGCCCTGGGGTAGCTCCGACGTTCGTTAGCTGGGATCACCACGTCCGGCAGGTTACCCGCCCCATTTGACAGATGAGAAATTGAGGCTTACAGGATTGTGGGTTAGGGGAGTCAAAGACCGAGTAGATCCTGCCCGAAACCGTTTCATAAACGTACGGGGGCTGTTGGCTACTGTGTTGGAAATTGTGTTTGGCTGCTAGTAACCACACCGAAAACAGGGCTGAGATAAGATAGGCATTTAAGAGTAGGCGTGGCCTTCTCCGGGTATCATCGGGAAGGACCCCCTTCCGTTTGGGACTGGTGGTGTCTGTCCTCAAGAATTGCTTCGTGGTTCAGTATGGCTGCTGAAGCTCCGGAAATCACATCTACACCCCAGGCTTGGAAGAGTAAGGTGGGGAGAGGGGCAGAAAAACCCTCTCGGACAAGTGCCCCCTGGGGACTGGTGCTCTCATACCCTGGCTGTCCTTCGGCTGCCGGGGGCCCGGGAAGTGTAGTCTTGTAGAGAGGTGTACCGTTTCCCAGAGGAAGACGGGGTTTGAGCAGGCACAGCCGTCACGGAGGCCGTTTCCAGCCTTTCTGCTCCTTGTTGGCGGCCTGTCTGCTCTGGAGAACCCCCCCCCCCTGGCGTGGGGGAGCCCGTAGCGTCCAAAACAGGTGGCTGTGGGAGAAATTCTTAGAGGCGGTGTCCAAGAGCCCGGGCTCTGGTGGAGCGAGCGCGGAAAGCTGCCAGGTCAGGAGTGCTGGGGCCCGAGGGTCCGGGCCATTCAGTAGAATCCTCTGGGGAGGAGAGGTCCACGAGGGGGTTCCTGGAGCAGCCTCAGAACAACTGCCTGGCTGAGGCTTTTGCTTTCCCCGGGGGTGCGGCTCCACGCCTCCCTGCGCATCCAGTCGGCACACTGCTGGTTGGGCTTGGCCTCCATGGGCCAGCCGATGACAGGACCCTGAGTGAGAGGCCAGGGGTGTCCCTGCCACCCCAGGCCCTGCTAGCGTGTGGGCGGTAAAGGTGTTGAGATGAGCGGTGAGCAGGTAACACGGGTAGGGAAGAGTGGCTCTTAGCTCAGGGCTCAGTGTAGTATCTGCCTGGACACAGAGACCCTGCCTGTCTGCCTGGTGGTGTCCATCTTCAGGGTTGTCTCATGGCCCAGGATGGCTGCCAGAGCTCCAGAAGTCACGTCAAGCCCTACGTCGGAGGAAAGAGGCAAAAAAAAAAAATAAAACAAAAAAACAAAACCCACCGAAACAAAACACAACTTTCTGGGCCTCAGTTCCCCTCATCTGTGCAATGGGAGAATGGGGGCTTGCTCTAAGGAATGTTCTGTGAGATCCCAAGAGTCTAACCCCAATCCTGGTCAGGATGTTACGGAAAGGGTAATGAGGTACATCTGATTTGAAAAATTCCACCAAACCCTCGAATCCCGAGACTCGTCGTGGTGCGTGCGTGAGTGCGTACCCTCGCTCAGGTTCATCGTTCCGCGGCGGTCCCCACCCACGAGCGCGCTCGGTCCCCCCTCAGCGTCCGCCTGTCTCCTCTCTCCCTGCAGATGTGAGGTGAGAATAAGCCAGCGGCCCTTTTCCGGGACACGGATGTACATGGCGTGTTACATTCCTGAACCTACTATGTGCGGTGCTTACTGCCAGTGTGTGGTCTTTGTCCTCCGTGAAAAACTGTCTCCACGCGCACTCTGGAGAACAAAGAGACAGTATACGTTTGTTCAGTGCGACATCAAAGCAAGTATTGTAGCGCTCGGTGAAACAATAGGAAGCCTCGTCGTCAAACAAAAAAGACAGAGAGCGAGCAAACAACCACGAAACATGACAAACAAAACTGACTCACACAAATATCTACACAGTTGTCGGAATGGAGGGACGCCCCGTGGGCCGGACGTGTCGCGCCTCGGTGGACTGGATTTCTGTCCAGGGTGGTCACAGGTGCTTCTGCCGGGAACACAGCGCCTGCTTTCCGGAGGACTCCGGGCGGGCGCCGAGGGCCCTGCGGGGCACGCGGGAGCCAGGAGTGTCTCAGAACCGCCACGGGACTTAGAAACACATCTCCTTGCCGTAGTGTTTAAGTCTATACAGAAACCTTCCCGAGAGCCTTAAGTGGATTTTTTTTTTTACACCATAAAGTGATTATTAAGCTTTCCTTTTTACTCTTTGGCTAGTGTTTTTGTTTTTGTTCTTGTTTTTTTTTTTTTTAAATGATCTCTTGGATGGCATTGACACCTATAACACCAGGCTGCTGTAAGTCAGGACAGTGGGACGGTATTTCTCCTCGCAGGATGCAAACAAACGAGATGTATTGAAATAAACATGGTGTGCCCACCTATGCATCATTTCCTAAATGTTTCTGGCTTTACGTGTTTCTCCCCTGCCCCATTTCATCTTACTTTTTAATTTAAGCCATTTCGAGAGAACAGTTGCGTGAACCAATCGAGTCCGTCCCGGCCTGCCGGTCCCGGGCTCCCCGCCCTGGCCGCCGCCAGGCCGCCCCTGTGCCAGTGTTTGGACAGAATCTAAATTCTTTATTTTTGGGAAGATGTTACGCTTTACATGTATTCAACAGAAATGTGTGTGTGTGTTGTGTTTTTGTTTTGTAAAGGTGAAGTTTGTATTTTTATCTAATATTACCACTTTTATATACCTGAGAGCCTGCTATGTTTTTGTTTTTTTTTTTTTTTGAACCAAAAGGAAAAAGAAAAACTCACCGACAAAACCCGTACACGGGAAAAGTGCTTTGTGGTCCATTTTTCTAGTCGCGTGACCGAGTCTAGACCCGTCTCCCCATCACGTGTCCGCGGAGCGGTTTCTGGAGCTGCGGACGATCATTTGGAGGAGCCCCGCGCCCTCCCCGCCACAAGAGCCCGCGGAGCGAGGCCGGCTCTCGAGATTCCGGAGCCTCGCGGGGATGGGCCAACGGGATGGGCCAACGGAGCCATCGGGCCAGGGGCGCGGCCGAGCAGACGATGGGTTTAATCTGGAAGTCAGTTGACTTGATTGTCCCCGCGTGCGCGAGCCAGTGAAGGCAGGCAGCCCCACGTCGCCCGTGGCCTGCCGTCCGTGTCCCCAAAGTGGACACGCTACGTGGCCGTCAAGATCCCTTTGCTGTGGGCGGGGACTCCGGTATCTGTGTGTTCGTGGGAGGACTTTTATAAAGGAATTTCTTCAGCAGCACATCTCCACGGTGTAGTTTTTGGTCGGCAGGACGAGCGAAGGGAGCCTGGGGTGGGGGGGGGCGGAGGGGGCAGGTGGCCACCGGCCCCCTGTTCGCGCCCAGCCCCAGGTGCAGCTGACGCCGTGCCGGGCATCTCGAGCCCGCGCCGCTCACGACCCCGTGCGCCGCCAGTGGGTCTGACGGGAGATGGACGATGGTGATTTATGTGTTTATGTCTCCGTGAGATGCTGATGATACCACCCGGTTTCTTCCCTTCGCCCAAAGCCGGCGGACGGAAGGGTCTGTCCGTTAACGCTGGAGCAGAAAAGCCGGTGCCCTCCTGGGGAGGGGTGAGGCGGGAAGAGGGCCCCGGGGCGGCGGGGGGGAGGGTTGGGGGGAGACCTGGCCGCCTGTCTCCCTGCCGAGGGCCTGTGCTGCTGGGTGGAGCGGGGGCGGGCAGGCTGGCGTCCACACCCAGCCAGGAAGGGGCTGACACCCGGCGGAGGCCGCGGTCTGTGGCCGGGTTGTTTCTGGATCGCAGGCCTACGTGGCCCACGGGCTTTGTTGCGGCTTTGCCCTAAATTCTTGGCATTTCTGCGCCTGCCTGGGCCCCTCCCAGCCTGTCACCCTAGCCCGTACCTGGGTGCGTCTGCTCAGGGCTGGTGCTCTGCAATCTTGTAAGCCTTGTGTCCCTGAGCCACGGGCGTCTGTGTCCATCTGCACTGTGGGGACCGCAGCTTGGCATACAGCAAGGGTTCTGTACGAGGCGCACGGGGACCCCGGCGGGGACCTCCCTGTGCAGAAGCACGGCGCCCCCGCCCCCTGGCTTGTCCTTTCGGCTCCCGGGCCCGACGCTGCAGCGGAGCAAAGCTTTGGGTGGCTTCCCTTCCACTGGATGCCCTGCCCGGAGAGCCACAGTCACCTGTCCTTGCCCAGGGCACCTCCTCCCAGCTTGGGCAGCCCACGCCCCCCACCCACACTTGCCGCCCTGGTCCGTGAAGTGGGTGTTCCCGTCGTGTGTGGTGGGGTTCCACACGCTGCTCTCCAGCCTGGGCCGGGCCCAGACCACTGCGTTCTGGGGGGTGGGCACAAAGGATGGGGCGCTGCGCCCTTGACATGCCCTTGGGCCTCGGAAGAGGGGGCCACGTTCTCCGGGGGCGGGGCGCAGCAGGCAGCCTGGCCTCGGTCTCCCTGGGACACGTGAGCCAGGGGAGCCTCTCTGCAGTGCCGTGGCCGTGGCCGTGGCCGGGCCCGGGTGAGGACCTTCACGTGCTGTGGAACAGGGTTGGGGACGGCGGCCGCCCGGACCCCCAGCGAGTGCAACATGCCCAGGGTCAGAGGAGAAGGAAGAAGAGGAGAAGACCCAGAGGGTCAGGGGTTCGGACAAGGCCTCCCATAGTCCTCTCCCCACCCACAACCCATCCCCGTGGAGGCGGGCCCAAGGCCCTGACCCGTGACCTGGCGCCACGGCGAGTCCTTCCTGCCACGTGCCGCCGGCCGGTGCAGCCCGAGTGCGTTTTACGAAGTGCGTGTGTTTGGCCGGCGATGTGACGCGCAGTGTAGCTAGTGGTGCCACCATTCTCTCCGGTACTCGTGTCCCCGCCTGTCCCTGCACGACATCATCACATCGGTGACTCTTCCCTCCGCTTGTCCTTCCCACCCCCCGCGACTTGCTGTGTCCCAACTGGGAGTTTGTGCCTCCGAATCCCCTTCCCCTGTTTCGCCCGCCCCCCACCCCCAGCAGCGCTGAGTTTTATCTCCTCCTCCCCGTCACCGTCACCGCAGCCGTCACCACGTCTCATGGGAAGGGCCGGCCCTTGGTCCCAGCTGCTCCCAGCCAAGCTGAAGCTCCAGGCCAGTTAGGCTGTCCTCCACCTGTCCCGCTTCGCCCGGGATGGAGCAGAGACGCCTGGTCCCCGGGCCTGGTCCCTGGTGAGTGTCAGGTTCTGTGGTCTGCCACGGCGTGTGGCGTCCTTGTGCGGACGGGGACAGAGGCTCCGAAGCTCAGGCGTCCCCCCGAGGCAGTAGCTGGAGGTGGGATTTGTGGCTGGCCCCCGCCCCGCTCACGTCCGCTTGGGGTCCCAGCTGCAGTTCCCTTGGGGCGCCCGCTGCTGTCCCAGCCCCGCCCCTGCCGGCTGCACGCCAGGAGGCTCCGCGATGGGTCTCGTCCTGGGGCTCCGGGTATCAGGACCCGGCAAGGTTGCGGTGGGTGCCCCAGGCCCTGCCCCCAAAGCCCTCTGGGTTCAGTCCACCCTGCCTGCCGCGTGGCCCATTTTGTAGAGGCACAGACTGGGGTTCGGCGTGTGCCAGCGTGGCCCGGAAGGGTCTGTGCTCACTGAGCAGCGATGCACGAGGAATCCAGTTGGCCCCGGTGCCGCGACCGTTCATTTTTGTCAGCGACGTGCACTTCAGTTTTGTAAAAGACTGTTGATGTCAGTTAACCGTTCGGGTGGAGCAGGGGTGCCCGGCTGCTGAGCCCTGGCCCGCGGGACTGAGTGGCAGGACCGAGGGGACTCCCGGGCCGGGCCCGGCTTCCGGGCAGGCCGTGCTCACGGGGGATGGTGGACGGCCGTGTGTTCTCAGACTGTGGTGCCTTAACCTGGGCTCCCCAGAGCAGAGCCTGAGGAGGGCTGGTGGGCAGGTAGTTCCTTGGAGAAGAGATACAGGGCTGGAAGCAGGGAGATGCCCAGGGCGCCACCCACCTCTGCTCTTTCCCATGGGACCCCGGGGGCCTTGCAAACGTCTCTGGGAGCCGTTCCCCCGGGAAAGGGGGCGCCCGTGTGAGCGTATGGTCCTATGGGCTCCCTCCTGGCACGAGAGGAGGCCGGCAGGGGCCGAGGGTGCTGTCAGGCCACCGCTGCGGGGGGACGCCTGCGTGGGGCCGAGTGGGGGTGCTGGCGGGGAAGGAGTGGGCGCCCAGCTGCGGGTGGCCACGGAAACCACAGTGTAGTGGGGCCGTGTCTCCGCGGCTTCGGGGCTGATCTGGGGTCTCCGTGCCGCGGCCGTCTGCGGCCCAGACCTCCCAGTGTGCCCACCTCCGTGCCACTTAACATGAAGGTTGCACCCAGGGGTGGGCCTGGGGCCCTGCCTGGCCGGGACCCGCTGCCCCCAGCTCTCCACCGACCTCCCCGGCTCTATCCATCTGTGGACCGTTCGTGTCCACGGGCTGGGGGCAGCCGAGGGTGGGGCTTGAGAATGTGGCTCTGTGGGGCTCCCCCGTGCCCTGGACCGGGGGGACCAGGTAGTGAGACCTTGGGTGTCTCACCACGTGACCTCGGACGACCTAGCCGTGTGACCCTGGGTGTCCTCACCGGATGACTCCGGCCAGTCACCTCCCGCTCTCGAAAACCGTTGCTGGCCGTCTGTGCTGGTCGCCCCGACGTACCCAAGGGGCTCGGCCTACAGCAGCCCCTCGGAGTGGAGTCACGGGGTCCTCGAAACACAAAGGAGGCGTAGGGGAGGAGCTGCCCCCTCAGGCCAGGGGAGCATGATTGGGGGTGGCCCCAGGCCCCAAAACTGCCCAACCCGCCTTCCACCCACCCAGGCGGCTTCTCACACAGGGAGGGCGGAGGGTGCAAACTCACGCACCCGTCCACCTTCCCACGCCGCAGGCACAGAGTGTGCGCAGGAGGTGAAGGCTGGGCCAGGTGGCCTCCAGGTGTGAGGGCCTGGAAGGTTCTCTGCCTGCCCCTCCCGGGCGGGACCACCTCATGCTGCTCATACCTTCTTCCGCTGACGTGGCTTCTGGGTCCCAGACTGTCTCCTCACCGGCCGGGGACTCAGGAGTCCGTCCTTCCAGGTTCCTGAGCAGCCCGTGAAGGGAGGCCTGGTGGCCCCTGGGGCACCGGGCAGAGCCCGCGTCCTCGTGCCCCTGAGGGCCCCCGTCTCAGATGGTCCTCGCAGCACCAAGGGAGGCGCCCTCGGATTCACCCCCCGGGCTGGGGGCCCGCGCCCAGCCTGGCCTCAGAGGTGACAGCAGTGTGCAGAAGCTGGCCTGCCGCCCCGCAGTGCCCACCCCCACTCCCTGCAGGGCACGGGGCGCAAAGCGTGTGGTTTCTGCAGAATAAAACAGTGACTGTTTCCAACCAGGCCCTTGAGCCGCCAAAAAATGTGGAGTATTCGCTATCTGGCCCCCAGCCTGCTGATCAGTGGGCAGTGTTCCTGGGAGGACCAGGGAGCAGACGCGGTCCCTGTTGGGGCCTGCACCCCGCAGCCCAAGTGAGGCCCTGCCCGGAGCCCCTGGGGGCTGAGGCACCCCCGCCCGGCCCCTTTGGCTCCTGGGCTGGAGCTGGCGGCCTGTGGCCCTTGCTGGCATAGCCATGCCACACGGGGGTTCCACCAGGCGCTTTGCTGCCCAGAAGGCCCTTTGTGGTTCTGATGTACAGCAGACAGACAGACGGACAGAAATACTGCTTCCCCTCTGAGCTCCTCCTGGACGGTCCCCGGGTGGGGCATCCATTGCAGACTTCAGGTGTGGGCAGGGGCTCCCGGCCTCCCCGAGGGGGCCGGCCCCAGTCCTTGGCCACAGAACATGGGCTGAGTCCCCTCACCTTACCTGGGGGACTCGAGGCCCTTAAGAGTAGCTCCCAGACTGCCCCTCATCCTGGCTGTCAGGGGACGAGGACCCCAGAGCTCGGCCGGCCTTGGACAGTTTCTCCAAAGCTCTGCCAGTGGCTCAGTCCTGCGTTTATCAGCAGCTCTGGGCTCTGGGCCGGCCATGCCATTCGCAGGGAGGGCGATGGTGGGGCGCCCGTTCTGGCCTTTCCTGCTGCCCCAGAGAAGCTTGCTGGTCTCTTGGGCTGTGCATGGGCCTGGGTGGGCATTGCCCCGTGGCAGTTCCAGGGGACCCGGGGGACAGAATATCTTCTCTAGGTGCTTGGAAGGGGCCTTCCACTCGGGATAGCTGGGGACAGGCGCAGGGACCCTGGTCTTTCTGTCCAGCTGCCCTCAGGGTCCTTCCTGGTCCCTGCTCAGTCCCACCTGCCCAGGGAGAGCAGGCAGCTGTCCCCACCACATCCCCTGGTGCCCGCCCTCGGGGACCCCAGACAGAGGCCCTGAGCCTTTCCCTACAGCTGCATTTTTGGCGAGAAAGCGGCTGCTGTAGACCTACTGGAACCTGTGCCCCCAGAGAGGCGGCTGCCAAGACACGGGGTCTCCTAGCTCAGCACTGTAGCACCCGCCATGACCTCCGCCTGACCCCGGGGCTGCCTTCCAATCCTCCGCTGGTCCAGAGCCCTCCACCCTGTCCCCCAGCACAGACTGGTGGTGCCAGCTGCCACTGCCCCCTCCCCCAGAACAGCACCCACCCAGACGTCCTCAGGGCCGGCCAGCCCTAACTTCTAGAGAGCTGGAGGGCCGTGGCTGTGGCCGCCAGATCTCTGGAAGTTGTTCATCCATCCATCCAGCCATCCATCCATCCATCTGTCCAGCCATCTATCTATCCATCCATCCATCCATCCATCTATCCATCCATGTATCCGTCCATCCATCTATCCATCCGTCCATCCACCCATCCGTCCTTGTCTTGGAGACAGTGCACACCAAGGGAGTTCCTTGAAGAAGTCACAGGTTACACACAGGGCTGCCCCCTCTCTGGGTCTTGGTTGTCTCACCTGTGCCCCGAGATTATAGTACGCCAGAGTTGCCCCAAATTGTATGAACAGGATGATTTTAGGGGATGCAGTGGTGAAGATTTATGGCCATGTTTTCTCCTAAGAGTTTATAGTTTTAGCTTTTGTATTTAGGTCTTTAACCCATTCTGAGTTAATTTTTGTACATGGTGTGAGGTAGGGGTCTACTTTTATTTTTTTTCCCCATGGACGTCCAGTTGTCCATTCGTGGAAAGACTATTTTTCTCCCATTGAATTGGCTTGACACCCTTCTTGAAAATCAATTAACCATGAATGTAAGGGTTTATTTCTGGACTCTCAGTTCTGTTCCACTGACTTGTCCCTCCTTGTGACTGCACACACTGTCATCATTACTGCGGTTTATAGTAAGGGTGACGTCGGGAAGTGTGAGTCCTCCCTCCAACTTTGGTCTTCTTGGCCAATGTTGTTTTGGCTATTTTGGGTCTACTGTCCTTCCATTTGAATTTTAGGATCAGCTTTGTCAATTTCCTCAAAAAAGGCAGCTGGGATTTTGGATGGGGACTGAATCTGCCAATCAGTTTGGGGTTTGCCACCGTAATACTGCGTCTTTAACTTCTTAAGTGATATTTTTGTGATTTTTAACATGCAAGTCTCACAATTCTTTGGTTACACTTATTCCTAAGTTATTTTACTCTTTTCAATGCTATTGTAAACAGAATTGTTTTGTTTAATTTTTAGATTGTTTATTGCTAGGGCTTACTGATCAGCAGACAACTGGCTTTATGTATTGATCTTGTATTCTGCAACTTTGCTGACTCGTTTATCAGCTCTGCTGTGTATGAGTGTGTGTGTTTGGATTTCATAAGATTTTTTATGTGCAAGACCACATCACCTTCAGATAGAAGTAGTTATTTCTTCCTTCTCAACCCAATGCATTATTCCTTGTGTGTGTGTGTGTGTGTGTGTGTGTGTGTGTGTGTGTGTGTTTAATTGCACTCGCCAGAATGTCCAGTATAGCATTGAGTACAGGTGGAAAGAGCACACAGTGTTGTATTGATCCTGGTCTTGGGGGGTAAGTGTTAAGTCTTTCACTATTAAATATGGTGTTGTTCTGTCAACACCCTTTATCCAATGAGGAAGGTCCCTTCTGTTTCTCCTTTGCTGAGTGTTTTGTTTTGTTTTGTTTGTTTTTTTTATCATGAAATGGTGCTGGGTTGTGGTCAAAATGCTCTTTTCTGCAGTTGAGGTGATCATGTTTTTTTTTTTCTTTATTCTTTTAATGTTTTATATATATATGTGTGTGTGTATATATATATATATATATATATATATATATATACACACACACAATATTATATGTCTCTTGTATGTTAAGCCAACCTTGCATTCCTGGGATAAACCCCAGCTGGTCATAGAGTATCATCACTTTTTTATGTGTTGCTGGATTTGGTCTGCTAATAATTCCTTGAAGACTGAAGACTTTTATGTCTATACACGAATGGTAGTTGTCCATGGTCTTCTTTGCTTGTGACCACTTGGTTTTGGTGTCAGTACATAAAAATAATGATTCCATGAGAATGAATTCCTTCCCCTTCTATTTTTTGCAAGAGTTTGTGAAGCCGTGGTGTTAATTTTTTCTTTTTTTTTAATGTCTGGTAGAATTCACCCATGAAGGCTGGCCTTGTCTCTGTAGGAAGTTTGTTTGTTTTTTAATGACTTTATTCTCTCTGCTCATTATGGATCTTCATTTTTCTTGGAGTCATTTCTTTTTGAGTCAATTTCCATAATTTGTAGGGTTTTGAGAGTTCATCCATCTCATCTAGGTGATGTAATTTCTTGGCTTACAACTGTTGAGAGTGCTCCCTTTTAATTCTTTTTATTTCTGTAAGGTTAGTAGTGATGTTCTCTTTTTTCATTTCTGATTTTAGTAGTCTGAGTTCTCTTTCTATGAGTAAAGCTAAAGTTTCATCAATTTTGTTGCTGTTTTCAGAGATTCAACTTTTGGCTTTGTTAACATTCTCTACTGTTTTCTTATCTCTGTGTTATTATTCCCCTCTAATTTTTGTTATTTCATTTCCCTGCTTGTTTTGGGTTGAGTTTGCTTTTTCAGTTCCAGGTTCTTAAGATAGAAGATTAAATTACTGATTTGAGATTTTTTTTTTTTTTTACAGACTAGGAGTTTCCAAGTTCTGGATCTCTCTCCACGCACAGCTGTAGCACTCACCATGAGTTTTGGTGTGTGTGTTTTAGTTTTCATTCACCTCAAAGAATTTTCTAGTTTCCCTTGAGTACTCCTTGTATGTACTTCATGTTTCTTTCCACTCCTGAAAAGAGTCCCTTCCCGATTATTAAATATTCTTCAAAACTGTGATTTCTGCTGGCTTCCAGGGTGGGCACTGGGCTCCGACCACCATCTGATGGTGTCCCTCTGTGGCCACGTAGGTGACCCCTGTTTCCCATTTGCTGTGGGACCTAGCTGAGTTCCTGGGCACGCGGTCTTTCCAGAAGTGGGAGCACATCCCCCCGGCATCCTTCTCTGGATGACACTGTGGCCTGCACAAGCACGTGGACGCACAGCCCTCCTGAACAGAAAGCAAGTGCCAGGACCCATGGCCCGCACTAATGAAATGCCATGTGCGTGTGGCAGTGAGGGGGCAGTGCCGTTAGGGTGGTCCTGCTTGGCCCGAGGGGCAGGGAGTAGCCTCAGCAGACCTGCCTGTGACGGCTCAGGGCCCTGAAAGCCTGCTGTGTTTGAATGCATGAAGTGTCACACTTCATCTGGAGGCAGAACCCCAGGCTGAAAGCAGGTCTGGGGACACCGGACAGGTGCAGGGCACAGGCCTGGCCGTGTGGCCCTGGGCAGGTCCTCCCCTCTCTGGATCTCAGCCCCTGGGCCCTGAGAGGATTGTCCTGGTGATTATCTGGGTCTGTGCTTTACAGAGTATTTGCAGGTTAAGGAGAACTTTTTTCAGGACTTCACTTCAGACATCTTAGCCAAGCATCCCCCTGTGACACGGACCCTCTCAGCTGGGGGAGTGGGGACATGACCCACCAGAACAGGACTCTTCCCCACGTCCTGCTCCCTCATCCCCCTTCCTCCTCCCTCCCCCTTCTCCCTCTTCCTCCTCCCTCCTCCCCCTCCCTCCTCCCCCTTTCTCCTCCCTCCTCCTCCTCTCTCCGCCTCCTCCCTCATCCCCTTCCTCCTCCCTCTCCCCCCTCCCTCTGCCCCCTCCCTCCTCCCTCTCTCTACTCCCTCTCCCTCCTCCCTCTCCTCTCCGTCTCCCTCCTCCCTCTGCCCCCTCCCTCCTCCCCTCCCTCTTCCCTTTCCTCCTCTCTCCCCCTTCTCCCTCTTCCTCCTCCCTCCTCCCCCTTTCTCCTCCCTCCTCCTCTCTCCTCCTCCTCTCTCCGCCTTCTCCCTCATCCCCTTCCTCCTCCCTCTCCCTCCTCCCTCTGCCCCCTCCCTCCTCCCCTCTTCCTCCTCCCTCCCCCTTCCTCCTCCCCCTTCCTCTTCCCTCTCCCTCCTCCCTCTGCCCCCTCCCTCCTCCCCTCCCTCTTCCCCTTCATCCTCCCTTTCTCTCCTCCCCTCTTCCTCCTCCCTCCCCTTCTCCCTCTCCCTCCTCCCCCTCCTCTTCCCTCTCCCTCCTCCCTCTGCCTCCTCCCCTCCCTCCTCCCCTCCCTCCTCCCTCTCCCTTCTCCCTCTCCCTCCTCACTCTCCTTCCTCTCTCCTTCTTCTCCCTCCTCCCTCCTCCCCTCCCCTCTACTCTCTTTCTCCCTCTTTCCCCCTCCTCCCTCCTTCTCACCCTCCTCCCCTTTCCCTTCCTCCTCCTTCATTATTTGGAAGCCACCTTCCTAGGGATTGGAGCTACCTTGGGAAGACCCTGGGAACCGGAGCCTCGGGCAGCAGCCGCAGCTCCCAGATTATGGGGGGCCCTGTGCAGGGATGGCGCTGGGGCCCGGGCGGAGACTCTGTTTACCTAATACGGGCTGTGGGGGGGTTGGCAAACAGCCCTTGGCCGCGGGCCTGCACCGTCCGTCCGTCTGCCTGGGTGGCGTCTGTACCCCCTCAGCCCTGCATACCTTCCCCCCCGCCCAGGCTCTGCTCCCGCCTCCCCCGCCTCCTGAAACACCGACCTTCGGCGACCCTGAACACAGGAAATCCCTAAAGCTAACTTCCACGGGGCTGGTGGGCTGGGGGCCCGTCTGTGGGGCCTCGGGAGGCACGCCCGCTCACGTCTTCTCTGGCCCCAAGCTCACAGGGAAACACCTGAGCAGACTCCGGCCCCTCAGGGCGGCTGAGGAATGTGCCAAGAAACGTAGGGTGAGCCGGTCACAGCTTCAGGGCCGGAGAGGGAGGCCCGGGGGACCCCAGGGACCCTCCCATTCTTGGCTTCTCCAGGCCTCACTGAACAGGTAAACTGGGTTTCACACCAGGTCGGGGGCGGGGTGGGGGTTCCAGTCCACGAGCAGTAGGAAGAGGGAGGGCCCGACTGGGGACAGCAGAGGGACAGACCCCACTTTCCGAGGCAGGCTGGGCTCCCGTGCCAATTCATAACAGCCCAAAGAACACCCTCCGGAAAAAAGCAGCCCAAATCATCGTCTCGTGTGCTTAAAGAATTCTGGCATTTTCCCCCTCAAAATCTGTCCTAGTTATGCTTGAGATCTCCTGACCCCAGAATACTTTTATTTATGACAGAAAATTCATCTCCATGGCAACGCCTTCGGAAGCCCCAGCCTCGAGATGATAGCTCTCCGAGCGGTGAAGACAATAGACGGATTTTCCACAAAAACTGTGAAGAGTGACTCCAGCGTGAAGGGCATCGTGGGGGGGGGGGGGGCTGTGGAGGGAGGGCCTGGGGGGGGCGCAAAGCGCACCAGGTTGTAGGCCGAGGGAGGATGCCCTGTGGTGATCTCCGTTCTGGCTTTTAGAGAGCAGCCAGCACTCACCCTGAGTCCCACAAACGTGGCCCGACCCGGGGCTGGGCAGAGGCAAATGCCCCTCCCTAAGGCAGGGCGGTCCCCACCCAGGGGACTCGGCCAGCGTCAGCCCCCAGTAGCGTCTGTATCTCCTCCCCCTTGCCTGGGAGATGGGCCCGGGCGTGGCAGAGCTCCGTTCGTCCCGGCCCTCAGGAACCCAGGCTGAACACCCTTCTCTGCACAGCTGTGCTCCAGGGCACCTAAACTCCACCCTGGCGGGGGGGGGGGGTGGGGGGGTGGGGGAAGAGACGTGCCTCCTGCCAGGCCGGGTGCCCCTGACTGCACTGCAATTAGACATCAGAAAGGGACTGCCTCGGGAGCGTCCCTTGCATTGGTCCCTCCACCCATCCACCTTCCCATCAGCCCACCCACCCATCCACCCTTCCGTCCGTCCATCCGTCCATCTACCCACCCACATCCTTCCATCCATTTGCCATTCGTCTATCTATCCAGCAAATATTTCTTTTTTTTTTTTTAATATATTTTTTAAAATATTTATTTGAGAGAATGAGAGACAGACTGTGAGCAGGGGAGGGGCAGAGACAGAGGGAGACACAGAATCGGAAGCAGGCTCCGGGCTCTGAGCGGTCGGCACAGAGCCCGAGGCGGGGCTCGAACCCACCAACCGGGAGCTCATGACCTGAGCCGAAGTCAGTCACTCAACCGACTGAGCCACCCAGGCGCCCCCCCAACAAGCGTCTCTTAAGCACCTACCACGGGTCTGTCACTGTGCTTGGCACCATGGACTCTTTGCTTCCATGGAGCTACTGGTTGACGGGGAAAGTCAGGCATTCAGCACACAATAAACGAAAAGGCAGGCTTGAAGGAAAATGGCTAGAGTGGCTTGGATCCCAGTGCCGCGTTGTGTGTCTGACCCTCACAGCCACCCCTTGGGACAGGAGCCATGAGCAACCTCAGTTTCGCAGGAGGAAAAGTGGGGTGCGGGTTCAGAAAGGAACCTGACCCCAAGTCTCATACACAGAGGACTCAGACTTTGAACTTGAGCCTGGGGTTCAACTCCCTCGGGCCTTCGGCCTCTCCGGGGCTTGAGAGGGCCTGCCGAGGGCACCCGCCCTGCCCTCCTGGGATCAGGGAAGACACCCCCGTGTGAGTGGGGACCCCAGGGCTGGCGGGGCCCAGGCTGAAGCAGTGGGGTGGAGAGCGTTCCCGCAAGGGCGGCTGAGAACGACCCTCTGGCAACTCGGGGAAGCCTCTGCCGCTAACAGAAGGGGGGCTGGCGGGGGCGAGGGGAGGGGGGCCCGGGAGGGGGGAGGTGACTGCCGGCCACCCCGGACCACCTGTTACTGAGCTCTGCTGAGGGACTGCCCGTGAGGACGAGATGGAGAGATTAAGCGAGGTTAGCCTCTGGTTTCCAAACATTAAAACAAAGTTAGACAAAGGGGTTCTTCAGAGGAGACGCCACTGTCTGGAGGCCAGACGCTCCTGGGCTGGGGCTGCTCCTCGGGGCGGTTCGAAGCCATTAATTAGCGGGATCAGGTGCTGGCTCCCTGCCGCCACTCAGCCTCCCCTCAGCCTTCCCGCGCGCACTGGAGGCTGGCCTCTGTCAGGGGCGCTCCTGATCCAGGGCGGGAGCGGCTTGGCCCAGCTCCCGCAGACGTGGGACCTGCCCCGGTGTGCTTTCTGGCTCGGCCCGTTCCCCTGGGGCTCATGGGAAACTGAGGCCTGGGGTAGGCTTCTGCGAGAAGCCACAGCGGCCTCCTGTCCTGGGGTCCCGTGCTGGGCTCACTGCTTCCTGGCCTCCAGCTGGCCCTCCGGGCCTCCTTGGAGCTCAAGCAGTGACCTTGGGTGAGGCCGGGCACCTGGTGCCCCCTCTGCCCTCCTGTCCACGCTCAGCAGTGCCTGGGGCTCGGACCGGGGTCTGAGGGCAGCCAGGCATTTCGGTCCAGGGCTTCCCCCGAGGCTCCGTGCCCTGTCACCATGGGCAGTTGCGGGACAAGGGTCAGGAGCCCCCCCCCCGCCCCCAGGCCCCAGTGGAGGTCAGCTCCTGCCAGGGCCACGGGACAGGCCCTCGACTCCTGCCGCTGCTCACCTCTCTTCTGGGTCCCACCATCCCGGGGGCATCCCTCCGCACAGTCTGTTACCTCCCCCCGGCCCTTCTTTCTGGTTGCCTGCTGGATAACACCCCCTAAGTGTTGCTTCCCGGGTCTAGAAGGAGAGGATGTCTTTGCCCCGCTGGCACGCAGACTGGATTATCTACACCTGGTGCCCACCCACGTCCAGGGAGGGTGCGTGTTGCAAGTATAGAGAGACCCACAGCCTGGCCACTTCCCCACTTGGTCCTCCGGGCCTTGGCCCCCAGCCCACCTTTACCTGAGTAGGAGCTGTGAGCAGACCTCCTGCCAGCCCCCGGCCCTAGGTAGCCCTTCCGTCAGTGAATCTGAAAGGGTCCCACACAGTGGCAGTAAAAGGCCCTGGGAAAGCCAGGGGGCAGAGGCTTGTAGGGGGACCCCACCCCACAGCACCCCCGGGCCAAGCCCCCAGGTCGGCCAGACCCACCCCTTCAAGGCCATGCTGAGACTGGGCCCTGGAGGGGACGTCAGGCAGCCTTTCTGCCCCAGCTGGCCAGGGGAGGGTGGAGGAGGGGCTGGCCGGGTCACGCTCCCCGCACTTATCGGGACGCCGAGCAACCTGCCCTCTCCCCTGGACCTGAGTTCTGGAAAACAAAGCGGGCCCGACAGCTTTGGAACATGGTGCCTGGTGCTGATGCTCACGCAGGACATCTTCTGGAGCCCAGCCCTGGGACGCACACCTGTCTGCTCGTTCTCCGGGGTTGCGGGGAGCCCTCCCTGACTCTCCACCCAGCAGTGGTGGAGACAGTGCCGGTCGCCAGGATGTCCAGGTGTGGGTTAAGCTCAAGTTGTGCTCCTGGTGCTGTGAGTAAGCGGTGGGCCTGGGGCAGGACCCTTCCTGTCCTCGGTTAATAGATGAGGACCTGGGGCGGTTTGGGGGGGGGGGGTTGTCTCTCCAGGTCTTGGAACCCCGGGGGGTGGCAGCCCAGGGCGGGACTCCTCATGTGGATCCAGAGGGGCCCCAGCCCAGCCCGGCCAAAGCCCTGTGCTCACTTTACCAAACAGCGTCACGCCCGGGCCTCGCTCACTGGACAGCGGCCCTCAGGAAAGGGACAGGACGGTGTCTCCGGTCTTTGCGGTGGGTGTTGGGAGCCAGGGACGGACACACAGCAGCCGTGCGAATATCGCGCCACCGAGGAAGCTCCACGGCTGGCAAACAGGCTTGGAGGAAGATGTTGTCCACCATCAGCCCTCAGGGACATGGAAACACGAGTGACCACAAGAAAGTCGCCGAGGGGCCAAGCCCCCCAGACCCCCCTCCGTCACCAAAGCTCTGGGAGGACCTGGTCCTTCCCGCAGCCCGAGGGGCCGCAGGGACTTCCCAGCCTGGGAGAGAGACCCCGGCCCCGGTGCTGGTGAATTTAAGGCAAATCTCCAGGAATGTTCTGGTTTCGAGCCACAGAATATTGGCACTGAGCCTCAGGGCCCTTTGGTCACCGTCTGGCTCAGCAAACAGCTTATGAATGCGGGTGTTGGGGGGGTGGTGAGGAGGCCACAGAGCAGGCCGACACCCGGGGGTGCTAGGCGTGAGCGCTCCCTCCCCGCCCGTGTCCCCGCTCCCCCAGCTGGCCTCTGGCCCGGGGTACAAGACCCAGCACAGCTTCCTGCAGACTTCCATCCACGCGTGCCTGCGATCGATCCAGACCCAATCAGTCATCCGTTGGGCCAGGCCTGCGTCGGGGGTCGTGACCCGCAGGGGAGACCATGGTGGGGGGTGGGAGGGTCTGCCGGGAAAGCCTCTTTCTCCACAAGCCCCTCAGGTGGAACAGCCCCATTTTAGGAGGAAAACCCAATGTATTTTCCCACATGTTGGGAGAATGGGTCCCCCAGATATGAATAAGTCATCTCTAAGAGCTCTGCTCCTCAGACATTTCGAGGTCAGGAGACATGGCTGAATTAATGTTGTGCTTTAACGTGACAGAAACAGCCACACTGCTTCGGTCTCTGTCCCAGTCCTGCGAGCTGGTCCAGCCGGGCCGGACCAGGGGGCCTGGACAGAGCGGGACGGGCTCCGCGGACAGGGCCCCCCTGCCGGCCTCCTCCCTACAAACCCCTTGCCGCCGGAGTGACGCTCCTCACAGGGGGGCCTGGATGCTTCCTGCTGCCATCATGGCCCGCGGATCCAAGCCCACCGCCAGGGTCCATCAGGAGACAGGGCCGCTCTGCACGCCGGCTTGTGGCTTTACGGCGTGGAGTCACGGAGTGCCCCCGGGACCCGAGTCCCCACGAAGGACGGAGGGGTGGGGAAGGAAGGCGCCTGCGGGGGGGCCCCTCCTCCCTCTGGAGTCTGGGGTCCTGAGTGATCCCGGGTCGCGGAGCATCCGGGGGCCTCGAGTGAGCCATCCGTAGTAAACTCCTGTCACGTCAGGCCGCTGAGTTCCGGATTCGCTAGAGTGGCGAGGCACAGCGGAGCCCGTGAGCTCACACAGGGCCGGGCCTCGTGGGGCAAGATGCCCGTTTGTGTTCCTTGGAAGGACCCTGCAGCCGGTGAGGGGAAAAGGCCTCGCCCTCTGGAACCCTCCATGCTGGAGCGCCAGCCGGGGGGGGGGGGGGGGGGGGCGGGCACTGAGGAGAGAAAAGTCTTCCTATCCTTGGGATCCGGGGGTTCGGTGGGTTCTCGTACGCGGTGCTGGCTGTTGTCCCGGGCCCACCTTGTCTTGGACCTTTCCGGTAAAGCCTGGGATTGCTCTGGGAGGACCGAGCCCACGGCTCTGGAGTCCACATCCTACACTCCGCTGACAAGAGGGTTTCTTTAGAAAAGTATATTAAGCTTTCTTTGTACTACAAAAGGAACACATGTTCCCTTTAGCACAAAGAGACGAACTTCTTGTAATTATTCCGGCAATGAGACTTTAGAGGGTCCCTGAGAATATATTCCTGGCTCTTACAAAGAGGCACAAGGCAGGGGCGTCTTTGGAGGTTGGTGGATGGGGATGTGATGCCCGGAGCCATGGCAGTCATCTTACAAACACGAAGACCAATTCTGAGAACTGAGGCCAAGTGAGGACGGCCGAACAGAGAAGAGGAGGGATCCCAAGCCCTGTGATGTCACATAGTCGCTAGTGCCCCAGCCCAGACTTCCTGTCACGCGACACAGCACGCTTTAAAGCCATTTCAAGTCAGCTCTTCCGTACTTGAGCCAAAGGCACCCTGACTTGGTTACGTCCTTGCTACGCACACGCTGGGACTTGTGTATTAACATGTCCCTTCTTAACGTTCGAGTGGGGCCAAAGGATTCCTTCTTGTGCACGGCAGGCTGGGAAAAGGCAGCTGTAGGAGAGGAAGTGACACACAAAGAGGGGCCAGAGGGGCTGTGACCGGTCCCACGGGGCATGGCAACACGCTCTTTGAGCGATGTCCCCTCCTCTCAGGGACGCTGCAGGGTGGGCCGCACGGCCGCTCACCGCTCCTCCCACGCTTTCTCCAGGAGCTGGGCTGGCCCCCAGTTAGCGCGAGGCCCGTGGGGTCAGCCGTCCAGCTGACGGACTCTTTCCCACAGAACCCTGAGGAGGGGCTGAGCAAGCGGAGCTATTTTTAATGTTCTCAGTCATCGGAGTTGCTATCTAATTTGTAAGACAGTTTATGCTCCTTGGAAACTCGAGCCTGTCCAGGAGCCCCTGGGGAGCTGCCAGGACACAGTTTGCCACCAGCCCCCTGGCCTTCCTCCTCTCCGGGGGAGGAGGAGTACGCGCCCCGGCCTGGGCGGGCCGTGTAAAGAGGCCCAGTGCCACTCCGGAGTGGCTCCCTTCCAGAAGCTCCCTGGGCCGCCAGCTGCCTTCTCCCCGGTTCCCTCCCACCCCAGCCCCCCGGGACTCTGGGGGCAGGTGGGAGTGGCAAGGTCCCCAGACTTCAGCTCTGTGCCGTGGCTCCCGGCCACCACGTCGGACAAGTGGCTCCCTGGAACCGATTCCCCAGGACTGGTCGACACGGCCACACCATCACTTGGTGCGGCACTCACGGGCTTCTGAGCGAAGACAGCCCCTTCCTCAAGACCCTTCCTCGCCCAAGGCCATCTTGGAGACCGGGGTGATTCTCCATCAGGCCCGACCCTGGCCATCCTTTTGCCCACCCCCAGGTCAGCCTGCAGAGGCGAGCCTCCCGGCTTGTACAGATGAGGAAACGGGGGCTCAGGGCAGTGAACGGCTGACTCCATCCCTCAGCAGATGCAGGCTTCTGACCCAGGCTGATCTTTCCCTGATCCTCTGCCCGGATCTGGAATGCTTTGTTTGGGGTGCACAACACGACCTAGGCCTTCTAGAGAATCTGGAATCTGATCTCCACTGTGGCCCCTGTGTTACTCGCCCGTCCATTCAGCAGGTGTTTGTTGAGCATGTTCCGTGGGCCGGGTTCCTGCTGAGCGGTGTTGATAAGGCCAGACGCCCACGCAGGAGCTGGTGCCCTAGGAGTAGAGACAGACGGTCAGCAGGTGGGTCTCCATGAAAGAGTGAGGATGGTGATGGGGGCACGAGGAGCTGCAGGGTGGAGGGGCGGGGGCCTGCTGGGTCAGGCAGGCCCCCCCCCCAGAACTCATGTCCCCCTGGAACCTGTGTAAGTGGCTTTACTTGGAAGTAGGGACTCTGCAGACGCGATGGTTAAGTTGAGGCCACGTTGGAGCAGGGGCTGGTGTCATCACAGAAGAGGGGACACGGACACGCGCGCAGGAGGAGGCCACGTGGCAGTGGCGGTGGGGATCGGCATCGCCACCTGCGGGCCGAGGAGCGTCAAGGACGGCCAGCAGCCAGTCGAGGCTGGAGAGGGACATCCAGCAGACTGTCCCGCACGGCATCGGAAGGGAGTGGCCGGCAGACCCCTTCCTCTGGGACTTCCAGCCTCCAGAGCCGCGGGGGCAGATATGTGCTGTCCAGAGCCACCCCATCTGGGGTGCTTGGTTCTGCCCCACCTCCCCCAGGACACTTGCACGGGTTCCAGACCCTCGGCTCTGGATCCTGAGGCAGTCCTGACTGGGGCTTGTCACCTCCACACCTCCACAAAGTCCAACAGGCTTTCTGAGGTGACAGGTGTGCTCAATCCCATGGACGGAGCCTCCGTCCAATATGTCAGCCACCGGCCGCCTGAAGTGTGGCCCGTGTGACCGAGGTTCTGAGTGCCCAAAGCGTCACTCACCTTTAATTGACAGGTAAGCAGCACGTGTTACCACGTTGGACAGTAGCTCTGCATGGCTGTCGAGTCCTGGGGGAGGTTTCTGCTCTGTGCCTGCCGAGGGCACGGCTGTTCCGTTGGTGGTGGCCATTCTTTGGGGGGGGGGCAGTTCCCCTCGGCAGACTTCCAACGGGGGAGGCTTGAGTTCAGGGTGCTGAGACAGGGTGCCGCCATGTTGGTTCTGAGGAGAGCCCTGGTACTTGGCACAACTCACGGGATTGCCTTCAAGTTAACGCTTTCGGGCGCGTGAGGAAGAGGGGAGGATGTCCAGATCCGCGTGGATTACACGGAGCTTTGAAAACAGGATCTCAGGATGACTTTTAGCTGGGATTCCAGGGGACACATCTCAGCATCTCGGGACGAGGCTGTGGAGGGAGCTGGTGGGGCCGTGGGACCGAGGGCAGAGGGGCAAGAGCCCTGTAGTCAGAGCCTGCAGACCCATGTTGGACTGCAGGGCGCGTCACTTGCCTCGGGAGCCCGGATACCAGATACTCACCCAGATCTTAGCGGTGAAGGAAATAGGCTCAGAGGGGTTGTAATGGTGATGAGGGGTTGGGGGTAGTGGTACGACAGTTACAGCGATGACAGAGACGATGGCGGTGACGGTGACGGTGGTGACGGAGGAGGTGGTGGAGGTCGAGGTGACGGCGGAGGTGAGGTCGGCAGCCGTGGTGCCGGTGTTGGTGGAGGCGTGTGGTGATGGGATGCAGTCCTCGGGGAGGCTCTGGACTCTGCCTCTTCTCCCCAGGGTCGGCGAATCCCGAGGGAACCTGCCTGGCGCCGTGGGCCCGATACCCTTCCACCCGGACATCAGGCTGGAGCCCGCGGGCTCAGATCTCGGCGTCTCCACTTCTAAGACCCGCCACAACACGGTGGTCCTGGGGCGAAGTAGGCCCCCGTGTTCACCTGGTCCGAAGACACAGCCCCCTAACAACCTCTCTGCTGCCACAGGTGGGAGGGTGGAGACAACTTTCCCTCTGCAGGCCCCGCCTCTGGCTCCTGCCTTTAGGATGTAAAGCTCAGCTGAAGGAGGTCAGGGTGCGGGAGGACTGACGCTCCTCAAGCATTTACCTGTCTTTCCATGGGACTCCGTTGGAATGCACAGAGCTGTGTGCGTAGCTTCGTGACTTCTTACACGTACACACCTGGGTACCCAGCTCCCAAAGTATGGGGCATCCCCTGACACCCAGGAGACTTCCTTGCACCCCGGGACCAGTCCCCCGTCAGGAGAGCTGCTATTCTGGCCCCAGCGAGCGCAGACCGGTGCCTCCTGCTCCAGAATTCCCAGCAACGGGTGCAGATGCTGCGTATGCTTTTGGTTCGCAGCTTTCGCTCCCTGAGAGTCACCTGTGTCGTTGAACTTATCAGCAGGTCAGTCTGTCGTTCTCATGAGGGTCCTGCTGCGTTCCCCAGATTGTTTTTCTTTAAAAATTTTTTTTTAACGTTTATTTACTTTTGAGACAGAGAGAGACAGAGCATGAACGGGGGAGGGTCAGAGAGAGAGGGAGACACAGGATCCGAAGCAGGCTCCAGGCTCCGAGCTGTCAGCACAGAGCCCGACGCGGGGCTCGAACCCACAAACAGCGAGATCACGGCCTGAGCCGAAGTCGGACGCTCAACCGACTGAGCCACCCAGGCGCCCCGCCCAGATTGCTTTTCTTTTCGCCTACTGGTGGATATTTGATGTGTCCCGATTTGTGACAATTATGGACAGGGCCGATCTGAATGTCCTGGCCGACGCCTTTGTGCACAGGAGACATTTCACCTTGGGCGTTGTCGGCATCTGTGGCTGGGACGGCCTTTGTGGGGGGTACAGTCGGGTCAGGGTCCACGGCTCACTTTTACGCACCCACACAGCGGGCACTGAGCATGGCCTGCGGATCCGGCTTCTGCCTGCGTGTGACCAGGTGATGTGTGCGAGGCCTCGGAACCGCTCTCCACAGCACAGAACGCTCTGCCGTCAGAAAATGGCCAAGAATCCGGAATTCCGCAGAAGCAGAGCGGGGAGCGGGGAGATGGGCGTAGAAACACGTGTTCGCAGCCAAGAGCACACAGCTGTTTCCTCTTGTGGCTTCCCCAGCCTCAGATGATTTGTTTTATTAGAGGCGAGTTGTGTTCGCTACCGACTGACGGCGCTGGCGGCCCCGGGAGGCAGATGACCGATCGCGGCGCTGACCCAGGTACGGGGTGCCGGTCGGTGGGCTCGGGGCTCGGGGCAGAGCTGGCCCGCTTGGTCGTGCCTCTTGGGGCACGCATGAAGTCAGGGCCCTTGTCGGTCATCGGCAGGGCCCACGTCTGCCTGTCGCCTCTGCACAGCGGGGTCACGGGGCGGGCCTGCTGAGACGCCCGCGCCCGCCCCCCGCGCCCTCCCCGGGCCCAGGGCCCTGCGGGAGCAGAGGAGAGCACGCAGGGCCCAGTGGGCTCCCCCGGTGGGCGGTGGGCTGTGCGAGGCTCCGCCCTGAGCGCCGTCTCTCCCTTTCCGGCTGGGGCGCCTTGGCAAACCCCTCAACACCCCCAGGCTCTCGTGTGCCCTCGTCCGCCCCGGGGAACCATAACCTCACTCTCGGGGTGGGTGTGGGGCCTGGGGGGCCCTGTGTGTGACCAGCCCGCCACCGTGCATGGACTCCCGGTTCCCGCCTCGCAGCAAACCGACCGCCTATCACGGCGGCCGATGGAGGAGGGGGGTGCTTGGCAGACTCGGGGGCAGTCGCCTGTCCCCACCCGCTGGGGCCTGGAAGTCCCGGCCCCAGAGCTCAACCCACCTCAGGGGCTTTGGTGACTTGCAAGAGGGCGTTTCCTCGTGCCCTCTGCCCGCACCTGCAAGCCAAGTACTAAGAGGTCTTTGGTTCGCTGCCTGGGGCAGATTGGGGTGTAGTCGGGCTGTTTGAGTTGCGTCCGTCAGATTACCAGGGTCTGCTCTGATGTTGGAGTTGAAATTCGGTCCATGAACCTTAGTTGAATGTCTAGCTCGGAGGCGGGTTTCAAGCCTGTGCCCGAAGCATCTGCCTCAGTGCCTGAGTCTGTAGGAGTGCGGTCACCGGTGAGCAAGTCGGATTAGGACCCTCTCGGCTGGGATGTAGCCCCTGCCCGGAGGGGCTGACCCCCTCCCCCCAGAGCGGGGTCAGGCGGTGGGGGGGGGGGGGGCGCCTCTCCCGGGAAGCAGAGAGCCACCTGCCTGCCTGAGGGCGGCCACACCCAGAAAGCCCTGCTTCGTGCTCTCTCTCCGGCTGCCAGCAGCGATGTTCCCGGAGTCGGGCTCCACGCCGGCCACGGCTGCTTTGCACCTGGCTTCATGGGAACCTGTGAAATGAGATTTTCTCAGGATTCTGTGTTTGGGGGGGGGGGGGTGGGGTTGGGGAGGAGCCTCCTCTGACATACTAAAACCCCCAAATGGATGGATTTATTACATAAATAGTGCACGCCGGCTCTGCCATTAAATCACTAAGCTAGAATGTGTTGGAAGGCCGTCCCGTCTCTCTGAGCTGCTCTGGCTGAGCCTTGTGACTTTTTATTAACAGCAGGCTGGCGGGGGCCCTGGGCCCCAGCATGGAAAATCTGTCTGGGTTCACAGCTTGGGCTGGAGGGCGCCCAGCCCCACGCGGCCTGGATGAACACACCCTTTATGTGAGCTTGGCCCCACATCACACCCTGTGTTCTCCTGGCTCCCCCTTGGCGGGGTGGCCCCCAGGGTCTGCATCCGCGTGGCATTCTCTGCCCTTCCTGAAGCCCCCATGCCGCACAGATGGCTGGTCACTGGTATGGCAGCAGGAGCGGCGAGCTGGGTGAGCTGGGACTCTGCCCTCCCTCTCGGGGCACCTTCTCAGCGAATCCTCCCCCACGGTCAGGATGGAGCTGTTCGGGCACAGCCAGACCACAGGACGAGGTCGCTGGTTGGCGGTCAGTGGGTTCACATCACACGGAGAGCCATGGTATCCCCCGATTAGACACATGGCCGGATCCTTTGGGCCTGCCGTGCAAATTCCAGCATGAGGTGACCGCGGGGACCCTGCCGTCCCGGCCGGATCACGGGTGTCCCCAGATGGGACGTGTCCACTGACAGCCTTTCCTCAGGCCCCGGGGAGCATGCTCCGGGGCGGTAACTGGGAGCTGGAGGTCTGGCCCAGCTTGGGGGGCCTGAACCCCCGAGGGTTCTCCTGGGGTTTCTCACGGCGCCGGGGACCTCCCAGGGCCTGCCGTTCTCAACACGGGGTTTGGGAGGTAGGGGTCTTCCTCTCCCACCCCTAGGGGCTCAGCTGGGTGCCTGCTTCTGGGGATGAAGAGAGATCGACCCCACTAGGGCATCGGGGAAGGGTCCTTCCTGGCAGGCCCAGGCTGGGGCCAGGAAATGCGAGCTGAGCGGGGTGGGGGGGTCTCCAGGCTGGGCGGGCACCATACACTGTGGCTGCCACCATCCACAGAGTGCCCGTCGGCCCCGGCACCTATCTTCCCGACCGGCGTCAGCCTGGGTTCAATTCTTGGCTGCCAGCAGCAGGCCCCATTTCAGCTAGTTTATGCCCAAGGACACTTGTTAAGGATCACTTATTAAGGGTAGCCCCCAGACTCTGTGGACAGGACTTGAACACACCCCAAAGGCCTTGGGCTGCTGGCAGGCCACAGGCCCTCAGGAGGGGGTCCCCGGGGCTCCCAGCTTCCCCAGAAGACTTGCTCGGGGCCCAGACGTGCAGGGCCCAGCTCGCAGGACTGCGTTCTAGCTGCAAGGGAGGCCGGACGCCCTCACCTGGTCTCCAGGATAATGCTCTTAAGGGCGGGGCAATCTTTGAGCTTAGAGAGGGTCCCCGCAGAGATGTAGTGGTCTGCTCTCTCAAGTTTCCAGAAGGATCCCTGCCAGATCTCCCGGGATCTGTTTAGGTCGGCCTGCCGGGGAGTGGGGTGCTGGGCGTCTGAGTGCTGGACCTGGAATGCTGACGCCTCGGGCCTGGGCCCCCCTCAAGGCCCCCCTCCCCGAGAGGAGGACCACGCTTTCAGGGTTAACAGGTAGAGGCCCACCCTCAGCAGGTAGCAGGAGCCCACGTCCCTCCTCTGGCCGGCGCCTCTTACCTTAGAGGGCCTCAAAGCAGGTGGCGCCGTGGCCAGGCACGTGGCCCAGGGAGGCACAGACCGCGTGAGACCCCAGGCTCCCCACCGCTCTGGCTTGGCACCCGTGCCCGCATCAGGATGCTGGTTGAGGGCCTGGCCGGTTCCAGGGTCAATGCAGGGCCAGGCAGTGGGCAGAGGCCGGAGATGGCCTGTGAGGGAACGGTTGAAATTTGCAGCCAGGGCAGGAAATGGACAAATTGTGTAGTAGGAGTTGGAATGCCACCCTGGGTGCCCCTCCCAGCCTCCCCCGGGATCTGAGCCCAGAGCCAGGAAGTGCCTGCTGTCTTGGCCTCGGGAGTTCTGGCCCCCGCCGAGTGGGTGCCTGTCCTGCACCACCTCCGGTCCGCAGTGAGAGGCCTCTAGGGGATGTTTGCAAGTAGACGGGAGGGGCCCCAGGAGGGCGGGGGAGCTGGGGCCGGGACAGTGGATCCTGTCTCTGCCACTGCCATACACACGGGGCTCCCCCTCGACTTCCCCTCCTGATGCACGAGCCCCTCGACGCACTTGGCATTCAGCAGGCTCTCACGGACGTCACGCTTTCGCACATACTGTCTTCTGCACTTGGAACGCTTCTCCTCGGAGAAAAACTCCTCTTCAGCATTCAAAACCCAGCTTTGGTAGCACTTCCTGGGTCGAGCTGTCCCCGAAGCACCCCAGCCCACAGACACTGGGCCCTCCCTTGCTCTCCTGCAGCTCTGTAGCCCTGACCCCAGGCACCGGGGCCACCGACCCACTCTCTGCCTCCTCCGCTAGGCCGAGAGTTCCAGGTCACCGCAGCACTTGGTGGGACACACAGTGGCCTCCAGGGTTTGCTGGGCTTGGAAACGAAACGCTTGTGGTTCCCGCTGCCTGAGAGGCGGCCTTGGGATCAGACCACGTCTTTGCCTTTCTCGGGACACAGTCCTCACCCAATGTCGCCACCGTCCCGACATCACCGTGATCCAGCACAGGGCCTCGGAAGTCAGCATGCCGGCCTCTGGACCCTGGCCCCACGAGCCTCAGTTTCCTCCTCTGTCAGATGGGCATCACTGCACACCCACCTCAGAGGGTGAGGCTCTAGGCACAGAGGCTGGTGCCCAGAGGGCGCTCAGTCACATGGGCTGCTTTTACTACCCGCCCCCCCCCCCCCCCCCCACCAAGACCCCCTTGTCTGGAGAGAAGGGGGCCCCAAGCGGGGCACAGTAGTTGTGGGTTTCAAGGCTGGAGTCCCTCGCCCTAGCGGAGGGGAGGTAATGAGCACTGCAGCCCCAACAGGGTTGCAAAGGAAGGGGAAGACCTCCCGCCTCCCCTGCCAGCCCCGCCCATGACCTTGCCACGTCTCCCCTGGTCAGAGGCTTCCCTCAGGTGGCTGGGGGTGTCATGTGTCCTCAAAACCGTGAGGCCTGGAAGCGAGTTGGGTCCCCAGGGCAGGGCTGCTGGAGGCTGGGGTGGGATGCAGGCGGGGTCCCCATCGCCCTCCCCTTCCCTGGACCACCCGGGGTCCCTGATGCCTGCGTCAGGGCTTGGCTCCTCGGCTGGAGCTGGACCAGCCCCTGTGGGGTCGTCGGGCTCAGACGCTCCTCACACACGAGACAAGCGCCCTTGTCTTACCGAGCTCAGGCCTTGCGTGCCACCCCCTGAGGCAGGGGCTGATGACCCCGGCCCCTCTTCAGAGCACGGGCCCAGGGGCCTCACCCGGCCGAGAAGAAGCCTTTCCAAGAGCTTGGGTTGACAGAGAGGGGCACTGGGGAGCCTCCTTGGAGGTTTTGCTCATCGGTCTGGGGGCTTTGGTGGCTTCACTGGGAGCCCAGCCAGGGCCGTCTTCGTGGTCCCCTCCCCGATCTTTGCTCAAAGGAGCAGGTGGGTGTGAGCACACCTCATCTGCCCCCGGCCTCTTCCCCGTCTGCCTTCCACGGGGCATGCTGGGGCCGGGACCGACAGGACTGGATCCTGAGGCACAGCCAAGCTCAGGCTGCTGCCATCATGGTTAGGGGGCTGCATTTTGTGTTCCACAAACGAACTCGGAGAGTCCCTTTGCGTTTAGAGCAAGGAGGTCAGGGGCGTCTGCGGGAAGAGCCATGAAGTTCAATCTGACCCACTGGCATCCGTCGGGGTCCCTGAAAACAAGGCCCCACGTGCCTCGAGCTAGTCTCTCTCACAGCCCACCTTGGGAAGGCTCCAGAGCCGTCGGTAAGGTGGGCAGGGCCGGGTGAGGAACTGTGTCTGAGGCGTGCGGAAGCCGGGACTCCGGCGGGGAGAAGGGAGGCTGGCGTGGAGGCTGGGGTGAGGCTCCAGGGTGCACGGAGCCCCCGGGGTACAGGAGGGTCGGGAGACCACTCTTGCTGGCCGCGTCGCTGCTGTCCCCGAGTGCCCAGCAGCGAGGCCTCCCTCGCAGGCTGGACCTGGCTCCCCGCTTCCCGAAATTCATTGCCGGGGATCAGACTCGAGTTAAGGAAACATTTATTTTAAATGTAAACCGATCGCAGTGGAATCCTGGTCGGGATCTGCTGGCCGCAGCCCATGGACAGTCAAGCGATGGTATAAATAGGGCACAGTTGTTGCTGCCTGTAACCCGGAGGGGCCCTGCCGACGCCCACAGCCAGGGGAGTGGACTGTGGGGCCGCAGCCACCCAGCCGGGTTCCCTGGCCCCCGTGTGCCCCGAGGCCTGGGCTGTCCTGCTCTCCCTGCACCCGGGCCTCAGGGCCTCAGCCCCCCGGCCTGTGCTCTGCACGTGGGCCTGTGCGGCCCCTTCCTGCCACTGGGCTCAGGGCCTGATGTCCCGGTGAGGATCCGGAATCACGCCGAGGCTCCTCCCCGCCATGACTCCCCTCTTCCGGGGGACCCCGCGTCATCGGAAACAAAAGCCAAGAATGCGGAGGGGCCCCTGGGACGTGTGACGGCATCTGGCCAGGCTCCAGAAGTCACCCGCAGGCATGCCGGGGAGCTGGCAGGCGGCCAGGAAGTGTCCCTCCCGCCAGCCGCCCTGTGGGTGTAGGGGCAGGAAGCTCACAGAACAGTCTCCTTCCTGGGAGGCACAGGGAAGGTTGCCCGTTAGACCCCAGCCCACCCCGGCAACGGAAATCTAGCCCTGTCGTGGGTCTGTGCACCCGCTGTGCTGGTCTGGGGTGGGCGGCTGGGGCCAGGAGCCTTGGAACTCTCTAGCGGGAACCCAAGTGAGGGGCAGGGGAACTGAGGCTCAGAGAGGGGATCGACGTCCTGCCGGTCCGTCCCCCCCCCCCTCATCCCCCCCCCTCCCCCATTGCCCAGAGCATGGCACGCTCCTGAGTGTGGTTCGGTGGTCGGGAATTCAGACCTGGGTCATCTACTCCCCTCCCCGAGTCTCAGGACGGCCACGGCCCCCGTGCATGGAAGGGTTGGGAGGAGACCGGGCTTTGCTGGCAGGACAGGCATCTGGCATCCAGGCGGTCCGGGGAACGGCAGCCCCAGGCAGGACAGAGGTGCCCGCCACGGAGAGACATGACCCCACGTGGACTTCATCTTCCATAAGTAACTCCCTTAAAACAGCACTGACCATAACAGGAAAGTATGACTTAAGCAACTGGGGGCTGACATGGGGGTCTTTCCTTACCATGGTGTGACCTTGGGACCATGGTGTGACCTTGGGGTGTGGCTCACCCCTCTCTGCCCTCGGTTTCTTAGCCTGTGAAATGGGGGCTCACAGGCCAGTCGAAAAACAGATGTATCTTGGACAAAACACACAACACACATGTTTGCTGAACATAACATCATTTTTTCCTGGGTTTCTAGGGTTTCCCACACGCACCTGCATTTTCTCTGCCTGGGTCTGGGCACCTCTGTGGCCCTGCCCCCACAGCTCTGGCTGGACGCTGGATCAAAGGGACATAGGTGGGGCAAGGTCCTGGCTGTGACCTCTGGGCAGGCCAGAGGACGGGGTCGTCCTCACCCCCTCGCTGTCTTCCGGGAGCGGAAGACATGCCCAGAACACACCCACGCCAGGCTGTGAGGTGGGTCCTGACTCTCGACCCCCACTGTGCCCCTTGATGGAGAGGGTGGGGACGTGCCTCCTGGGCCCCAAGGCCACACGCGGGGCCCCCAGGCTCATCCACATCTGGGGAAGGAACCGGGAGGGACACGGCGGCCAGGTAGAGGACTGCAGTTCTGCGACAATCCACCTGGAGCTCACTGTGCCCACGTCTGCACGTGGCGCGTGTCCGTGGCTACATGCATGGAGCCCTTACACCACCATGAGGGCGCAGGGCCCAGGATGGTCCCGTGGCGGATGTGGTGCTGAGGCATAACGCCCAGGGCCCCGCGACCAGTGCTGAGAGGGCAGCGGGAGACCTCGTGTGACCTTGGGCACATCCTCCTGCAGCCGCTCCCGTCTCTCAGATGGGGCGGCGCCAGTCCTTCCCTGAGCAGGGTGACACTGGTGGTGGGCATCACACGCCCAGGTGCTGTCGTGATTCAGTGTCCTGGAGCTGCCCTAACCAGGGAGCAGACACCAGCTGAGAGCAGGGGTCCACCTCCCACAGTTCTGGAGGCCACGCTTCCGACCACATTTGCCGGGCGTCCCCGCCAGAGGCCCCAGGGAGACTCGTTTCTTCACGTTCCATTTTTCTAGCTTCGTTCCTTCATCCAATCAATCGTTCATCTGTTCCCTCTGTAGATATTTCGCCGTGGCTCCTGTGAACCAGGCGCTGGCGGAGCTGTGGCCCCGCTCCTCTTCTGGAAGTTTCTTCAAGGCCCCTTGAACATCAAAGGCCTGGGAGCTGGGTGACCTCTGCCCTTAGCTGGGCGTGGTTTCCGGGTATCCCTGGGGTGGCGGGCAGCTTTGGGGGCTATTTTGGGATTGCCACAAATGTCACCCTCCTCCCGCCAATGGAGAATTCTCATCAAACATGGCCAATATGAGTGCGATGTCACCCCAAATTACAAGGGCTCTGCTGGTGGGGCCGGAGGAGGGCAAAGGGGGTGACCCTGGGCACCTGCTGGGGGGCCCGCTCCGCTGCCTCCTGCCGGGCCACTCCAGACTTGCCACCTGGGGGCAGGCCCAGAGCCCCCTCCCGGAGAGACCACATGGCCACGCGGGGTACGGTGTGTGCCTGGGAAAATTGAAAATGCTGGGCGAAATGCTGGCTTGTTTATTTAGGACCGGGAAGCTGGATGTGACAATTCCAGGGAAGTGACTAACTGGCCTTTGTCATTTCCAGGGCGGCCTGCCCGAGCCCAGAAGGGAGGGCTTGAGTGGGGCCGCCACCACGTAGGAGGCCCTGGCCTCTTAGCAGGTTCCGTCCTGGAGCCTGTGTAATCCAAGCTCTTAGCCAGCCTGGGGGAAGTCCAGTGAGCCCCGTCCTGCCAGTGCTGCGCCCCCAGACCCCCACACCCTCCCTGAAGCTGAACAAAGTGCCAGGTCTGAGGGGTCCCAGCTGGGCTCTCATTCAGCTCCCGTGGGGGCAGCCCAGCCCAGGGGGACACAGAGAGGGGACACAGCGTCCCCTAGCTTTCTTCCCAAGACAGAGGAGAGTAGGATGAGGGGAGGGGGACAGAGACAGAGACAGAGAAAGACAGAGGCAGAGACAGAGAGAAGAGAGACAGAGACAGACAGAGGGAGACACAGAGGCAGATGCAGAAACAGACGAAGAGAGAGAGAGGCAGTGACAGAGGGAAAGGGAGAGACGGGGGCAAGGGAGAGGCAGGAGCTTGACTGAGACAGGCCTGGGCTGGGAGTTGGGGTCAAGTGACTTTGGGAGGGATGCTGCTGTGTGCTGGGCCTCAGCTTACCCACCTGCACCACCAAGGCATTCTGCCCCACTTGGGCAGCCTTTGCTTAGTGCCATCTTGAATTTTGGTCCCCCGACCTATGCTGCATTGGTGTTAACCCAACGTTTTTCTTTCAATTACCTCACTTTTTCTTTCTTTTAAGCGTGAATGCTAACTGCATTTCCCCCTCTGGGTATCAAGCTTCCTCTAGCCTGTCCTTGTACCTCCTAAATTACCTCTCGACCCCCGTGGGAGCCTTCCCGAAACTTGAGAGCTGCTGGGCATCGGGGAGTGCTTTGCATGCACTCGACCCGACACAAAATAGGCAACACTTAAGGAGTGAGGAGCGGGAGATGGGATGGGGCCACGGTGGCCGGCCGCTCAGCACCTTGTCCGAGACCCACGGCTGCCCTCGCACAGCTGTCCTTGTCCTCGGGGCACTCTGGGGACACAGGCTGTTGGCAGGAGCACGAGACGCACAACTCCGCGTCCACATTCAGCAGAAGAGCGCGAGCGAAGGGTCTCCCCTCCCTGCGCTCGGAGGGCGAGTATTTGGACCCAGAGAAGGGTGATCAAATCTGGATTAACAAAATATCATCTCAACATGTAATCCATTAAAAAATTGATCTGGCGCGTGTGTTACACTTACCGTGCATCTCAATCTGTACATCGCGTTTCCACTGGAAATGCTTGCTCTGTGTATAGATTTCATAAAATTTACAGTTGAAGAGTAGATTTACGTGGCTGGGTCGCCTGACCTGTACTTGACTGGAACATCCCCCCAGATTCACTTTTCCGCTAATATCTGCATTTTCCCTGACAAGCTGTTTGACCTTGCACCTGCCATGTTCACGGGGTTCAGGAGCTGGGGCTCCCCACGCGCTTCTTTGGGCCATACGTCCTCTGTTTGCGTCGTTCTGTGTTTGCCAGTCACCCTCTGTCTTTGATGGTTTGAGGATGTTTTCCCTGATTGCTGCTTATCTAGTTCCTAATTTTCTAAAAAGCAAAAGTATTTTTAAACATAGAGATCGTAGAAAAACCTATCCATGTTTTCTGCTAGGCCTTTACGAATTGTTGGTCTATTTGTTTATTTCAAATACTTGCTGTGAAACATTGTGGATTCGAAAGGAGCAGCAGAGATGGTCTGGAGAGGCTCCTTGTGCTTTTCACCGCTTTCCCCTGGTGGTTGAATTTTATACGACGATAGCACAGTATCAAGGCGAGGAAATCAGTGCCAGAACAGTGTGTGTGTAGTTCAGTGGCATTTTATCACGTGTGTAGCTTTGCGTAACCACCAATGCTTCAAGGCACAGAGCTAAGGCTTCCCCAGCAAGATCTCTCTCATCATGGCTTTGTGTTGTTTTATTTCACATGCATGTCTAACCCATCGGTGTTTATCCCTGGTGTAAAGTGCGAGGAATTGGTCCAATGTAATCTTTTTTCATATGACTATCTTTTTATCCCCAAACCACATGTTTTTCCTTTTAAAAATAGCTTTATGGAGGTATAATTGATGTGCAACAAGCTACACATATTTAGAGTGTACAATCTGATAAATTCTGACATAAGCACGGACCTGTGAAACCCTCACTAAAATCAAGATAATGAACAGCCTGTCACCCCAGAGCTTCCTCATGCCCTTAGTAGGGATGTGGGGGTGGATGGATCCGTGGGATGGATGCATGGATCCGGGGTGGATGGGTCCGGGAGGTGGATGGATCCGCGGGATGGATGGATCTGGGGATGGATGGATCTGGAGAATGGATGGATCTGGGGATGGATGGATCTGGGGGTGAATGGATCTGGGGATGGATGGATCTGGGGGGTGGATGGATCTGGGGATGGATGGATCCGGAGAATGGATGGATCTGGAGATGGATGGATCTGGAGATGGATGGATCTGGGGGTGGATGGATCCGGGGGTGGATGGATCTGGGGGGTGGATGGATCTGGGGATGGATGGATCTGGAGAATGGATGGATCTTGGGATGGATGGATCCGGAGGATGGATGGATCTGGGGATGGATGGATGTGGAGAATGGATGGATGTGGAGAATGGATGGATGTGGAGAATGGATGGATCTGGGGATGGATGGATCTGGGGATGGATGGATCTGGGGATGGGTGGATGTGGAGAATGGATGGATGTGGAGAATGGATGGATGTGGAGATGGATGGATGTGGAGAATGGATGGATGTGGAGAATGGATGGATGTGGAGATGGATGGATGTGGAGATGGATGGATGTGGAGATGGATGGATGTGGAGGTGGATGGATCTGGGGGTGGATGGATCTGGAGGTGGATGGATCTGGGGATGGATGGATCTGGGGATGGATGGATCTGGGGGTGGATGGATGTGGAGATGGATGGATGTGGAGATGGATGGATGTGGAGGTGGATGGATCTGGAGGTGGATGGATCTGGGGATGGATGGATCTGGAGGTGGATGGATCTGGGGGTGGATGGATCTGGGGATGGATGGATCTGGGGATGGATGGATCTGGGGATGGATGGATCCGGAGGATGGATGGATCTGGGGATGGATGGATGTGGAGAATGGATGGATGTGGAGAATGGATGGATCTGGGGATGGATGGATCTGGAGAATGGATGGATCTTGGGATGGATGGATCCGGGGGATGGATGGATGTGGAGAATGGATGGATGTGGAGAATGGATGGATCTGGGGATGGATGGATCTGGGGGTGGATGGATCTGGAGATGGATGGATCTGGAGATGGATGGATCTGGAGATGGATGGATCTGGGGGGTGGATGGATGTGGAGAATGGATGGATGTGGAGAATGGATGGATGTGGAGAATGGATGGATGTGGAGAATGGATGGATCTGGGGATGGATGGATCTGGAGAATGGATGGATCTTGGGATGGATGGATCCGGGGGATGGATGGATGTGGAGAATGGATGGATGTGGAGAATGGATGGATGTGGAGAATGGATGGATCTGGGGATGGATGGATCTGGAGAATGGATGGATCTTGGGATGGATGGATCCGGGGGATGGATGGATGTGGAGAATGGATGGATGTGGAGAATGGATGGATCTGGGGATGGATGGATCTGGGGGTGGATGGATCTGGAGATGGATGGATCTGGAGATGGATGGATCTGGAGATGGATGGATCTGGGGGGTGGATGGATGTGGAGAATGGATGGATGTGGAGAATGGATGGATGTGGAGATGGATGGATGTGGAGATGGATGTGGAGATGGATGGATGTGGAGATGGATGGATGTGGAGATGGATGGATCTGGGGATGGATGGATCTGGGGATGGATGGATCTGGGGATGGATGGATCTGGGGGTGGATGGATCTGGGGGTGGATGGATCTGGGGGTGGATGGATCTGGAGATGGATGGATCTGGAGATGGATGGATGTGGAGATGGATGGATGTGGAGATGGATGGATCTGGGGGTGGATGGATCTGGGGATGGATGGATCTGGGGATGGATGGATCCGGAGGATGGATGGATCTGGGGATGGATGGATGTGGAGAATGGATGGATGTGGAGAATGGATGGATCTGGGGATGGATGGATCTGGAGAATGGATGGATCTTGGGATGGATGGATCCGGGGGATGGATGGATCTGGGGATGGATGGATGTGGAGAATGGATGGATGTGGAGAATGGATGGATCTGGGGATGGATGGATCTGGGGGTGGATGGATCTGGAGATGGATGGATCTGGAGATGGATGGATCTGGAGATGGATGGATCTGGGGGGTGGATGGATGTGGAGAATGGATGGATGTGGAGAATGGATGGATGTGGAGAATGGATGGATGTGGAGATGGATGGATGTGGAGATGGATGTGGAGATGGATGGATGTGGAGATGGATGGATGTGGAGATGGATGGATCTGGGGATGGATGGATCTGGGGATGGATGGATCTGGGGATGGATGGATCTGGGGGTGGATGGATCTGGGGGTGGATGGATCTGGGGGTGGATGGATCTGGAGATGGATGGATCTGGAGATGGATGGATGTGGAGATGGATGGATGTGGAGATGGATGGATCTGGGGGTGGATGGATCTGGAGGTGGATGGATCTGGAGGTGAATGGATCTGGGGGTGGATGGATCTGGGGATGGATGGATCTGGGGATGGATGGATCTGGGGGTGGATGGATCTGGAGATGGATGGATCTGGGGGTGGATGGATCTGGAGATGGATGGATCTGGAGATGGATGGATGTGGAGATGGATGGATGTGGAGATGGATGGATGTGGAGATGGATGGATCTGGGGGTGGATGGATCTGGAGGTGGATGGATCTGGGGATGGATGGATCTGGGGATGGATGGATCTGGGGGTGGATGGATCTGGAGATGGATGGATCTGGAGATGGATGGATGTGGAGATGGATGGATGTGGAGATGGATGGATGTGGAGATGGATGGATCTGGGGGTGGATGGATCTGGAGAATGGGTGTCCAATGCTTGTTCATCCATCCAACTGCTGGTGGGCATTTGTACTGGTTCCAGGTTGTAGTATTACAAATGAAGCTTTGGTGAGTATTGTGTACAAATCTTTATATGTTCATACGGGGCTTGTTCACAGACGATCGTGGCTTCTTGCATTTTACATTTGGATTCAAAATGAACTAAAATGCATTACAGTTAAAAATTCAGCTCCTCGTTTGCCCTAGCTGCGTTTCACATGCCCAATAGCCACACGTGGCTAGTGGCTGCCCGAGTGGACTGCACCAGCTTGATGGCTTCTTGGTCTCTTCTAAAACCTCGTAAACCATCAGGCCAAACAGGCTGCTCCCATGGACAGACTGAGCCCCCGCCATGTGGCCTGTTGGGCACTGGGCTACAGCAGTGACGGGCTGGGTGTGGTAGGAAGATGAACCGCTGTGGGGAGTGACAGCTGGGGATGCTCACCCAGGGGCATTAGCGAGCCTCCCTGGGGGGCATCTGAGCTGAGACCTGGAGGGTGAGGAGTACCGGGGCCCAGACGGGGCTGCAGCAGGGTGGAGAGCAGAGCGGGGAAGGTCTTTTCCAAGTGGAAAGGGGTCATTTGCAAATTCGAAAGCTCACCTGTGTACACAGATGCGTGGACACTGAGGGGTGCTCGTCAGGCATCCCCGGTGACGCGAGGGCCAGCTCCAGTGGCCTTGCTCCCTCTCACGGTAGGGTCTTGTCTTTCTTCGGTACGCGGGAGGTTCTCATCCCGGCCCCCTGTAGGTCCAGCACCCTGGCTCTCGGGACAGCACTCCAGCTGGAGAGGGGAGGCCCTTCCGCACCCCCCTGCTCTCCCCGACAAGTGGCTACTGCCCAGGAGGCATGTGGGCCTTGTTTCCCTGCCCCAAGGGTGTGTGCACAGTGGGAGGGTGCCAGAACCCTGGGTGCTGCACCCCTTGATTCCAGGGGGCCCTCGGGAAGAGGCACTGAGACACGTCCCATTTCCGAGGGCCAAGAAACACAGCCTGAGCTTCCTGGGGGAATATACCCTGTAATTCAGAAAAGGCTGCTTGATGTGGAAGCCAGCAGACCGCATTTTGAAAGAAGAAAAAGAAAGAAACTTGGAAAGTCCTCAGCATATTCTTAATGCTTGGGCATGTGTCTCAAAAGTTGGCAGGGAGGCTCAAAACACAACGCTGCACCGTGGCTGTGCCTGGCGGCTGTTCATCCACCACTCACCCATTTCCCACCGCTCCCCCAATCTCCCGCCCAATAGTTACTACCTTCTCGGTGTCAGGCCTTGGATGAGGGGATGAAGGGACAAGACAGTCCTGTCCTCATAAAGCTAGCACTCCAGCACCTTAGAGCGTGGTGGCAAATAGTGGGTGGAAATGCCACAGACTCTGTTGCCCCTGGGGCTCCCCTCTGCGATGTGGCTGAGTGGCTGTGCAGGGTTAATTCCCAGGGAGAGTGGGGATATCCTCCTCCTGCCCTCACACTCACTCCCTAGGGGCATGAGGGAGTAGAGGCCCGGCACCCACCTGCCTCAGCCTTGGGGGCTCTGTCCAGCTGGGGGCTTGGGGTTCTCTGCTGTGCGGGTGTCAGGGGTGCCCAGCACCAGGGATCATTCCGCAGAACTGACTGAGGGCCCCACAAGCCTTTGGCAGACATCAGGCTGGGGACCACCTTTACCGAGCACCTGCTGGGTGCCCCTCACTCGGTGGTGAACTCACCCACACTCAAGATGGACGAGAGGCTCCGTCTTGCAGAGAAGACCAGAACCTGGTCTGAACCCGGGTGCTGGTCTCTGGTGTGTGTTTCTCAACGAGGACCTGCCCCTCCGGGCTGGTGGTGGCTGAGGGCCCAGCTGGGACACCCGAGAGTCTCTCCAAGCCTGATTTCATTCAGGAGCTGGCTGGGGACGGCAGGAAGCCACCCTAGCATGACCTGTTATCCCGGGGCCTCCTGGCTTTGGCCTGGGGTGAGTCTCGGCTTTTCTGTGGCCTCTGCCAGGATTTCTTGGTGGAGGAAAAACAACTCAGTCCAGAGCTCAAGTATCAGCCCAGGAACAGCCCGGGTGGGCCGCCCAGCTGGATCTGGGAGCTCATCCCTCGCCCCGGGACCCGCTGCTCCTGGGATTGGGGGGGTGAAGCTGGGGAGGGGCAGTAGACCCGGGGTTGGGAGGCCCCACTGTGGACCAGACCCCTGCCCAGAGGGAGGTGGTGACGCAGGGGACCAGTGGCTTTCTGTGTGTCAGTGCCTGCTTGGACGTCGGGCTGCGGGGGGCCACATGGGGATCGTCCTGAGGGGCATGCACAGAGGGCTCGCACACGAGCGGCATGGACACCCCCCCCCGCCCGCCGTGTTCGCCTCTGCAGCCATGCAGGGCCCTCCGGCTCCTCCTCTGCTGAGACACTGTCAGCCCGTGCGGCATCCCATCCAGTTCCTGGGTGCCCACGAGTCCCGCAACCATCCGGGAAGCAGACGGGTGGCTCCCGGGGGCAGGCCGGGCGACTGTTCCTGCCCTCCCACTCTCACAATGCGGGCCCAACACTCTGGATCTTTCCTGGAAGGAGTCATTCCAGCACCTGATGCTCTGCCTTGGACTGAGTTAAGTCCACCCCAGACCCCAGTGTGGCTGTCTTTGGAGATAGACTTTTAGGGGGTCACTGAGGTTAAATGCGGTCATGGAGTGGGGCTCCAACCCAGTAGGACCAGTGTCCCTATCAGACGAAGACCCACAGAGCACCCCCACTGCACTGTGTGGGTGCACAGAGGTCGGGCCACGTGAACACACAGCAGTGAGAAGGGCCTGCGAGACGGAGAGTCTCATCAGAAACCAGCCCCACGGCCTCCAGCCTCTGGGACTGGGGGGAAAAAGAATTGTGGTTTGAGTGGCCCCGTCTGCAGGGTTTTGTCACGGGAGCCCCAGCAGAGTCATCTACTCGCCCAGTCCCATGGCGACATGGCCCCGTCTCCCTGTCCTGCCGATGATTAGGGGAAAGCACAGGAAGCCGTGTGGCAGGTCCTGGATTCGGTGTCCCGGACCCACCTGGGCCGCCGGCTCCTGTGTGACCTCCGACAAGTCCCTGTTGTTTCCTGGGCCTCCGTTTCCCACCACAGGATGGGAATGTTGTGCTGAATCACCTCTGAGGCTCCTCCCCGCCTGACACTGGCTGCCGCTGCCGCTCCTCTGAGGCCACGCGCAGGCTGGGGAGGGCTTGGTCTTGGCAAGGGCAACAGTACACACTCAGGACTCCAAGTCGGGGTGCTGCAGCTTGGGTCCTCTCCATTCCTGGGGCATGGGGGACATACTGGGACCCCCAGATAAGGGTTGTCCTTGAGTGACTGCTGTTCCTGGGAGGGGGCATTGCCCGACGGGTGCGGGAGAGACTCAGGACCCCCCACGTCCAGCCAGCCCAGCGGGAGGCCTTAACACGCTCACCTGTGCTGGAATGACATCTCCCTTCTGTGTCTTAGGGACGTGGAATTCAGCCACAGGGAGTCTGATAAATGCTTGTACCCCTCAGCTTCTGCTTAGGGTCAGGAATCAGGGCAAGCCTAGAGGCCCAGCTCTCTTTGGGCCTTGGTTTCTCCATCTATGGAGGGAGCAGTCGGGTCAGACCATTGTCAGGGTCACTGTAGGTGCAGATCTTTAGGGTCTGGGTTTATCACCCATGGACAGGGGCAGGACCATGGCCATAGCGACTCGAGGACAGGGCTGTCCCCCTGCCTGGGGCAGGACCACGGCCATAGCGGCTCGAGGACAGGGCTGTCCCCTGTCTGGGGCAGGACAACGGCCCTAGCAGTTCGAGGACAGGGCTGTCCCTCAGCCTGGGGCTGGACCACGGCCATAGCAGCTCGAGGACAGGGCTGTCCCCTGTCTGGGGCAGGACAACGGCCATAGCAGTTCGAGGACAGGGCTGTCCCCCCCGCCTGGGGCAGGACCACAGTCCTAGCAGCTCGAGGACAGGGCTGTCCCCCTGCCTGGGGCAGGACCACAGCCATAGCAGTTCGAGGACTGTGCTGTTCCCCCACCTAGGGTGGGTGGGTCTCAAGCTGTTCCTGCCTCCATGGCCCCAAAGCAGAGTGAGGCCTCGTCTTTGATGGGGACCACAGCCATCCTGCACTACTCCTTGGGGCAGGGGCCTCCCACGTCCCCAGGCCGGCCCACAGGGCAGCTCGCAGAGGGACTCCAGTGGTCTAGAAGTGGGGTCCCGCCTCATGGCCCCCGAGGAGTTCTGGCCCTTAGCAGGTGCTTCCGAGACGGGCTGCCAGCTGGTCACCATGGTGAAGGCGGAGGCAGGCCTGAGTCCCAGCACCCGCCACTTCAGGGCTTCTGTCCAGCTGGGGCCGCACAGGGAGAGGAGCCCCTGTCTCAGCCCGGTCGGGCCGTGTGACCCCGAGGAGGCTGGGCTTCCAGCCAGAGCAAGCCAGTGTGCGTTTGGCAAGGCACCTTCGGTGGGACCCACGGCGCCCTTGCCAGCGCTGGCCCCAGGCGACCCCTCTCCTCACGCCTTGTGCGCGACAGAAGCAGCGGCAGCCAGGCCGGTCTCGGGGCCTGACAGTGATGGATGGGCCAGAGGTTCTGGGTTACTGGCCGTGGGTGGTGAGCCCGAGTCCCTCTGGCTGCAGGAGCAGGACGCGGCCCCGGGGCTGGAGAAGGGAGTTCCGGAAAGCAGCCGGGCAGGTGGGTTCTCTGAGGCATCTGGCGTTTCTGTGGTCTTTTTGCAAGTGGCCCCAAGCCTCTGACCTCACCGGGGGCCTTCCTGCTGGACGACAAGCCTCTGCCGGGCGGGAGCTGAGGGGGCAGGGGCGGCTCTCCAGGAAATGGTCTGGTTTAGGGCAGTGTCCGTGCCCATAGCGCAGTTTAAGTTTTAAAATCCAAAGGACAGGGCTATCTTTATGCATCAGGTACCTGTGACCTGCCCCGTGGGTCCTCTGCTCTCTGAGCTTGGTTCTCCCCAAGGGGATTCATTCATTCATTCATTCATTCATTCATTCCCTACTGAACCCAGGAGGCAAGGCCCAGTCCTGACACTAGCCTGGGTGGTTTCTTGAGGTCAGAGCGTCCAGTACGGACCCAAGGGGAACTGCAGGTGTAACTCTAAAATTGCCCGGGTCTGCGTTCGATCGCCTAAAAAGGAACAATAAAATGTAATTTCTACCCTGAACCTCAACCCAGTAATCCAGACTGCTGTCATTTCAGCTTGGGACCCAAATAAAACCCTCTCAGAAGGTATTTTTTTTTACCTTCTCAGGGTCAAGACTCGACGCCGCTCCTGTATCTGGCCCTCACGCTCACCTCCCCCCAGGCCACCTGTCCGACTGTCCCAGGGCCCTCGTTGCCGAGCTGGGGTGCAGGTCCGGGGCGACCAGTGGACCCCTCGGAGCCGAGCAGGGGTGCAGGTCTGGGGCGGCAGGCGGACCCCTCGGAGCCGAGCGGGGGTGCAGGTCTGGGCGGCTGGAGGACCGCTGTGACCCCATGCCACTCCTGAGGCCTTTCCTGCTGCCGCGACCACAGGGCGTGTGTCTGGTGGGAAGGCGGGTGGCCCTCTGGCTGCAGTGGGACGTGCTTCCTTTATCTGCTCTCAGACACGCTTCTGGAATAGCACCGGCCCCGGCGGCCCGTGGAGAGGGTGTCCTGCCCACGGATCTGTGCAGAGAGAGCCCCTGTGCACTGGTTTATGAACGAGGCGGGAGGTTACGTGGCCCAACACAGGGGGTTAGGGGAGCCGCCACCTCCCGCTCTTTCCCTGCAGCCAACCTCCCCGCGGCCAGCCTCCCTGCAACCCCCCGGCTCTGGGGGCAGCAGCCACCGCACAGCTGTGCGCAGGGCCCTCCTGGCCACCCTCGGGCCAGGCCCCATGGCCCCACCGGGAGCAGGTGCGAGGTGGGAGGGCTCCCACCGCCTGGGCCCCGTGCTGAGATCTGCGTGTGGGGCGCAGGGAGCAGGGGTGAGCGTGCCTGTGCGCCCACGATAATCACCCCCGACGGGCAGCTCCCCCTCCCGGAGCCCCTTTCATCTGATCCGCAAAGCGTTTTACAAACACTGACTCATTAGCCTCCCACGGCTTCGGGAGGTGGCTCAGTCCATCTTGTAGGAGGGAAACTGAGCCACATGTCATTGTTCAAGATTTACAAGTGGGCCACCCAGTGAGCCACCCCTTCCGGATTTCCCCTTGAGATCCCGGACTCAGGAATGCATTCAGAGAGCGAGGCGGAGGCCCCCTTGTCTGTTGAAGGCCAGAACGGAGGGGCCGGGTCTGTGGGGCAGTGGGGGCCTCTGAGCTGAGACGGCTCCTCCACGGGGCTGCCTCTGAGCACTGCTTGCTATTCCACACAGCGCCACGTGTGTGCCCGACGTTCGCCCACGGCTGTCGCTTGATGCCCGTGCCCTGAATGCCCTCGTTGGATTCACACGGAAGCCCTGCAGGTAGGTTCCCTCCCCTCGCTCACAGGCGAGGAAGCAGAGCTTCAGAGAAGGTCGGCTCTTTCTCGAAAGGCAGCACAGTGACTGAGCCACAGAGCTGCTGAAACCAGGCCCGACCCCCGAGGTCACGCTTTCCACGCAAGCACGCTGTCACCACAGAGGGGCATCTTGCCTAGGGACTGCAGGACGTGGGCCAGGGGATTTGTCAGGACCCACGGGGGGGGGGGGAGAGCATAAGCAATGCAGTGAAATGCCATGTGCAGAGAGGAAAGTGGCCCTAATTGCTGAATAATATGGTTTCTTCCTCTCGTCTTCCGTCTCACCCAAACTGTAATCAAACTTCTGTTGGGACTTAGAAAGTGTTTACAGAGAAACACCCTGAAACAGCGAGCACTGTGCCTGTTGGTTCGAGCTTTTGGACCCTGAGAGACAGACAAGTGAGGAGTGAGCGGGTCTTTCCTGGGGACGTGCCCGTTCTTGCCGGTCTGCCTGGGGCTGCTTTGATAGCCCGGACCTCATCCCGACTTTATTGTCGTCACATGTCAGTCAAGCCGCTTTGCGAAATTACTTTCATTCAGACACCTCTCCCACTATTTCGGTTGCTCATCAGCTATGACTTTAAGGTGAAAACTTGTCTTCTGGTTGACAGGGAGGGAGGTGAAAATTACTATGCGCCTAGAAAACTGCGGCTTACATAAATAACACGTCCCCGGAGCTCGGGGCTGAGCCTGGGATCGGCCCCTCAGGCCTGTGAGCCTCCCGGCCCGGCTCCCGCTCCGCCAGGTCTCTGCCTGCAGCCTGTCCGCCTCCCCTGGCGGGTGACGCTCCCCCACGAGAGTGCGGCCCTGCTCCGGGCTTTCTTCCGGAGGGTGCCACGGTGCGGCTTTCAGACCCCGGCCCGGCGAGCAGTGCTCTGTTTATCGTCGACACCAAAGGCCGCTCCCCGTCCGTCCGGCCTGTTCCCGCCAGCTCTGGAGGCAGCAGGCGTGAGGTCCGGTGACAAGGAGTCATCGTCACCAGACAGCGTGATGGGTGACTTTTCCTGAGTCAGGGCCCTGGATGGAACATTTTACCGGACTTGTCGAGTTCCGTTCTTTCCATCCCGAGAAGTGGGTGCTACTGTCCCCCAGGAGAGCAGCCTGCCAGGGTGACCCCACGGGCCAGTGGCCCAGGCCCCTTCCCCTCCACCCCGACCTCCGTTCAGAAAACCGGTCCCTCATCCAGCTTGTGAGAGACGGCGTGTGTTTGGGGGAGGAGGTGGGAGGGAGATTGGGATCTGAGGAAGGGTGCCTCGTGTGGGGCCTCTGGGGGCAGCGCCCCACCTGCTCTAGCATACAGAAGGGCCTCCCCGTGGGACCGGGGAGGGGGGCTCCCAGCTGCAAGCGGGGGCGGGCCCTGGGCCAACGTTGTGAGGGCACTGGCCGAGGGAGCCACACCTGGCCCCGTCTCACAGACGGAGCAGGGAGGTCTGGGGGACTCCATCGTCTGTCTGTCCCCACGTTGCACACCTGGCACGGCCCATATGCTCTTGGAGCTTTTGTGGAAGGAACGTGTTGCATTCTGGACGCTCTCTGCCCCTCACACTCGGGCCGGGAGAAGAGGGCGGTCCAGGGCGGTCCAGGGGCATCTGAGGGGCCTCCCCCGGCCCGGTGTGGAGTCTGGTTGCTCTGTCTGACCTGCGCTGGCCTGTGCGGGCGGCTGTCACCTGGCAACTCTGTGGCCCGACAACCTGAGACTTGGCTGGGATTCAGGGCTCCAGGTCCGGGGGTCTGGACTCCCAGAACAGGGGAACCGTGCCTCTGGCCGTCTTGAGGTCTGAGTTCCATCAGGCGTCTCCTCTGTCCCAGGCCCTGCAGAAGTGCCACAAGTGCCCAGGGACACCTGCAGGCCAGGCCGGGCACTGGGCAGGTGGAAAAGGTGGGTTTGGGGCGGGCCCACTGTGCGCCCCAGGCGTCTCCACGTCGGGCCCCAGGTTAGTCTCTCTGAGACTCAGTCGGCCCATATGGGAGATGGACCACCGAAGTTCCTAGAATCCCCGATTCCGAGACTCAGGGTGGCATGCCCACAGAGGGGCCAGCCACCCTCGGCTCCTTGCTGCTCCCCCCAGACCAGAGCCTGCTGACCCGTGGCTGCGCCTGGGCAGTGGTTTTGGCCCACCTGCCGCCGGGGTGGATATTTAAGGGCCCGTACAGGTGACCCAGGGGAGGGAGGAGAGCCTAGTGTTTCGCTGAGGTGACAGTCCCAGGTTGCCCCCGACCCAGGAGGGGCGCCCCGACCTGCTGCCCTTGTGGCGCTCTAGAGCCCGACCCCTCCCAGCCGGCCGGGTCTCCCTCCGCACCCCCCCCTTCCCCTCCTTCCCTGCCTTCCTCACCCTCACTCCCGGGCTCAGTATTAAACAGCAGGGTTAGGGGCGGGGACCGGGGGCCAGTGATCTGGGGGTGCCCTGTGTGATCTGTAGTGGGCTTCACAGAGTCAGAAGAAGAGAGGCCGCCAAGCCGTCGTTCCCATGAAGGCAGGGGCAGCAGACTGTGCCTGGGACAGACTGAGCTGACCCATGGGCCCAAGGAGCACAGTGCCCCGTGGAGAGCGGGCAGGGAGGGGCCCCCGGCTGGGCGGCCTGCACACTTCCCACGCCGCCTCAGCAGCCTCACGGGTGGGGTTATTACACCAGCGAGGCTCCACGCTGAAAGTCTACGCGGGCAGGTTGCTTCTGCTGTGAGCCGTCGGGTGATTTGCCCAAGATCGCACGGCTAGAGCCCTCAGGTCCTGCTTAGCTGGGGGTGAGCCGCTCGTGGCTTTTGCAGGGCTTTACAGGGTTTGGGCTGTTGGCCTCTTCCATTCGGAGGCTGAGCGTCCTGACCCTGCACACACGGCCTGTGGGTGGCCGCTCTGGGCCCGGGGCCCCCCCCGCCCCCCAGTCCCTCGGTCTGCAGCCCCCCAGCTCTGAGCTTCCTGGCCGCAGTCCTCTGGTGCTCCTGCGGCCTGCCGGCCACCCATACCACTGGTGGCCCTTGGTCTTAATTCTGTGTCCCCCAGACCTCCAGGCGGCCCGTCCTTGGCCCCCAGCCCCCGGCTCTCAAGCCCACGGGCCACTGGCCCTGGCGCCCAGGTCCCTGTGTCCCGACTCCTGGTGTCCAGCAGCCCGGCTCCCTTGTCTGCCTCCCTGTTCGCCGCCCACGGCGGCCTGTGCCCTTTCAGTTCCTCAGCTCTGCTCTGTCGTGGCCCCGGCCTCTCTTTCCAAGGACCACGGGGCCTGTCAGGCTGCCACTCTGAGGGTGTGGGCGCTGGCCCCCCTCAGAGGCCACACAGAACTCCTCTGTGGGCCAGAGACTGTCTGGAGGCCGTGGGGAGGGGGGACACGGCCACCCCACCTGCCGGTCTTTTTGTCGGAGGCCCCCCCGCCCTGGCTGGGCAGAGCGCTGACCAGTTTGAGAGGGAGGAAGGTCCCTGTGGCCGCCCAACCCCTCCACCCGCTGGTCCCTGTCAGGCCCAGCTTTTTCCCAGGTTGGTGGCCTTCCTGCTGGGCGTGAGTGGACCCAGGGGCAGAGGACAGGGAGCCTGGAGGCGGTGGGGGCCGTTGAAGGGATGATTCTGGCCTTTCCTAGATGTTGGAACTTTCAGAAGTCAAACACTCTGAGCGCTTCACTTCCCTTGGGCTGAGTGACTCTGGAGCCTGCTTCAGCCTGAGGAGCAGTGAGACGGTCACTTAGCCAGGACGCCAGACTGGAGGCTCTGAGGCCCGGTGCTCCGCAGGCAGCCGGTGGAGCCAGGGTCCTGCACTCGAACCGGAGGACGAGTGATCTCAGCTGGCCAGGCAGCTTCTGGGGCCACAGCCGGTCCGGTGGTTCCCCTGCTCTGCTGTGGCTCCAGGGAGACTGCCGACCCACTTTTGGTCTGGCCGTGCCTCGGTTTACCTTTCACGAACAACATCTGTTTTCGGAAAGGCAGCCTCCCAACGGGTGTGGCCCGAGGCCCGGATGGCTCAGTGGTGTGCTGGTAACCGACTCCTGGCTCTTTGGGGAAGAAAACCCCGATGGAGGGCCTGCCAGTTTCTGTGGGTAAATACTCCCTCCGACGTGGCTGATTCCAAACTGCCGAAGCGAGGTACCAGCTCTGGGAGGAGACGGGCAGGGGCACACACACCCTGAGGCTATGAGACTCGTAGATTACCTTCGGCACAGAGAGTGGCACAGCCAGTCCAGATACTTGGAAAATGAGGGGTTTTGAAAGTTCCTCGCTTTTGTTTTTAATGTAATGTGATAGTTAGTAACAACTGTGATTATTGCCAGCTCACGATTGGCTGCTTCCTCCGTCCTGAGAGTGTGAGGGCCCAGGGGGGGGCTCCTGAGTGCCCAGGGGTATACTCGCGACAAGGGAGGGAGCTGGGTCACATTTTGTCAGGGAGCCCCCAGGGGGCAGACGGTTCCACCCTCGAATCTGCTGTTCAGGCCACGTTGGAGGATCACTGGGGCGGGGGCGGCGGGGACAGAACCGACTTTATTAAACAGGTTTCAGCTTGCCGTGCTGTACTCAATGTCCACACAGAGCCCACAGGCCCCGTCTGCAGTCCCGCTCTGGGCCCCGAAAATGGGGTGCAGACCAGTGAAAGCCGTTCTGGAGGGAGTCTCGCCTGGTCCAGCCGAGGCCGGTCTGGGCCTCTCTGCCTGAGGTCCAGGCCAGGGCTGGGATGCCGTGGGGGTGGGCCCGGCGGTCAGCCGGCCCAGAGCGTGTGGGGCTTTGTGGGCCCTTTCCTAGGTTTGGGCTCGCCCACCCCCGAGGCTGATGGGACTCTCCCTCTGACCAGGGGTCTGGGAAGGTTGGTGCTTAGAGAAGTCAGACAGCTTGGCTGAGGCCACACAGCACGTGCGTGAGGCAGGAGAACAGGGCCCACTTGTGCCCGAGGAGCCCGGTCCCCCCTCTCCCTGCCCGGCAGCAGCCTCATTTCTGCAGAATGCCGTTCTCGAGCCCGGCTTTCTGACGGCTAATGGTCTCCTCGCAGTCTGTGCCCGATGATTTATTAATATTGACCTGAAATACGTCAAAGGCCCAAGGCTGCGGTGTCAGGACCGCCCCATACAGGAAGGCAAACGCGCAAAGAATCGTTTGCTTCCATGAAAAACGCATAGCGATGTGGGCCGATGGCCCATCCGCCACCCTGCACCGTTCCACACGCGGCCGGCTGGGGCTTCGCGCCCTAGCCCAGCCCAGCGCCCCCGCTGCCAGCGGGCAAGCGACCCTGGCTTGTGGAAAGTGTCTGAGCCATGTCTGTGCCCCTCGAGGGGCACAGGGAGCCAGGGGTCTGGTCTGGCCTGCGGTCCGCGACCCCTCCAGCCCCACGTGGCACGTGGTAACATATGCGGTTTTCCCCAAGATCCTTCCAAGAAGGTGTTGGACAAAACAGGTTTAAGAACGAGGTCTGATAGAAGTTTCTGTGGTGACGGTGGGCCCTGGGTCTGGGCCACTGGCCACGGAGCTCCTGAGGTGTGGCCAGGGCAAGTGAGGGACTGTTACATCTTAGTTAATCTTAATTAACTTAAGTTCATACCAGAGTAGCCACCTGTGTCTCATAGCTGCGGCACTGGGGGTGACGATAGTCCCGAGGGGCCGGGACTACGCTGTGCTTCTGTCAGAATTCACCTCCTGTGTCTTTGGGGTTTGTGAGTCCCACTGGGGGCACGTTTTACCCCAGACAGATACCGGACTCGAGTTAGTGCTGTGAGGCTTGCAACCCTGGGGCCTGACGTCCACTGATGTCTGCAACTTACTCGCGTCCAGTAAAACGCGATGGGCTGATGGCGCCTGGTGGGTGGGAAGGAGACAGACGCGTGGGAGAGGCCAAGCATCCAGGGTTGATTCTGGAGTCTAGGTAGCGGGCAGGGTTTCATAATAAATGTTGAAAACCCCAAATGTGCGAAGACCCTGCGGTCTCCTGAACTCCTCAGGGACTGTGCCGACTCCTGCCCCATGGGGCCGGGCTCCCAGCCCCACGGGGGGCAGCGCGGTGCCCAGACAGCCTGTGGACGTGATGGGGACAGGACAGGATGTGTGGGAGAGGGGAGGAGGAGGATGGCCTGAGGCTCTCACGGTGTCTGGGGAGGGGGGCACATTCCAAACACTCCCAGAACACGACTGCCCTTCTCTTCTGGCTACCCCACCCTCCACCCTCCACAGAAGGCCCGATCTGTGTACTTCCCAGGCCTGATCTGTGCTTCTGAGCCATGAGCCCCGTTGGGCGAGGACGGCTGTCATTCACCAAAGGGCTTTGGGTATCTGTGAGTGGCCTCTGCTCTACTGTCACTCACCCTGCTTTGTAGCAACAGCCATTTGCAAAGCAGGTCACTGCCCTCTACAGTTTGTCTCCTCCTGGGACCAGGGTGCCTGAGGTGAGCATCCAGATGCAGGGGGCACTCCCCCAGCCCATCCCCTCCGGGTGGCCTCCAGGGTGCTTGTTGGAGCCTGGGGGTCTGGACACCACAGCACCTTCCCTTCTGACTCTCTGGGGCCACAGGTGTGCCCCCCAGCGTCCCCTCACCTGAGCTGGAAGAGGGGGAGCTCTGCTCAGGGTTGCCTGACAGCCACGGCCTTCTGGTCCCAGGGAAGCCTGCCTGGGCCTGTTTTGGGCGTCACAGACACCCGGTTAGGGTAGAACCTGCTCCTTCTGACTCCTGCAGAACAACCCACCCTGCCCTGTTGCTGTCCAGGAGATGCCAGCCCTGGGCCCCCTGTGGCACCTTGAGCTTGTCTGTCCCCTCCCAGGGTGGTTGGCTCCCTATGAAGTGCTCCCTGAGTGTGGACGCTTTCTGGGGAGGAGTACTCCTTCAGGGAGGAGTCGTATTTCCTGGGGAGGAAGGGTGTTCCCTTAGACAAGAAGGGTGCTCCTTGGGGAGGAGGGGTGCTCCCTGGGGGGAGGGATGCTCCCTGGGGAGGAGGAGTACACCTTGGGGAGGGGGGGTGCTCTCTGGGGAAGAAGGATGTTCCCTCAGGCAAGAAGCGTGCTCCCTGTGGAGGAGCGGTGCTCCCTGGGGAGCAGGAGTGCTCAGTAGGGAGGGGGTGTGCTCCCTCATGCAAGAAGGGTGCTCCCTGGGGAGGAGGGATGCTCAATGGGAGAGGAGAGGTGCTCCCTCTGGCAAGAAGTGTGCTCCCTGGGGAGGAGGGATGCTCAATGGGAGAGGAGAGGTGCTCCCTCTGGCAAGAAGTGTGCTCCCTGGGGAGGAGGAATGCTGAATGGCAAGGAGGGGTGCTTGTTGGGGAGGAGTACTCCCTGGGGAGGAGGGGTGTCACTATAGTGCTCCCTGGGGGGAGGGATGCTCCCTGGGGAGGAGGGATGTTCTCTCAGGCAAGAAGCTTGCTCCCTATGGAGGAGGGGTGCTCTCTGGGGAGGAGGGATGCTCAATGGGAGAGGATAGGTGCTCCCTCTGGCAAGAAGGGTGCTCCCTGGGGAGGAGGGATGCTCAATGGGGGAGGAGAGGTTCTCCCTCCAGCAAGAAGGGTGCTCCCTGGGGAGGAGGAATGCTCAATGACGAGGAGGGGTGCTCCCTGGGGAGGAGTACTCCCTGGGGAAGAGGGGTGCTCACTATAGTGCTCCCTGGGGAGGAGGGGTCCTCCCTGGGGGAAGGGTGAGGCGTCTCTCCTGGGTGTTGGAGAAGGACAGCTCCTGTCTTCCCCTGACCTGACTGACCCCAGGGCAGTGCCGTGGCCTGTCCCTTGGTCCCCATCTTAATCCCAGGCCAGGCCCTTCTCTCTGACCCCATGGCCCTCTCTGAGCCTGCCCAGATGGAGCCCAGAGTGTGTGCAGGACGGGGTGGGGAGCTACCGGGGGTGGACCCGGCCAAGGGTGGGAATCGTCTGGACATTAAGGCTAGTGGCCTGGCCGCCCACAGCGCCACTCCCTGGGACCCAGGACCCACATGCTGCCCCCGCGTCATGAGGATCAAGCAGGAAAGGGCCGCCCCTCCCATTCTGCAGACGAGGAAACCAAGGCCACCCAGCGCCCCGGCTTCGTTAGCAGTCCCCGCAGCGGGAGCGGCTCTCACTACGAGTCTGGGGGGCTGCTTTTCCCCCGAAACCAGTGTGAGCTCATCCCTGTGAAGGTGACGCAGAAGTGGGGGCATCGCCCTCCTTCCAGCCACTTTCCAGGGTGGCCCGTGTCGGTGACACGGTCGATGCCCAGGGGAGTCTGTGTGCATATGAGCACAACTGTTCACACTTGTGCACGCGCACGGCCACACACACGCGTGCACACACATGCATGTGAGCACACGCACATATGTGAACGCACGATGCACTCACACACGCACGTGCACACCCCCATGTGTGCACACATTCACACACGCGTGCCCACGCACATGTGCATACTCACACACACGTGCGCACTCATGCGTGTACACAAATGCACACGTGCGTGTGCACACATTCATGCACACGCCCTCTCGCTTTCACACCCTCACACACACCAGGCTTCGATAAAGCAGCTTTCTGGCACCTTACTGTGCTGCTTCCAGTCTAGCCACCCTGTGGTCACTCAGGTGGACACACATCCGCGAGCTCTGCCTGTTGTCTGCCGCCCACGGGCACCGCACGCCTCCAGCCGTCCCTCCCCCCGTCTGCTGGTTCCCGGTCTGCGTTTCCGGAATCGGGAGGAAATGGGCGCTCACGTCCGGTGGGCCTCTGCCCGGCCCCCTCCGAGGGGCAGCACCCCATATGCCCCTGTGGGGAAGGAGGGCACCGAGTGGCAGGGAGGCCCCTGCCGTCTGGTGGGTCTGGCTTGGACGCCCTCGATTGCCAGTGAGGTTGGCCACCTCTTCCCGTGCGTTGGTGGTCCCTGTTTCCTTTCCCCGGGATGGCCTCTCCGTGCCCTTGGAGGGAAGCACAATTTACACTTTTACAAACTGTTCTCCCAGGCTCCCAGCCCTGCTCTCCTGGCGGCTGAATGAGCCCTTGTTGGCTGAGGGCTGGGTGTGGGTTGAAAGGGGTTTTGGACCCAGCCCTGGGGAGGGGTTGTTCCGGGGGACACTGAGTCACGGGCAGTGGAGGGAGGAGGCCCAGGGCTGGTCCTGGCCCAGATGGCCTGGCTCCCTCGCGGGCCCAGGGCAGCTGCTCACCGGGCCTCACTTTCCCCATCCTTCCGGGCTGGTTCTGTCACACAGGGACCCAGGCAGGCCCTCCTGGGATGTCATGGCCTTTGTGAGGCTTCCCCAGGGCCTGTGCTGCCTCTCACTTGCCCCCCAGCCAGTCACCGACCGCAGGCAGGACAGCCGCTGGGGGGCGTTCCTGCTGCGGAGGGATGTGCCCGCCCCACCGTCACCTTGGGTCCCCCGCGAGGAAGGACCTTGCTTGTTAACCAAGTCCAGTGTTGCTCAGTGCGTGGCCTCCAGACATAGGCAGACGGTTCTGCTCACCGGGCTGCTGAGATTTCAGAGCAAAACTGCCTTCTAGAAAAGTGCTTCGCGATGGCCTGCCTGCCCTCACCCCTCTTTCCACCTTCTCCCGGCTCCAGCACAGTCCCGCAGGAGCGGGAGAAAGGCCACCTGGGCCTGTGTGCCTTGCGACCACGTGCCTGTCCTACGGCTCAGACGGGCCTCCCCACTGCCCCTGCCTCGTGGCTGTGGGACTGTTCTCCTGGAACGTGGAGCCCTGAGCTTTGCTGGGGGGAGGCTGGGCCCTCCCCAGGCAGAGCAATGCACCTACACACGGCACCCGGGGCTCCTTCCCCGCCTCGAGCCGTAGCTGACGACCTGACGACCACCGGGGCCCCATCTGCAGAGGCCAGGCAGGCAAGGTGGGTCTCCGGGCGCCTGTGGGGTTTGGCTGGGGGTTGGCCGGGCAGAGAGTTTACATCAGACTTGTTGGCATTGGCAGTTTTATTCTGGAATAATTGTGAGGTTGGTCCTCCGCCCCCAAACACCTCGGTGGTTCAAGGCTCCGGACAGCCAGGCCGGGGTGGGGGGCTCACGATAGGGGAAGAGCAAGTCACACCCCCATCCCTGGCCCCCGATCGGTCAGCGGGATGGTGAGCCCTCCTGGCCCCGTGGCCTTCCGTCAGACCCTCCGCACCACAGCCGGCCTGCTTCTGGGGGCAGGTGACAGCGGAAACAGGAAGGATTGCCACCAGCTCCACCTCGGGGCCCTGCTCTGTGCCCGGCATCTCGCCGCGTGACCTCATGGAGCAGGCCACACAGCTCTTTCCAGGGTGGACCCACGAGCCACCAGGAGCCGTTCCTGCTTAAAGTAATTGAAGTCAAGTGACCGGAAGCAGTCAGTCCGCGGTGTGGCTGGTGGCCCCGTATTGGACAGTACAGACACAGAACACAGCCGCTACCGTGAGAGAGTCTATAGGACAGCGCTGCCCACAGAGGTGGGCAGATGGCACGTGGAGGCCCAGAGAGGGGACGCAGCCCGGAACCTGGGGCCTGGCCTGGGCTCTTCCTCACGGGGTCCTTCTCTGGTGTCTCAGGCTAACAGCCCATGGCTCCACACATCCAGCCTTTCTGCCACCCGCCTTGTCCGCGTGCCCCCAGCTGCTACCCTGTCCCAGCTGTGCACAGACGCCCGTAAGGACAGGGCAAGTCTGGGGAGAGAGGTGGCCCCGGGTCCTGCGGGCATCGCCTGGAGGGAGAGGTGGCCCTGGGTCCTGCGGGGATTGCCTGGGGGGGGGAGTTGGCCCCGGGTCCTTCAGGTATCGCCTGGGGGGAGAGGTGGCCCTGGGTCCTGCGGGCATCGCCTGTAAGTCCTCAGTGAGGGACCAGAGGAGGAGTGGGAAAGCTGGACCCCCAGCCTGAACTGCCCCTTCGTGGTTCAGAGGGTGGGGCCTCGGGCAGGGGCCTCCTTGCCACAGCACACAGGGTGGGGATGGCTAGGGGTCTCTCTCTGCAGTATCAGGGCTGGGAGAAGAGCTGGGCCAAGTGGATTCTCTCTTTTAGAAGTTCGGAGGCCCTACTGGCGTGAGGGGGGAGGATGGTAAGGGGACGTGCCAGGTCTTACCTGGTATTTCCACCTCCACCCTTTCTAGGCCAGCTGGAGGCTTTGTGTTCTGGGCTTCTCTGTCTCAGGGCTGTAGGGACAGCGGACAGCCCTTTCAAAGCTGAGAGCCAGGGAAATACTAGTTTTTGACATGGGGGGGGGGCCCGGCCTATGCTCAGATATAGCTGCTGAGATAGTGACCCCCTCCCCACCAGCCATGGGCCACTGGGAGGACACAGGGCAGCCCCATAGCGAGGAGGAAATAAATCACAGGCCTGGACAGCCATGGCAGTCTGTTTGTGCTGTCCATGCTGGGTCATGGGGGCCTGCGGGTGCTTGGGTACTGACCGAGGTTGGCATTGCCCGCCTCATCCAAGACGGAGGCTCCAGGGGTGACCTCCAGGGGTGTGCAGGTGTGGGTCCCTCTCTCTCTGGCTTCTGGCTTTGACAGCAAACAGCCAGACGGGAGAAGCCGGATGGCCGGGGAGGCCCGGGAGGGCGTGCCCACCCTGGGCAGGGACCAGGGCCCACCCTGGCCTTTGGCCCTGGGGCTCGGACACCCCAGTCCTGTCTGAGGACTGGTGATGCTGGGGACTCTCCGGGAGGTACTTGCAGAAGGGAAATGAGCTGAGGGAGAGCCCTGGGCCTCCAAGCTTCCAGAGCCTCTGCTGCCTCCTGGGCCGTGTGCCTGGTGGATGGCTCTCCTTGTCCCTGCTGGCTGCCCCTCCGAGCCTGGACGTGAGCTGCTGAGAGGGGCAGGATTCCAGGCAGATGGAGCCAACGGTCCTCTGCACAAACTGGGCTGGGATTCCAGCAAAACATCCTGCTTTCCCCGCCACCTTCGCTGGACGGCGCCCCGGCCTCCTCGGAGTGGTGCTGGGGCGCGAGGTGCCAGCGAGGGGTTCCCTGCCAAGAGCACGAGTGGCCGACGGGCAGAGAGGATACGTGGGCCTGTGGTCAAGGATCAAGGCTGGACCGACAGCCAAGGTCACACCAAGGTTGGCATAAGGAGTCACTCTTTGCTCATCTCTGTGGTAGGGATAAAAACCCGACTCCCAGGAAAATGATCACGAACAATAATAAAGCCATGATGTGAGCATAAGTGAACTTGTTAAGAAAATTTACTATAATCTGCAAAAATAGTACGAAGAATAGCATTGTTTTACGTTTTTGCAAATTTCCTTAACGTTTGGGCTTAAAATAAAGTACCCGGGTGAAAGGAAGCACACTGAGCCTGGCAGACAGCGTGTGCTCACGGGGCACGGATGTGGCATCCTGGGGGCTCCCTGCCCGGCCCACCTCTGCATCCCCAGCAATGAGCTCGGGAGTTTCTCTGGAAGGGTTTGTGGAACCAGCATTCCGAACGTCTGCGTGGCGCCCGTCTCCAGTTGAAGCAACACCGTGGCAGAGGCCGTGGAGCCGTTGTGGGCTGGGGCCCGTGGGGGCGGGGGGGGGGGAGCAGGGGACCGGCTGGTGGAGGCTGGAGCGGCCCGCCTGCCTGTGGGGCTGCCTGGCAGAGAAGGAAAGCCAGGCGCACTGCCTCCCGGGGGTATGTCCTTCTGAACCCACGTGCTCCCAGGGCCGACCGTCCAATACTTGGGAATTTTGCAAGCCGCTGTTAAGACTGCTGGTGCCGGACGTGCCCTGAGGAGGGAGGGTTTACACCAGGGAAATGGACGGGTGCAACACCCTAGGGCAAGTCAGCAGCCCAGCACGGCCTCCTGCCGAGCTAGGGGCGGAGGTTGAGGGCACGGGTGTGGACTTGGCCGAGCTGGGACTGTACCCCTTCTCCGTGTGGCCCCTACATGGAGTTGGCCCAACAGGGACCTTGCGTGGGGAGCCCAGTGGCTCTAGCTCTCTGTGGGTTTCTTGGTGCAGGAACCTCGTCAGGCTCCCTGGGGGGGGGCAGCTTTGCAGCGACAATGTCCTCCCTGCACTTCCTCGCCGGCCGAGGTCCTCCGGCCTGCGCTGGCCTCCACGCGAGCTCCAGCTGTCCGCCCGCACCCGTGCTTCAGGACGGCTGGCCTGCTTCCTGGGGCAGCTCAAACAACACACATCCTCGTGTTGCAGGGTTGAGGCTGGCAGTCGGGACCGGTGCCCCAGGGCCACGTCCCCGCCGAGGCGCTGGGGGAGGACGTGCCTGCTTTGGCTAGTGGCCGCAGCACTCCACACCTGACGCGTGGCCTACCCTCTGTGTGTGTGTCCGCGTCCAAATTTCCCCTTTTTGTAAGGACACCAGTCACCCTAGCTGAGATCCCAGTGGCCTCATTGTAACTTGATGACCTCTGTAAAGACACCATCTCCAAATAAGGTCCCACTCTGCAAACGCCAACAGATCTCTTTCTGGGGGACACAGCTCAGCTCCCAGCAGACGGCTGGTGATCTCCTGGGACCCCCAAATGCCTTCCTAGCTCTTTGCTCCCCTCTCCCTGCAATGGTTCCCGGGCTCAGTCCCTCCACAGAGCCCCTATCTGCACTTGGCGGTCCCGCTTCCCCAGCTCAGCCCTGGTGTCACCCAGGGTCCCCGTGCCTCGTGCTCTGATCTGGGGCCAGACCCTGCTTCCAGAGCGTGCAACACGGCGAGTGCTCAGTGCACGGAGGGGCACCCGGGAGAGGTGAGCCCGTATCAGCACAGGGTCCTCGGGCTCTAGAGTTTCCGTTCGTTCCCCCTGAGCTTCTGGAGCCAGAGACTCATCGTGCCCGTGTGGTCCAGATTGCACAAGCGGTTGTTGGCTTGTGCCGCCCGTTATAAAGTGTTGAAATGTCTCTGGATCACCTTTGTCATGGAAAGTGTTTGGTCAGCTTCTCTCCAGGAGGAAGCTTTCTCACCGGCCACTTGGAGGGTGGCAGGCGGCCGGGCGTGCGTCTCAGCACTCGTGTGGCAGGGGGTTCCCAAGTCTTCGGAGCCCGGCCACCGGGCGTGACTCACGCCAAACATGCGGTGACACGGGCGGCGCCTGGCGCCCACGGGACCCGCCTATGCTATCACGGCAGCTTCCTGTCTGTCTGTCCTCTCTTTAGGCCTGTGACGCAGGCATGACTTGTGTCCCCACTTCACAAGTGGGAAAACTGAGGCCCAGAGAGCGTGAGCATCTGACCCCATGCCGGGATCCGTGCCCTGGGCACCGCACGGGCCGGCAGCTCCTCAGGATCCTGGTGCCCGTGGCGGGGGGCACCGCCCCCAGGGGCTCCCCGGACACAGGCAGCTGGCACCGCTCCGGGTATACAGTCGGTGCTCAGCCAGTGCTGGTCGGTGTGAATTGGAGGAAGCAGACAGCTCTCGTGGAATACGCTTGTACGCCCCAGAGAAGGAGGAGGGTGTGTGGCTGGGCTCCAACACCCCAAGGCATCGTGACTCGGTCCCAGGCCGGGCTCAGACGGAAAGCTGCGTCCGGCCCGGCTGCCGCCCCACCCCCAAGTCAGGAAGGGGCCCGGCCTTGGTGCCCGATGCGGAGGAGGCCTTGGCCTCTGCACAGGCTGGTCCTCGGGCTTCTGTCCGTCTGTCCGGGGCCCGGCTGAGGGCTGCAGGCACAGAGCAGGCCTTGCCCCAGCCCAGCCCGGCCCACCCCCCAGAGGGTCCTGCCTGCCCAGCCTGGGGAGGTGAGCGGCCTGGCTGCAGCAGCCTGGTGCAGGAACACACATTTCTAGCGGCCAAGGTAGCTGTGACAGGGAGAGCAGGACAGGCCTGGTTCACAGTGAATTCTCCTTGTGTTTCAGCTTGTTCACACCAAAGCATCGCGTCTCAGAAATTCTGAATCTGGAAGCACAAACACAGCTCCGGTAAAGGCAGGGGGGGGTGGGCAGAAGTGGACCCAGCCTCACTGCTGGGGAGCAGAAGTGGGGGCTCTGGGGAGCGAGCGGAGGGGAGGCCCCCCAGGCCCCCCACCGCTGCCAGCCCCCCACCCTTCAGACAAGCACCCTGAAAGTCCCAAACCAGGGTCAGTGGGGTATTAAACCAGGCCCCTGAGATGAAAAGACGCTCCCTTTCCCGTTTTATCTGAGGCCGGAGAGACGGGCAGGCCTTTCAAAAACAGCGTGTGCGGCACGCACGGGTTCCTGGGAAGGGGCAGGCTGCTTCATCCAGGACCAGGTTCTGTGGGGGAGGAGGGCGGCAGGAGCCTAGGGGGCCGGTCCCCCCGCCGCAGGGCCTGGGGAGGTGGGGCCGGGCAGACCCTTCCCGCCTCTCCTGACCGGGGTAGGCCCAGAGGGTCAGGGCGCTTGCCCGCTGAGGACACTTGGTGAGAGCAGGCTTCTCCCTTCCTTGACCCTCGGCCTGTCGGGACAGTCCCCAAAGCACCCTGGTGGGGCGTCCTGGGCCTGGGAAGCAAGGGCTGAGCTGTTGGAAACCTGATCAGCCCGATTGCCTGGCAGGGATTAGCTGGGGAGGGGGGCCGGGGGCCTCTCCTGCAGGTGACCACCCCCAAGTGCCGGGCCCCCTTTGAGCCTGGATTAGTGCAGGCAAATGGATTAGTCTCTGGGGGCCTCAGACGGGAGGACAAGTGCCGGCTGGACAGACTGCCGAGGCCGGGCAGGGAGGGGAGCCGGTCGGAGGTCTAGCACGCGTGACCCTTCCCGGGGCCTGGCACTTTCGGTGGTCCCTGCTCTCAGCCCCACCAGGCCCTGAATCAGCAGGGTGCTTCTCCACCTGCCCCCACCCTGTTCTGATCCCGCCCCTCCCCTTCTTCAGACTGGCTCCCAGCTTGCAGCCCCTCCCTCCGTCCCCCTCCCCCTCCCTCAGGCCCCCTCCCTCAGGCCCCCTCCCTCAGGCCCCCTCCCCCTCAGACCCCCTCCCTCCGTCCCCCTCCCCCTTCTGCAGTCCCACTCCCTCAGGCCCCCTCCCCCTCAGACCCCCTCCCTCCGTCCCCCTCCCCCTTCTGCAGTCCCCCTCCCTCAGGCCCCCTCCCCCTCCCTCAGGGCACCCTCCCCCTCCCTCGGGCCCCCCTTCCCCTCTCTCAGGCCCCCTCCCTCAGGCCCCCTCCCCCTCCCTCAGGCCGCCCTCCCCCGCAATGGAGCCCCTTCTGAGTGAGGCCGACCCACTATAACATCACCCTATTTCACTCTGAAAACAATCGCCACCATTTCCTGTGATCTTAATAGCCTGACGGGTATAGTTTGTGCAGTTTAGCACAAGACCCATCTCTGTCACCCATCATCTATGTATGTCTGTATGCATCTATCTCTCATCTATATCATCTATCACCTAGCTAGCTACCTGTCTCCATCTGGCATCATCTATCATTTCTCCGTCTCTCTCTCTCTATCTCTGTTTCTACTTACCTATCTTCTCCCCCTGGGAACCCCAGTAAGGCAGGGACCTATCTGCCTCCTCTTTGCTAGGCTCCCTGTACCTGGAACAGCCTGTGGAACAGAATAATCACTCAACGAATATTTGTCGCATGGGTGCAGGTGCGGGGGGCGGGTGGGTGGATGGATGGAAGGACGGATGGAGGGGGAGGGGTGTTTGCCAGCTTTCCTGAGACTGCGCGGCGGGGCTAAGACGAGCCATGAGAAGGTTCTGTCAACCCCGGCCGTGGCGGAGAGCGATGCCGACACGTCACCTCGTTCTTGTGACTGTTGGGGCCCGTGGCAGGGAGTTCGAGTTGCAGGATGAGGACAAAGAAACTCTCTTCTCCTTTTCTATTTTCTTAAATTTAATTGTGGGGAAGAAAGAAAGCCTATAACACATAAATGTACCGTCTCGATCGTTTGTAAGCGTGTGGTAGTGTTATCTGTATGCATGCTGTTGTGCAGCTGGTCTCCAGAACGTCCCATCTCCCCACACCGAGACTCTCTCCCTGTTACACACGGACCCCCACCTGCTCCCCCAGCCCCAGCCCCGCCGTCTACTCTGTGTCTGTGAGTCTGATGACCCCGGGACCTCGTGGGAGTGGGTCCCAGTGTGTGTCCTCCCGTGTCCGTGAGACTGACGAACTCGGGACCTCGTGGGAGTGGGTCCCAGTGCGTGTCCTCCCGTGTCTGTGAGACTGACGACCCCGGGACCTCGTGGGAGTGCGTCCCAGTGCGTGTCCTCCCGTGTCTGTGAGACTGACGACCCCGGGACCTCGTGGGAGTGCGTCCCAGTGCGTGTCCTCCCGTGTCCATGAGACGACCCCGGGACCTCGTGGGAGTGGGTCCCAGTGCGTGTCCTCCTCTGTCTGGCTTGTGTCGCTCAGCATCACGTCCTCCGGGCTCGTCCACGTGCTGGCAGGTGTCATTCCTTCCTCCTTACGGTTTAGTGATGCTCCGTTGTATCTAGATGGTACTCTGTCCATGGACCCTAGGGCTGTGCCTGCCTCTCCATTACCGTGAAGAATGCTGCTTTGAACATGAGCATGGAAATATCTCTTTGAGATCTTGCCTTCAGTTTGTTTGCAGATGCACCCGAAAGCAAGATGGCTGGACCCTCGTTTTTGCAAGAAGTGACACCGTTTCCCTGTGGCCGCCCCACCCTCCACTCCCACCGTCGGCACTCCTGCCGACACCTGTTTCCATCTCCTTGATCGTGGCCATCCCAGTCTCCCTGTGGCTCTGCTTTTAGCTTCTCCAGTGAGCAGTGGCCCCGAGCACCGCGTCACGTGCTTGTTGGCCGTTAGTGTGTCTTCTCTGGGGAGGTGCCTGTTCAAGTCCTTCCTCTATTTTAAAATCAGCCTATTTGGTGTTTGCTGACGTGCCTTTGTGGTTCTTGACATATTCGGGCTACTAACCCCTTATCAGATCAATGACTTGCAAATGTTCTCTCCCGTTCTCTGTGTTACTTTTTCACTCTGATGGTGGTTTCCTTTGCCGCGTAGAATTGGAAAATTTTGATGTGGTCCTATTTGTCTGTTTTGTCTCGTTGCCTGTGTTTTTGGTGTGAGAAACTCTGTCTTTCTGTCTGATTGTATCCAGGGCGGCCGAGGATCCTGGTTGTTTTCCCTTCTTCTGGGAGAGAGCTCGTTAATAATCAGACACTTAATTAGTTGGCACATTAGATGTTTCCAAAATATCTTTCTTTCTTTTTTCTTTTTTGATCTTCAGAAAACGTTGATATTCAAAGCAGGCCTTTGCTGCCTGCTCCCTCTAAAGACCTGTTTCGGCCCTTCCAGAGGAGTGAGGACTAAGGCATTGGTGTGGTTCTTCCCAAGGGGAGGGTCGGGCCTGGGCCAGACCTCGAGAGCCCGCACCCCGCCCTGCGGCTGTCTGGTGGGCAAATGGATGGCCTGGGGGTGGTAGGGAGAGCAGCAGAGTAAGGCTCCGGGCCCAGGGGTTTCCACGGGGAGGGGTGGCTTGGCTGTGCAGCCCCCACCTCCACCCCCCACCCCCCACCCCCCACCCCCCACCCCGGGAGCTGCAGACCTGCCTCCTTGCAAAGCGCTAGCCGGCCGTCCGCCCTCTCCCCTACTCCTGCTGGGTTCCAGAAACTCAGACAGCTGGCGCTTCCCCATCTTGGGTCCTGGCACCCCCAGACCCTGAGCGAGGGGGGGGCACTGGGGCCTCGGAGAGTTCTGGGCTCTGGCTGCGTGGAAGGAAAGACACAGCCCCCAAGGGGTGCCGCCCCTCCATGGGGGGGGGGTTCAGGCCGGTCGCCAAAGGGCATGGGGAGGACATGCATGCAGGTCTCGGAGCTCTTGCTGCGTCTCGGATGTGTGGTGCCTACCGTCCTGCACCCCTACCTCGTTCTGTAGCGGCTGGTGCCAGCCAGCCATCGCTCGAGGGCCTCAGGCCGATGCCAGCTGGCCACGGGTCCTGGGGTGGTCACCGGCAGCATGACAGAGACGGGGGCCAATGGCAGCTTCAGAGGGCTCATCTGAGGTGGGACCTGCTTCTTAGTTGTAAATTCTTTATTAAAGCATCACATGCACACGTGCAGAAACGTGCATGTGTCCTAGGCATCCAGTCTCATCATTAAAACAAACAAACAGTTTGTTTTGAGGAGCCGGTCGAGGAACGGTGGTGTGGCCAGCCCCTCCTGCGCCCTCCCTGCAGAAGAGTGCCCTCTGACCTGTGACCCTGGACTAGTTTTGGGAGGCCGGATATTTTTTGTTGGCTTGGAAGTTTTTCTGGAAGCACAACTGGGACACAGCAAAACGTCCCAACCCGAGGCACACTGTGGGCTGACAGCAGCACTGTCGTTCCTTGAAATGTGTTGGCTTTATCGTGGAGGCAGCTCTCCGAGGCGAAACCACGGGAGGAAGAAATCCCAGGAATTAGGCTGTATGTACACGCGTGTGCACACGCACACGTCAAGCCTTTGTACGTCGGGCTCTGTGCCAAGCATGGAGCCTGCTTGCGGTTCTCTCTCCCTCTCTCTTTGCCCCTCTCCCGCTCATGTGCATGCCCGCGCTCTCTCTCTTGCAAAACGAATGAATGAACGTTACAAAGAAAGAACGCAGTCCTCTCCCCCTCACCCCCGTCCCGCCCTAAGCTCTGTGCTGCCGGAGGGCCGTCCTGGGGGGCTTAGCGGCAGACAGGCAGCTCCCAGCTCCCCCAATGTCACAGCGTACAAGAGCTACTCTGGGTGTACTCAGGGGACACTGGCAGGTCCCGCGCTGCCGGGCCGTATGCTCTCCACGATCTGTGCTGGGTGGTGCAGACAGACGGTGGCTGGCACCAGTTATGCCCCTGCCTTCCCTCTGGCTCCTACCCCGTGGTGAGGATCTGGGGGGCAGGCGGCTGGTGAAGACTGAGCTCCCCCACCCCCAGCTCCTGTCCCATCAGCGCGGAGCCTCCATGCAGGGGAGGGGCAGAGAGAGCTTCAAAGACTGCCAACGCCTTCCCGTTGCCAACAGGCCTGACTTTATTGGATCACACTGGATTAATTCACGCTCCAGGGCGCTGTTGAAATCAATAGAGCCATCAGCTGGCAGCAGATTGGTGTGATATCTATAGAGGCAGACGAGGCAGAGATTCAGTGGGAGATCATGGAAAAAGGCAATCAAAGGGGACCGAGCTGACTCTGGAGTTGTCCTTGGTGGGTCGGACCCCGTATGTCCTTGGTGGTCTGTTGGTCCTGTGCGTCCTTGGTGGTCTTTTGGACCCTGTGCATCCTTGGTGGTCCATTGGACTCTGTGCGTCCTTGGTGGTCTGTTGATCCTGTGTATCCTTGGTGGTAAGTTGACCCTGTGCATCCTTGGTGGTCTTTTGGACCCTGTGTATCCTTGGTGGTCCATTGGACTCTGTGCGTCCTTGGTGGTCTGTTGATCCTGTGTATCCTTGGTGGTAAGTTGACCCTGTGCGTCCTTGGTGGTCTTTTGGACCCTGTGTATCCTTGGTGGTCCATTGGACTCTGTGCGTCCTTGGTGGTCTGTTGATCCTGTGTATCCTTGGTGGTAAGTTGACCCTGTGTGTCCTTGGTGGTCTTTTGGACCCTGTGCATCCTTGGTGGGTTGGACCCCATGCATCCTTGGTGGTCTGTTGGACCCTGTGCGTCCTTGGTGGTCTTTTGGACCCCATGCGTCCTTGGTGGTCCATCGGACCCTGTGTGTCCTTGGTGGTCCATCAGACCCTGTGCGTCCTTGATGGTCTGTTGGACCCTGTGCGTCCTTGGTGGTCATCAAAACCTGTGCATCCTTGGTGGTCGGTTGACCCTGTGCTACCCAAACTGCTTCCTCTGAGGAGGGACGGGGAGGGGCCAGTACTGCAGTCAACAGGCAAAGACTTTAAAGAAACAACGGCAAATATGTTCAAGGAAGGAGGCCGTGTTGAGAGATGTAGAGGGAGGCGCAGTGACAGTGACTCATGACATAGAGACCATCTGCAAAGTGGTAAAAAGCACGAAAAGAACCAAATGGAAATCCTGGAGTTGGAGTATAATAACCAACATGAAAAATTCACTAGAGAGGCTCAACAGTAGATTTAAGCTAGCAGAAGAAAGACCCGATGAACTTGAAGAGAGCATGACAGAGACTGTGAAACCCAAAGAAAACAAGAAACAAAATAGCGAAGAAAAGGAACAGCTGCAAGGAGACGAGTGGGACCCCATCAGGCACAAGAGTACATATGTGATGGGGGTATTAAGAGAGGGAAGATATTTGAGGAAATAATGGCTGGAAAGTTCCCAAAGTTCACAAGTAACAATGATCTACATCCAAGAAGCTCAACAAACTGCAAGTAGGAAAAAATGCAAAAGTACAAAATACGAAACACATAGCAGACAGATCACAGCCAAAGTGTGGGACTGGGAAAGCAGTGAGGGAGAAAGGACTCAGCGTGGACAAGAGGGCCTGCTGGCTTCTCCTTGGAAACCGTGGCGGTTCGACGCGGTGGGCGCTGGGTGCAAAGCGTTCAAAGAAGAGGAACCGTTAGCCAAGAATTCCGTATCTGGCAAAACAGGTTTTCAGAAAGGAAGGTGAGATACAGCTATTGCTAGGAAAACAAGCAAACCAAAACAAGGAACAAAGTTATTGCTGGCAGAGAAACGCTCACTTTGTTTTCCCGGCTGAAAGGGAGTGACACTAGACAGTAATTCCAGCCGACACTGGGATGCAAAGGGTGACCCTGGGTGCGATTATAAGAGACACTCCAATTCCACATGCATTCTCCTTGCATCTCTTACCCGATTTAAAAAGCAATTGCGTACAGCAATGTCTCTAACATTTTCTGTTGGATCTACAACATAGAGAAATGTCATGTATTTGACAATAACAACACAGAGGAGGGGTGGGAATGAAGGTACACTGGAGACAGCAGATGGCACCGAGGGGTAACTGGAGTCCGCAGATGAGACAAAGAGGAGGGGGCGTGGTCAGTAAAGCCACGAGGTCATATAAAGCATCGATTACAGCTTGCACTGTTAGGTGCAGGAGAGCGGGGACAGAGCTACACAGGAGAACTTCCGTGTCTTCCCGGAGGCAGGTTGGTATCTCCGGAAACAGAGTCTGCTAAATTGTGTATCATCAGCCCTAGAGCAGCTGCTAACAAATTAACTTCAAATATAGATGCCTGGCTGCAAATGATCAAAGGAATGTAAATGACGCACTACGAAGTGTGCACTAGATACAAAGGGAGGCGGAGAAGGAGGAGCCGAAGCAGGAACCGCAGTGAGACGCACGGAAAACAAAAGGAGGATGTCCCACGTACAGCCAGCCATATCGATCACAGCATTAAATACGAATGGATTAGATTAGACTGAAGGCAGACACTGTCAAACTGGATTTTAGAGACGAAGGTCCAACCGTGTGCTATCGGAAGGTGATATGCCTCACAAACAGCAAGCGTGAAAGATCACGGTGGTTTTACTGGTATCTTAATATCCAACAAGATACCCTTGGGCCCAAACCCATTACTAGAAGCAAAGCCTGAAATCCTTACTATCTGGCCGCTTATGGAGAAAGCTGGCTAGTCCCTGCGGTGAATGCCTATGTGAGAAAGAAAAGACTGGTCTCAACTCGACATTACTGAGCTCTGAAACGAAGAGCAAAGTAAACACAAAGAAAGCAAAAAGAGGGAGCATGATAAAGATTAGCACAAAGTGAATGGCATGGAAAATACACAAAAAACCAGGAGAAAACAGATTGAGTCCACAAGCTGGTTCTTTGAGACGATGAATAGACTTGGCACACACCTCGGTGGACTGGTCAGAAGGAAAAAGGGAGAAGACACAGACAACCAGGGTCAGGAGCGAAGGAGGTGACACGATGGTGGGAAAAAATCAGATAACAGAATAATAATGAACCATTTTATGGCAGTAAGTTCAACGTCTTAGGTGAAAAGGACAAATGCCGTGAAGGACACGAACTACCAAATCTCGCTCGAGGAGAAATACGTAACTGAATAGCTCTCTGTCTGTTCAGGACGCTGAACTTACAGTTAGAACCTTAAATCCCTGTGAGATTGCAGGGGACCCAGAACCGCCCAGATGGCTGCAAGGAGTAAGAGCGAGGTTGGAGGCTTACATTCGATGATTTCAAGATTCATCATGACCTACAGTAATCAAGACAGTGTAATATTTGTGTCAACATAGACAGAGAGGGGGCGCTTGGGTGGCTCGGTTGGTTAAGCGTCCAACATCAGCTCAGGTCATGATCTCACGGTTTGTGAATTCAAGCCTTGCATCAAGCTCTGTGCTGACAGCTCAGAGCCTGGACCCTGCTTCGGATTCTGTGGCCCGCCCTCCCTCCCCCCCCCGCCCACCTCGCTCACTCGCTCTCTCTCAAAAATAAACTTTAAAAAATTTTTAGAAAGATAGAAAAACAGAGGAATGAGCAGAGTAGAGTCCAGAAACAGACCCTGCACACGTGGACATCCAGTTATCAACAAGGGAACTGAGACAATTCCATGGAGAATGGATAGTCTTTTTAGACAATGGTGCTGGAGTGAGTACATTCCTCTTATCATGTGTCTGTGTCCATCCATCCATCCATTCATCCATCCATCCATCCATCCGTCCATCTGTCTGTCTGTATCCATCCATCCATTTGTCCATCTATCTATCTGTATCCATCCACCCATCTGTCTATCCATCTGTCTGAATCCATCCATCCATCCATCCGTCTATCATCTGTCTGTCTGTCTTCCTACCATCTCTCCTCCCATCCATCACTTACCTGACTATAAAACTTTGATCTGTGCATTTCAGCTATACAAATATTAATTCAATATAGATCGAAGACCTAAATATAAAGTCAAAAACTATGAAAGTCCTAGAGGAACGGCTTTGTGACCTTGGGTTAGGCAAAGATTGTTTAGATATGACACCCAAATCGTAATCTTTGGTAAGAAAAAGTTGACTTTATAAAAAATTGAATTTCTGACAAGTAAAAACCTTCTGTTTTCTTTAAAAAATTTTTTTTAAACATTTATTTATTTTTGAGACAGAGAGAGACAAAGCATGAACGGGGGAGGGTCAGAGAGAGAGGGAGACACAGAGTCTGAAACAGGCTCTGAGCTGTCAGCACAGAGCCCGACGCGGTGCTCGAACTCACGGACCGCGAGATCATGACCTGAGCTAAAGTCAGATGCTTAACTGACTGAGCCACCCAGGTGCTCCAAACCTTCTGTTTGCTAAGACACTGTTGAGAGGAAGAGAAGAAACTACAGCCTGGAGCAGGATCTTGGCAAACCACATGTCTGGTAGAGGACTTGTATCCAGAGTATATAAAACTTCTCAAAACTCAATGATAAAAATATAAACAACCCAAGAAGAAAAGAAGGTCTATAAGAATGAGATGCACAGGTGGCAAATAAGCACATGGAAAGATACTCAACCTCAGTGGCCATTTGGGAAATAAAAAGTAGAGGTGACAGACAGACCCCACGTTTATGAGAATGGCTAAAATTTAAAAGACTGATGATACCAAGTGTTGACGAGGATGTGGAGGAACTGGGTGTCTTATATATTATTGGTGGGAAGGTTTAAAAATTTTTTTGAATATTTATTTATTTTTGAGACAGAGAGAGACAGAGCATGAATGGAGGAGGGTCAGAGAGAGAGGGAGACACAGGATCCGAAGCAGGCTCCGGGCTCTGAGCTGTCAGCACAGAGCCCGACGTGGGGCTTGAACTCATAGACCGTGAGATCATGACCTGAGCCAATGTCGGAAGCTCAACCGACTGAGAGGTGGGAAGGTTTTAAAAACACTTTGGAAAACAGTCTGGCAGTTTTTGCAAAGCTTAACCCTACACCTGCCACATGGTTCAGCTATTTGCCCGAGAGAAAGGACGGCATACATTCCTACGAGAAGACTTGTGCGTGCACAGGGGTGCCTGGGCGGCTCCGTCGGTTGAACGGCTGACCCTTGAGTTAGGGTCAGGTCATGATCTCGTGGTCGCAAGGTTGAGGCCCGTGTCAGGCTCTGTGCTGGGCAGGGAGCCTACTTGGGATTCACTCTCCCTCTCCTTCTATCTCTCTCCCAATCATGTGCTCTCTGTCTCTAAAATTAAAAAATAAAATAAAAAAAGACTTGTGCAGAAATGTTCACAGCAACTGTATTTGTGACAGTCCCAGTAACCCGGGTCTCTACCGGCGGGTGAATATGGAAAATGTGCTAACACGGCCATGTCACGGAATAGTACTCAGCAGCATGAAAGGAAAGACACATGCCAGCACACGGACGAATCTCTAAGTGATTATGTTGAGTGAAAGAAGGCAGAAAGATTTCAAATTCTATGATTCTGTTTGTACAAAACTCTAGGAAATTCAAACTTAGGCCACGTTGAGGTGATGGATGTGCTCATTCTTGTATTGTGGGGATGGTTTCACAGACACGTGTTTGTACAAATAATATGCATGCCTAACGTGTCACTTATCAATTTTATACTTTAAACATGTGCGGTTTATTGGATGATAATTGTAATTCAACAAAGTTCTCATCTTTGAGAGAGAGAGAGCAAGTGGGGGGAGAGGCAGAGAGAGAGGGAGACGCAGAATCCGAAGCAGGCTCCAGGCTTTGGGCTGTCAGCACAGAGCCCAACACGGGGCTCGAACCCATAAACCAGGAGATCATGACCTGAGCCAAAGTCAGACGCTTAACCGACTGAGCCATCCAGGCGCCCCAAGAAAGCTGTTTTTGAAAGAGCTAATAAATACTTACAACACATCCCTTCTGAATTATTTTACTATATTTAGTTACCACATCAATTACTTATTTTTATGTCACTGACCGGCACGGCTGTGCTCCAGTAAAGCTCCTGACAAGATGGGTGTAAGTCCGGCTCTGGTCCCGGCCACGGCTCACAGCCACCATCGCTGCGTGGAGGAACCCCATCTAGCACACCTGCAGGGGGAAGGAGCCTCCGTCCCAAGTCTGCCCTCAGTGACGTCCCTGGTAGCTTGAGGCCAGCTGTGTTGGGAGTGGGCACCATTTCTCCCCGGGTGCTGGCCTGCCCGGCTCTGCCTGGGGGTCTGGGGAGAGGTTCTGTGAGGGGGCAGGGGCCTGGCGGAGTCAGTCTGTGATGGGGACACCGGAGCAGAGCCTGGGGCCAGCGCCCAGCCGGGCTGCGCGGGGACTGTCCCCCGGGGGCCCCCACACTGCACAGCACGTGTCACCCTCAGCGGCCCTTCCCGAGCCTCAGTTTCTCCTTCCCAGCTCCCTTGGGGAGGTACGCCCTCCCCCCGCGCACAGCGGTGACCGTGAGCCCGTGGAATTCGGGGTAGGGTCCAGCTGGAGACCTCCTAGTCTTCCTGCCCACGTGGGACACACAGTCGTCTCCTGCTCGGAGAGAAGGTGGAGCGCGGGGGGCTTCTGGCCACCAAGCCAAGGGGGACACGCTGTGGGAAGGGAAGCCAGTGCCCCGAGGCCACGCGTGGCTCGGACCTGCCCCTCCCCGTTGTCGCTCCAGTGCCTCCGTCCTGGTGGCTCAGGTGCACGGCCACCTCCTCGTCTGGCCCTGGGAGAGCAGTGGCCCTGAGAGGCAGGTCAGAGCCCACGGGCTGGCAGCACGGGCATAGCCCCTCGGAGCGCTGAGCTGAGGTGGCCACACAGCCCACAGGTGTCCCGCCCTCCACCTGGGCCCCTGGTGGGGACGGGCTATCACACACACACATTCCACAGCGACGGGCTTCCCGAGAGAAGAACCTGTCCTTACTTGGGATGGCGGCTGTAAGCCTGTCCTTGGTCAGAAGGTCGGCCCTGAGCCGCCCCGGGGCCTGCTCTTCGCCGGCACCTGCCACCCGGCCCCAGGGTGGGTGTGGCCCTTACCCCAGGGACGGGAGGCCCCACCATGGACCAGAGCTTGCCTTCAGAAGCCCCACCCGGAGTGCGGAGTGTGGGGAGCCTCGCTCTGGTCAGCTGTGCCCAGTGCCCCCAGCGCCCCCCAGCTCTACACCCAGGCTGGACCCCACTCCCAGGGGACTACCTTCGCCTTGGGCAGGCATCATTGCCCAGTGGCCGTCATGCCCCAGCTGCAGGCCTTTCGGCGGCCCCTCCCCGCCCACACCCAAAGCGCACCTCCTTGAGTTGACATTCAGGGCTTCTCCTGACCTGCCCACCACTGCCCTTCCGCTCTCCTGTGCTCCGGGCCCTGAGCTGCCAGCCACTTCCTGCTCCCAGCCCACTTTGTTGCCTCCGTGGGGTCCTCTCCTCCAGGAAACCCCCTGTAACACCTCTGTGGAAGCAAGCTGGCCCTCCCCCTGACTCCTCGAGTCCCCCGGCCCATGCTGGTGGGGGGTACTGGTCGCCTGACTCGGTGCCAGCTGCAGCTGGGACAGCAACCCCCTGAGTCCCGTGAGCGGTGGGGCCAGGCCTCCACACCCCTCTCTGCGGCCAGCTGGGACAGGGGCTCAGACCTTGGCCTTGCCGCAGGATTCTATCTTTAACTGCTGGACAGCCAATTCCTCTCTATTTTGAGAGGAAAAAAATTCCACTCTGAAGTCTGGTTCAAAAAGTCCTCGCCCAGTGAGGCCAGTTCCCTGGAGGGACCGCTGGCCTTTGCCGTGGTCCCCAAGAAGAGGGGGCTGGGAGAAGCAGGCAAGCGGGAGACGGGGTGAGGGAGGAGGGGAGGCGGGGGAGGGAAGGAGGGGCCCGGGCTGAACTCAGAGGGCACCGCGGCCGGCCCACCGCCGCCTCCTCTCTGCTCCAGCCACAACCGACTTTTTATCATCACACCGTGGTTTGGACTGTTTGGCACTTCATATAAATAGAACGAGGCAGCGTGTCCTTGTGTCTGGTTCCCATCACTCGGTCTGATGTTTATGAAATCCATCCACGTGCCGCTGCCTTCATTCATTACCACTTCTGCGTGGGCTCGGCCGTAGGAAACGCCCACCTCTACGGCTTACGGGCCGGGTCGTCTTTGGTGCGACGCCTGAATCATCTCCGTGCGCGTACTTTGGATGGACACAGGCACCCACGCGTTCCCGTGGGAAACGCGGCGTCCTCCTGTGTTCTCCCCTCGGCCGCGGGGCCGCTGCTGGTGCTCTGTGGGGGCTGCAGGCGCCCCCCCAATGGCGTGGGGCTTCCCCCCAGCCTCACCAACATCTGTTTTTATTTGAACCCTTCTGGTGAGGACAGAGTGGCCTCGTTGTCGTTTCCCAGAGATTGTAAAAGGTTAATAGACGTCCTTTTTTTAGAGCAGGTTTAGGGTCATAGAAAAGTTGAACAGGAAGTACGGAGTTCCCACCCCACCACACACAGGTGGTTTCCCTGGTTGTTAACGTCGGACGTTCTTAACGGGCACGACTGACGAACGGATATCGCCCTGTTCTTGTTAGCTGAGCCGGCACTTTACATAGGGGCTGTCTCTGACGTCCAGTTCTGCGGGTTCTGGCAAACGCACGGTGTCACGTGTCCTCCCTGACAGCCCCCGGGAGCACCGGTCCGGCCCGGCCTCCATCCTCTCCCACCCTGACGGCGTGCTCTATCTACCGTATCCGTCCGTAGGCTCGCCTTGCGCCGAGCGCCCCTTCGAAATGCAAATCAGACCATGTCACTCCCCCTGCTACGAACCACCCATTCATTCATTTGTGCGTCCAACAATATTTATCTGGCGCCCTATGTTTATCCGGCCTGGCGCTTCCCCAGGGTTATAAGACGGCCAAGATTTGGTCCCTGCTCCCAAGAAACTCACTGGCCGGTGGGAGAAGCCGCAGGCCGTGTCGGGTGTGGAGAGGCAGGCTAACGTGGGGAAGGAGGGAGACCATGTACACAAGTGGCCAGGGCGTGAGCGGGGCCTCTGGGAGGAGAATGACAAGTGCTAAAGCCCCAAGGTGGCCTGGAGCTAGAGGTGTCCAGGAGGCGACACGGGCCGGCACGGCAGCCCCGTATGGCAAGGGGGGGGGTGGGTCAGAGAGGTGTAAGCTTGGGGGGCTCAGGTTTGCTGTAAGTCTAGCCCTGGGGTCCTCTCCCAGGCTGTGCACCGTGCCTCACACAACGCCCCAGACCGCGGTCCTCCAGGACGGCAGGGCCCCGTCCGTCTGGGCCACCGCAGCGAGCCGTGCCCGGAATGGTGCGTTCGGTGAAGGCCTGTTAGAGCGGGAAGAAGGGACCCACAATTATGGGCAGGGCCTCGGGGGTGCTGCTGGTATGAACTGCCCGAGACTCACCCGCCCAGAAGCCAACACTTGGGGGCAGCGAACCCGGGGCTCAGCCCCAGGCAGGCGGCCTTGCGTGTGAGGGAGGAGATGCGCTGTTCCAATGCCACTGCTGCGTAACGAGCATCCCGCAACGAGCGGCCTGAAGAGCCCCCTGTCTGCCGTGCCGGCTCCCTTCAACGCAGATCCGGCCCAGGATCCGGCCCGGGATCCTGTGGTCGGTGCGGCTCCCTGCAGGGATGGCTTTTTGAAAGGGATCCAGGACGAGGAAACTCCAGAGGGCCTGAGGCCGCCTCCTTGGGGCATCGTGGGTGTTCTTTTCTGTGACATCTCAAACGGGGCTGGTAGCCGACTCTGGCCTTCCTTGGTGGGCGGGGGAGGGGGGGAAGCGGGGCAGACATAGCTGTCACTTCCTCGGGGACATGGATCCAGAGTCCCTACCCTGCAGCCAAGGGACTGGAAGAGAGGGGGGGCCCAGTGACAAATCTCCCTCTCAATTTCTGACGCCCTCCTAGCCTCCCAGGTCTCTGTCCATTCTACACCCAGGATGGGACCAGTGAGCAGGGGAGGGCTCTGGAGGGAGGCTGGGGTCTCCTTGCAAGCTTGAGTGGGGCAGGATGAATCCCAGCCCCAGCGAATGGTTTCTGGAAGGTCAGGGCTACGAGTAACTGTTCCAGTCCCAGGTCAAAGCGCGGGCCGTGTCCTGAGCTCTGAGCCGAGAACCGCGGGCCCGTGATTCCTGCTCCTAAGGACCTGGTCCCAGGAGCTGCCCAGCCCAGCGGCAGCAGTGATCAGAGAACCCACCTTCCCTGTGTCCTTGAAGGTGGCCCCTCTTCCTCACCTTTTCCTCCCCCACCCCAGGCCTCCTGTGAGCTGGGGGGCTCCCTTCCCTGGTCTCTGTCCCAGCCCTTTGTCATGGAGATCCATTGGCCTTCACAAAGTCCTGCCAGCAGGACCCAGGACTCAGGCCTTGCTGCCCGCCTAAGAGGCTGTTCCAGGCCTATGTGGGCTGGGGTGGGACAGGGGGCCTCAGTGATCATTAGTGTGAGCGATTGGTAGCACACTCAGGGATGACACAGGTTCCCCTAAGCCACCACCCACTGGGGCAAACCTTCGTGTTCTGCCATAGCGCGTACGTCACAGTCCGAGGGCATCTCGCCCGGCCTGCTGAGAGGGCAGCAGCCAGCCCTTGTCAGGGACGCTGAGCCACGGCCCTCTGGTGTGGCATCCTAACCTCCACGTTCCCACGAGCGGCCAGATGCCCTGCCTGCCGGGGAACACTGCCCGTCCGTCTGCTGCCGAGCCGGGGCCTCTCGTGAAAGGGGGGTGCTCCCTCCTGCCCAGGTCCGTGGGCCTGCTCTGCCCTCTGTCCCCACCGTGGTGGCACCGTGTGTGTCCAGGGCAAGGCTCAGCCACTCTGACTGCGTTGGGAGCTGGAATCCAGTTAAGGACAATGAGCTCCCTCCCAGGCTCAGGACTGGAAACCACAGGGCAGGGCAAAGCCTGGACTTGAGCCCCCGTTGACGTGGGGCCCATCAGCGCTCCAGCGTCTGTGTCTGTGAACTGGGACTATTTCTCCCCCTGGGGCGGCCATCGTGTCAATGCCCGGGCTGCACCTGGAGCGTAGTAAGTGCTCAAAAATGATGACTCTTCGTTTGTTTGTGTCTGGCGTTTTCTTCATTATCCATGACATTTGCGGCCGTCTGAGATGGTTTCCAACCTTGGGAACCATACTGAATACCTACCGAGCTGAGAAATGTCCCTCTGACCCTGACTTGCCGAGGGTCCTCGTTAGGGATGGGTGATGGCTTTTGTCAGATGCACTTTCTGTGTAGCTTGATAGGGTCACGTTATCTTTCTTTTCAGCTTGTTGATGTGGTGAATCCTTTCTCTGATTTCTAAGCGTTGAACCAGCCTGGAGTACTTGGGATGAACCCCACTTGGTCATGTATAGCATTCTTTCTATGCCTCATTTGACTTGGTTTGCTTATATTTTGCAGCGGATTTTTGCAATGTGTTCAGGAGAGATAGCGCTTAATAGTGGTTTTTGTTTTTTGGGTTCTTTTGTCTTTGTCTTGTGTTGGTATCAGGATAACACCAGCTTCATAACATGGGTTGAAGAGCCTTTCCTCTTCCTCCATGTTCTAGAAGAAATTATGTAAACTTGTGCTGCTCTTTCTTTCTTTCTTTCTTTTGTATTTTATTTAAGTTTATTTATTTTGAGAGAGAGAGGGAGAGACGGAGCGGGGGAAGGACAGAGAGGGAGGGAGACACAGAATCGGAGCAGGCTCCAGGCTCCGAGCTGCCAGCACAGAGCCCGACGCGGGGCTTGAACCCACGAACCTTGAGATCATGACCTGAGCTGAAGTCGGACGCTCTACCGACTGAGCCACCCAGGCGCCCCTCTTTCTTTAAATGTTTAGTAGAATTCTCCAGTAGAATCATCAGACCCAGGAGATGCCTGTCTTAAGAGCTTTTGAAATGTTTAGTAGAATTCTCCAGTAGAATCATCAGATCCGGGAGATTCCTGTTTTAGGAACTTTTGAGATGTTTAGTAGAATTCTCCAGTGGAATCATCAGATCCGGGAGATGCCTGTTTTAGGAACTTTTGAACTATGGATCCAGTTTCCCTTGGTTATGGGACTGCTGGATTCACCTCTTCCGTCTCGGTTGAGTATTGACGGCTAGCGCTTATCGATGGTCTGCTCCTTCTGGGGTGCAGAACTCACGAGCAGTGACGTGACTCACCGCCCTCTCTCGTCCTGGCGAGGCCGCGGGAGCCGGTGACGGGCCCTGGCCGACCCGGGAGCGGAGGCTCTGCCCTGTCTCTTCCATTTTTGTCAGCTTCCCCGTCTTCCTCGCCGACCTCCGCCCCACCCCGTGGCTGCTCTTGAGCCTCTGACTGTCCTCGTGTCAGGCTTCTTGCAGGGGGGTCCGCGGGGGCCTGGGGATCCTGTCTGGGGGGGTACGCAGCACTGTGACTCTCCCTCCGAGCACTGCCCTGTCCAGACCACCCAACACACATTGTGCTTTCGTCACCGCTCACACCGTGGGTTCCTGTCTTTGACCAGATGTGATGAGTTTGCACTCAGTACTCACTTGAACATCTTCTACCTGCGTACGCTTTCCGGAAACTGGTGGGTCCCTGCGATCGCTCCCCTGGTCCCGGGGGTCTGTTGCGTTTTCCTGGGTCTGCGTGGTCTCTGTGGCTCACGTGGGGCTCTTTCTGTTGACTTGTCTCCAGACGCACAGGCTGTGTCCTCCTCGTCTCCTCTTTGTTACTCAGCCCGTCTGCTGAGTTTTTGCTTCTGTTGCTACGCTTCTCAGTTCCGTCGTTTCCGTTTGGTCCTTTCATATAATTTCCATTCCTTTGCTGGGGTTTTCTATGTTTTCATTTGCTCCAGGAGGACTGGTAAGTGCTTTCCCGTAGCGTTCCCACGTGGCCACGCCGAAACCCTCGCCAGAAAGTTCCGGCATCTTGTCCCTCTTGGTGTTGCTTGCAGCTACGTGTCTTCTCATCTGGGCTGTGATTCTCGGTTGCACCCTGCACGTTGTGGCTGAGTCTTTTTAAACATTTCACCGTAGCCTGCTGCTGCCCTGTCCAGGGTTATCACGCGGTCCGGGCCCATGCCGTGGCTGAACTTGATGACGTCTCAGTTTTCAGAGCGTTTGTGGTGTTATTCAGATTTCCTCGGTTTATCTGGGGCCTCTGGGGCATCCTGGGCCTTCCTGAGGTGAGGGGCTTCCCCACGCCCCGCTGTGTCTCTGGGCAGGGAGCTGCCGGGCCGGTTGCTGATGTGGGGATCCCCTTGCTGGGGCCCCCTAGTGTGTCTTCGTGGGAAGGGATCTGGCCTGAGGGGACAGGGGTCTTTCCAGGGTGGGAGCACTGGGCTCCAGCTGAGGTGCTATGAACACTTTCCTTCTGGTTGGACATCAGGAGGTGCCGGGCTGTGGCCCCTGGGTCCCGTTGGCGGGGCATGGGAAGGCACCCAGTCTGTACCGCCTCTCCAGTCCTGGGGTTCCTGACCACCCTGCCCAGGTCCCATCTGGAACTCTCCTTTCGTTGCCTTTTTTATTTCCTGGGTTTGCACCTGTGCTCCGTGGAAAGGAGCTGGCAGCTCTCAGGCGTCTTCTTGGGCCCACGTCTCCCGACGTCCTTCTGGAAGAGGACCCTGGCAGGTCTCTTGGCTTTGCTTTAGCACCCTCCCCTGTCAGGGTCCCTGCGCCACCGGGCTGTTCAGAGGCAAGGTCCATGAGTGCGCAAGGCCTGAAAAGCACGGGAGGCTCAGGGGCCCCGAGAGGTGGCCTCTGATGCCATCTACCAGGCTCCTGCAAACCTTGTCCTCCCGTGACTTGCACGTCTCACAGGAAACTCCCGGGGTGGGAACCACGGCAGCTCTGAGCCGACGCGGTGGCCACAGGGTCACTCTGAGCTGGAGAGGAGTGAGGAGAGGCCTCCTGCTGCCTGGGGAAGCCTGGCCTTCATTCGGCTCGGTGGGTGGTGCAAAGCGGGGCCGGGGGGGGGGGGGGGGGGGGGGGGGGGTGGGGCAAGGAGAACTTGGAGGGTCCACATGGGAGTTGGAGGTTCCGGTGTAGTGAGTGCAGCCGGATGCTGGGATGGGCTCTGCACGGAGCAGCCCCCGCCTTCCTGCCTGTGCTGCCCTCCCGTGGCCCAGAGCCCCCGCCTCCCCAGGGGCTGAGGGAACCCCCTGTAGGGCTGTGGAGGTTAACACCCCACGAGCCATGTTGCTGGTGGGCCCAGGGACACGGGTGAATTCCTCTCTACCTGTCGGCGGGTGAGGCCAGGGCTCCGACGGGGCTGATAATAGGCTGTTTTCTGGGGGAAGCTGTTTCTCACCCAGGAACTAGCCACCTGTCTCTCCTCCTCCCCTTGTCTTGCTGCCCTGGGGCTGTGCCCACAATAAAGCTTGTGCCTGTGGGCTTTGCCCTGAGATCTGCGATCCAGGAAAGCCGGGTTCCTCTGACCTGTCTCGGTTTTCCTAAGGCTGGGGCGTCCTGAGAAACAGAAGCCCCCCCCGCCTCCCGCTTTGCTGCCTTTGTACCATCAGATTCATGTGTTGGAGCCCTAACCTCAATGCCTCAGAATGTGGCCTTATTCGTAAATAAGGTCATTGCAGATGTGATTAGTGAAGACAAGGTCATGCTGGAGTGGGGTGGGTCCTAGTTCAACATGACCGTGTCCTCATAAAAGGGGGATTTGGACACAGACGTGCACGCAGGGAGAGCGCAGTGTGATGAAGGACCAAGGGGTCAGGAGGAAGCGTCCACAGCCGAGGAACCCTAAGGACGGCGAAGCCTGGGGGGTGAGGGGAGTGGCCTGGAACAGCTTCTCCCTCAGAGCCCCCGGGAGGAGCCTGGCCTCCATTGGGGACCCCCCTCCCAGAGCTGGGAGGGTGTGCATTTCTGTTGTCACAGCCACCCCAGGACATGATGTGGGCTTCTCATGTCACGTAGACCCCAGCTGCCTGCTCTCAAGGCAGGCCTGGCACCAGAGTGCCAGGACGGGGGCCTGGGGGGCCTCTCACCGAGGGCTGAAGGGCCTTGAACTGACATCCAGTGCCTGGAAAGCCACTCGTGGCAGCTTGGTCAGAAACTCACTCAGAGGCTGGCCTGTGGGGCACATCCCCACCAACACCTCCCGCGGGTCCCAAGACGCTGTGACTTACAGCGAGGACGGCGTCTCACCCACGCTTTCTGACGATGCTTGTTTCTGTGCAGCGTCCATGACCCAGGCTGCCAGCCAGCAGGGAGGTGCCACCCGCAAGGCTGGGGGCTCCTGCAGGGTCGCCGGCCTGGCCTCTACTTCCTCTGCCCTCGGCAGTGGCCGGGGCAGCGTGGGACCCACGTGCCCTCCCCCCAAGTGGTGGCCGGGGAGGAGGCTGCATCTCTTGGAGCCCAGGCTCCCGCCCAAGTCTTCACTTTGCCAGGAACTAGAGCCAGGTCTTGGGTGGGTCACTTTCCCTCAACTTCACAGACCAGGAAAGTCAAGGTCAAAGTGTACCGCCCCAAGCCCTGGGGCTGCGGCCAGAGTGATGACCGCCTTTGGGTACCTCCTCTTCAAGGGGTGGCTGTTACCACGTGACAGATTAGGGACCAGCTCAGAGGTGCCAGCACAGGACAGGGCAGGTGACAGCAGGGACATGAGCAGAACCAAGCAAGAAGCATCTGTGGCATGAGTCCGCCCATGCAGAGGTCCTGTGGGCCCCCTTAGGGCCCTTCCCGGCCCCAGCCCAGTGTCCCTGCACCTGAGGGAGGGCAGGGACAGTCGGCCTCATCACCTGTGCTGTCTGGTGGGCTTCCAGGAGGCGGAGTCTCCCCTGAGGCCCAGTTTGTAGTGTCCAGAGGCTGGGCTGGGGGCACAGACTGGGGCAGCAGCCTCGGTCAGGGGAACCAGAGCCTGCCTGAGGCTTCATTACAAATGGACGTTCTCCCCGTGACCAAGGCCCCACGGGTGGCCCACGTGGAGACCTTGGGGAAGGGGCCTGCATGGCCGGGGTCGGGGACTCGCACGGGGGCTGGCCAAGGGCTTGCTGTTTCAGAAGTGGACATCCGCCTCAGGCTTGGGGTCCTGGTGGAGGGAAGGGTGGCCCGAGGGCTGGACTGGTGGGGAGGTAGGGGGCTTCTGTCTCCCGGCCGTGCCATTTCAGGATGGGTGTGGGGACCTCGCAGGGGCCGCGTGGGACCCCGGAGTCACTCTTCTTGTCCCCACAAAGCATGTTGGTGTCTTACCCTGGTGCATTCTTAAGGATTTCTTGACCGGAAAATAAACGGTCGTAATGACGGTAATTTGTGCTGCTTATTATCTCTTCCGTTCCAGGCAGTGTGCACGTCCTTGCTAATTTTACCTGATGAATTTACGAGGTGATGTTGTTATCCACCCATTTCGCAGATGAAAAACTGAGGCTCAGAGAAGGTGAGTCACTGGCCCCACATCTCAGACCCAGTGAGTCTTTGACTCTGAGAAGAGCTGTTAGTGGTCTGCTGAACGCGGCCTGCAGTGGGTGCCCTTGGTGGGAGAGGGGCCGGGAGCCTTCCTCTGACTGTGATGAGCCCCTCCCCGGACCCCCTTTTCCTCTGCCTCTGCTGGAGGTGGAGGCCGAACCCCACCCCCTGGCCCACGTGGGCCGAAGGCCGCACGCCCACGATCCCCGCGGAGCCGGGACATCGGAGGAGGCCCGGTCGGTCCACTCTGGCCCCTTCGGGACTGCTCTCGGCCTCACTCTCCTTATCCAGGCCGACCGTGGTGCTGGGTCAGAGATGGCCCCCAGCCCCTCCTGTGACGGGGTGGGGGGGACCCGACTTGGAGCCCCACCAGCTTCATCTCTGCACAGGCAAGGGCCTCCTCCCTCGTCCTGGCCCTTCCCTGCCCCCAGAAAGCCTGCGAGACCATCCTGGTCAGGCCATCTGTTTCCTGCCCCTTCGGGAAGGCCGTCCCGCCCAGGCCTTGGCAGCAGAAATCCCGCATCTCCTGTCCCCACGCCCCTCCGTGCCCGGGGTCCTGGCCCTGGGATGGCTGGCTTAGTGCGACCACGGCCCGGCTGCCTGTTGGGCTCCCGCAGCCCCTCCGGCGGGGCCTCCGCCCTTTTGGCGTCCGGCTCCTGCCCCTGCCCTCCTGGCCCATTGTCTTTCCCCAGAAGCAGGGTGTGGGGCGGTCCGGGAGCCCGGGACTATTAGCACCGATTCCTTTTCCTGCTGTGGAGCCAGTGACAATGATGTCCCACACCCTGCCCCCGTGCACAGGGGCCACGAGCTTTCCCTGTCCGGGGGTCTCAGCCCGTACTCGGAGGAGGGGCCCCATGCAGAGCTTCCCTCAGACGCAGGCCTCGTGCCCCCGGCCCGGAAGTGGCTCCTCTTGGGCAACATTCCGAACATCGGTTTGCAAGGACTTTCCCTTCAGAGGTGAAAAGCCCTCACCTGGGCTAAGCTCCAGATTCAGAGCCCCTCTCGGGGCAAAGCCAGGGAACCTCTCGGTGCTACCTGAAGGCTCTGCACGGACGCTGCCAGCCTCCGACCCGGCTCCTGCTCTCGACACAGCGGGCTTGGATCTGTAAGCTGTGTGGTTCTGTTCTCCTCGGGAGGCCGCGTTCCTGCATTCATCCTGCAGACACCTACTGGGACGTGGACCTGCTCGGCCCGGGAACAGACAGGGGCAGTGCCCGAACCCACAGTGCGCCTGGGCCCGCGGGCATCCGATCCCAGCCCAACAAACAACCAGCGCGGAAATGGGGACACAGGTTGCTTGAGGCCGTGTCTGCTGGGCTGAGTGAAGGGAGCGCAGACGTGAACCAGGCCACGGTGGCCGGGGTGGGGGCGCGTGGCCACGGACTGGGTCAGCACAGGCCAACAGAGCTGCTCGTGATGATGGATGTCGCACATCCACGCTGTGACCCGAGAGCCCTGGAAACCGGCTTTCTAGTTTCCCTGATTTGTAATTACCTTAAATTTCACTAGGATCGCGCGGCCAGCAGCTGTTGTGTTGGGCAGCGCCCTCCTAGGCAGGGATGGCCACGTGCCTGTCCCCTGGGGCTGGAGGCCGCTCACGTGTCTGAGAAGCCAGAGGAGGACAGTCAGAGGCACAGCGGGCAGCGAGGTGCAAGAGGGTGGTTCTTTTTGACTCTAGATGACGCGTTTCCGGTTTTTTTCAGCCCCGGGAGCTGCGGGTCAGTTGTAGTATGCAATCCCGAGTGAGGACGAGAGTTGCCCAGCCGACCCTGGGCTTGCACCCTTGCTCCCCTTAGCAGAGGACGTCAGGGGGAAGCTGCGAAGGGACAGCTGCTCCTGATGTCCCAGAAGGCAGGTGCGTTAGTGAGGCTCCCCAGAGAAACAAACCAGTAGGTTCCTGCAAAGCCCTTCCGCTCCATCCAGACTTCCTGACTCAGCCCACCGATCCCAGTGTTCGCCTCATCCAGAAACATCCTCACGGACACACCCAGAGCGATGCTTGACCCGACGTCTGGGCCGCCTATGGCCAGTCAAGTTGACGCACGGAATTACCCATCGTAGCAGGTGCCTTGTTGTGCCCTAAACATGCACAGGATGCCGTGGGTGTTAGTCAAGAAGCCGTCTCTGTCCGCAGCCCCCGCGACCCAGGCCCTGGGTTTCAGCTCTGCAACTCCGCTTTGGCCGTGCCTGATCCAGGAGAGACAACCAACCGGAGACACCACGTTCAGAGGCTACCTGGAGCCCTGTGGCCAGTGCAACCAGTGAGCCGGACAATCGGAACTTCTCTCTGTCACGGGGCTGGGACTCAGGAACTTGAAGACTCACTAGTGAGTAGAGTCGGTGTAAGGTCAGGGCCTCACTTAAGGCTGACGCACAAGGGAGCGGAAGCCAAGGCTGGAGGGAGCTGGGTGTGCAGACCAAGGCGGGGGGTCTGAGAGGCCCGGAGGCCCCTCAAGTGAGGGGTGCTGCTCTCAGCTGCTTCCAGATGCTATCCTCCAGCATCAGCACTGACCTGACCTTAGACTTCCCTTTTCCCATGGTGATGACAAGCAGTGTGAGCCGACACAGAGCCCAGCATGGAGGGGACACAAAGTGAAACAAAGGTTGGCTAGGGTCAGTGCTGGGGGGGGGGGCGGATAGGACCAGACCCACAGAGGCCAGTCACAGGGTGCCCTTGGCCAGGCTGGAGGACACTGACCTGACTTATGTCCACCCTCCTCACCGTGGACCCCTCTTCTGCAGCCTGGCCTGTCTGTACCATAGCCTCGTCTCTCCAGGGAGGAGGGCACCACTGACCATCTCTGTTTGCCACAGAATTAAGAGGATGAGGACCGTTTTTGCCAGGGCTGTCTCCAGTATTGGGTGAGTACTTGTGTTGTAATTATTAGCAGCAGAAAATGCTGTGCTCAACCCCCCAAATCATCCCGCCTTCTACTTCTCATGTAGAAACTCCCGTGGTGTCTTGCATGGAGATGGACAAAATGTAGGCACACAGAAAATACTCCTGAATGGACCGAAAGTTTCCAGTTGCGTTTGTCTCCACATTTTCTAAAGTTTGCTACACTACCGAGTTATCTATCGTTCCATCCATCCCTCCATCCACTCACCCACTCACCCATCCATCCATCCATCCATCCATCCATCCATCCATCCATCCATCCACACATCCATCCATCCACACATCCATCCATCCATCCATCCATCCATCTACACATCCATCCGTCCATCCATCCATCCACCTACACATCCATCCGTCCATCCATCCATCCATCCATCCATCCATCCATCCATCCATCTATACATCCATCCATCCATCTATACATCCATCCATCCATCCACCCATCCACCCACCTATCTATCCATCCATCCATCCATCCATCCATCCATCCACCTACACATCCATCCATCCATCCATCCATCCATCCATCCATCCATCCACCCACCTACACATCCATCCATCCATCCATCCATCCATCCATCCATACATCCATACATCCATACATCCACCTACACATCCATTCATCCACCCATCTGTCCATCCATCCATCCAACCATCCATTCCTCCACCTACACATCCATCCATCCATCCATCCATCCATCCATCCATCCAACCATCCATTCCTCCACCTACACATCCATCCATCCATCCATCCATCCATCCATCCATCCATTCCTCCACCTACACATCCATCCATCCATCCATCCATCCATCCATCCATCCATCCATTCAGTCATCCATCCATCCATCCACCCACACATCCATCCATCCATCCATCCATCCATCCATCCATCCATCCATCCATCCATCCACCTACACATCCATCCATCCATCCATCCAGTCATCCATCCATCTATCCACCCATCCACACATCCATCCATCCATCCATCCACCTACATATCCATCCATCCACCCACCCACCCATCCGTTTATACAGCCCCTAGGAAGCACCTAAGTCTACTATTGCTGATGAGATGATCCTTATAACAGGCTATTGACCCATTGCTCAGCAAGGAAGCTGAGGCTCAGAAAGGGGAAGGGATTTGACAATGTTTACACAGGTTTTCACAGGCTCTGTGCACCGTTCACTCTTGCTGGGAGAGTTGGCACCAACCCCATCTCCTTCTGCTGTTTCATTGTTGCCTGGGGCCGAACCTTGTGTCCCAGGCCCTCCAAGCAGAAGATGTGTCCCTCCGTTCCCACACCTCAAGCACTGGGCTGGCACAGAGCAGACATGACACTATAAGGACCCCTTCTCCCGTGCCCCTCCTCCCCCAACCTGCAGCAGTGAGACAGTGGAGAGCAGATGTGGAGCCAGGGATTCCCAGGACGTGTCAGGAGGGGCGGGGGGGGGGGGCTGTGAGTGGGAGGTGGTGGCAGAGGCTGCTGTGGCTGGCGTGTCCCAACCTGGGCCGTACAGCCGCCCTCAACTCCAACAAGCGGCCGCCTGCCTGCAGCCCTCCTTCCTTCCTTCAGGATGCCTGAGCCCAGCCCACAGGGCCCCTCCCCACGCCTCCCTGCCCCGAAGCTGCCGCCCACCTGCCTCTCTTGCCTTTCCTTTCCAGCTGGAGAAGAAGAAAACTTCCTTCTCGAGAAGCCGACAGCCACCAGCCAGGGCAGAGCCTGCCTGCCAGCAGCCTGCAGGGCCCCCCCCATGCCCGCGGGCCACCCTTCCCTCTGCCTAGCGAGCTCCTCACCATCCTGCCAGGCTCCTGTGGAGACCTTCGGACTCACATCAGCAGGCAGCGGGGAGCAGGGGGAGGGTGTGGGCCCAGGAGAGGGAGGCGATAGGAGTCACAACCACCCCTGATGGCCCCTCACGTGATGACTCTTGGGGGGTGCTGGTCTGCCCCCTCCCTGTCGGGCCCCCACACCAGAGAGACCACCTCTGCTCTCCCCCCGGGCTGGGCCCACCCAGAGTTCCAAGGCCAGGGACCTGCTCCTCACACGGCCTCTGGCTCTCTGCTCGGCTGCAGTTTTTCCATGGTCCCGGCAGCGAGTCATGCCATGGGCGCGGAAAGCCTCCGTGACCTTCAAGTGAACGTTCACGTCTTAGCCAGAGACATCCCATTATCTTCACATACTTTTCAGGGGTTGCTTGCCCTGGTGCCTCCCTCGTGTCCTACTGGGCTGTCCTCATTTTCTCCATCTGTAAAACAAACAGGCGAGTGCTGATGCCCCCTGCCAGGCTCCATGCAGGGCTCACTTCGAGGACTCACCCCGGGCTGGTCTCACGTACCTCGGGGTTATCGCTTTCTGAGCTCTGACCTCACCAATCAGAGGGCTGGAACCCACCACCTTCAAATGGAAACGGACCTTGGGGTTTGGACACTCAGGGCCAGTGCAGTCGAGGGCCCCCCTAGGGTCACCCAGCTGCCGGCAGAGGGACAGCACAGTCAAGCTTCCTGCTGGAGGCCGTTCGGTGAGAGCTGGGCTGCTCTCCCAGGCCACCGGGAGACTTTTGGGAGGGCAGCATCCTGGTTGGAGACTTTTGGGAGGGCAGCATCTGTTAGTGCAGACTCCGGTGGGGTCCGTCTGCGGGATCCCTGTCCCTATGGCCCTCCCTGTGGGCCTCCCTGTAAGCTCCGTACCCCTGGGCTTGCCCTGCAGCTGTACCCCAGTCTCTTCCAGCCGGAGGGAGCCAGGAGGGGCTGCCGTGGGCCCATCTGATGATGAGCTGTATGGAGGGCGGGCTTGGGGAGTCAAGTGGCAGGGTCCCCACACCCTTCCCACTCACCCTATTTACTCACCCATCACTTGTGCATTCCAGCAGGCATAAGGCGGACGGTCCTTGTCTCCCTGAAATGAACATCTCTGGTCGGCGTGACAAATCTGGAGGCCAGACGAGACTGTCACTGCAGCTGGATCCGTGTGTCCGCCTCCCTGTCCTGTCCGTGTCCCAGCCCCATCACTGTACATCCAGGGCCCCCCCACAGCGAAGGCTCGGTCCCCACCTGCCCCTCCGGCCAGCCTTAGCATGTGGGGGTCGGGGCTAAAACAGAAGCCTGAACCCCGAGTCAGGGTCATTTGTTTCCATGCCTTCCTGGTGCAGCAGAGCACGAGTCCCACAGCAGAACCGTGTCTCTTTCTGCCTGTGGGTCCTCAGCAGCTGGTGCAGACGTCCTTTGAGGCAGGTGTGGACGAGTGAATGAATGAGTGTGTGAATGAGTGAATGATCATCAAGAGACCTGAGATCCTTCTGGTCTCAAGTGGCCAGGAAAGCATCATCAAACAGCCCAACGTGAGAGCAGGTGGGAAGTTGTAGGAACCGTACAGGTTCAGTGGAAATGTGAGTGTGAGGGAGCCGTGACCTGAAGGGAGACTCGGAAGAGAGTCCTGGCTTCCTAAGACGGGAGGGCCGTTGTGGAGGCCCCGGAGCTGCCCCATCCCAGGAGGAGGCAGAGCCCCTGAGCGAGCAGCCCGGAGCCAGGCCTTCGTGGAGAAAGAAGGTGCTCCGGGCCCCGAGACCCCAGCAGAGGTGCCCCGGGAAAGTGTCCCATTCCCGCGTCCGCTGTCTCACTTGTGCCACCGTTCCTGCATCTGGCATCCACCCGTCACAGAGCCCAGGGCCCTCAAACGTCAGGAAAACCCGGCTGGAACTATTTCTTGGTGTGTATATTTTTTGGAAAGTATGTTCACAATTGCCGCGCTTGGGGACACAAGCAGAGTGCTTCCTCGGGAGCTGAAGGTGAGACGCACCTCCGCCACGAAGACGCAGCGAGGGGGGCAGCCGGGCGGCCCAGGAATTTGACCTCCTCCTTCCCCCGGACATGCCCTGGCTGCCGCCGCAGGTGACATCGGGGCCTCTCTGGCCCCCGTGTCCAGGCTTGCCTGCACGCACAGTTGCAGAGTCTGGGGAAACGGTGTTGTGGGGGACAGAGGCCCCCGGGGTCTGAGGCCCGGACAGGCCAACGGAGTTTTCACGGTGCCAAATGCAGATCAAAGACGCGGGCAAGCCCACGAGTTTGCGGTCCCCACAACAAAGCCTGGCGGGGACGCCTCGGCTGGAGGCACAGGGCTCGCGGCCGTGGCTGTCCTGGCGCAGGACCGCTGGTCACACGTGAAGCGGCAGATTAGGAATTTCCTCTTCTGTTTTTACTGCAAAGTTTGCCCTGGCAAAGGGTGTTTGCTTTGGGAACGTTTTCTCCCCTTTGAGCCTCTTGGCTGCACGTGAAAGGGTGGTCGGGCCGGGGTGGGACGTTCACAGCCCTTGGAGATGCTGCTAGGGGATCAAAGCTGCATCGTCGCCCGTTTTTATTACTTGGGTGAACCGTTGCAGAGCTGGTGGGGGCGGGCACTGGTCTGCTGAGCTGAGGGCAGCTTCCAGGAGAAGTAGCATTGGTGGTCTCTCTGGGCCCCCCGCCAAGCCCCCGGCTGAGGAGGCAGGTTGGGAGAGGGCCGCCAAGAACAGAGGCGGATGGACCGGCACCCACAGGCCTGTGAGTCTTGGGGCTGGGTTGGGCCGACAGGCGGGCCCAGCTGTCCCCTCGTGTCCCCAGCGACGGCTCAGGGCTCATTTCTGGCAGAACCACCCCAGGGGCCACCTGCTCCCAGGCCCAGCCCAAGAGATGGTTTAGCTCATCTGCCTGGTCGGCAAGGGTCTCGTGGGCGGGCTCCTCCCTCGCCGACCTCAGGGCCTCCAAGCCTCTGTGGCCCGGCTGGGGTCTTCCGAAAAGGACGAGTGGGGGTCGCCCACCACGTCCCCAGATCCACCTCCCTGCCGGTACGTGGGCAAGGGTGCAGATAAGTGGGCTTCTCCCACCAACACGGGGCTGGGTTGGTTCCACCATCCCGGAGGGCCGTGTCTGTCCACCCTCATGGTGTCTGTGGGTATTTCGGCACCCGAAGCGTGTGCCACACCCCGAGTGTGCCAGGCAATCGCTGTTCCGGCGACGGTGAGAAATACGACACAGATTAACAGCTCACCGACAGGGGGCTAAGCAGGTCGTGGTAAAGGAAGGAGCGCCACACGGAAGGGAACCTTCCTAGCATCGTCTCATTTGTGCAAAGCCTGCACTTCGCGGTGCGTGTGATCGCACAGCACGGAGGGTACGTGCCTGATACGCGTCCCCCGTCGCATCACGCGCCAGTGATAGTCTGGCTGTCAAATCCCAGGGGACGTGATTTCCTTCAAAATTCCGGATACTTCATTTGACTTGCAGGGCCCCCCCCCCCCCCCCCCCCCCCCCCCCGCCCACCGTGTTGTGGGAAAGCCCGAAGACGCTTCCTTAGCCCTCCTGTGACAGGACTGGGTCCCAGGCCGTCTTTTCCCAGCTCTGGGTCCAGCTGTGACCGCTGCCCTGGGGCATCCTGCTGTCCCCGGCCAGCAGGCCTGGAAGTTTCTGAATTGTTTCTTCAACGATTTCCTTCCCTCCGTGTTCTCTATTCCCTTTTTAAAAGTCCTATTAGGGTGTCGAGCCACCAACCTGGTCACCCACAGGTTAAAAACTCTCTTTTCTCTAGTTTTCTGTCACTTTGTCCTTTGGCTTTGCTTTCTGGAAGATTTCTTCAACCTCGTTGTGCAGATATTTTTTTATTTTTTTATTTTTTAGTAGGCTTCATGCCCAGCGTGGAGCCCAACCTGGGGTTTGAACTCATGACCCTGAGATCAATGCCTGAGCTGAGATCAAGAGTCAGACACTTAACCGACTGAGCCACCAGGCGTCCCCTGATCTGGTTTACTATTGAATTTTTTATTTCTAAGAGCTCGTCTTTGTTCTCTGGGCTTCCTTCAAAGAGCCCAGTGCTGTGTTTCAGCTTCGACCCCACTGCTGGATGCACGGAGGGTATCTGTGCTGCCCTCTCCTTTGATGAGCGTCTCCCCGACCCCACACCCTGGTCTCGCCCGGCAGGCGGGTTCTCTCTGTGTCTGTTTGGGTCTGTGTTTCACACAACCTGTTTCCTGCTGCAGCTGGGTGACTGTGCTGCGAGCCTCCGTGGGTTGATCAGGCCAGGCCATTTCACCAGGAAACCCTCAGGCCGCATCCTCCCTGGGGGTCAGTTTTCCGGAAGACTCCCCCCTCGCACACCCACCCGCAGAATCTCCCCTTCGTCCTGAGGGCTCCTGGCATCTCAGACCGGGGGTCTCTGAGTAAACCCCCCGAATCCTGCTGGGTCGGTGGGGGGCAGTCATGGGGATGCAGAGTGGGGGGTGCTCACGCAGGGTCCCTCCACGTGCTCTCCTGCCCTCGTCACCCCCATGGCTCTAGACGCCTGGTGCCACCACCCGTGGCTCCCCCTGGGTCCTTCATGCAGCCTCCCCCTTGTGTCAGCCCCCCATTTCCACCTTCCTCTGGGCTGTGGCCCCAGCCAGCCATGGGCTCCCTGCAGAAATTCCCCCAAAACTCCATTTTGGTCCTGGGACAAATGTCCATCTATCCCCGCCCCCCCCCAACCCGTGTGTGTGTGTGTGTGTGTGTGTGTGTGTGTGTGTGTGTGTGAGAGAGAGAGGAGGGGGCCCTGCCCCCCCCCCCCGCCGTGTGTGAATGTGGGTGACAAAGGGAGAAGCCACAGTTTGTGTCCTGCCCCTGCTTCCTCCCTGGAACCAACATTCCTTTTCAAAACGTTTTCTCGAAAACAAAGAGTCTATTTATGACATGTTCCATTAAAGGGGGGTGGGCTTGGTGTCCAGGTGGGCCTGGGCTGCATCCAGGCCCAGCAGCTTTATAACCTGGGTGACCTTGGCCACCCCTTTGCCTCTCGGAACCCTGTCTCCTTATCTGTTTAATGGGAGCAGAATTCCCACCTGGCAGGGCTATTGTGGGGCACAGAAGAGATAATGTGCCATAAAGTGCCCGCCGAGGGCTTGGTGCGCAGCTGGCGCGGCCGTGAGAGCCGGCTTTGTGTCCTTGTTTGTGTAGGTGTCTTATCTCCCTCTGGCCAAGCGAGGCCGGCCGCTGGGCTCACCTCGCCACCAGCCCGCAGGGCCACGGACGCCGCCGACTGGGGCGCAGGGTTTCTGCTCCGGGGACTGGCACGCGGGTGCGGGCTGGGTCCCCAGGAATGCGATCAATCTCCCGGCCCCAGGGCTGATCTCCCACCGCTGATAGGCCACCTGCAGCCTGGAGAGGCCACCCCAGGGGCTGGGCTGTCAGCACCAGTGGGGGCTGCCTGTCCCCGCAAGACCAGACATGTGCCCCGAGCTGCATCCGGGATTCGGCAAGAGCGGCTTCCTTGCGGCTGCAGCCCGTGTCTCCTCTTGTCCAGGAATGTCCTGCCGTCCTCCCTCCCGCCCAAGCCGCCTGCTCCCAGGCCCCTCTGCCATCCGAGTCCTCACTTAAGGCTCCACGGGTTTGGGCCAATAACACGTTTCCGACCCACAGACCCAAGTATCTGGAGGAGAACTGGGTGTCTCCAAAGGGTGGGGGTGGATTTGGGGGACTCTTCCTTGGGGTCCTCCCTGGGGGGGCGTGAATCTGGGTTCAGGGTTTGTAGGGGGAGCAGTGCCTGTGGATTCAGAAATAGTGTCCCAACTGAATAAAACAACCTGTCGCTTAGCTACCGGGTGGAATTCAGGACATTTGTCCCAGGACCAAAATGGAGTTTTGGGGGGGATTTCTGCGGGGAGCCACAGGTTTGGGACACGTGCTTGGACCCCAGGGGGAGGCTGCCAGTTGTGACCGTGTGGGTCACCACATCCCTGCAGCTGAGAAACAGATCTGTCCTTTTCTTCCCACCCCCTTGGTGGTGTGGAGTGCCAGCTGGTGGACCGGACAGAGGTCTGGAAGGCACACGGGGAAATGGGACCACTACGGGACCCGTTCTCAAACCGGGTGCCCCTAGAACACTCTGTGGGACCCTAGGGGCGCTTCCCAGACACCAGGGTTCTGGTTCAGCAGACCCAGCTGGGCCTCAGGTCCCCACTCTTGTGATGGCTTGGTGGGCTTTAGGCCAAGCCGGAGAGACCCCACTCTGAGCCCTGAGGCCACGGGACACGTACCCTCTCCGGATGGGGTGTGTGCTCCCCCGTGACCTTCCCTCCGCAGCAGGTGGGGCCTTCTCAGCCCTAGTTCAGATTCGTGGCGCCTACCCCATGCCTCGGGCAGCCCCTCCCTCGCTGGGCTTCAGTTCCCCGGCCTGGTCAGTTTGTCAGTTTGCAAAGCAGCCTTTCCCCTGAGGCCCGTGGTGTGCCTAACAACCATCCCACAGAGGATTTCTCGTGTCTGCAGGCTGTTGGACCTGCCCGGGGAGGCTGCTGAACTGGGACTGATTTTATCCTCACAAGACCCTCAGCTCCTCAGGGAGCTCATCTGGGGAGCAAAGCTGACCAGCGAGGAGGTTGGCACCTGCTGGGTAGGCTGGGGCTGGGTTCAGCTGCGGAGGGATTGGCTTTTCAGTCCCCTCCCTCCCGCCATCTGAGAGACGGGAAGCCACAGGCCTCCCCGTGTCTCACTGAGGATGCGGTGATGGTGGTAGCCGGTGAGACTCCCACTGTCCGTCTGCCAGAGCACAGCCAGGCTCCAGGGCTGGTCCGGGGCTCCCCCTCCCTCCAGGCATCAGGGCCGCTCAGCCCGTGGACCAGTACCCAGAGCTTCCGGCCTTTGCCCCCTGCACACGCTCTCCCTCTGGGCCTTTCCTGCCCCGGCCTGTGCAGCGTCCCAACCCTCCTCTCTCGGCCTGAACCCTTTCCTCCTTCCCTGAGGCCCTTCTGGTTCATGGGTGAGAGTCCTTGTTCATGGGTCTCATCTCAGGAAGGCAACGCTGTCCCTGGCCCCACAGCAGCAGCAGCAGCCCCGGAACCCACGAGGAATGTGAATTTCTAGGCTTTAACAAGCCTGAAGGCGATTGTGATGCTCGGGGTGAGACCCGCTCCCCACCGTGGCAGGCTGGGGTGGGGCCGGCAACTCAGGAAAACGCCGGGCTGGCTGCGGCCTGATCTCGGCAGCCAGGTCGGGCAGTCCACGGCCACGGATGCTGAGTCTGCTCGGCCGGTGAGCAGGAGAGCACCGCACATCTTCGCGTGTGAAGATCCAGATAAACATTTATCTAAAAGGAAATTCGAAGCTTTTGTGTGCCAAACACCCGTGGCCAAGGTAAAAGGCTAATTACATGGGCATGTGATTTGCAACAACTACAGTGAGGGGTTAACATTTCAATTATGTGACGACACAGGTGATTTAATGAGGAAAAGTGCTGAGATCCCCCCAAGTGGAGTGTCAGAGGTCAGGAACGGGCCTTTTGCCAAGAGAAGGAGCCCAGGACAGGCGAAGGCTGGTGGAAAAAGTAAACACGGCGGGGGTCGAGTGCTTGGAGCGATGACAAAAGGGAGGAGGATATTTGCTGGGGAAGCATCAGACTGGTGAAATGATTCCCTTGTGTGACTTCTAATAAAACTTCTTTTTCCTTATTCTGCACTGATCCAGCATATATCGGTTTGTTCAAAATAAGAATAGTAACAACGTGTTCAGTTGTGTGTGCTCACGCACGTATCCTACACGTGTGTCTTCTGTGTGTGTCTTACGTGTATGTGCCACGTATGAGAGGACAGAATGGTAGCTGTAAGACGGGAACCGGGGGAGAAAGCAGGATCGTCTGTTACGATGGGGCCCTCGCACCCAGCCTGTGGGGCAGGGTGGGGATGTTTGAAGGTGATCTTGCATTAGCAGTGAACGTACGTTGCAAACTCTGGGGCAACCGATAAAAATAATAAAAAAGAAGTATAACAACGAAATGCTTATACTTACAAGATTTATAAATATTATATACTTTTAATGAAACCATGTAAAATGCCCAGTTAAAACCGCAAAACGGAGAAAAGGGGTGGAAGACAAAGCCAGGAACAGAGGACAAGGGTGACAAACAGAAAACTACCGAATCTGGTGGATATTAACCCATATCTGTGTACCAGCCACCGCTTGGAACGTCAGCGGTCCACGGGCTCCGGCGAAAGAAAGATCGTCAGAGTGGATCTGAAGACGAGACCAGCCGGTGCGGTCCGCACGGAGCCCGCCTCAAACGTAAAGACACGTACACGTGAAAAGTGGAGAAAACAGTCCCGCCCATCCCAGTGGGGAGGAAGGAGCTTCTCCAGCAGCGAGCTTCATCGTGGCTGGAGTAGACGTCACGCGAGGGAGGCGGGGCTCCCGAGCAGACATGATTCCTAATGCTGAGCAGGAGGCACGGGTGGGGAGGATGGGCTTTCGGCAGATGGCTCTGGGACGTTTGGGTATCCACACACAAGCAGTGAGACGTGTGCACCTAGTTCACACGACTGTGACACACACACACACACACACACACACACGCCTGGGCAGATTGAACGCTACATGTCGAGACTATAGCGGTTTTAGGACAGAATGTGGGGGACATCTTCATAATTGGCGCCCTGTACAGACTTCTTAAACAATTCACAAAATAATCGTCGTAAAGGCAAAGATTGATACAAATTAAAATTAAGAAATTCTGTTTCATAAAAAGTCACCATAAAAGGAGAGAAGAGACAAACCATGAGGTAGGAGGAGGCCTGCCCTACCCACACGGAAAAACGGAAGGTCCAGCACATGAAAAACAAACTTTAAAAGGCATCAAGGGGACAAAGCACCAAACTAAAAACGGGCCAGTGATTTCACCAAAGAGGAAGCCCAGATAGGATCAAACCTCATTAGTAATCAGGAAAAGCCAGTGAGAATCACAATGAGAGACCGTTACTCATCCAGCAGGTTGGCAAAAGTTTAAAAAGTCTGACCATACCAAGGGCTGGCGAGGCCACAGGACCCTCACGCCTCCGGGTTGGGGTCCTTGGCGCCAGTGTCGGGGAAGTCTCCCCACTCAGCTGTCTGTCTCGGGGGACGTCTTGTGCGGTGGACTTGGGGGCTTTGTGGGAACGTTCGAGGCAGTGTGATTTACAGAGCAAAAAGCTGGACGCGACCCAGATGTGCACCCCCAGCGGCGGGAAGGACGTGTGCGAATTCACACAGCGCGGTCACCACCGGCAGCAGGAAGGCTCTCTCAGCGGAGGGGAGGGGCCGGCCACACACCGTGGGAAGCGTGACCTTGTTTGTTAGACTGACTAGTGCATGATCAAACTGTATAGGAAGCAAGGCAGTGACCTCACGCGACTCAGGGCAGAGAGCGAGAGGGGAGAGAATTAAACTTCGAGACGGAGTGGAATAGGTTCTCCTCGGGGCTGGGATCAGGCTGCCACTTTCTTGTTCCCCTGTGCCCCACCCCCCCCCCCCCCCCGAGGCGGGTGCACCTGCTTCCGGTGCTGGCCGTGGCCAACAGCAGCCGGAGCCCTGTCTCCGAAGGTCAAACGTCCCGCATCCCTCCCTTCCTCCCCCGAGAGCGTTTTCCATTGACTTTGGCTGCTGCACACACAGGCCAGCCGCCCACCTCAGATCCCGTTCGCAAGTGGTCAGGGTCTGAGTAAATACGTCGCCAGAGGAGCTGGGGTGCCCGGCTGGGCCCTGCAGAGTAAGCAAACCCTCCAGGAAGTGGCCTGGCCACCCCGAGTGCCCACACCCGTCCTGGGCACCTCCCCCGGGCCTCTGGGGAAGGAGGAGCACCGCCTGCCTGGGGTCTTGGGCTCTGCTGGCCGCCCCGTGTCTGCAGGGCACCCTCCAGTCCCGGACCAAGACCCGGAAACCTGTGCGTGGCTAGCCAGGGGTCTCAGGGGCGGGGGCAGCCTGGGGTCAGCTGTGTATGCAGACGCTTTTTGACGTTCTACCCGTGAGATCAAAGTGTTTGTTTAATTTTCAGAGAAGAAATAGCTTCCAAGCATCTTTGAGAAGACAGTGTTTTGGAAGGCGCTGGTCCGATGCAGGGCTACGGGCAGATCCCACGGTCTCCTGGGCCTCAGTTTCCCCCGACTCTGTCCCTGAGCCCCTCTGAGGCCGAGAGCCTCTGACACCAGCCCCTGCCGTTCACCCTCTCTCTCCCCCACAGGTGGGGCAGGTTGGGATCGACGGTGCAGATGGGAGGTGCAACACAGGACCTCGTAGGCCCCTTGGGATGTGGTTGGAGGCCGACACCCGAGTTTCCCCTTCCATAAACACACAGGCTTACCGGGAGGGGTGGGCCACCATGAGGGGAGCCGCCTCGGGAGCAGAAATGTTGAAGAACCCAGGGCCCAGGGCTGGGCCGGGCCTGACCTCTTTTTTTTTTTTTAATTTTTTAAAATATTTATTTTTGAGAGCGAGAGAGAGAGACACAGAGCATGAGCAGAGGAGGAGCAGAGAGAGAGAGAGGGAGACACAGAATCCGAACAGGCTCCAGGCTCTGAGCTGTCAGCACAGAGCCCGACGCGGGGCTCGAACTCACAAACCATGAGATCATGACCTGAGCGGAAGCCGGATGCTCAACCGACTGAGCCACCCAGGCGCCCCCGGGCCTGACCTCTTGGTGCCCAGGGCTGGCATCTGGAGATGGGCTCCCAACGGGCAGGGTTCAGAAGGAAAGGACCCTGTCTCCTCTCAGAGCCTGCTATGGACAGAATTATGTGTCCCCCCGTTCATGGGCTGCAGCCATACCCCCAGTGTGACTGCGTTTGGGGATGGGGCTTTAGGAGGTAATTAAGGGTAGATGGGGTCAGATGGGTGGGTCCCTGATGCCATAGGACTGTGTCCTCATGGGAAGAGGGGGAGAGCTCTCTCTCCACGCGCACGTGCCCGGGGAAGGCCATGAGCCCACCGCAGGGATCTGGCCTCTGCCAGGCTGGAAGAGAGGCCTCACCAGAAACACCCCGCAGGATCTTGGTCTGGAACGTCCAGCTGCCAGAACGTGAGGGTCTGTGGTGGTCTTCAGCCTGAGTGCAGGAAGGGGCTCTAGGGCAGGGTCCTGGTTGGTCCTCGAGGCCCCTTATTTTCCCTGCACCGCCCCTGACAAAGTTCCACAATCCAAGCTCCAGAAATGCTGGAAAGTGTGTTGATTATGTGTAGAGGTAACAGGTCACCCCAAAACTTGGTGGCTTATGAGGACAGTGACCACATCCCTGTCTCGTGGCCTCTGTGGATCAGGAATTTGATGCTGGGCTGTCTGGCTTGGGTTGTGTTCAGGAAGCGTGACCTTCCCAGGCGGCTCCGTCGTGGGGCTGGGACGCTAGTCCTCTCGGAAGAGCTGCTTCGACAGAGATCAACGGGCCTGCCGTGGGTCACACCCTGTCACCTCCTCACGTTCACAGTGGGACTGGCCACATACAGGGGCAAGTGACAGGCAGCTGGGATCATTGGGGGCCCCCTGGGGGTCTTGTTATCACAAAAACCTTCTTGAGGAGGGTTTTTATGCAGAGGGAGAAAGGGAGTTACCGGTGCACCCTGCCCAACCCATCTTGGTGAGGTTTTCTTTCTTTCAGTCTCGGGGTCCCACAGGAAGGCCTTTGTTCCTAAGGCACTCCTTCCCAGAAGCAGGTAAATGGGCCTGGAGGGGACTCAAGCGTCCTTCCCTCTGGGGAAAGTGCAGGAGAAGCGGTGTCTCTAGAATAGCTCTGCCTGGAGCAGGGCTGGGTTGTTGATACTTTCCAATGGAGGTGGGGGGACTGCTCTGCACGGGATGTCCCTGGAGCTGTGGCAATGGGCACATGATTAGCTGGAGAAGCCCTCCAAAACCCAGGGCAGCTGGGGTCCAGGCAGGTGGGGCCCACGCGGGACAAGCAGGGGCGTAAACAGCACCTGACCTGAACTTCTGGCCAAGCCAGAGGCATCAGTGGTTAGAAAGGGATGGAATTGTATTTGGAAGAAGGTCCTCCACCTGCCGGTTAGACTGTTTGGTTTTCCGCAAAGTTGCAGGTCCCGAGCAGGGCCATGGGCCTCTCCCCTCTCCCTCAGGAGGTGCAGCAGAACAAAGGCGGCCCCTGTCAGCCTCTCTAGGTGCCCCTGCACCTGTCTTCCCTCAGCCTTCTGGGGTCAAAGACAAACACCAGCCAGACCGCACCTCTGGGAGGGGGCTCCGTGCTCACAGCCGCTGGCCCACTCCAGCCTCCATCTATGTGGGCAAGCCTCCAGGATGCACTGAAGGCCATGCCTGGCTTCCCTAGCCACTTGGCCAAGGATCAGGATAGGCCAGAAGTGTTGTCGAGCCAGCGCTCTGGGAGCTGCTCTGGTCAGCGACCCCCATCATGGTAATGGTGATGGTGCTGGTGAAATGGTGATGGTGATGATGGTGATGTTGACGGTGATGATGTTGGTGGTGATGATGGTGATGGTGATGATGATGGTGATGATGATGGCAGTGACCTGGGTCCAGGTCTGATCACCACCATGGAGAGGACCTGAACTACAGAAGAAGCCTCAGGAGCCATGAGGGGTCTGAGACCCACGTGGCTTTGCCTTGGTCTCCAGAACAGAGCTGCAAAGTGAGGCTCAGAACAGCTGGTGCCCAAGGGCCCAGGACAACCCTGAAGGGGAGCAGATGGTGGCTGTGCCAGGCGGAGCAGTGCCTCTCTTTCTGGAGCATCTTACAGACCTGCAGAACCAGCTCTTCTCCAGAGACAAGTGGGGAGAGCTCAAGACTTTTCTCGGCCAGACTTCCCTGCACACCCAGAGGCATATGTGCAATATGTGGTCATGCTTTCTAAACATGGAAACCCCAATCAAGACGTCCATTTATCAGGTATGTACCGTGTGCAAACCGATGATCTTACCTGGGCCATCTCCTGTGAGCCACTGAGATGGGCGCTGTGTGGCCTCCACCGTCCAGCCAAGATGACGTGGGACTCGCAGGAAGCCATCCTGCTCAAGCGAAAGGGCAGGGACCCCCCCCCCAGGCCTTTATCCCCAGTACCCAGGCTGCCCCGCATGCCCCCAGTCACCCTTCTGTGGGCCCGCAGGGGTCTGGTGAGCCCGAGGCACTGTGCCAGTCTCGGGCACATCAGAGAAGTACATCCTGTGGTGACCGAATGCACATTACACTCCCTCCTGGCATCTGTTCCCTGGCAACTTGTATCGGCCCGGGAAGAATGTCCGGGAGCTTGTCAGTGTCTGCTGCTTGTCCTGAGGGCTTTCCCTGTGGGCGCTGGGCCTGCAGTCCCGAATCATGCGCGTCTGGACCATCAGCCAGATGCCCCCCGGCTCCCTCCTCTGTCCCTGTTTGTCTTTGTGCAATTCAGACTCTCCCAGATTCCTTGGAAACAGGGCCAGGACCAGCAGCGGCACAGAGAACAGAGAACAGGAAGCAGAGAACAGAGGGTACGGGGCAGAGGGCAAAGGGCGAAGAACAGAGGGCAGAGGAACGACCTCCCCGAGCTACTTCCGTCTCTACTTTCCTCTAGTCCTGGGGACCCTGACCCCGCGTGGCCTCAGAAGCAAGCGCCCCCAACCCTGGGACCCTTCTGTCCTGGGGCTGTGCTCCAAGCCCTTCCATCCCGCTGTGCCTGCAGCCCACCCATCATCTCAGGGACCAGCTCAGGGCCAAGTCCACAGCCTAGGGGTCTAAAGGGCACTCCCTCACCCCGCACCGCAGGGGTAGTTGGGGGTCCCCCCGGACGCTGGTTCTTTGATCCTTTGTCGATTGGTTCAACGACCTGAGTTGCTGCACCCAGGAGAGGACTTGGAAGTTGGCACAGCAGAGCGAGGCCCGCCCGCCAGGACCGGGTGGGTGCCAGGAGCAGACCCAGCTCTCTGAGGACGATCGGGCCAGCTCCCCACCCCCCAGCCCCCTTCCAGGGACCACTGAGGGCTCTCACCACAGGCTGCCGAGCTGTTTGCAAGCAAATAAAGGGGAGAGAGGTTGAGAGGAAGCCTTCCCTCCTGTAATTAATTCAGGTTAAGTTAAAACAGGCGCACAGAGTGCTGACGGCACACGGGTGCAGTGCCAGGCACCCAAGGCTGGAGGCCTCCGAGGGTCTCCGTCCTGCCCCCTCCTACGTGGGGCTGGCTCGGACCGTGACCAGAGCTCTTGGAGGTGGTAGACATGGGGTGGCATTAGCTCCCCATCTGGGACCCCCAGGTCATCCTGAGGAGCCACGGGCCCAGGAGGAATCAGCAGCCCCTACCTAGCCAGGTGCAGGAAGGAGGCGGGACGAGATGTCCGTGGCTCCCAGGCCACGTGGTCCGATGGTCTCGGAGAAGCCACTGAGGGCCCTCCTCGAGACCTTCCACTAAAGCTCTGTTCTTGGCTGAGTCCCGCAGGGGACGTAACAGTGAAAACTTGGCTTTGCAGTTTCCAAACATTTCTGCATCTGATGCCTGAGGACGTGTGGTGCCCCAACGTTGGAGGGGCCTGGGCACAGAACAGGCAGGATTCGCTTCGGACAACGCAGAGGGCAGGGGCTGAGGGGGTCTGAGCCCCACCCCTCTATAAGCCCCTGTGGGGCTCTGGGCGCAGGGCAGCTAGCGGGCATGAGTGATTTACCCTGGTGTCGGGGTCCTGCACCCCAAACCCTCTGGTTCCATGAGGTCGTCTCCAGGCAGCACGGCGGCCAACGGTGACGTTGGCATTTGACACAGAAAACTTGCAGACCCACGTGGGAGTGGGAGGCCCCATGTCCGTCTCCCCTTCAGTGACGTCTGTGCCCCTACCCCTCCCTGCCCCCCTCTCCCCTGCACCCCTGTCCCCACTCACATAGCACTGCTCACTGGTCACAACTTTCTCCTGGGTTGGCTGTAAAAACAAAAACAAGATCAGACAGCAAGGGGTAAAAAAAGGCCCCAGAAACGATCACTGCTTCGTATCATCTTTTAAAAAGCAAGAATAGTAGAAATCTCCGTGGTAAATCTTGCTTTTGGTGCAAACTTCGACCCAGGACAAGCGGACGTTGTGTCTGCAAAGGTGGGGGAGTAGGTGAGAAGGGGCGACGTAGCGCTTGGTCCCCTGGGGAGACTTACACGGGGTCTGTCTCCTGCCCCCAAAGACCCAGTACGAGGTGCCGTAAGGACGAAAATGGGTGTGAACAAACAGTGAGTAAATCATCATTTTACTGCGAAACTGAACTGGAAGGGACATGATTGTTATGAATATAATTTCAGTGAAATGAAAGACAGTGAGTTGAAAACTGGTATCAGGGTTAGACAATTGAGCCAGGATTAATTATGTGAGATTAATAGAGTTTGCTCTGGAAACTACTTTCTGGTTGAACATTAATCAATGAAGGCAAGGTTATAGTAACCGTTTTCATATTTAAATATCATTGAGGCCCACACATCTTCCCCCTGTGTGCACACCCATGTGCCTGCGCACAGAGGCTCACACAACGCTCTCACACGTGCACACGCACACACGCGTGTTTCCACACACTTGCACGGGCACATACACACGTGCACACACATCCGTGCACACATACGCAACACACATACAGGCCCTGTCCAGGGCCTGCTAAGTTCTCCCTCCTTCACTAGAACACGTCTCTTTTTTAGGGGAAAAGTCAAGCCTCTGGGGTCAGAGGGACCTGCTCTCCGGCTTCGGTGCTTGTCTGGGACTGAACGGGAGTTCAAATCCTTATCAACATTCCCCAAACTTTCTCTGCGCCAGCCTGGTGAGCCATTTCTCGCTAGGAATTTGTCCATTTCATCTAAAATTACCACTTGGTTGACATAAATATAATTAGTATATTATATTATAATAAAGTAATTCAGTTGACATACAGTAGAGAAATGATGGAGCCCAGTGGGGTCCGTCTGGCCCAGGCCCCCTGTCGGCTGCCCCCAGGGCTCCCTGCCCCTCCCCTCAGGGCCTCTGGGTTGCAGACTCCCAGCCTTGTTGGAGGAGGTCCCCTGTCGGTCCCCACCCCTCCACTGGGGCCTCTCCCACCTCCTGGACAACCTTGGGCCCTCCCCCTGCTCTCCCAGGGAAGGACCCCGGCCTGTTCCTCTCTGACCGCCTGGCTTCTTTGGGCCCAGACTGGAGATGAGGGGACTGGACCCCAGATCTGCCCGTGGAACCTGGCAGGCTTCGCCCAGCTCTGCCTCGCACCTGCCGTGGCACCTCGGGCTCAGGCGGGGCGCTCTGCCAGGGGCCCCGGGGCGACCCAAGGTGCACATCTCCTGGGATTCTGCAAGATGCCCTTCCGCGGGCCCAGCTCTGTCAGCTTCACCCCAGGGAGATGGGGTTTTGGAGGCAACGTCTTCCTCCCCTGTCCAGATACTCCATGAACGTTATGAGACAGCACTGGGGCATGTGGGGTGGGGCCCCTCCCGACCCCCGTCCAGTTTCCTGAGTGTGGAATTGGAGGCAGGTTGACCTGTCTCCATTTGCCCCTCGCCCACAAGAGACCCAGAGCTCTGCCACCAACGGGTGAGGGCCCACCGCCTGTCACTGTGCATCAGCTGTGTGGTCACCTGGGAAGCGTGTCCCTTGCCAGACCCGAGTATGAGGAGGGCAGGGGCGGGTCTGTCTGGGCCCCTGGAGCCAGGCCTCGCCCTGGACCCACCGGGAATGGCTGCGGGGGTGGGGTTGGGGGTGGCTAGGGGCACAGCCTCCCCCTCCCCTGCTCACTTCACAGCCCCGGGCGGATGCCTGCCTTATCTCTCCCGGGCCTCTCCGGTTTCAGCCTAGTATTTGTTCTGACATTAGGTGGGGTTTATCTCCTGCTCTGGCGTGTCAATAAAGCCCCAGACGCTGCTGGGAAGTCTCTCTGAGGCTCTGGGGCCCCCTGGGGCAGGTTGGGGGGGGGGTCACAGCACATAGAGGGGACTTACTTCTCCCCAGACCCCAAGCAGCAGAGGGTGTGAGGGTCTGCGTCCAGAAGCCACCAGGGCAGTTTCGCAGGTGCCTCTGTTGCTGCTTTGTTTTACGGGTGCAGGCGCCCGGAGCAGAGAGGTAAGTAAGCCTGCAGCCAGACAGGTACAGTAGTGGTAGTGGGCAGGCAGGCAGGCGGGAGCCTTGTCACATCCCCGCAGCACAGCCCAGGCCTGGGGGTCCCAGCCGCCTTTTACCATACTTGCCCTCTGCAGAGTTGCTTTTTCCCAAAAGAATTTTCTGGAAAGACCTTCTCCGCCCCCTTTCTTTCTCAGATGACCCTCTGAGTGTGGGGCCTGCTCATCTGGCATGAGTGCAGAGGTTTGGGGAGATTGGCTGCAGCCTGAGGACCCAGATGGAGGGGACAGGCCCTCTGCTCCCCCCCCAGGGCCCGGAGCGGACACCAGCCAGGAGCACCACTCCCGTGCCTCGTCCCCTAACCCAGCTCTGTCCCCTCGCTTGGTGCCCCAGAGGCCCCGCCCGTCGGCTGCCCAGGCCCTGACGAGGATAAGCTCTCAAACCAGCCCAGACCAGGCCCTGCCGAGGCCCTCCAGCCAGGAACACAGTGGGCCAGAAACACGGCAGGTGTCATCGGAAGTCTGATTAGATCCTCCGCGGAGCTGGAAACGTAAATATTGATAGAAGTCGGGAGGCCTCAGTGATCCCTGCCATGAGCGATGATGTCACCTCCAGCACCTGTTTGTGGGCAGAGCTGTGGGGACACGTGACAGTCCTTACTGCCAAGTGGAGCTGATAGTGCGGCCGCCCGCAGGGCTCCCGGGGAGGGCCCCGGGGTGACGATGAAGCACGTGGCTGGGCAGGGTGTGTGCTGAGCTGGGTCCCGGCCTGCAGGCCCTGCCCAGCCCAGCTGGCCCGGCCCGGCCTTGGCCGGCGGACGCGGGGCCAGACAGAGCTGCTCTGGGCCTCCCGGAACTTATCTTGAGTCAATAGGACGCTGGGCGGTTGTGGAGGCTGTTGACAAGAGCCCGGAGACAAGGGCCGCATTCAGGCCGCAGCCCGGTTCCCCGTGAGCTCAGCCGCTCCACAGCTGGGGCCGGGGACAGGCTTGCACCCACTGCCAGGCCTGCTTTCCCCTCGGGTCGAGGGGGGGCAGGCGGGGGACGGGTGCAGAGCGCCAGCAGAGGGGCCCAGGGCAGCTGCAGGGGCCTCAGAGGCAGCACAGTCGCCCTTCCCGCGTTCTGCGTGGGACGCGGTCAGCGCACCGGCCCCCGAGGGCCCGCCTTCTGCCAGGAGCGACAGGTTCCTAGGCAAACGCGTGTGATGGTCAAAGGGGCTGGGAGGTCACCGGAGTGAGAGAGCGCAGACCCCGGTATTTCTGGAGCCTCGGGCTGCGCTAAGACCTTGGGCCCGAGGACACGCCTGGTGTGGCTCCGTGGGAGGGACCGGCTGTTGTCCTCGTGGCTGCCCCCGCCGTGGACAGGTGACCACAGTCTGGGACAGGTTGTCCATTTGGCCACCGGCCAGCGATTCTCGACCTTGACACGTGCGCAGGCCCCCGGGGGTCTTGTTTGGACACAGCTTCTGATTCGGGAGGTCTGGGGCGTCCCCAGGCTCCTGTGCTGGTGATGCCACTGCTTTGGGGGCCCCAGGCTGAGTGCCAGGCTGAAGAGGACGAGGGCGGAGAAGCCGCTTCTGAAGACACGGCCTTCAAGTTAAGGACGTTTAGTTCTCCAAAGAGCCCGAGTGGGGGAGACGACTGTCTCCCCTCTGGTGGGAAGGGCACCAGGAAGGGACGGCACAGGGCAGGGACCCTCGAGAGCCGGCGACCTGGGGTCTCGGGGTCAAGCAGGCCTCTGCCACCAGCCTGCAGGGCTTGTCCTCCGGGGCCGCGGGGCTTCAGAGGGGCTTCAGCGGGTCAGTGCTGTCTTCCCCGGACCCTTCACAGGAAGCGCACGTCCACCCGGCACCTCAGCCTGACATCCTCGGTGGCTGTCAGAGCACCGCAGGCCAGGGGGCCTTCACACCGTGGAGGTCCACTTCTCTTGGTCCTGCGGGCGGGAAGGGCACGGTCCTGCGTGGGGTCGCTCTGGCACCACAAAAATGCGGCCTCGTCCCTCAGGGCAGCCTTGCAATCATTAGCAGATCGGAGCCCGGACCCGTGTCCCCACCTCCACCCGTCTGAGGACAGCGCTGAGGGACGTGTCCTAGGTCCTCGGGTCACCATGAAGGGGGGCCCCCAGCTTCTGCAGCCAGAATCTGCACACGGGTGGACCATCCAGTGACCGTCTCCCTGCCCCACGCCCACACCGGGCGCCCCCTGCATCAGCCTTCTTGTGGGCTCTGATGTGAGGAGCCCCAAACAAAGGCCGACGTGGGGGTCTAAGGCTCTGCTGGGGGAGGACGTTGAGACTTAGCTAGAGGCGACTGGGGGCCACGGCCAGGCTCCTGTGGGGTGGGGGCTCCCTGGGCGGGCAGCACAGACACGACTTCTCCCTCCAGCTCAGAGCGCTGAGGATGGAGGGGCCTCGAAGGGTTGGTGAGGAGCTGGGAGGAATGAGCACCTGCTGGTCATCTGCGGCCGAGAAATGCTCTCTGAGCACTGCACTGTTTGCTGGGACGACCCGGGAGCAGAGCAGGGTGACCTCTGCCCTCGGGCGTGCAGGCTGTAAACAGCAAAGGGTCAGAGGGTTTGGTCTGTCCTTGAGGAGGGGATTCCACCAGAAGGTCAGGCTGTCCTAAAGATGTGCAGAACTGGGCTCCAGAGGTCACTGAGATGGCAGGTCGGGCACCTGAGGGCTTGGAGCTTTATGGTGGCGTCAGTGACACTGATAAGGGTCATCACGGAGCACTTTGTGCCTGCTGCGGTGCCACTCGCCTTACAGGACACAGCTCCCAGGTAAGCCCTCTTGGCCACCAGACAGCCTCTTCTGCAGGAGGGAGCGGGGGGGAGGCCTGCCCTGGGCCACACACAGGCAACCAGCAACATGGAACCCAGGTGTGCCCAGCCCCAGCCAGGAGAGCCCAGAGGACCCCAGGGGGACGCCACCCCACGCCCGTGTCCTTAGGACGCCAGACAGCCAGTATGCTCTGCAGAGGTGGCCTTTGTGTCTCCCTCGCCACCCAGGCAGTGGGGATCCAGCTGGGTCTGTACTGAGCCCTGTGCCCCCAAGACCTGGGAAGGTGTGCGGTGAGTGGGGCAGACCCGTGTCTCCCATCTCAGCTCTGTAGCTCAGGGAGACTCAGCTATCTTCCCGGGCCCCAGTCTGCTCCTCTGTGGAAGGAGTCGGAAGTTCTCTCGGAGAGGGGCTGCATGAGGGCTGACATCACCAATGTCATTGCCCACCTAGGTGCTCGTGGAGGCGTGGCTCGTGCGGACCGGCTCGCTTCGACATCCCTGTGGGAGAACGCGATGCTGGGGGCCCTCGGTCTGTCCAGGAAGGGCTCTGGCTGGCTCCCGGTCCCCCGGCTGCCTAGGGGCTACCGCGTCTCCCCGGCCTGTGCCCAGAGCACAGCCACCCCGAGAGCCCCAGCCAGGCCCTGGCCAGTGCCCTGCGCCCATCAGCGCCAGCGGCCAGCTGCACCTGAGTACTTAATTTGCACTCATTCTCACGCCTTTAATACACACAGCCTGAGACAACGTTGCCTGGAAAATGGGCTTATCCATGATACTGTTTTTGTCATTTTTTGAGGAAAAAAGCCTCACATTTCAGCATTTCCAGCTACTTCCCATTTCTTCCCTTCTGTTTGGTGTTTGTTGCTAAATGGACGGACAGGAATTCTGGGAGAAACTCAAGGCCAGCCGCCCCGTTTCACAGTAGTGCGTTCTCAGTCTGTGTCTGCTCCCACAAGCCCCCCACCCTGGGGATGTGCTGATGTGTCCTGCTCTGGGACAAATTCCTGACTCGGGGTGCCATGGGGGCTCAAGCACGTGGCCAGCCGAAGACATTTGCCACATGTGAGTTGCGGGCATGTCTGGCTCTGAGGCCCCTGCCTCAGTGTACTTGCATCAAGGCTCTGTCTGTGGACCCCAGAAGTGCTGGCCCAGTAATGCATCAGGAGTGACCCCCAACTGACTGCGTCATAAATATGATCAGTACTCCAGCCTTGTGGTCTCTCAGAGGGGCCCAGTGCAGGCAGGCCGGGGGCCAAGGGAGTGTCCTCTTGCAAAGGCTCCTGTTCTCAGCGATGCCCTCACACTCCTGCTGCCTGAAATGTCCTCCTGCAGAAACCACCTGCACCCCAATCCTTGTCTCAGGCTCTGCTTTGAGGGAACCTCGGCAAGAGGATCATGTCTGTTTCCATGTGTGAGCATGTGTGCATGTCATGTACCTGTGTGTACACGCATACACAATTAGGTTTACATGTGTAGGGGGTAGGCTGGATAATGTGCCCCTCCCCCCCCCAAAACTGCTCAGATATCCACATCCTAATTATTGGAAACTGGCAATGTCACAGGTGAGTATATGACAATGGGGCTTTGATCTGAGGTGCGCTGTCTTGGGTTAGGTGGGAGGGCCCCAAGTGCATCACGTGCACAGGGAGAAGGGGGAAAAGACGGCGGGGACAGGTGTCTCGGGCAGAGGAAGTCTCCAGGCCAAGGCCAAGTGGCAGGAAGGACGTAAAGGGGGGAGAACTGGAGAGGCCGAGGAGGGATAGTGTGCAGTGCCAGGCTGGGGGCGGGGAGGCAGGGAGCCAGGCAGTGCAGAGCCCGAGGGGTCGCCCCTGTTAGGCCCTGGGGGCGGGGGGCGGCGAGCAGCCGAGACCGCCTTGTCAGCCCGTTTCATGACAGATGGGAAGGGCTGACCACTGGCTCCAACCTCCAGGATTCACATTTAGGAGAAAGCCCAACTCAAACTACCCGAGGTAATAAAGGCGTGTATGGGCTCTTGAGACTGGGACGTGGGCGCTGATGTGGGCTTCAGGGCCCGTGCGATCCAGCGCTCAAGAGAGGCTACGTTGCACCTGGCTTACCCACCGCGATGGACCATCCGGCACCTGTGCCGGGCTATTGCCATCTCATTGGCTGGGGCCAGGTCACATGCCCACGGATGAGCCAATCCCCGGGCTAGGGGCGGGGCTTCCGAGCCAGGTTCCGGCTGCTCCAGGGGCTCGCTCCCTCCTACCGCCCCAGGTGAGGGCCAGGGTCTGCGGAGCGGGGTGGTGGAGGCCCGCCAAGGGGAGCCCCAGAAGTGGAGGGGCAGAGGAGTGGGGTCCGTGCCCCAGGTCTGGGGGCGCTGGGGCTGGGGGCCTTGGAGCGCGTGCGCTGGGTCTTCCCTGGGTTTGCGGTGAAAGCGCAGAGCTGCGCCTCTCCCGGTGCCTCTTCTGGCGGTTGCTCTGTGCATGTGCGCACTCGCTTGTGCACGTGGTGGGCGGGTCCCCGTGCGTGCACGCGTGTGGGTTCCGGGGTGCAGATGCTGCGGTGGACGTGTGTACGCATGCACATGTGTGCGCCTGCGTGTGTGAACCAGGGTGGGGAGGTGGGGCCGCGTTCCCCTGCAGACCTGCGCTTGAGCCGCCGCCAAGTCGTCTCCATTGTCATGTCAACCAAATATTTTCAGCCTCCACGCCCAGGAGCCTCCGGAGCACGCTGTCTCCTCGGCTCGCAAACCCCGGCCAGACTTCCAAACCGCTAGGCAGATTTCGATCCCCTTTTTTTAGCTGCCGAATGAAAAAAATAAGCAAACACAAATCTGCTGATCCCAGGCCTCCTCCTCTTCTGGAGAATTTAATTTCTGAGCTTTGATCTGATACCAGGACCCAGAGGACTTGTTATTTCTAAATAATGAGCTGAATGTTTGTGCTCTGAGCCTGAACTTTTCTGGTTTGGGGAAAAATATGACTTTCCATAGAAGTTCTTTGATGCGGCCAGTGGTGTTGTCCACACAGGGATGAAAAGGCCTTTGAGAGGGCTGGCGGCAGGCGGGGGCGGGGAGTGGGGGGGGGGGAGGCAGGGCCTGAGGCAGCAGGGCAGCCCTTAGGAGCAGGCCCCCGAGGGGCCTACCCCGCAAAGCTCCAACTTGGGGGGTGGAGGAGGGGCAGCTAGGTCCTGCCCCTTCCGTGGGGGAGGGGGGGGGGGCTTGCCCTCCCTGAGCTCCAAGGCCAGATGGTCAGGGACTTGGGGGCAGGATCCCCTGAGGCCGGCATGCGCTGGGTGTCCAGGGTGAGCCGTGGGGCCCACTGCTGTTGTGCTGGGGAGGTCCCAGGCCACCCCTCAGGACTCTTTTGGAGGAAATTCCCCTACCACCTTAGTCCCTCAAACCGAGATTGGGGGCTGGACCCCTGCTCTAAGGGCGGGGCTGCTGAGGGGCTGTCACTGGCACTGTGGCCTCTTTAGGAGACAGAGCTGGTCAAGGTGCAGCCTCCTGGGAGGGTGCAGGCCCGGTGAGCAGATGCCCTGAGCCGCTCTTGTAGGGGCCCTGGGCCTGCACTGTGTCAGCCACGGTGGTCCAAGGCTTGGTGAGGGTGTTCAGGGGAGGGGAGACCACTGCTTCGTCGCTGCCCCAGGGTGCCTTGGCACCTGCAGGGTTGCCGCACTTTCCCTGGGAAATGATCGTTCCAGGTCAGGGCTTGGGGCGGGCCTGGGGCCCCCTCCTTGCCCAACCCCAGGAGTGACTTCATGCCCCGGGAATGGCTGATTTCACACTTCAGATAGCATTTCTCCTGGAAAGCAGCCCTACAGGCTGCAGCAGGCATCACCGGAGGTCAGGAGGCAAACACTGTCAGTCATCTGCCACGGTGCTGAGCTCCAGGCAGCCGGGGGAAAACACCCCCTGTCTCTCTGCCCTGAACCTTGTCCTCCCTCGTCTGCTGGCGGAGTGGAGGCCAGGCCAGCCAAGGTCTCTGCCCTTCAGGGCTCAGACACGCCGGAGGCTCAGTGTCCTCACCGCCCTCCCTGCCCAGGAGGGGAGCCCCTGAACCAGCCTGACCCGGCCTGGGTATTTTCTGCTGTGGTGTCGCGGGTGGGGGCCCATGGGTCCTTGAACCATTGAGTCGTGGGTCCGGGCCCACTGAGACATGGTCGAAAAAGAAATGGAATCATGTAATTAACAGGTAGCATAGTCACATGGGTCACAACTCTAGTCAGGCTTGCAAATAGCAAGGAGCCCAGTGGGAAAACCAATGAAATGCAAATAAAGTGTGGGCTTCAGCTAACCGCTTGCCTTATTGGCTCATTAATTGCGACAGACGCACCACACACATGGAAGATGTTAGCGACAGGAGAGAATGGGTCCTGGGGTTCCTGTACAGCTTTTCTGTAGACCTGAGAATGTTCTAAAAGAAACTCTTTATAAAGAGGTGGGCCTGACCACGCAGGCATTCTGAGGTAATTGGACTTTTGACTCGTGCTTCTGCAAGCGCTGTCCCGAGGGCCACTGATGCCGCGGGGCCCAGACAGGATCTCGCAGCCCAGGGGGGGGCGGTGGGGGCCAGACCAGAGGGCAGTGGCGAGTGGGGAGCAGGTGTGAGTGGAGGGGGTGGTTCTGAGCGCCTTGCCTGCGACGCCTGTGGGTCTTTCCTCTGGGGAAGCCTTCTTTAAAAATTTTTTTTTTTTTTAACGTTTATTTATTTTTGAGACAGAGAGAGACAGCACGAATGGGGGAGGGGCAGAGAGAGAGGGAGACACAGAATCGGAAACAGGCTCCAGGCTCCGAGCCATCAGCCCAGAGCCTGACGCGGGGCTCGAACTCACGGACTGCGAGATCGTGACCTGGGTGAAGTTGGACGCTTAACCGACTGAGCCACCCAGGCGCCCCTGGGGAAGCCTTCTTGCTGGGATCCTGCTGCCGAGTGCCTGGCTGTGTGGGGGGCCCCAAACCTCGATGTCGTCGTCCTCCCCCCCGGTGGCATTGCCAGCCCTGCTGAACCTGCCCTGTGTCTTAGCGGCCTCCCTCTGTTTCTCAGCACCCCCGCTCGCACACTTCACAGCTGTACCTGCTTCATAGGAGAGGCACCGAGCTCCGGCCTCCCGCTGGCCGTGACGTCCCCGGCCTCCACGCCCTGGCCGTTTGGCCGTTCCGATGTGTACAGGCAGAGGCCTTCTCCCACCTGGCTGACCAAAGCCCGAATCAGACTCTTCATTCGTTTTAAAAACTGTGTTTATTTTATGGACCCGATATGACTTAACAGTTTCCTATTAATGGGCTTTTAGGTCATGTGAATAATGATGCAGTGAATAACTTTGCATGGGACTCATCCACCTGTGTGCGGCTGTATATACCGGGTAAGTACAGCTGTATACACGGGGGGAAGTGCGGCTGTATACGCGGGGGGGAAGTGTGGCTGTATACACAGAGAAGTGCAGCTGTATACACGGGGGGAAGTGTGGCTGTATATACCGGGTAAGTTCAGCTGTATACACGGGGGGAAGTGCGGCTGTATACACAGAGAAGTGCAGCTGTATACACCGGGGGGAAGTGTGGCTGTATAAACGGGGGGAAGTGCGGCTGTATACACAGGGTGAGTGCGGCTGTATACATGGAGAAGTGCCGCTGTATACATGGGGGGAAGTGCGGCTGTATACAGGGGGGGAAGTACAGCTGTATATACCGGGTAAGTGCAGCTGTATACATGGCGTAAGTGCGGCTGTATACACGCAGAAGTGCGGCTGTATACACGGGGGGAAGCTTGGCTGTATATACCGGGTAAGTGCGGCTGTATACACGGAGAAGTGCGGCTGTATATACTGGGTAAGTGCAGCTGTATACATGGGGTAAGTGTGGCTGTATACACGGAGAAGTGCGGCTGTGTACACGGGGGAAGTGCGGCTGCATACACAGGGGGAAGTGGGGCTGTGTACATGGGGGGAAGTGCGGCAGTATACACAGGGAAGTGTGGCAGTATACACAGGATAAGTGAATCACTGGGCCAGAGGACACAGGTTTTTACCCCTCGTATTGGTGGTGACACTTCCCGACTGTGAGGGTCACACTAACTTGTGTGTCTGTCAGCTGGGTACGAGAGTGTCTGTTTTCCCACGAGTTCAGTGATATGGAAGGTTGTCCAGCACTTTGCTCTTTCACGATCTGATAATTAAGTGGAATCTCCCTTAGTGGTTTTGTTTTTAATTTTTTTAATGTTTATTTATTTTTGAGAGAGAGAGAGAGAGAGACAGCGCAAGCAGAGAAGGGCAGAGAGAGAGGGAGACACAGAATCCCAAGCAGGCTCCAGGCTCTGAGCTGTCGGCACAGAGCCCCGTGTGGGGCTGGAACTCACAAGCTGTGAGATCATGACCTGAGCCAAAGTCAGACGCTTAACTGACTGAGCCCCTCCCTTAGTTCTAAGTTACGTTCTCTTGTTGTATGACTGAGCATCTCGTTAAAAAGCCAGTTGCTTATTTGGACTCTTTTCCCATGTTTCAGTTAGGTCGCCGGACTTTATCTTATTGTTTTGTAGGCGCTCTTTACATATTTTGGAGATTAGTTCATGGTTTATTATAAAATTGTTAATATCTTTTCCCCAGTTGGTTTACTATCTTTCGGCTTTACTCGTAGTATCTTAATATTTTCTTTATGTATATATCCTGCGTGTTTCTAGTTATGTTTATTCCTAGGCATTTGTTGTTTTGCTGCTACTAAGATATGCTGTTTAATCTCTCTGCTTGGTAACTGAGGCCAGCACTCTGGGCAATGCTAAATAGAGTCAAGCCAACCAACTGGGCAAATGACAGATGTTTAATGGGCACCCACCTACTGTTTAAAATATTCTCTGAGTGAAGAGGCTTTATTGGGTGTTGAGGAGACCCAGAGATGAAGATTAAGTCCTTGTGAATCATTCAGAATCTATTGAAAAAGACAGGACCCCAAAATGCACATCAGACAGTGACCGGTGGGTGATGCCAGGCAAGTGGTCGGGACCGGGTTGTCACAGATGAACTGTGCTTGCTACTCAGGCACCTGAGGGGTCGGGCCACCCAGGGGGCAGCTGGGCAGCTGGCTGGACCGGGTGGGATTGCTGCCCGGGTGGAACCTGGGCCTGGGACGTGGACCGGCCATTTCCACACGACAAAGAATACACACCGTGAACGTGAAAATTCTCCAGTGCCTGAACAGCAAAGTGGCGAAGGATCCTTTGGGGGATGAAACCCAGAGTGAGAGGGACTGCGGCTAGAAGAACCCCATTCCGCGGGAGAGACCACTGTGGAGAGCCGTCCCAGAGAACACACGCACCGCACACACAGCGAGAGCCGTGCGAGCGTGTCCTGCCCTCCTTCATCCCATCAGTGCACTGCCAGGGGGCCTACCGCCTGGCTCAGAGGGCGGGTTGGCAGATCAGTGAGGCCATCCATATCTCGGGATTCCAGGCAGCTTTCCGAGTGGCATTTTGGAACACGTAGTGACCTCAGATGAGGTCGTAAAGACACGTATATGGCTAGAGATGGCTGTATGCTTGAGTACGTACGTGGGCCAATGGCTGCGTGCGTGCATATGATACAACGAGACACAGGATGGCAGCAACCACTTTAGAGAGAGAATTACCCTCTTGCTCCCACAAAAGGCCACCTGACAATAAAGCAGTACCTTTGTCCCCGCCTGAGCTGTGGGCCCGCGTCGGGGACCCCTCGCTTGGATGCCCCGACACCTGCCGTGCTCCTGGCCGCCAGCACTGGTGGGTGGCGGGCCTGGGGGCCCAGCTGTCCCGCCAGCCACTCGGCGGGCTGTCGCTGCTCCAGGAACACTTGGCTGAGCAGCTGGGTCCCCCCCCCGCCCCCCAGAACCCTGCGCACCTCTCAAAATGTCCGCTTGGGGGGACTCACAGAGGCCAGTTTGAGGCAAGGTTCTTGTTACTTTCTACGGAAAGCAGCCTGCTTTAAAAGTGTGTTTCTTTGGGGCACCTGGGTGGCTCAGTCGGTTGAGCGTCCGACTTCAGCCAGGTCACGATCTCGCGGTCCGTGAGTTCGAGCCCCGCGTCGGGCTCTGGGCTGATGGCTCGAGCCTGGAGCCTGTTTCTGATTCTGTGTCTCCCTCTCTCTCTGCCCCTCCCCCGTTCATGCTCTGTCTCTCTCTGTCTCAAAGATAAATAAATGTTAAAAAAAAAAATTAAAAAAAAAAAGTGTGTTTCTTTAATGAGATACAAAAGCAAGATTGAGGTGAACTCAGCCGAGTGGCCAGGGCCCCTTCCTGGCTCTGACACGTGGCAGCGGGGGGCCTGCCAGGCCTTCTGCTCTCTGTGCCCGACTGCATCACCTCTGAGCTGCTCCCCACCTCAGGGCCGTCTGAGGTCGGACCAGCCACTTTGTGCCGCCTGCTGGGAACGGTGCCTGGGGCGGCTGGTATCCCTTCCGCCCTCCCCTGTGGGTGACCCTCCTCCGTGGCAGGGTCCACAGCTGGGCGCTGGGCACTGGGCTTGACCAGGCTCTGGCCTCCCTCCCACGTCAGCGCCTGGACAGTCCTGGTGTGGGCAGAGTCCTCTTTCCTTGGCCGTTGGAGCAGGGACGCCTGTACCCACTGAGACCCCAGAGCCCTGCAGCCCGTCGCTTCCCCCTTCCGGAGGTTCTCACGGGTCCACGTTCCCCAGGTCCCTCGTCTGTCACAGTCACGCGTTCATCCCCCCGGGCGGTCAGCTCGCAGCTCGCAGCACTGGGGCACCACGCAGGGCACGTGGAGGTGAGCTGGGCCGGCGGAGGAAGACTGCGGTCTTGCTGCCGTGTGCGAGGGCGCCCCACAACTCCGTGGTGGAAAGCAGCACGGTCCCTCCACGACCGCGGGCGGATTCTGTCCGCCGGGAATGGAGGGCGGGCCAGCTTGTCGGTAGGAGAGCCACACCTCCCTAGGGTCCTGCAGGGAGAGCCACGGGGGTGGGGGGGCCGTGGTGTCGTCTTGGAGCAGCGCAGGCGGTCACACCGTGCGGCCGTGGAGGTCAGCCGCCAGGGCAGGGTGAGGGGCCGGGCGCGCAGGCCTGCAGGGACGCGGGCCAGGCCAGCACGAGGGCGACGAGGTCCGCCGAAAGCAGGTGCTGTGGACGATGAGATTCGGGGGACATCACAAAGACTCACTCTGGCCACATCGCACGAGAACGGCGCAGGGACGCGGCCGCGTGGCTGGCATGTTTTGCGGCCCGGCCAGGTCTGCACAGCACACGTGAGGGCCTCCCCTTTACGGGAACCACACCTCTCCTCGTGGTCTTGGCCCGAGGTGGCCGTGTGCGTGGCATGTGCCCCACGAGATACGCCCGCCAGGTCGACCGGGTCGTGTGCAGTGAAACAACGCCCACACGTAACTGAAGCAAGACAAACATCTCGAGTAAGGCTCGCGGCACAGATAAGTGCGGGAGAGCTCCCGAGGCTTTACGTGCTGGCCAATCAGGTAGGTTTGCCCCCGAGTTACCGTGTGTCGGGAGATGACCTCATAACATTACAGCTCGTTACTGATTAATCTCGTTTGATACGGGGAGGCTGTCTGGACTTTTCGTAAGGGCTACTTGAAATTGCAGACTGGCCAAAGCTTTCGGAATCTTCTTGCTTTTAGTTTAGTTTTTATTTTGAGAGAGACAGAGAGAGCAAGCAGGGAGGGGCAGAGAGAGGGAGAGAGAGAGAATCCCAAGCAGGCTCTCAACTGTCAGCACAGAGCCCCGACCCCAGGGCTCGAACGCACCAACCGTGATCTTAACCGACTGAGCCGCCCAGCCGTCCCTGAAGCTTCCAGAATCATGACGCGCATTTCAGGGTATTTGAAAAGCACAGGACACAGGCCGGCGTGCCGGGCACTCCGGGCTTGGTGATTACCTCAAGCTGCTGTGTAAGGAAAACCCCAGGGCTCTCGTTAACTAATGGCATGGAATCAGCAGGTCTCGGGCCTGCTGGTGGGGCCGGCCAATCAGTCCATAAGCCTCCAGCCTGGAGCTTCCTCGCCTCCTCCCAGGGGTGGAGGTCTCAGTCTGTGTATTCTGGAGGGTTGGTGAGGAGGGAACACTTACAGAGAAAACGCCGAGGACCCCGAAGGCAGGGGAGCCACCGTGTCCCTGACCCGCTGTGTCCTTTACTGAGCAGTGTGACGGCAGCCGGGCAGCCGCATCAGGTTCCCCACATGGGAACGGCTTGTTTCTGGGCAGGGGCCCCTTCCGGGGTCTTTGGGAGCTTGGCCCCAAGTGCCGGCTAGCTGGCGAGCAGAGCAGCGGGCCGGCTGGGGGGCTGCTCTGATGCCCGAAGCGTCCCAGAAAATAAGGGCAAAGACGGAACCCAGCTGCAGCTGTACACAAGGGGAGGGTGTCCATGAGGAACACAGGGGCCAGAGCAAACTGCCTTAACTGAAGCAGGGCTGACGGCAGACGGTACTGGGAGTCCCTGAGACACGGCAGGGTGGGGGTGTGTGTGTGTTTCTCAGAGTTGGTTTGATCCATGGCTCAGTCATGCTGTGAATTTCTTTCCATCTCTGTGTGCCTTCTGCGTAGTTGGCCTCGTTCCAAACCAGTTCTCCCTCATGGGCACAAAATGGCTGCTCCAGTTCCAGACTTGACATCTGAGGAAAGAGAAGGTCTGTGCCAACCGTCTACATAGGGAACCGCCCTGACCGGACCTTTAGCTTACACAGCCACGCTTCCCTGGGGCCTGGGACCGGGAGAGGAGGGTGTGATGTATATGAGTGAGTCTAGGCCCTGTCTGAGAGAGGGGGTGTGGGCATCTCTAGGCCCCAAGCACGCGGGCTGTGGTTACTGGGATGGGGAGGGAGGAGGGATGCGGGCAGGCTCCGTGCTCAAGACCGTGGAGACAGGGCCAGAACTACGCATCCCAGGGCCGGACAGAACAGAGCCCGCGTGCTGCAGCAAGGCATTGGGTACTATTTCCTATGAACTCGAAGGCGAGAGATGCCTTGCGGGCAGGACAGAGGGAGGTCTGTGCAGGCCAGTGTCCCCTGCCTCGCCTGGGAGGAGTAGCATGTCCTGGCGGGAAGCTGGCCATGAGGCCCCAGAGGGAGGACTGGCGGGGTGGGGGATGGGGAGTGGGGGGGGATGGCAGGGGGTGGATGGGGGAGGGGGGAGCCGGCACCCCTACCCACCCTCCTGACACTCAGCTCTGGCCCTCGCTCCGCCACTCTGCCCTCACAACCGGTCAGCCGGGTGGGCACTTCTGCACTCCCCCCTTGCCCACGTGGAGGCCTCGGCACAGAGCGGCGGCTCTCAGGATCACGTGGCCAGTCCGCGGTGGCGGGATTCGAACCTAGTCCCGTCAGCCTCTTTCCGGTGCAGGGCCAGCTGCTCCCCGGAGAGGAGACCTCGCATGTGGGTCATGGAGGCCGTGGGGAGGGAGCATGGACGGGGAGCCCGGCCCCAGGGAGCTGCCCAGCTCGGGGCTCAGACCTGTGGCATTGGAGACAATGGAGCAAGGAGGTGGTCTGGCCAGGTGGGAGGAGTTGTGGGAGGCTCTGCAGGGGCCCGTCCAGCACCCCCCCCCCCCCCCCCCCCGCTCCCCGGGGTACCTCTGCCTCTCCGGTGAGCTCTTCTGCAGAAAACCGATTCGCGGCCCTAGAAATGAAGTTCATTTTGTTTGGCCAGTGTGATCGATCACTGCCCTGCAGGGAGACCTGCCTCCTGTCGTGTGTAAACTCCCTTCAGCTCTCCCTCTTTCCTGTGTGATGTGCGGATTGCATTTTCCTGCCAGCCAGGTTTCCCCATTAATTAATGAGTGCCACACAGCCTCGGATACCTTTTGTGCCTGTATGATAGTCGCGATTTTACCTTTCAGGAGCAACCCCTGAACGCACCCTGGTCATCTGAGGTAGGGTCTGGGGCTCAGTGGGCAGGGCCTGGCGATCCTGGGGATCCTGGGGACCTGGGGAGGGCTCCAGGAAAGATGGAAATGCTAAGCTGGAGGAGGCTCGCACAGCCGCCCGCCTCGCCCTGCACCCCCCTCCGGAGAGCCCCCCACGGGGCTGGGATGTCGCAGCCCTGCCTCCCCCTGCAGCTGTCGGTGTCCTGCTCATACAGGTGCTGCTGCCTCCAAACTCCTGGCAAATCCCCTCTTACTCACTCTTACTGCGGTGTTAGCGGCTGATGGACGTTTTTGGGCCTTTCTGTGGGTACACCTTTAAACCCAGAGGACACGAACAGCGTGCCCTTGACCTGGATCTGGGGGCGCAACCCCACACAGCCCTCCCTAGATTCAGATTTTCTTCAACATTCCTGTTTTTTAAACCGGATTTCGTGGAAAATCCGAATTCGGTGCCGGAGGACATGTGTTTATTTTGGTACAAAACACTGGTGGGACAGGTTAGAATCTGTGTGGGATTTCCAGACTCCGTGGCTCCCTCAAAGGGGTGCCTGCAGGTGCCAGTCTGAGAGACCTCCTTAGGGTCTCCCTCAAGGAGGACAGCTCGGGCAGGGGTCCCTCCTGGCCACGGCTGAGAGCAAGACCCTTTCTCAGCCTGCCTGGGAGTAGATCCAGAGACCCGAAAATGGCGTTTGGGGGTGGAGAGGGGAAAGGGGGTGAGGTCCAACGGGACCTGGACACCTGGGCTGACTCTGGCCTCCCGGCTCAGTCTCACCACGCATCCCAGTGGACAGTGGTCCTCCCGCCCGCCCCCACCAGAGCAGAGTGAGGGGCAGTGGCAGGGAGGGCCGAAGGGCTCTGCGGGGCCAGGAAGCCCGTCTGGGCTGGGGGTCAAGAGAGCTCACCCGGGCCTCGGCCCAGGTCAGAGGGCCCCCCCCCCCCCCCCCCGCCGGGCCCAGTGTTTCTGCCCAGGCTTGGGCTGTACAGGCTGTGGGAGGGGCCAGGATGCCTCAGCCCACCCCCCACTTGGTCTCTCCGGGCTGCACGCGTTCCAGCGAGACGTCTGGTGTTTCCCTGGCAGTGTCCCCTCGGAACCGGGGTGGCGGTAATGAGTTCAGGAGAACCGGAGTCCAGGGCCTTAGAAAGGCCTGGCCGAGTCACCTCAATTGGCGGAGCCCTCCCGCCGCCCCACTCCCCAGCTCCGTCGCCCATGGCACGCGTTTCAGGATGCCGCCCCCCGGAAGACCCTGCAGCCCAAACCTGGGTCACTTCGGTCCAGGGGGCGGGGCCGGACAGGGGGCGGGGCTTGGGCCGAGGGGCGGGGCCGGATCACCACTCTGCGCGCGCTCCAGCCGGCTCCGGCTCCGAGGACGGGTCCTTCCCTGGCGCTCTGCTGCCCCCTGGTGTCGCGGCGCGGGCGTGCACCTCTGGCCTCACCTGTGGGCGAGCAGGTGCTGTGCGTGTTCCTGGAAGGCCGCCCTGACGCAGTGACAGGGAGAGGGTGGGGATGGAGGGGAAGCTGCCCACCCCTCTGGACTCAGCTTTCGTGCCTCGAGGGTCCCTGACAAGTGCGTTGCTGCCTGCGGTGTGGGACCGCCTGCGCTGCACCTGGGGAGCCGTGGTGCTTCGCCCGTGAGGACGTTAGCTCCCACTGCATCCACTCACTGTCCCGGGGCATGGGGAGAGCCCCCAACAAAGGTCTGGTGTGTACATGGAGCCTGTATTGTAATGGGGAAGGCAAGTGAACAAGGAAACCAATGCCCCAAATTGTAATGTAGCTAATCAACCATAACGCCGTAGAGCGTAACATCATCATGTCTCGTGTCGGAAGTGCAGTTATGAGCAAAGCCAAGGGAGAGGCCAGTGATTGCTGCCCTGCTGGGTTCCACGGGGTGGCATTTCTACAGAGATGTGAGTAAGGACGCGGACTGGAGATCATCCCAGGCCAGGAGACAGTGGTGCAAAGGCCCTGGGGTGGGAGCAGCTGGAGCCCAGTGAGTGGGGGAGAGGCAGGCAGCACGGAGGAGAAAGCGGGGTGAGGACGAGCAGATCCCAAGGCCTCGGGGGACTGTAATACAGACGTGGACTTACTGTAGGTGCGTGAGAACCCTAGTGGGGACCCAGGGCACGGCAGGGAAAGCGCGGGCACGGTGTGATTCTCGAAGCCCACTGTGGCTGGAGCAGGCGGGGAGCAGGGCTCAGGGGAGAAGGCTGAGGGAGGAGTTGCCGAGGGTGAAGGCTGACTCCCAGGTGTCGGGCCCAAATCACCCACAGGTGTGCTGGGAACAGGGCCAGGTGACGTTTTGTAAATGGCCCCACTTCTGAGCCTCGGGTGACATTGCGCGCATTATCTCTTCATTTAGCACGATAACCCAGGGTGTTCCGTGCCTTATCTGACTTGATTGGCACAGCCACCTTGTGAGTCAGGGTTATTGCCCCCATCTCAGACACAAGGAAGCAAACGCTGAGAGAGTGACACTCTCCCAGTTTCTATGGCAGCGAGAGCGTGGTCAGGGCTCACCCAGGTTCGGTCGTGTGTGTGCGCGCACAGTGGAAAACTTGGGAGGTGATCCATGTGGCGTAAAATCCACCAGTTTAACTTGTACGGTTCAGTGTACGAGCGGGCCGACAAGGTCGAGCCACATACCTAGTTCCGGAACAGGCTCATCACTTCAAGAGGAAGCCCCTCGCCCGTTAGCGGTCGCTCCCCAGTCTCTCCTCCTCCCTTCCCTGGGCTTCCACAGATTTGCCTGGGTGTTTCCTGTAGCGCTCGGCCCCGGCCACTGGCCTCTGTCACTCAGCACGCCTCTGGGCACGTCTGTGCGGTCGCAGGTGCCAGCACTTCTGCACCTTTTATGGCTGCGTGACATTCCACCGTCTGGACGCACCACATTGTGCGCGTCCACCCACCCATCTGTGGGCCTTTGGGGCGTTTCCGCCTTTTGGCGGCCGTGAGAGTGCGTCCACAGGCGTCTGCTCAGCCCCGAGGCTCGCACGTACGAGTGATCACAAGGCAAGTCTGTGCCTCCCTTTTTGAGGAGCGGCCACACTGTTCTCCAGAGTCATGACAGGAGAACTACAGACCGGTATCCCTCACAGACGTAGAGTCCAAACTGAATTCTATAAAATTGGTACCAACGTGTGTAAGAAGAAAAACAGACCATGACCAAGGGCGCTCGTCCCAGGAACGCAGGGTGGCGTCACGTGTGCAAATCTATCAACGTAGCTGACCGTGCTAGCAAGTCGAAAAGAACAGCCACGTAATCATCTCCGTAGGTGCAGAAAAAGAATTTGACAAATTCCAATATGCATTCCCAACACAAACTAAGGATACAACAATATCCATTCCCAACACAGACTAAGGATACAAGTAACCTTCTTTGACTCGATAAAGGGCATCTGTTTATAAAACCCAGTGCTATCACACTGAGCGGTGAAGATTGAATGCTCTCCCTTTGAAGTCAGAACAAGGGACGGAAGCCAGGAGGGGTGGAGGGCAGGAGGGTGGGGGGTACGGAGGGAAGGAGGGGAAGAAGGAAGAGGGAGGGAAGGAGGGGAGGAAGAAGACATCTTCAGACTGAGGAAGGACCACTCATGGAAAGAAGAACTAAGGACATCATTCAGGAAGGAGAAAACTGACCCTAAAAGGAAGGTCTGAGATGCAAGAATGAGCGGTCAGTGGAGAAAATGGCCAACATCTGGAAACTCTTTTCAAGCACTCACCGAGCAGGGCGATAAAAAGACAGGGGCCGTGCACAACCTGTGCAACTGTACTCAGAAGCCTTGTGGAGTCTCATCAGTTACCACGTCCACCTCCAAGCTGGAGGCGCCGACCACCTGGTAATGCCTGTTCTTCTAGTTGAGTCGCAAACCCATCTGACAACCGCAGGTCTGAAACGCAACGCAGAGACACCGGACGGCCTGCGTCAGGGCCTCACTCTGGGCACATCAACGTTTGGAGCCTGCTAACTCTTCGCAGTGGGAGCTGTCCTGTGCGCTGTAGGGTGTTCACCAGCTTCCCTGCCTTTGCACAGTGCACACCGTGGGCACCGCCCCCCAGTTGTGATCACCAGTGTTGCCTCCAGACTCTGCCACGCATGTCCTGGGGAGGAGGGATCACTCCCTGGGGCACTACGGGGAACAGAGCAAGAAGGAGGACGGTGAGCAGACTGTGGCTGGCACCCACGTCCCTTTTGCGCTTTCCCCAACCGCTGTGCCCTTCGCTCCCTCCGTCCTCAGGCTTGGGTTCTGTCCTTGGCAGCCTGGGTCTGGTCTGTGGTGACCCTGTTTCGTGGCTGCACTTTTACCCCCAGCCCTGCCGTGTTGAGGGGCCCCTCGTGCGCTCAGCTGGGGGCAGTGGCACCGGGAACGTGGTCAGGGAGACGTGACCACTGGTAGGCCTGCGGGCTGGACCGGGACACTCGGGGGCTCCTTGCCCATCCCGGGAATGTGGGTTCGCTCCCCTCCCCCGCTCCCAGGGCTGCCCCGAGGACGTGGCCTCGAGATGGGGATGTGGCGGTGAGAGCACCAGCTTCGTGCAGGCGACCAAGTCCAGCGAGGGCCTCTTCAGTTTGGGCGGGCGGATGCGGGCCGCTCGGAAGCCTGATTCCAGCCCCAGGGACTGCTGTCCCATCTCCAGGGGGAGCAGTCCCCCTTGGCGATGCCTTGGGAAGGGTTTATGCCAGAGAAATCCAGGGCAGAGCAGCTAAGCAGCCACTGGACGCGTTTGTCTATCAGAGAAGTCCAGGTGGGTGCTGTGGGGCTGGCTGGGGGTCAGGGGACCCCCGTCCTGTAGCTCGCTCACCCTCCACAGAAGGCTTCCGTCTGAGTTCTTCAGGAAGCCGGCAGGCAGTGGGACGGGGTCGGGGGAGGAAGCATATTCCTCCCGCTTGAGGATCTGACCCGGAGGGGGCGCATGCAGCTTGTGTCCCGGCCTTCGAGCCAGAGCCTGGTCACAGGGTCCCACACCGCGCTCGTGGTGATCAGGGGCCCAAGCGACATCCCCACTGCGGCCTGAGAGGAGCACGTGGGGCTTGAAGGCCAGGCCTGCCCGCTGCAGCTCCAAGGCCTACGTGTGCTGGCCCCGGGTCACGCCGGGCGGAGATACAACCCCTGCGTGAGTAGGGACGTGCTCTTCCCCGCCCGCCCTCTGCCCTTGGACTCCTGTCCTCTGGGTGCTCAGCGCCACAGGCCGGCCACTGGTCAGACTGCAGGGTCCACGTCATGCCAACCACGGCCAGCTCTCCAGCCCCTTCCCCCAGCTGGAACCGTGCTTGAGTGCTGGGGGGACGGTGCCGCCGTAGCGTGTGGCCGGCTGCTTCCGGAACTGCTGACCCCCAGGGGCCGTCGGCTGAAGCTCCAGTCTTCGCCCGCGGGAGCAGGAGCAGAGAAAGGCGTCTGTGCAGATGCTCCTGAGCTGTGCCCCCTCCGCCCGGGCTTGGCAGGCGGCCAGTCCCTCTTCTCTCGGCCGCCTCGTTGCTTCCATTTGGGAGTGTTTTCCTGGGTGTGGCCAGCCAGGCGACCCTGTGCCCTGTGCGTGGGCCTCCGTCTGAGCTCCTGCTGCCTCTCCCGCTCACGGGTTCTGTCCGCCTCTGAGATCGCCCCGGGTTTTCTGGACGCTGTTTCCATGTGAGTTTTAGAATGGGCCCTCAGTTTACAAAACAACAAGAAGGAGCTACCTGCTGAGATTTTTATTGGGATTGCGCTGAATCTACAGGTCCGTTTTCAGGGAATCGGCAGTTTTCAGCCCTGGGTCTTCCAGCCCTGAGCTTGCGACACACGGTCTCCCTTTACTGCCCAGCTCCTCCCGGTAACGTCTGTGCTCCCCGTGCTCCTGTGTGTATGAAACAGTCGTGAGTGGCGTTCCTGCCACGCTGTGCAAATCCAGCCGAGCAAACACAACAGTCTGTAGTCTTTTGCTTTTCCGCATAAAAAGCCACGTCGCCCGCCATGCGACTGTCTCTTCCTTTCCTGTTTCTGTGCCTGTGAGTTCCTCCTGCGGCTCGCGCTCCGGGAACAGCGCGCACACCCTGAGTAGGGCCGCCCCCCTTCCCGTGCCGGGGCATCTGCATTTTGTATTTTCTGTCTTCCTGCCAGTTCGGGTCCTCTCGATCCTCGGGTTTGCGTCTGCGCACCTCATCCGACGTCGAACGTGACAACCTCGTGTCTCGACCCAGCGACTGGGCTGGCCGACTTTTCCGTTGGGACCTGTTTGGAGCTGCACATGGGGCTCGGGTCTGCCGTTCCGAGGCGCCCCTCTGTATCTCTGCGTGTCTGCCTCGTACGACGTCGGTGGAGTCGCGTCAGCGGACGTCCTACTGGCTCGTGTTGTCCTGGCCCGGATCCCTGCTGTTTTGCTTCTGACCTTTCTGTGACCTTGTGGTTAGACTGGTCTTGTGAGTGTCGCTGAGTTTCCAGTCCCTTTACCTTAGATGTGACGTAGGTCAACTCTCTTACTGTCCGCTTTCCCTTTTGCCTCTCTGGGTTTTGTTCCCTTTTTTTTCTTGATTTCTTTTGAACGAATCAAATGTTTTCTTAGCTTTGATTTCTTTTGAACGAATCAAATGTTTTCTTAGCTTTGATTTCCTTTGAACGAATCAAATGTTTTCTTAGCTCTTGCCTTCTGTTGACTTGTTAGCGAAAACACTCCTTGTTACGGCTACTCTGGCAATACAAATATACTGCTGACCTACTCTTGTCTGTTGCCCTCCCCCGTCTGGCTGTAGCCTCAGAGCCTTCGAATCCCATCCCCTCAGAGCTGTCCCTTTGTCATGATTACCAGGTGACGCAGCTCCACGGGACAGCGTGAGGGCTGGATGCCCGCTCGCACTCGCCCCCGGTCGGCCACGTGGGTGTCCCTGCTGCCCCGTCCCTGGTCACCTGGGTCGGTGTCCCTCCTGCCCCATCCAGCCCCATTGCCCTCCCGCCGGCATGGACTTTTGTGCTAGCAGCCCTCCAGTCGAGTTGCTTTCCCCCCTCAAGGCAAGACTTACACAAAGTCCGGGTTCTTCTGTAAAAATTAAACCTGACATCCTTCGGGAAGCATGCATAAAGTTGAGGACTCTGGGGCCAGGATGCCTGTGTCCAAACGCTGGCCTCACAACCCGCAGACTGTGTGACCTTGGGCATGGTCTCCACCTCCTGTGCCTTGGATTTCTCATCTGTAAAGTGGGGTGATGTGGCACCAACTGGGTAGGGCTGTTGGGACCGTTCAATGAGTGAACATAGGCCCAGCGTCTGTAACAGCATGTCAGAAGCTCTGTGCAGGGAAAGCCACCATTACCATGATCGTTATTTTGGGTGACACTGTGAGCTGAGTCAGAAAATAAAGCCATGGTTACGGGCCATATAATCAGCAAGTTCAGGGCCCACGTGGTGAGGAAAGGCAGCGTTCGAGGTCCGTCCTTCTGCATTGCCGGGGTGCTGTGGGCAGGCACACTCTTTCCCAAGAGGAATGAGGGGCTGTTGGAACCCCTTCTGGGAGGTGCTGTGATCCAGACAGGAAGGAAAGAGGTTTGAGAGTCAGAACCCCTGGGGCAGGTGGTGAGAGTCCTCAGGCGGCCTAGCCTGGACAGAAGGGCAGCGGGGAGTCTTCCTGAAGGAGGCAGCCTGAGCACTGAGTCTCAGAGCACAATGTCCGGTAGCCAGGCTGCAAAGGCAGGTGCCTGAACAAGGGACTAATGTTTGGTTCCTTGGCAGAGAGCAGAAAGCCGGGAGCCAGGCTCAGCTCGGGAACCCGGAGGACGCCTCAGTGCGGGGTCGGGGAGCAGGGCACGGCCAGGGTCTCTTGAGGCTGAGACAGGAAAGGGGCCACTTTGATCTATTTACTTATATTGAGAGAGAGACAGCCTGACCAGGGGAGCAGCAGAGACAGAGGGAGAGAGAGAATCCCAAGCAGGATCCATGAGGTCAGCACAGCCCGACGTGGGCCTCCACCGCACGGACCATGAGATCGCGACCTGAGCTGAAATCAAGAGTCAGACGCTTAACCGACTGAGCCACTCGGGTGCCCCAGGGCTGTGATTTTTAAAAGTGTTTTTAATGCTTGTGTTCAATAACACATTTGACACACACATAGACTGTGTGCATCGTCTCATGGGAGGATAATGTTATGTAAAAAGTGTATCTGAAGCCTGTCACACCTGTGAGGCGGGAGCCCCACCTCCGTCACAAGCCGCTAGGCCCTGGGCCGCATCCTGTCGGTCGGGGGCCCCAGGGGAGAGGAGGAGACCCAGTGCCTGGGAAGGTCTTGGCCGAGGAGAGACCGGCCGGTGGAGCTGAGCTTTACGTCCAGAGACGACCTCCCCGGCCCCTCAGGGATGATCCCAGGATGTGTGCTGTCTGTGGGGCATTTGGAAAGTTCTTGTGGCCCGGCCTGTGTTTGTGACGCATCCTGGGTTCTGGTCAGTCCCACGGATGCAGGACCCACACCGGCCACAGTCACTGTGTCCCGGGAGGCTACAAAGGCTGGGTCTGGGGTGAGGGTCCATCAATCTCTAGGTGATTACGGACGTAATTTCTTCCCGGTTCCCTGCGCTCCAGTGACCGGCACGGCCCCGCCCTAAATTACATCTCAATCAGTGTAAAAAGGCGTTTGACATTTCCCTTGATTTATGTACTAACCTTTACATTCAGCGGGACGGCGTGCTGATTGCTTTCCTCGGCCGCATGGTGCTGGCTCCTCGGGTGAGCTCACCGTGGAGACCCCTGCGAGACCCCAGCCGCCACCTGCCCTGGGAGGAGACACTCCTGCAGGATCTGGGCCCTCGCAGGAGCCACTGAACACACGTCTTGGCACAGAAAGACTGGGAGAAGCCGCCGGGTTTGCGCCGATGTGAGCCGGTCGTGAGGGCGGCGACAGACCCCCGTCTGGGAGTGAGGGAGCGTGAGGTCCCCGAGACCCCTGCGCGTGCCTGTTCCGCCCTCCCCAACCGCCCGTCACTTGGAGGGTGAGACACGCCCCCCCAGACACATCCAGAGAACCCACGCTTTGCACACTCGTGTGCAACGCACAGTCACCAGCAAAACCTGCACTATGCCCGGTTGCACGTGGATGCACAACAGTGCACACTCAGAGGAGCACACGGTCGCAGGTACACGCTCACCCTCAGGCACAAACCGGCCCCCGGCAACACCCCGTGTTCACACTCGCACCGAGAATGCCACACTGGTGAGCAGATGGTGGGAGAAGCCCCTTCTGCTCCCGGTCCAGAGCGCCTGGACAGACAGGGCTGGGCATCACGCCTGCCGGGAGGGGCCGGGCCGGGGTCGGCAGCTGGTCCTCGACACGCGGCCCGAGCCAGACTCTGTGCAGCAAATGTGTCGGCAGTGACCCCGGGGAGCCCGGCAGGGGATGGGGCGGATGGGCAGTGGTGTACGTGCAAAAGTTCAAGCACAGGGAGGGCCGGTGTTGCCTCAGCTCAGACGTGTGGCTGGAGGGGCGGGAGCCCCAGCTGAGTCTGCCCCGCCTCCTCTGTTGGATGGGAGGCTGTGTCTGCGTGGGACACACGAGACACGGTGCCCAGGGCCCGCCCGCTGCCGTGCCCGCCCTGGCTGTGCCGGCTGTGAGCCTTTCTTATGGTTGGGGTGGCCATCCCTCCAGCCCCCCCCCCTCCCCGCCCCCGCCCTTCTCCTCCCAGCTGGCCGCCGGGGTCCGTGCGGTCCTGGCCTCGGCAGCAGGGTCGTGTCCCGGGGGCCCACCCTCTCTCTGGGACACAGGGTGCGGCAGAGTCGTCTCCACCCCTCCCCAGATGTGTGAGTCTACAGACCAAGCCCCCAGCGCAGGGCGGGGGCAGGCGGGCAGCACAAGGGTCTTAACTACCTGAATGCCCTCTTGCAACTGCCCCAGCTGCAGGGAGACCAGGACTGTGGTTCCCACACTCTGTCACGCATCAGAAGGTTTGTGAGAATGCAGATTCCAGGGCCCTCCTCAGCTGTATTGATTCGGAACTTGTAGGAGAATCTGCATTTCTTTCCCAGGGGGTTCAGACTCAGTGGCCTGTGGGCCAGGCTTCCACCCTGTGCTTGAGCACGAAGGCCTTTAAGCTGCTGTGTCTGTCCCACTGGTCATGATTCTTACATTAGGGATATATTTCTTGGGCTAAAGCATTTATCCCCCGTTGAGGAGCAAATATCGAAACACTTGTATAAACAAGGCTCCTTCAGTCGGGAGTGTTAGAATCACAGATCAAACTACCTTGAGTCCCGTAGAGTGTTACTGGCATAGATAACTGCAAAGTAATGGCTGCAGGCGTGGCTGGATCTAGGTGTTCTCCTGCTGTCAGGAATCTGTCTCCCCATCTTTTGGCTCTGCTTCTGAGTGTGCTGCGTATTCTCCAGTGGGATTTTCTTAGGCAAGGGCGAGATGGCCGTATGTAGCCACATATAGTTCGAGTCGTGTTCCACCTGCCTTCTTTCCCACTGTTTCAGCAAAGGCCCTGGGACTGGGGTTTCTTCAGTTGTGTGGGGGTCTTGTGACCCTCCCTACACCGATCTCTGTGGCCAAGGGGAAGAAGTAATCTGACTGAGGAAGTCTGGATCCATTGAAGGATGAAGGGTGTGCCAGGTGGCCATAGGTGGGAGGGGCTAGCCCCAAGGGAGCAGGGTGGGGACAGCCAGCCACAGGGACTGATTGCAGTGATGATCCTCTGGGCGGAACAGACCTTCTTCCGTCGGAGGTGCGGGCTCCTCCGAGCAGATGCTGGTTGCCCCAGTTCTGGCCTCAACATGGCACCCTCCCCACCAGCGACACCCTGCTCTGGGAGGGTCCCGGGCCCCTTGGTCTGCTCCTCCTGCCGAAGCCCCCGGGTGCTAGGGGAGAGCTCCAGAGGCAAGAACGGGAGCCAGAGAGGCAGATCCAGAAAGAGCCAACATAGGACGCATAGGCTCCAATCCAGGATGGACCAGAAGTGCTGCTGAGGGACACAGGCGTCTGCAGCCACCCCTTGTCCCACGGTCTGTGACGTGGGGCCCTCAAAGGGCCATTGGTGGGGGACAAAGAGCCACACAGACCCACCTCTTTTCTCAGCCTCTCATCTGTAGAATGGGGATCAAATCCGCCCGCCCGGCCTCTTTTGCTTCAAGTGCTGTGGGCAGTGCCTGGGAGGGCCCCTCGTCTCTAGGACTGGACTGTGGGGTCCCGAGTGCTGGCCCTGATGGGGGCGGCCAGAAGTAGAGTACAGGTGTCCCCAGCAGCCCCGCCGGGACTGGCTCACAGACAGGGTGGACCACAGTGCCCGTCCCACGTGCGGGGCACTGGGCTTCTGGGGCTGGGCCTGGGCCCGTCTCCCAGCCTGGCCCAGACCACCCCCTCCGCCAGCCCTTCGTGCCCGGGTGCTGGGGTCTGCCGGTCTGCCCCTCTAGGCTGACGGGAGGACACAGCAGCCGGTTTCCTGGACAGCATCCGGCCAAGTCAGTTAATCTAAACAGAAAACAGTGGGGAAAAATTGTTCCCAGCTTTTCAGCAACTCCAGACGCATGTGCCTGGCTTGTCTTCGTGTCTGGAACGTCCTGCCCTGTGGGCCCAAGGCCCTGCAAGAGACAAGGACGTGCATGCACTGAGCACCTACCGAGGGCAAGGTTACCAGGAAGTCGGATGCCTCCAGGAGCGGGGGCGGGGGGCAGCACAGCTCCTGGCCCTGCCTCTGTGGGGGGGTGGAGGCCAGGGACCCACCCGGAGCCATGCGGCCCTGGCACATCCCTCTGAGGCTCTGCTCCCTCCTCTGTGTCGCGGGGGCAGATGAGGTGTCCCTGTAAGTGCTCCTTGCTCTCTCACTTGAGTACGTGCCCCAACAGCTTTGTTCCGCCCGCGGGCGCCGGGGGCCTGGACAGAGGAGGCTTGTGTTGCACCATGGCTTGAAAGCTCGACGGGGTTTTGCGAGCCCATGAGGGTGGAAGAGGCCTTTTGGGAGAGGGAGCTCCAGGTGGCAGGGCCCGCGGGTGCCACGGCAGCAGGGAGGTCAGCCCAGCACCCGGTGAGATGCCTGTTTTCTCTCTGAGCCCGTGCATTTCCCCTGGCGGGTGCTGCGTGCATGTGTGCAAACACGTGCGTGTGTGCCTGTGCACCGGACCTCCCTGCGAACACAACTCCCCGGCCTGGGCAGTCTGGCTCTCCTTGTCGTCCTGCGCCTGTCTGGCCAGCAGAGACAAAGCGGCTTCTCGTGGGTGCCCCGGAGTCCCCACCGCGTGCAGGTGCCCAGAGTCCAGACCTGTGTCTTCGAGGGAGGCAGCTGCACTGCCACCCAGAGCACCAGGCTGGCCTCCCGTGTTTCCTTTCTGTGTGTGTGGAGAGGGGCCCCAGCTGTGCCACCACGGGGCCCACTGGCCCCCAGTGTGCCGCCCCTTTGCCCCGACTTCTTGCTGGGTAGCGGGACTCCCTGCTCTCTGTCCTCCAGGGTTCCTGCCACCGTGGCCCGTAAGAGGGGGGTCCAGACCAGGAGCCCCCAGGGGCCCTGGCTCTAGGTCCATCCGTGTTTGCCGAGTGTTGCACGAGGCTCCAGGCACAGGGCTGGCGGCTGGCCACAGGCACGCCCCGAGGGACTGAGCCGGGTGTGAAACGAGGACGGCTGGGAATGGCCGTGACACCCTCACCGTCTGGGATCAGCTCCCGTGAACCAGCCTATGAGGGCGCTGCTCTAACGCTCATGTCCTTGCTCCAAACCCAGGAACAAAAACCGCGGTGTCTCTCAAACCCAGAAGCTCAGCGGCTTTGGAGGGTGAGGATAGGCGGTTGTGTGAGTCCTGGGCTCGTGGGAACGGGAACGAGGCGGAGTGCTCGCGGGTCCCCCGGGGACCAGGTGGGCGCAGTGAGCTTGGGGATGTCCGGTGGTTGCTAGGAGGGCCTGACAGGGGACCCGGGGAAGTGCGCGAGACGGGGAAATGCAGCGGCCGGCGGTCGGTGTGTCAGCTTCCCCACAGGGCTCGCACCGACAGCTAAATCAGCTCAGATGTTCCCACTCAATTTCCTTTTCTTCGGAAACCGTGTGGCTGCGTGACTGTGCTTCATTATAAATCTAATTCTGCTGTCTCGGTTGAGCGAGCTCACATCTCGTGTGGACCCCGTCTCAAGTGGCCTAAAGCTGGAGAAACGCAGCCAGGCAAGAGCGCACGGGGCCGTTAATTCTCAGTCAGCCGGACGCGGCCTGACAGGCTCGCCTTCCCTTCCGGGAGCTTCTCTAGAGCAGCCGGCGCTCGGGCGAGGCCCACCAGCAAAGATGCACTTGCGTGTTGAGAGGGATAGAAACTGTGATGTTGCAAATGTTCACGGGTTGTTAACTTGGCTGGATACAAAATCAAGTCACAGGTGATAGACCGCGTGCGCCGTCCCCTCCCCCAGGTTCCTCTTGGAGTGTTCACGGCCCAGGCTCATCCCCGTGGGGAGGGAGAGGCGGTTCTCATGTCCCCCGCTTGGAAGGCAGGGACCTGGGAAGATGGGCTGCACAGGTCCATGCTGCCTCACATTCCCACATTTGAGGTCTCTGGGGTCAAATGGTGGCCGCAGCTGGCAGACGGGGGGGCCCCAGTCTGATTACATTTCACCTCTAGCCCGGAAGGTGTTATTACACCCTCGGCCTGGCATCCCAGGCCCCTGGATGGGTTAGGGTGGACTGAGGACCCGCCTCTGCCCCAACAAGCTCTGTGAGGCGTCTCTGAGCCCCAGTTTCCTCCCCTGTGAAATGGAGCTTGGGTCTGCCCCCTCCCTGCCCTCAGCCACCTGCCTAGGGCACAGAGCAGGGGGCACCCTGGGAAGAGGCAGGTAGGGGCAGGCTCCCAGGGACTGTGGGGACCCTGGGCGCCTGGCCCTGTACTCTCCCACCTCCCAGAGTGACCCCAGCTGTCACACTCCTGCCTGGCCAGTGACCCTGGGGCCCTCCAGACAAGCTGCCGACAGGTGTGGTCGGACCCCAGAAGCTCACACGCCACGGCACCCTCTCTCTGCCTCACCCAGGAGATGGAGGGAGTCACCTGACCCACTTCGTATGGCTCGGGGATCCTCAGAACAGTGCCCAGCATGTGGGGAGCCCCCAGCAAAGACCAGCACCTGCTGGTACTGTTGTCTGGGCTGGACCCCGACTGCCAGGCCGGGGTCTGCGGGGTGAGCACAGCTGACCTGTGAATGATGAGATGGCCTTCCGCCCGCCCCCCGGGAACTTCCAGGCCTTCATCGTCTGTGGGGTGGGTGGGGCTGCCCGCTTGGCCCGAAGGCAGAGTGCCCCCGCCCTGCCCACCAGGGTCCTGCACCAGGGGGGCCCTTTCCTGTCCTCACACATACTCTGGGCGGACGTCCTCTGAGAGTGGGTTGTTGTGGGGTCTCGGCCTGGTCACTAACCCTTGAGGATTTTCCTCCCCAGCCCTGCCTTCAACTGCATTTTGTCAGATGAGCACCCCCCTCTGGGGGAGCTGCCCCCTCGCCCCCTCGGACACCTGTGTGGTGAGTCCATGGCCTTGATGTGAGGTCCCACACGGGTCACGTGATCACTTGATGCTCCCTCCCATGGGCCTCCCCACTTGCGGCCTCCTCGGGCAGCTTAGATCTGCTCCAGATATGCTCCTGTGGCCAGGAGAGAGGTTTCAGCAGAGCCGGGTCAGAACCCCGGATGGGAAACACGGAAGGACCCTCCACAGAGGGGCCATGTGTCGGGGATTTGGGGTGGGGGGCAGACAGGGACCGGGAGGGGACCTCACCCTGCAATGCTTCTTTTCAGTTACATACTTTTGGTAAGAAATAGGCCTTTAGGGGCGTCCGGGGCACTCAGTGGGTTGGGCGTCCGATTTTGGCTCAGGTCATGATCTCGCAGTTGACGAGTTCGATCCCCACGTCGGGCTCTGTGCTCAGAGCTCAGAGCCTGGAGCCTGCTTCCGATTCTGTGTCTCCCTCTCTCTCCGCCCCTCCCCTGTGTGTGCTCTGTCTCTCTCTCAAAAATAAGTAAAAAACATTAAAAAAAAACATTAAAAAATTTAGAAATAGGCCTGTTTGGTCCCAGAGTCCTTGGCCTCCAGGTAATCTCACTGTTGTTGGCTCTGCACCCACACAGCCCAGCGTCTATCCCAGGGGTTGGAACCAGAGGAATTTCCGAGGGAGCCCAGACCCTGGGGTGGCAGGACAGGATGGGAGGTACCTGTGTCCTTGCACCCAGCTCAGTGCTGAGGGCTTCAGCCCACAGTGCAGGGATGAGGCAGAGAGGGCAGTGCTGCCCAAGCCCCAGAATGGGAGGCCAGACTCTGTGGAAGCCGTACCCATGGGAGAAGGACAGCCCTCCGGGGCCACCCTGCCCCTCTGAAGGCAGACCCCATCCCAGCCTGCCTGTGGCAGTGCCCAGGGCAGATTTGGGGTACCAGGGAAGGAGCGGGGGCCTTGGGGGCTGCTTCAAGGAAGGGAGGTGCCCAGAGGACTTGCCCGGCCTGGGGGTCCGGCTTCCATGAGGCCCCTCAGAGCCCAGTGAGCCAGTCCCTTCCCTGACTCCCTCCCTGGGTCTGGGCTGAGCAGATGGGGGGCGGAGAGGGGGGAACGTGAGACGGAAGACAGACTTAGCAGTCGGGGTTCTGGGCGTGGCCTGGGCATGGCCCTACTCCATCTCAGCTACGTCTCTGGGGGTTGTGGGGTGGCCCGTGCCACAGATACAGACCCCAGGGCTCCGGTGGGCAGGTGCCCTGTCTGAGCACACACACCTTGAGGCTCCCAGCCTGGTGCTGCTTCTGGCCCCTGCCCGGGGGGGACCAGGACCACGGGTCCGAAGGCCTCCAAGGTCACTCTGGGACAGCCAACCGAGGCTCAGAAGATGCCAAGGAGGCCGGTGCTGACGGGAACTCCAGAGGACACGTCCCCCCTCTGTACACCATTCTCACCAACATCACCCACCGAGCCCGGACCTGCACCTTGGTTTCACCAGCACAAGATGGGACAGGTCGGGGACAGAGGTTTGAGAACGAGAGCAGGAGACATGCGGTGTGTGTGCTCCAGTAAGAGCCAGTGTGGAGGCCACATGAGCCAAGGCGAAGCGCCCGGACACGGGAGGGGGCTGCCCTGTAGGAGCTCCAGGTGCCAGAAGGAGCAGTGACAGACAGGCGAATGCAGGAGATGCGTTTCAGAGTCTCGAGAAACGGATGTCCGGCCTGGACTTGGGGGCTGGGGTCTTCTCATTCATTTCTCCCTGCCTGTGTCCTCTCCAGCCACACTGGCCTTCTGCACGCCGCCAGCCCCACGTCCTTCCCACCTCGGGGGCTTGGCTCACCACCTCCCGCCGGGAATGCCCTTCCCCCCGGCACACGTGCGCCTGCCCAGCCCGGAGGTGGCTTCCTGTGGGGCCCTGCCTGGCCACACTCTCTGAGCCAGCTGTGGAGCCCTGAGTGCTCTCTCTCAGCATCCCGCCAGCAGGCTTGCTTCCCGGCCCCGTGGAGGCGTGGGACACAGCCTGCTCACAGTTGCACCCCGGCACCTAGAACAGGGCTCCTGGACGTTTGTTGAATGAATGAATGAACAAATAGCCCCAGAACTGCTCAATAAAGGAAGGAAGGAATGTGAGGAGAAATGAGGCCTTTTCCCTGCTTCCCTGGGGGCAGATCAAGAGCCGACGGATGGCTTGGTGTGGAGGCCGCTGTCAGCCACGGGAGGCCTCCCTGGACCCCGAGGTCGGACATGGGGCGAGGGAGGGCACTGGGCACCCAAGTCCTGCCCCTGCTCCGGTCCCAGGGCTCTCTCTCTGTCCCCCCGAATGTGGGTGTGGTCTCCATCGGTCTCCAGCCGCCGCCGTGAGGAGGGACAGCCCCCCACAGAGGCTGGGTGAGGAGCAGCTCAGCCTGGATGCCGCCCGGCCGGGAACTTCGCTCGGCGCGATGGTGCTTTGCACACACCTCCCCTGAGCTCCCGCGCGGCAGCGCCTCCCAGCTTTGTTAATGGAAACCTGGTGATCCGTAACCGTGTGGCAGACATCTGCTCGGGGGTGATGTGGGGGTAATGTACGTATCGGTGATCAATCAGCGGATTTGCAAGAGAGGCATAAAGTCTTTAATTATAACGGCGCTGGGCGAGTCTGCGTGGTGGCAGTGGCATTTGAATAGGCCAGAGCCAGCCCTCACCCCTGCGATGTTGTCTGGTATTAAATGCCACTCACTCTGAGGGCTGGGAGACTTTGTGAAGTCGTGGGGTATCACACGCTGGCAAATTGAAAATGTCCCTTCGCGTTCGAGAACATGATTGATACCCTTTGCAAAACAAACGTAACACCTCCTGGTGCCCAGACCTCGCCTGCCCGGCGTCACCCTTTTCGCCACCCGGTGGCCGGTGAGCGTCTGCCCCAGACCACGTGCCCAGGGAGGACACGCTAACCGCCTGTCTGGCCCCCCAGGCGCACCCCCACCCCCCACCCCCCACCCCCCACCAAGGCTGGACCTTCTTCCAAAATTACCCTGTTTAGGACACAGGAATCTCCTGTTCGCCGTCAGGCTGTGCTCACCGGCACAAAACACAGGAAGAACACGGCTAGAACCCAAAAGATAAAACGCACATCGTATTCGCTTCATCGGTAGCAGAAAACTACACCTTCGGACGCCGTGTGCCCCCCACTTATGTGTGACGGCACCAGCCGCGTCGCGCCACCACCCAGGCCGCGTCTGCTACCGTTAAAACAGCGCTCTCTGCACAACCGGCAAAGGGCGTAAATAGCAGGCGTGCACACGGACGACACGTACACGCACACACGGGCACAGGGCCCCTCCGAGCCGCACGAGCCTTAGTGTGGAGGAAGCATCAGCAGCCCATCCCCAGAGCCACATGCCGGGCCCGCCTGCTCGCCGGGCCCCATCTGTAGCACAGGGAGGGGGAATCACGCGACCGTCAACCAGGGCCGGTGTGCCCGCTCCGGAGACAGCCCCAGACAGGGGGCCAGCGCCGTGCCGGCGGGCAGGAGGAGCCACTGGTGTCGGGTGCCTTCCCAGGCAAGAGATCCAGCGGCAGGCATCTTCGGAGAGGTGTCCTTGTTCCTGCTTTCCAGAGGGCTCCTTGAGGCAGGGCTCCCCTCCTCCCACGAGGCTGGCAGGCTGCCCCCTTGGCAAGGCCTGGCCAAACGGAGAGAGTGCGGGCGGGCAGGCGGTGGGCGCATCACCACCAGGGGTCGTCTCCGGACTCAGGGACCAGGCGTTTCACGACATTTGCAAGCAACGGCCTTCTCCCCTCTTCTCAAAACACTGACAGCCACCCAAGGAGTCTGTACAGGGTGGACAAGTGATACTGCGGCCGTTGAACGACGCGTCTGAATCGGAAGCAAGCTAGTCCGAGCGAGTCCTGCGTGGCTCTGCCTCTACCTCCTGCCTGCCTGCCTTCCTTTACTGGTCTGGGTTTTTCAGAGTCCGATAAAGCACGACCATGTAATTCCCAGCTGAGGCAGCCAGCCTTCTTGGGCGTGTTTTTGTTGTTTACAGAATTAGCCAATCATTGTCACCTAGTGGATCAGATTAGGTGTAATCCATACTAATGTTCAAATTAAGTCATGGAAAGCAATTAACTCTGCGAAAATGGGCTGGTGAAAAATGATAAGGTTGGTCAAATAGTTTCACTGTGCATAATTGTGTTTTTTAAGATGCCCGTCTCCACACGGTAATTAAATCATTTACATTTCAAATGGAGTGTACCCACCTCCAAAGCTTGTAATTGTGCGCTCCCTAATTGTACAGCTCGAGTGTAGCAGAATCTGTCAGCCGCCTGCTACGTAGTGTCTGCTCTCTTGGGAAACCAGCCGGGCGGAACACGCCCGAATAGGAGCTAACTCCCTGCTCACAAGAACCAAGAAAAGTGTGCTTCCCCCCATGTTGTCCCAAATTCGGAGCCCCCCTTGCTCCGCCCGTCTTCCTGCCTTCTTTCCTGTATAAAACAGTGCACGGGATTTCTGAAGCAATCGTTGGATATTCTGTCCGCAACACGAGATGCGCTTAAACTTCCGATCACATCGTCCATAACAGGGCCACCGTCAGAAACTCGGGGACGACATTCATGGGGTCAAGGAATATCTGGTTTCACCGTTTGCACTTCTAGCTCTGGGAAGATGCCCACCCACCTCGCCATCTGCATCATCCAGAGCTCACGGGCAGCTTCCAGGGTGTGGGGTCTGTGCAGCCAGTTCTCAGAAGACAGAGGGATGAGGTGCTGCCTTGTCTGTGAGTGAGTGTGGCCCCGAACCTGTATTCATATCCCGCAGAGTGGGGCTGCTCAGTGAACCTAGGGCGGGACCCCATGGGTCTTCCTGCAAGGGAACTTGGGAAGGATGAAGCCAGAAGACTGACCTCTTGTCCCTCCAGCCCATGCTGGTGTTCGGCGCGGAACACGAGTCCGGGGAAGCTAGCGGGATGTGGCAAAACCTGGCTTCTTGGCTGGAGGTGGGGCCGAAATCGCCCGGAAGCCCCGGGACCGACCGGGCGCCAGCCCGGCCTCATATCGTCCACAGGTGGAGGTTCATTTGCTGGGCCTCCAGCCGCGGGGTTCTGCCCTCCTGCTGGCCGTAGGGACCCTTGAGCCCCGGGAAAGGGCCCGGCGCGGACAGGATGTAGTCAATGCTGAACTTGATGCCCCTGTGCTCCGCCTTCCCCAGGGCAGCCGGGCTGGCAGGGGCGGGGGGCTGGCCTGGGGCTGGCTCAGGGGGCCCCTGCGGCCCCTCCGCGCCCCCCGCACGCGCCTGCCCCGCCCCCTCGCGCTTGGGGCCGCGGCGCCGGCGCCGTCTGCGATAGTTGCCGTTCTCGAAGAGGTCCAGCAGCGACTCGCAGCCCGCCGCCAACGTCCAGTAGTTACCCTTGCCCTTCTCGTGGCCCTCCGTCCGAGGCACCTGCGGGAGAGGGCGGGGCTCCGCGGGGGGGAGGGGCTGGCTCCCGGAGCGCTCCCGCCCGCCCCTCCAGGCGTCTGGCTCCGCCTAGGGCTCCAGGGTAAGCCCCCCGGGGCAGGTGCCTGACCTTGGGGTGGGTGGCGCTGCTCACGGGGCAGATTGGAGGCTTGCTGCTCTACAGTCCATCCCCGCCCCCAGCCAGGAAGGACTTGGCCCAGGAGTCCCCAGGCCGACGACACCCAGGGGCCACTCCGGGGAGCGGGGGGTGGGGGGGGGGCGATGGGGGCTCACCTTCACGAAGCAGCTGTTGAGGGACAGGTTGTGGCGGATGGAGTTCTGCCAGGCGCGCTGGTTGGCTCGGTAGTAGGGGAACTTGCGCGTGATGAAGTCGTAGATGCCGGACAGGGTCACCCTGCCCGAGGGGCTCTGCTGGATGGCCATGGCGATCAGCGCGATGTAGCTGCAAATAGGGGCGCATGGGGCCACCCGGGGCTGAGGCGGAGGCCGCCCCCAGCGCCTGGAGGCCCCTCTGGCCAGCCTTTCCCTGCGCCAGGGGCCCCTCCAGAGGGCGCGCGCCTCTGCCCCCAGGGCGCTTGGGGTTGTTGGGGAGCCTGAACCCTGGAGCTCCCCGCTCCCCGCCTCTGCCCAGACCCCAGAAGCTCTCCCTCACACTTGGGAGTTTCTTCAGGGAGGCGGAGAGAGCCTTTCTGGCTACTTCTAAACGTGCAGACGCGTCCCTTCTCCCGGCACTGCCCCGCCCCGAGAAGACAGCCATCCCGCGTCCCAGGCGCGTCCTAGAGAAGAAGGTTGCTGGCCCCCAGGCTCCTACCCCCCCGGCCCCGGGTCACCTGTACGCGGGCCTCGTGAGCCGCTTCTGCTCGTCGGAGCTGCCCACCGGGTAGTCGTCGGCGTCATAATTGAAGCAATTGTAGGGATACTGCGAGCTGTCAAACATCTTGGCGCGCCCGGCACCCGCGGGGGCCACCGTGGCAGTTGCCGCCTCCTCCGTGCCGTCCGCCAGCCCGCCGGGTCTTTGCTGACGTCCTGCTGGACGCGCGCCAGCAGCGTCTGCACTGTGGGCTGCTCTCCGCCCGAGCGGGGAACCTGGGCTTCTGGGGTCCCCCGCCCGCGCCCACCCCGTTCCCTCGCATCCAATCCCAGCGCGGGGGAGGCCCCAGCCACCGGCAAAGCTGCGGAGGGTTGCGGAGCGGGGCTTTTGGTGACCCTCTGACCGGCCCACGGACCCAGGGAGGAGGGAGCCGCGCGCGCGCCGGGTGGTCTGACGGGCGGGGCGCCACTCCCGCCTCCCGCCCCTGCCGCTTCGCGTCGCCGCGCTCCGGCTCCCTCCGCTGGGCCCCAGAGTTCCAGGCAGAGTCGCTGGGCAGCCCTCCCACACCACAGTCCCGAGCCCGAGCTGGGGCTCCTCGCGGGCTCCCTGCACTGGTGGACGTCTCCTCAGAGCTCCGGGGTCTGTGCGCCCTGGGCGCGTAGGGGGACCCCTAGGCTCCTCCCGGGAACCGATCACCAGAGTGGACTCTTGGGTTGCCAGAGCCAGGAGCCAGGCCACAGAGAGGGTGAGAGCTGTCGCTGCCCTCCAGCACCGGCCGGGCCCGCCTCCTTCTGCCCCAGGCAGCAGGTCTAGGCAGGGTAGTTTGGGCCCAGCTGGCGTGTCCCTGCCTGGAGCACTGAGTCACAGCCAGGTCAGAGACACGGGGTCCAGCATTTCCTCCAAGGCCCCGTGTCCCAGCGGCACCGTCTCTCCCTGCGCACAAGGGTGCCTTCTGCGGGGGGGGCCCAGCAAGGGGTTCGGGCCTGTGCTATAAGGGAGCCCCTGAGCGCTGGGTGCCCAGAGCTTGCGGTCCTGGGAGCACACTTCACAGCTAAGCCAGCGCTTCAGCTCCAGAGTCGTGATTCGTGCACAAAAGAAGACAAGGTGTGGGAACTTTAGGGGGGAAAAAACGAGGTGGGATCTTGGTGGGCTTGGTGGGGGGGTGGGGGATGGGGTGTTCTCAGTGGACGTGGACTGCCACCAGAGGCATTTCCGTGAAAACTCCGCAGAGTTCTGCATTGGCCCATGTCTGTGAATCTGCCTGAGGCCAGGAAGCCTGGATGGATAGTCTTCATCCAGAAAATCCTCCCTCCAAAGCAGACTTTTAGCTCGGAAATGACCTGTGTTCCGTCTGGCCAGTTGGCACCATGAGGGCCCCTGCTGCCCGTGGCGAAGAGGGGCGGGCAGGCCTGCGAGGTGCAGCTGGTCCCCCAGCGCACCCAGGGGGCTGTGCCCTCGCGCCTCCTAGCTTTGGTGCCACGGCTGGCTTCTGCTTGGGATGGGAAGCAGCCTGGGGCTCAAACACGTTCGATGGCTCCACGTCGTCCTATCAGATGTCAGAATTACAGAGGCTGGACTGCGGGAGCACAAGAGGGCGCAGCCCCTCCTGAAAACGTTTCGGCAGTTTGTTAAAACACGAAAGTGACCGCAGTCTTAGCCGGCGATTACACTGAGCATTTATCCCAGAGACATGGAAACTGAGATTTGCACAAACACCTGTACACACGTGTTCACAGCAGCTCTTTTTGTCACACCCCTGCACGTCCTCGGACAGGGAAGTGGTTACACAGGCTGCGGTCCCTCCACGCCACAGGGCCCCTCAGCCCAGCAGCCCGCCGTTGACACAGCAACAGCCTGGAAGGGTCTCCAGCTGAGCGCACAAGCCAGTCTCAAGGGCTCACAGACTACATGCTGCCGTTTATACGACGAAATGGAGAAACGGAGAACAGATAGTGGTTTCCAGAGGCTGGGGGGGGGGGGGGGTCCAGGCAGGAGGGAGGGGCCCCTGTGGCCTTGACATGCTGTGCGGGTCCTGACTGTGTCAATGCGGGGGCCTTGGTTACGGGATTGTGCCTGGAGTTGCGCAAGATGTCACCGTAGGGGGAACCGGGTGAAGGGTCCACGGGATCTGTTTTATTTCTTGTGACATGTGGAATCTACAATTACCTCAAAATAAAAAGTTTCACTACATAACCCTGCAGTGGTCCTGGAGACCCTCTGCCTACCCCCACCCCCACTATCATCACGGCGCTGAGGCCCGAAGGGGCCACCCATGAGGAGCACGCTCGAGACAGAGCGGTCACCAGCGGGTGCCAAAGACAGGGACTCCCCTTGCCCCTGCCCGGCTGGGGGTTTTCTCTGCCGAATCTCCGTGTCTAGGCGTGCCCCCTGCCGGCCCTGTTCTGGTCTCTGTCCTTCTCTCCCTCCCTCCCGTCAGGCTCGGGCGCATTCTCAGCTGGGTCCTGAGACTTGCTCTCCCGGGAGCCCCACAGTCAGGCAGGAGCAGTCAGACACAGACGCGGTAGCAGCTGGCAGAGCTCCAGGCCTGCCCCGTCCCGGCCAGCGAGGTCAGCCAGCAGCAGGGACCCTGCTCAGTGGGGCTTACGCTAAGGACCTTGAAGCCTTTGTCACACATATGATGGACAAGCATGGAACAACGGTGGCCACTTCACCCCAGCCTTCCAAATCTCAGCGAATGGCTCCTGTGGCCACTGCAAACCCTAACCTCACAAGGGGTGGGGGAGGGTGGGGTCCCTGAGCTGGAGGAACCCAGAACCCCCATGTTCCCCTTTTGCCTCACCTCTCGTGGGGAGCCGTCTCCTCCAGGCCGGGGCCACACACCTAGCCCTTTACACACCCATGTGTGCTGGCCCATCCTCTGAAAACGATCCCTTCCCCCCGAAAGGCCACATGCCGGCCTGTAGGGAAACAGATGACAATGATCCCAGGCCCACAGCTGCTGAAGAGCAGAGCCCGAGTTTGAAACCAGTTGGAACTCAAGAGCTGGCATTCTCAAAGACCCACACTCTCTCTGTGTGTCACTTCCGGGACCTGATGCAGAACGGCGTCAGAATAGCATGACGTGGTGCGGCCGTCCTTCCCAGCTGCCGTCCGGGCTCCTTCACGTGGAGTGTGATGTGGTCCCAGACCGTCCTGGCAGGATGCTGCGACGACCGGTTGGCCGGTTCTGGTGGAGTCTGTGTTTGGAGGTGCAAACCAGATCACCCTTCAGCGTCTGTGGGTCTGAGACCTTGTCTGGGGACCTGGCTCATAGTCTGGTTCTGGCTCATCCCTTGGGATCCAGGAGCCAGCATCCCAGTCACCTGCCAGATGCTTTGAAACCCACCAGTGAGGACGAGCAGTCCATTTGAGCTCTCGCGAGACAGAAGCCACCACCAAGGAGAGAACAGTTCTCAGAGCAACCGGCTGAACCTGCCTTCAGTCTGACGCCTCCCACGAGAAGCTAAGCCAGACATGGCCACCTGTTTCGTTTGGGCCCGTACATGCATATAAATGCCCAGCGGTCACAAGGACCATCTTCTCAACAACTCTCGTGGGCCAGGACTGCTCTGAGTTCTCTGTGTATCCACTCACTCAATCCGTTCACGGCTCTGCGTGGACTGGCACGTGGCCTGGTCAGGGCATCAGTCGTGCCTTTCACCCCTCTCAAAAAAAGACGCGGAACGAGTAGCCCTACGCGACGACACTGGTGATCTCTGGGGAGAGAACCAGCCATAGAAGCTTAGTTTTGACAAGGACCGTGCGTTTCTGGTGTAATAAACGCACTACGTGAATTCACGTTGATCGCTGTTTCTGTTGTTGTGGAACCAGTTGTCACAAACTGAGTGGCTTCGCTCGCCCCCCACTTGCCAGTGAAACTGCCGAGTCACGGCTGTTTCTGGGCGGTCACAGAACCGAGGTTCCAGGGAAACGGGCCTGTCTGAGGGCAGAGCACCTGCTCGCCTGGGCACAGCGGCCCCTCCCCGCTCTGGCCGGCAGGGGGGGCGGCGGCAGGTGTCGGTCTGGTCAGGGAGCCGCCTGGAAAGGGAGAAGCCTGCAGGGTCCCTCACCCCACCTCCACCGAGGTGCTGGGAGACCCCGTCTTGGACTTTCCTCCTGAGGTCGCAGGGGGCAGGCGGGGAGCCTTCGGAGCATTAAAGGAACGACATGCGTTGTTGGTCGATTGTGCAGGAAGTACTGGTTGGTCAGTTGGGAAATTTTCTAACAGATTTGGGGGTCTTAGAATTCTGAAACACGTGCTTGACTTACCTGAAAATTAACTTATTTATTCGGGGCCTGGCAGTGAGAAGGAAGGGTTCTCTGATCTTGAGCCAAAACGTCCTGAAAACACTACTCACGATAGTAACATCGGCAGCACACGTGGACCGGCAACGTCCTAAGATTTTTTTTTTACGTACATTAACTGACTTACTTCTCAGGACGGACCCTCGAGTAACCCTCCTGGCCATTCCTGGCTCACAGTGTCCCCCCACGTCACGCTATCTGTGTGTGGTGGGGAGGGGGTTTGAACCCAGGCCCTCCAGGAAGGTGACAGCTGTGGGTGTCAGAAGGCGGCCTGGGGCACGCCCACACGTGTGTCCAGGGGGCTGTGGGAGGACACGGAACGGGAGTGTGCAGGGAACGTCGGGGCACCAGCCGCGGGAACCCTGTCCGAGACCAGCGTCAGCGCCTCGGTGGGCCTCACCACCACACCCAGAGTGGCAACGCAGTGCTTGATCAACTCGTATTTGGAGCAGAGGGAAAGAGGGTGGGGAGGGGGAGGGGAACACAGGGCTTTCAGAGGGTCTCCGGAGCATCGTGTTACAGCTTGCTCATGACTGCAAGTTGTTACAGAAAGTTTAAAAGGTAGAGAAAGGGATGAAAATAAAAAATCACGTGCTGGAACATAGCCTTTCGATTTCGGAAGGCGGGAACCATACTAACACGTAGTATTCTTCAAGAATTCGATTTTTCATGGTAAAGAATGTTGAATGTGGGGCGCCTGGGTGGCTCAGTCGGTCGAGCGTCCGACTTCGGCTCAGGTCACGATCTCACGGTTTGTGGGTTCGAGCCCCGCGTGGGGCTCTGTGCCGACGGCTCGGAGCCTGGAGCCTGCTTTGGATTCTGTCTCCTCCTCTCTCTGCCCCTCCCCATGTGTGCTCTGTTTCTCTGTCTCTCAAAAATAAATAAATGTAAAAAAAAAATTAAAAGAATGTTGAATCTGTCAGAATTCGCGTATAAGTCATATTTTAAACTCAAATAATTTCAGGAACCTCACTCTACGGATCCAAGTTTCCTTAAAATCAGGTGCCAACCTGAAAGGGCAGAATCTGCCTTCAAGGCTTGCTCCTGCTCAGCTGGTGGTGGTGGGTGTGTGCCACGTTCCTGACCTTGTGAGAAGTTCTGCACGCACACGGCAGCTCGCACTGTTTTCTGAGTGGCTTTGCTGGAGCCCCCTGGAGCCAGGACGGGGGGGGGGGGTTGGTTTTTTTGCTCCCAGCTTCCAGTGGGTGATGCATGGACCCTGGAACCCCACACTTTAGCCAAAGAAAGAACATAGCTAATTCCATAAATCCTGCCCCCAAAGGGGGAGGGTGTGCCTCACGCTCGCTCCTGCCCACAGAGAGCCCCTCTGTGATGGCTCAGGAAATGCCTTGTGTCGCTTCCCACTGGCTGCCTAGGGTCACCGCTGTCCTCCAACCATTGCAGCCGGGGGATTGCATTTCTTGCCCTGGAAATGCCAGCCCTGGTGCCTGGAAGCAAGGTCAGATCTGCTCAAGTCACAGGACGGAGGCTCACAAGGGAACCACTCCCTACGGAGGAGCCACAGGTCCAGTAGAACGAAGGAAGGCCTGCCTCTGACCGTGAGGCTGCCAGCAGGCTGCAGGCATATTGCAGAGTGTGCTGTGGTGGAGAACAGACTGTCCTACGTTTTGCTCATTGCAAGGACGCATGCAGTAGCTCACTAGAAACAGGGATAGCTAGCCACGAGTAGGAATGTAGACAGGGTGAGCCCCTCTGCTCCTGACAAGCCAGCTTTGAGCAACTGTGCATAGATGGAAAAGTTTTTGCAATTAAGGTAAAAGTTTTGACACAGTGTATTTTGTTATCTACGCTGAGTGCCTTAAGCTAACAAACATCTGACGTCTTGCAGGGTTTCTGAGAGTCAAATCTGCTGTGGCTTAGCTGACTGGTTTCACTCGGGGTCTCTCATGAGGCTGCAGTTAAGGTGTCACCCAGGGTTGTGTCATCTGCAGGCTCTTAGGGGCTCCCGTTCCAAGAAGCCTCCCCCATGCCTGCTGTCTGGTGCCAGCTGCTGGCAGGGGTGGGGGTGGGGCGCTCAGGTCCTCACCACGCAGGCCTCTCCATCAAGCCACTCCCAACAAGGCGGGTAACTTCCCCTGCACAGGAGATCTGAGAGAAGGAGAGGCAGAAGCCTAGTGTCTTCTGTACCCTAGATTTGGAAGTGACCTGTATTCTACTGGCCTCTCAGACCAACCTGGGTGCCACCTTGCGGGGGCCCACAGGGGCATGAACAGCAGGAGGCGTGGACCACACGGCGCCCACACGGAGGCTGCTACTACCATGAGAAGTGGGAACCCTTGACTCCAGCAGTGGGGATGGCGTGGAGTAGATTATCAACAAGTGCTGAGGACCCAGCCGGCGGGTGCCAGGGCTCAGTGTGGGAGAGGGAGGTGCCTTGGAGGAATGTTACAAGTTCAGTGCACAAGACAAGCGGGGGGCTGGGGGGGGGGGGTTGGTGGGGACTGAACCACGCGACGTTGCTCATCTGAAATGTTTAGTGAGGACTTACTATGTGCTGGGAGCCAGGCGGAGCAGAAAGCAATCCCAGCCTAGTGGGGGAGTAGATGGTCTCCATTCCCAGCCCAGTGGGGGAGCAGGGAGTCTCAAAAAGAGGGAGGAGTCCTGTGACAGGACATACTGAGGCACTCGGGAGAAGGACCAGGGCACTCCCCTCCACCGATGGAATGTTTGAACAGCATCAAAATTGGCAAAGATGAAGTCAAGCTTTCACTTTTTGCAGATGACATGATATTATACATGGAAAACCTGATAGACCCCACCAAAAGTCTGCTAGAAGTGATGCATGAATTCAGCAAAGTTGCAGGATACAAAATCAATGTACAGAAATCAGTTGCATTCTTAGACACTAACAATGAAGCAACAGAAAGACAAATAAAGAAACTGATCCCATTCACAATTGCACCAAGAAGCATAAAATACCTAGGAATAAACCTTACCAAAGATGTAAAAGATCTGTATGCTGAAAACTATAGAAAGCTTATGAAGGTAATTGAAGAAGATATAAAGAAATGGAAAGACATTCCCTGCTCATGGATTGGAAGAATAAATATTGTCAAAATGTCAATGCTACCCAAAGCTATCTACACATTCAGTGCAATCCCAATCAAAATTGCACCAGCATTCTTCTCGAAACTAGAACAAGCAATCCTAAAATTCATATGGAACCACAAAAGGCCCCGAATAGCCAAAGTCATTTTGAAGAAGAAGACCAAAGCAGGAGGCATCACAATCCCAGACTTTAGCCTCTACTACAAAGCTGTCATCATCAAGACAGCATGGTATTGGCATAAAAACAGACACATAGACCAATGGAATAGAATAGAAACCCCAGAACTAGACCCACAAACGTATGGCCAACTCATCTTTGACAAAGCAGGAAAGAACATCCAATGGAAAAAAGACAGTCTCTTTAACAAATGGTGCTGGGAGAACTGGACAGCAACATGCAGAAGGTTGAAACTAGACCACTTTCTCACACCATTCACAAAAATAAACTCAAAATGGATAAAGGACCTGAATGTGAGACAGGAAACCATCCAAACCCTAGAGGAAAAAGCAGGAAAAGACCCCTCTGACCTCAGCCGTAGCAATCTCTTACTCGACACATCCCCAAAGGCAAGGGAATTAAAAGCAAAAATGAATTACTGGGACCTTATGAAGATAAAAAGCTTCTGCACAGCAAAGAAAACAACCAACAAAACTAAAAGGCAACCAACGGAATGGGAAAAGATATTTTCAAATGACATATCTGACAAAGGGCTAGTATCCAAAATCTATAAAGAGCTCACCAAACTCCACACCTGAAAAACAAATAACCCAGTGAAGAAATGGGCAGAAAACATGAATAGACACTTCTCTAAAGAAGACATCCGGATGGCCAACAGGCACATGAAAAGATGCTCAACGTCGCTCCTCATCAGGGAAATACAAATCAAAACCACACTCAGATATCACCTCACGCCAGTCAGAGTGGCCAAAATGAACAAATCAAGAGACTATAGATGCTGGAGAGGATGTGGAGAAACAGGAACTCTCTTGCACTGTTGGTGGGAATGCAAATTGGTGCAGCCGCTCTGGAAAACAGTGTGGAGGTTCCTCAGAAAATTAAAAATAGACCTACCCTATGACCCAGCAATAGCACTGCTAGGAATTTACCCAAGGGATCCAGGAGTACTGATGCACAGGGGCACTTGTATCCCAGTGTTTATAGCAGCACTCTCAACAATGGCCAAATTCTGGAAAGAGCCTAAATGTCCATCAACTGATGAATGGATAAAGAAATTGTGGTTTATATACACAATGGAGTACTACGTGGCAATGAGAAAGAATGAAATCTGGCCTTTTGTAGCAACGTGGATGGAACTGGAGAGTGTGATGCTAAGTGAAATAAGCCATACAGAGAAAGACAGATACCATATGGTTTCACTCTTAGGTGGATCCTGAGAAACTTAACAGAAACCCATGGGGGAGAGGAAGAAAAAAAAAAAAAGGAGGTTAGAGTGGGAGAGAGCCAAAGCATAAGAGACTCTTAAAAACTGAGAACAAACTGAGGGTTGATGGGGGGTGGGAGGGAGGGGAGGGTGGGGGATGGGTATTGAGGAGGGCACCTTTTGGGGTGAGCACTGGGTGTTGTATGGAAACCAATTTGACAATAAATTTCATATATTGAGAAAAAAAAGAATAGGAATGGACGAAAATATGGTTGGTGTGGGGCAGAGAGCGCTAGGATGGGAGGCTGTGCAAAAGCCCTGTGGCACCATGGAGGTGGTGCATCCATAGCATCCATTGCCCTCCCCATGAGCCCCAGACTTCTTCTGTGTTGAAGAGAGTGTCTGTATGTGTTTACCGGTGCACAGAACTTCCACTCAACTCTCGGTGAGGATAATTCATCCATTCGGGGGTAGTTTTTGAGTGGCAGGCACCGTACCGATCCTCCTGGGACAATGAAGAGGCCCCTTGCCTAGGGCCACCGAGTCCTGGTCGCTGTAGGACAGGCGGGCCTGGTTGGTGCTCAGGTGGCTGGCTGAGGACCCACCTGCCAGGCAGATGAGCGTCCCCACGGCCCCTCCACTCTGAGGTCCTGGATTGGGGTCACTGCCTTTTAGAGCGGGTCTTGCCGTTCGCGGGCTCTCCTCCAGGTGGTGCAAGTGGACCGGGCATGGGGAGTGTCCTTGGTGCAGGCCTCCCCAGGCCTTTCCTGGGGCCTTTCCCGAACGATGGTGACCGCGGGACATATCTGGCCACGGCGGCCAGTGGTGGGGAGTTGTCTCCTACTGCAGGCTAGCCTGGTCCGGGCCCCGCACCTGCTGTACCCCATCCGGTCTGACCTGCGGTTGGCCTCTTTAAAGGTTTCAGCCCACTGTTCCCGTTCAGACCGCCAGGCCAGGAGCTGTCCTCACCCCACTGAGACGGGGTGGACACCGTACCCAGTTCCCAGGCGAGCAGCTGCCAGCGGGCTCTGAGCCCCCTCCTTCCCAGGGCCAGCTGCAAGCAGAGTGGGGAGAGCCCTCTGCGCACTGGGGCCCTCCTCGCGACGCGGGGACTCTGGGGTCAGAGGCGTGTCTTCCTTCACCGCCCACCACAGCCCACACCCAGGCGGAGGCTGCTCGAGGCCTCCTCTGCTCGCCTCTTCTGTTAAGGTCCCTCTGGGAGGGGTGTCCCTCAGGGACACGTGCAGGAGTTTCCCTGGGAGACTGGCCAGGCTGTGGGAGGGACGTGTGAGGGCAGGTGGGAGCCCCTGGGGCGAGGCACTGTGGCCGGGCCACCTGGGAGCTGGGTACCGTGTTCACCCTGTCCCAGTGGGGTGAGGACAGCTCCTCTGCCTGGGGGCTTGGCCTTTGGGGCTCTGGCCCCAGGGGTCTGTGCATTCAGCTTACTCCCAGGTGACCGGGTGCCAGGTACACTGTGGGGGCCACCGGGGGGGGGGAGGAGTCCTGCAGCCCGAGAGGCTCCTTTGTCACCCTTCTGTGGGCCATGGGGGTGTCCTTTGCTGTTCGTGCATCTCAGGCTTCTGGATGGGGGGGCCTGGGAACAAGAGGGGGTCCACCCACATGCACTACTAAGCCCCACTGCAGCCATGTTGTCCCCTCGTGAGGGTCCCTCTTTACATATTGGTTTCCTTGTTTATTTACTTACTTTAATTCGGGTAGTGGTCCAAGCCAAGAGCCTGCGGCCTCTGTCTGGGTGTCCCCCCACCCCCCGCCTCCCGCCTGCCCCTCACTTCTCCAGAATGAGTCCCCCGGCCCACTGAGGGGGCACCGGTTTTGACCCCCCACCCCCCCACCCCTTTTTTTGTTTTTGTTTCCGTTTACATCATGTTTGAGCTCTCGCCCGCACTTTCTCCTGGGCCCCTCTTGAAAATTCTGTCCAGTCTGTGGACCCGGCAGGCTGGGTGACACCCCCAGGAGACCCGACTTGCACCAAGAGGAGTTTTGTGGAAAGCCCTTTCTCTTTATCTTGTTCAGGACCGGCTCCCTCTCTCCACCCCACGAGGTCTCATAGGAGTCCCGGGGCAGGCCGGTCTGGGTGTCGGGTCTGTGTTCTCTCTCAGCAGCTGACGGTGTGTAGGGGCAAGGTGTGGTCTGAGCTTGTCTGGCCGATCCAGGCCCCGAACATCTCTCGCTCACCGTGTCGGATTCAGGAAAGTCATTTCTCCGGTCGGGGACTCAGTTGTGACAGCTGTAAAATGGCATAGTTGGGCGGGGGGTCCTCTCGGGCGGTGCTGGCCCTACGGCCTCCAGGCCCGCAGCCCAGCCTCTGACCCCACCTCCTCCCCCTGTATCTTCACCCGCATTCCGGACGTGGGCGCACCTTACGAAGCCTTACGTAACCCCACGATCAGGCCCTCCTGCTCCCACCACCGCGTCCCTGGGGAATCCCACCCGTTTCCCTGGATGTGCTCGCTTCCATTTTTGTGTTACCTCCACGCTTGACAGGCGTATGTTAAACTTTATATTTTAAGTTTCACCTAACACCTGTCGACTTTGCGTCTTGCAGAGAGGGCTTAGCTCTCAGACCACGTCCTCCCCGGCCCCGGCCCGCCTCGGTTAGACCACCTGTGCTTTCTTTGGAACAATAAGGTTGGGCGTGTCTGTAAAAACCACACAGAGCTGAGTCGTGAGTTCCCGTAATTGTACATCCTCTCCCGAGGAGCTGATCCTCTGGACAGAACGGCCTTTCCTGTCTGCCTGGTTCCCGGAAGGTGCTCGTCACCGGCTGGGCTGTGCTGTTGTCTCTTCTGCAGAAAGAGCTGGTTCCTCGTTGTTCCACGTCTTCCTGGACACGGCCCTCCCGCCCCCGTCCTGCCCACTGAACCAGGCTGGCATCCCTCCCTGTTCCTGCTTTCCCCTCCTGTCTTGATTTTCTTCCTGGTCTGCTGGTGCATCCTCTGGCACGTCCTCCTGGGCACAGGCTGTTCAGGGCCCGTGTCCTCACCCGGGCCCGGTGGGCTCCTCGGTGGGCAGGTCGGCCTGCTGGGCCGTTGAGGGAATGTGGCTTCTGGCGTCGTGCCCGTCGTATCCCAGTGGCTGAGCCTTGGGAAAATGCTTCCCTGTGTCGCGGGGACGAGGAGCCTCCTTTCTGCCTGAGACGCCCTCTTCCCAAGTGGCCTTGGCCTTCGGACTTGTGCGTCGGCTTCGCACTGGCCGATTTTAACAAGGACCCTTCTAAGTCAGTTTAGTGAGAGCCTCGCCCTGGATGTCGGATCGGGTCCCCATCCCCCAGGGGGTGTCTGGTCCCCCTGGCCCGCTTCAGCAAGAATCCTGACCCCATGCCTCCTTAGTAATTTCCAGCCCACTGACCCCCTGCTCTGTGGCTGCGAATCCCCGCTTTGTCACACCGTGTCCTGAGCTGAGCCTGGGTGAACAGGGACGTCCCTGTGCCCACAGTCTGCTCTCACTGCCAGCCTGCGCTGGGCTTTCTCTGAGGCACCTGCGCGTTCTGGTTCCAGTGATGCTGCCTGGCTTTTGAAGGGCGGCAGATTATGTCACCCCGAGATGGGCCTCTTGGGCGTGAGGATTATTTCGAGCTGGTTGTTTTGAGAGTCAGCAGACACAGGAGATACTCTGAAGTGGAGTGGAACCTACCCGTTTGCCGGGGAGAAGGGGAGAAGCGTTCGCGCTGAGAAGGGGAACCCCCACGTGCAAGGGTGTGCCCCGTCCTGGACCAAGAGGAGTCCGGGCCACAGAGACGGGCCCAGACCTGAATCTGTGTGACAACCACACGCTCACTCTTTCCGGTCACCTTTTTCCTTCTGTCTTTGCTCAGGAAACTCCAAAAGACCTGGGGGTTCTGTGTTGGGACCCAAGAAAAAAGACCAAAAGTGTATTTCCTGTTATGCCACAGGCGCCCCAGGAGCCCCACATGCCAGGCAGCTTACGCACAGGCTCTTAGAGCAGGTGCGGCTCCTGGTGGGTCCCCTGCTGGCCTGCAGGTGGCTGTCTCCTGCCTGTCCCCACGTGGCCCGTCCTCTGCATGTGTGGGGAGGAAGACTCCCCTCCTCTTACGAGGAGGCCAGTCCTAGCGGATTGGGGCCCCAGCTCTTGACCTCACTCAACCTTACTGCCCCCTTAAATGTCCATCTCCAAATGCACTTACACTGGGGGTCAGGCCTCCACCCAGGAACTTGGGAGCAGGGTCTCTCCTACCTCTGTCCCTTCCCCATCCGTCCCTGTCTGGAGTGGCCTAGTTTGTGCCGTACGCATGGGTTGGTCACCTCTGGTGATGTCCGCTGGGTCAACAGCGGGTCCTGCAGAAGCTGCCCGGCCAACCGTACTGGACCAACGGTGGTTAGACGGGGGAAGGGGGGGGGCTGGAGCCGTGTGCAGCATTGACTGACCCTGAGTCAGAGGCCGCGACACCAGCACTTCGTTCCCTCGGGGAGGCCTGGGGTGGGGTGGATGCACCGTCCGGGCCACAGAGCTGTCTGCTCCCTCTCGTGGAACCACAGCAGGCCCTCCTGGGCACTCTACTCCTCCCCACGTGGCAGAGACAGGGACCAAAGCGGGAGACCAGAGAAGGGTGGCGGGCAGGGCCAGAGGTACGCCGGTGCCGGCCATCGGGCGAGCGCCGGGCTGGAAGCCTGTGCTAGGCAGGGAGTGGGAGCCACGTCCCCCGTTTACTTCCTTGCAGCCTAAGGCTCTTTTGTAGCTGGGCTGTGGGCAGGCCTCCCGCACCTGAGCGCGGCCCAGGTGGGGCTCAGGGATGTGGAGGAGCCCTCCTGCCCCTCAGTGAACAGCTGGCCGTTCTGGGAACCTGAACTGACTTTGGGGCCCAGTGTCAGACCCTCACGGAGCCTCAGTTTCCCCATCTGTGAAACGAGGAAAAGAAAATCGACCTTGCCATGTTGCTTTAGAGACCAGTAACAGTTCATTTCGGCTGCTTTGCAAGGTGCCGAGCACACGGAAAGTGATGGTCCTGGGGCAGCAGTGGGGCTGGGAGCATAAGAGGGGGTGCCCAGGAGGCACTGGGGGCTCTGATTTCCAGCGCCCTCTGCTCCCAGGCGTTCTCATGCTGCAGGGTTTACGTGAGCCCTCGGTAGCGTGCTCTCCTTGGAAGCCTCGGGGCTGGCCTGTCACAGTGCCCTCTGCCCTCACGGTGCTGCACACGGAGAAGGTCTGGGGAGCCTCCAGGCCCCGCGGCCAGCAGGGAGGGGCAGACGTGGTGTGCCCACAGGTGCCAGTGCCATGTAGATGTGATGCCACCCTCTGGGACCAGCCCGTGTCTTCGGGGACCCCCTCCCAGCTTTGTCAGTGCCTGCCACAGCAGGAGTGGGATGGGCGGTTGCCCCCAGGCCCACGCCTCCTGCTTGCCTACGGGCCTCTCTTCCCAGCCACGGCGCCAGGCCACCCTGGGCGCTCCCAGCTCCAGGACTGACTTCTGTGGACGGTGGGCGGGCAGGCAGCCGAGCTCAGGGTGTGAGGGACCCGGACCCCAATACACATTTGCTGTATTTTTATTGCACTTTTACCACATTGCAATCTATTCCACAAAAATGCTGCAAAATTAAGCCTGTTGCTGAGCCCCGCGGAGGGGCCCGTGTGACGTATTTACATCAACCATCAGAGCAAAGTCAGAACAGCAGCAGCACCCTCAGCGGCCGGGGAACGTCCCCGGTGCTGCCGAGCGGCTCTGAGAAATGGAAGACGTGGTCATTTACGTCACTCTGGAGCCAGGAGTCTGTCGACCAGCCCGTGGTTCCATCAGGAGCCTCCCGGGCACCGAGATGGGACGGTCGGCTGTCCGGCTGCAGGGCCCCCAGGAAGGAGGGGAGAAGGGAGTTTGTTTCAAGTTAGGTCCAGATGTGAGCAAACTTGGTGGGAGAGTCCAGCCCCGTGGGCTCTGCCCCCTCGTGTGCATTTGGTAGCTGGGCTGGCATCCGTGTGTGTGGGCGTCGCTCTCTGTCTATGCACATACACGCCACGTATAAATACAAAATAGTACGTAAACGCTTCCTTTCCATACAAAAAAGGTGGGTCGCCCCCGCCGCCAGGCCGCCTCCGTCCGTGAGCACAGAGCGCCCGCTCCCCAACCTCCTCCGGTCTCGAGGACGAATACGACGTGTCCTGTCGGACCCACCGCCGAAGGTTCCCGGACTCTGGGAGTGGCCTGTCTGTTCCCAAAGTCACTGAACGCAGGGTGTGGACGCACGTGTCCCTCCTCCGTGGCAGGCCGGCGGCTCTCGGTCACTACCTGCCGGGGGGGACTCTGTGCTCAGGGCCCAGGTCGTCCTCCACCACGCTGTGCGGCCCGTCCTTCTCCACACAGTCCCTGACGGCCTGCAGCACAATGCGGAGCCTCCGGTCCAGGGCCTCCAGGTGAGGCTGGTACAGGACGGGGGCCACGCGGTCCTTGCTCAGGGACTCTGCCATCAGCAGGCTCAGCTTGTACTCCTCCTTGGCCAGAAGCTGCAGCCGCAGGTAGGTGGACTTCCTGACCCTGCAGGGGAGAGGGAGGTCAGGCGCCAGCTCGCAGGAGGCGGTGCCCGGCCTCTAAGGACCGGGCGCGGGGCGCTGGGGCAGGACGAGGGACCGCGTCGGCCCCGAGCGGGGAGGCCACGGGTTGGTCCTCGGCCTGCCTAGGCCCCTGCGTGCCAGAGGCACCACGGTGAGGGTCCCGCCTGGCAGAGCAGGGGGCCACGTGAGGCCTGGCAGTACACGGGCAGACGCAGGGCGGGGAGGGACGGCCTGACCCCCCGGGAGACGGCGCTCGGCTCCGCGGTACACGCCTGCTGGGGCCGGGCAGACCCAGTGCGCCTCGCAGACTGCTGTCCTGGCCCTGACAGGAGGATCCGGTGGGGAGCCCCGAAGAGGGTGGCAGAGAGTGCTGGGGACGGGATCCCTGTCCGGGCTCCAGTGTCTTCAGCCGTAAGATGGGCCGTTATGGGGTCTGTGGGCTGTGTGCTGGGAAGGGCCTTGGGGCTCTGGCCCGCATGCTGCAGGGACTGGGGGTTTCTGCTTAGCCTGGGGACGGGCCGGGGCTCCCTAGGGGGCAGGCAGCGGAGGCCTTACCTGCAGCATTGCTGTAAAGGCACCAGAATGGACAGCTCATCGTGGGAATATTTTCCAAACCTGCCCAAAGGAGAGGAGAATTGTCCAGGGTTTCGCCTGCGTGCCGAGGGTACCACAGAGCAGCCCCGGGGACACCCAGGGCCCTGGAATGAGCACCTCACGTGTGCCCTGCTGGGATGCCAGGGCCATGTGGCCCGGCCCCTGCTGTCCCCGGCACTGGACGCAGGGCCTGGGATGAGGGAGGTCCTGGAAGGTAGCCTAGCGTGCTGGCCGCTGCGTGGGGCAGGAGCTCTTACACGCAGGGTCCTAGGCAGGCGGGGTGGAGAAGGCAGTCGGTGGTCAGCTCAGCCCAGTGCCGTCTTTTGTGCTGGGAACTCGTGGCCCCCACATGCCAACTGTCTGGGTGCCCGGTGCCCACTTCTCCGAGGCATCTGAGAATAGCTTTCATGGCAGCTTTAACCATTTGGGGAGAGCAGGTCCTGTGTCCCTGCCTGCTAATCAGGCAGATGGCCCTCCTTGGTGGCTCCGGCCAGCAGTGGCCACAGGCCCCCACAACGGGGGCAGGGAGGACCGTTTGTCCCTGCCAGCCAGTCCCAGACATCCACATGAGGCATAAAGGGCTCCTCACGGCCCTGTCCTTCCTGGCAAGCACCCTCTCTGGGCCTCAGTTTCCCCAGGGCAACATGGGGACATAGCAGGACCCAGTGCACAGGGTGACTGCCCCTGAGGGTCAGAAGGAGCAACACGACAGGCACTTACTGCCGACGGGAGCCAGAGGCCAGGGGCCCCCACCCTGCATCACACACAGAATGTCCTTGGGGAATGGCCCTCCCCGCCGCCACAGTCTGCGCCCCCCGGGTCTGTAGGAGCAAGAACACAGCTCACCCTCTTCCGTTGTCCAAGTGGATGATAAACGTCTCATTCCCAAACTTCTCAAAAGTCTCATAGTGATGACGGTCCATGTTCCCTGTGGACAGAAGCAAGCTGAAAACCCAGGGCTGTCCCCCCCCGCCCCTGTGTGACACCAGAGCCGAAACAACGGAGCAAAGCGTGCGCCGTGGCCACAGCCGGTCACGTGCAGGGTGGGAGCCCCGGGTGCAGGCCGGGGCCGCCGACATACCCATGAGGAAGTCAAAAATGGTCATGTCCATGACGTCCAGCACACGGTGACTGCTGTCATAGGGGGGCGTCTGCTTTACCTCCTCGCAGTAGTCGGGGTCCACTTCCCACCTGCAGGGGAGCCACTGTGAGAAGGCTGAGTTCCTCCTCTGTGTGGACAGGGAGGCCCAAAGCAGCTCAGCACGGCGGGATTACCGCAGCAACGACGGGGGGTGCAGAGAGGCATCACCACAGAACAGCGCCTCTGGCCAAGGCTGTATTAACGGGAGTACGGGGCTGGGAGGTGAGCAAGCCATGTCTGGAGGCCGTCATCAGCCCCAGATGCCAGGTTTCGGGGGGGGGGGGTCGCTGTTAGGAAACAGAGCCTGGACACCACGCCCACAGAGACACCTCCACGGCCACCTCTCTCGTCTGAGGGACAGGAAGGGCAAGGAGTGCAAGCCGAGTTTGGACACTGAGAGCCTGTGCTTCTGGGCTGGCCAGCACCACCGCGGGGGGCACCTCTGATTCTCAGGGTGAGGAAGCCCCGTCCCGCCATGTATTCGCAAAGCGGAGGTCTCGTCCGCGTCGGGAGGGGGGAGGTGGGCGGAGCTGGGCGCGCCTCCCTTCCCCGACACCCCTTCACACCCCGTGGCCCTCGACAGGCCCGAGGCCCCTCCGAGCAAAGCGCTGTCAGAATGAGGAGGTGGGCCCGGCCTGGGCTCGGCCTGCCCAGCACTCACTCTGCCTTCTTGCGCTTGTGGTAGGAGCGCCGCCAGGGGTTCCGCCACGTCTTCCTCTTGGCCAGGGACAGGTCTGGCAGGAAGGCCGCCAGTGAGCCCTCGATCTGGTCGGGCTTCCCACACAGCGCGTGCTCCGTAGAGCAGTAGTAGGAACACTCGCCGTAGAAGCAGACGTTGTTGGCTGGCGGCAGACAGACACAGGGGTGAGTAGGGAGCAGCGTGTCCCACGCCCGCCCTCCCGCACGCTCGCCCTCCCGCATGCCCGCCCGGGCCTCCCGCGTCCACACCGTCTGTCGGACTTGCGCAGCCCAGATCTCCCATTGCTGCAACCCCGTGGTACGGGACACGGAGGCCCACGGAGGGGGGCTGAGCGGCCCGAGGCCACACAGCTGTGGGAGACGGGACGGCCTCGACGGAAACTCTAGAGTCAACGCTCAGAGGCTTAAAGGCATAAAGGAAGCGTGGACAGTCCACGGCGGGAGGGGATGTCTGCGAATCGCACATCCGAGAAGGGTCTGCGTGTGGCACATGTGAGGAGCGCCTCAGGCGTAAAAAGCTGAATAATCCAACTGACACACGGGAAGGGAGTTCAACAGATACTGCAAAGACGCGAGGGGCCAACAGGGACGTGGGAAGATGCTCCACACCATCGGTCGTCAGGGGAATGCGGTGGAGTCCACAGAGACGCCCCTTCTTACCCACCAGGCTGGGTTTGCTCAAGAGAACAGGCGTTTACAGGTGTTGCGGAGGTTGGGGAGAGACCGGGGCCCCGGACGGAGCTGGTGGGGCACAAACTGGGGAGGCCGCCGCGGAAACCAGTTTGGGGGCTTCTTAAAAACTTAGGCACAGAATGGCCACACCACACAGCAGTTCTGCACCCAAGAGACGTGGGCACGTGTCCACAGCGTGCTGCACGCGGGGGCCACAGCAGCCCCGGTCACAGAGGCCGAAGAGTGGAGGCAGTCTGCACGTCCATCCGGCGGTGAGCGGGCAAACAGAGCGTGGTCCACGCACCGCACGGAACGCTACGTACCCTTAGAAGGGGTGAAGCCCCAACACGCACTTCGCTGCAGACGAACCACGGAAACGCGTGTGCCGTGAGAGAAGCCAGACACGGAACACCACGTGTTGTCAGATGCTGTTGACGTGAAGCGTATCCCACAGAAATATTGGTGACTCGGGGGCTGGGGGAGGCGGGAGCTGGGGGTGACTAACAGGGACGGGCTCCTTTTTGGGGTGAGGATAGCGTGCGGAGATCAGCGGGGCTGTGGCACGACGTGACGAATGTACCAAAAGCCACTGAATGGCACACTTCAAAATGATGAGTTTCATAAAAAAATAGGGTGGGGCAAATTTAACTCGATCTAACCCATATGTATAGGCAGTTACTTAAAGAATAAAACGCCCTGGTCATTTTGTTGCCCAGAAAAGTTAATGAATTTCATGGCGCCCGAATCATGTCTCGATGAAACAAGTCATTCAGAAAGCGGGCACCTCTTGCTGACCAGGCGGCACGCTGATTTGTTGCCAGAGGCCCCCGCCAGTCAGGGGCGCGATGGCGCTCATGTGTGTATTTACCGGTAGAATCTTGTGTTCAGTAACTTGTTTGTTTGGTGGAGAGACCCTCAAGAGCCCAGGGAGTGCAGCAGCCGGAAGCCCCCTCCCAGCTGTGCAAACGGCCAGTTCCCCAGACGAGGGGTCTCCTTTCGTGCGGTTGCACGCCCTGCCCGCATGGCAGTCACGAGGCTCCCGAGTCTTCTGGCCATGCTCTCGCTCCCCATGGACTCCTGACGTGAGCCTGGCAGGCCCTTCTAGCCGCAGTCTCCGTGTCTGGTGGGCAGTCTCCATGGGCAGCCGTCCAGAGGAGATGGGGGGCCGGTGCAGGGGCTCCCGCCGCGCCCCGCCGGCACACGGGAGTCTCCGCCTGGATCGCCTGCCTCTCTCTTCCTGCCCCTGACCTCATGATCCCCGAGCCGGTGCTGGGGAATTGCTGTGAGGACAGTCTGGGAAAGGTCAGTCTGTGGTCTCGCCTGCGTGTTGACGCAGTTCATCAGCGACCCCCCGACACACGGTGCAGCCATAACCGAGGAGGCCGCCCCACTTTCAGGGGGACAATCTATCTGATCCTGTTGGCCGGAGCCCTGGGATTTGCTAAGCTAAGAGCCTAAGCTGGCTTTGCTCAGAGAGAAAGGCATTTCTTGAGTGCACAGCACTGTCCTCGTCAGACATCCAAATCTGGTTTCTGAAGGAGCAGCCAGGGTGGGGCCCGGAACACTGCCCAGAGGTGCAAAATCGGTGTGGTGTTTCACCTCCTTGTGCCTCAGTTTCCCCACCTGAATGAGGGCCCCGGTAGTGCCTGCTCATGGGCTTGGGAGTATTAAACAGGAAATGCGGGTAAGATCAGATGTCTGACGCTGAGTCAGAGGGCAGTGCAGGTGAGCGGTCGCTAGGTCACCCCCGCACTCGGACGGGGGAGGGGGAGGGGGAGGAGGGGACATGAACCCTTTCTCGTCTCAGCGATGATGTCTCAGTAGACGGCGGGGAGAAGGTGGGGGCCAGAGTCAGCCCAGGAGAACCTGCTTCCCTGCCACTCTGGGGCCACCGCCTCCAACTCCGGGGACGTCGGGGGGGGGGGGGCAGGACGGGCGACCCCGAGCGAGAACCTGGTCTCTGTGGAGCTGGAAAGCATGTGGCTCGAGGGCTGAGCATGGGGACCGGGAGTGTTCCAGGCCTTTGCACGGCAGGGAGGAGGGTCCAGAAGAACAGGACGCTTACCGTCCTAACCCCACCTGGATGGATCTGGTGTGGGTGGCTCTCAGGTGGGGCTGGAATGCTGGGGAGCCACCATCGCTCAGGAGTGGCCTGAAGGTGTCCGGCCACAGCTCTGGGGACCCTTCTTACCCTCGTGCACATTTAAACTGGACGCTGTGTCCACCACGTGTGGGTAGAGGCCTTGTGCCTACCCAGCCAGACCCAGGCCTGCGTAGCAGGAAAAAGAGTCACTTGAAAGATGTGGGGCTGAGTGGCTGGGAGGGAACAGGAGGGGCTCCCAGAGCTGCTCACAGTCTGTGTCTTGTCCTAGAGGTGTTTACGTAGGTGGGTTCCCCTTGTAGAAACCCACGGATGTGTGTACCTTCTAGGATGTATGAGATGTGTCCATGGAGATTTACTGCAAAGTACAAAGACTTTTGTGGGGCTCAGCACAACTGGGTTCCGACCCAGCCTGCCTTTGTGGGGCTCGGCACAACTGGGTTCCGACCCAGCCTGCCTTTGTGGGGCTCGGCACAACTGGGTTCCGACCCAGCCTGACTTTGTGGGGCTCGGCACAACTGGGTTCCGACCCAGCCCGTCTCTGCACTGTTGCTTGGCGGGGGCGCTTAGCTGCTCTCCTGAAAGAAGACGTATCTGCTTAGACTAGGAACCGATTCTGCCTTTTGTTTATAGGAAGGGATCCACACCCTTCTTCACCCACCACATGTGGGACTTCCGTGCTGGGATTCTGGACACTGGTGGCTCCGTGGCCCCTTTGAGAGCCCCCGGCAAAGCTGCCATGCGCCCCGGTGAGACCTCGAGACCCAGAAGCGGGGTTCCTGCAGGGAGGCCGCTGTGCACCAAGAAAGCAAAGTGTAGAAAGTTCTTGACTCATTTTCCTTTCTTGACATTTCCTCCACTTCATTTGGGGCGGGTTACTGAGTCTCCTCTCGGCGGTGCCCATCACCAGATGACCAGGTAAACGACATGGGACGCACCCACCCAGGGCCCCGGGACCCTGACATAAAGAGCAACACGCAGACACCACACAGCGATGTGGAGGGACCTCAGAAGAGTGCTGTCGAGCGACAGAAGACAGATCGCCGGTCACCCCCACTGTGCAAAACCGTAGAAGCAAAGAAACCCTCAGATACGGAAAGCAGATAGCGCTGTTGGGGGTACAGGGCAGGATGGGACCGGGGCAGACGGGCCAGTTCGTTGCTTCTCTGCTCGTGTCAAAACTCCTCGAACTTCGCACGTTGATACTGTCTACACCATGCCAATCGTACCTCAACAAAATGCTTAAAATGGGGAGGGGGGGCGAGGAAACAACCCGCCCCCACAGGCTGGCCTAAGAATTAAAGGTGGAATCCCACAGCAGGTGCGTACCAGTGCCTGGCATACCGCAGGTGCCCAGTCATGTCCGTGTCCCCTTGGCCAAGGTGGAGGACACGGTGCCCGCGGTGCAGGCCTTGCGGGCAGCAGCAGCCCTGTCTGAGGGGGCTGGGGGCTGCTCACGGGGGGACAAACTTGTTTCAGGCTGAGGGGACATTATCCAGCCCGAGTGTCCCCACCCACGGCCCGCTCTCAGCAGCAACAGGCCTTTTTGGCCCCTCCGCCGGCACCAGAACAGTCTCTGGGCGGGCTCTGTGATCGAGGCCCCAGAATTTGTCCAGGTCAGACAGGTGGAGGAGCATCCCTCTAACGGGGAAACCGGGTGATGGGCGTGGGGGAGCGGGCGTGTTTCATCTTAAGTTCTGAGCACTGAACGATGTCACTAGAAATGCTGCAATGAGAATCGGAAAGACCACTGACAGGGGGCAGCGGCCTGGGGGGTCCCGTGGGCGTGGCCTGGGGCCGTGCGGGCGTGGCCGTGGCCTGGAGGGCGTAGCCTAGTGCCCCGTGGGCGTGGCCTGGGGCCGTGTGGGCGTGACCGTGGTCCAGAGGGCGTGGCCTAGTGCCCTGTGGGTGTGGCCTGGGCCATGATCGTGGTCCGGAGGGCGTGGCCTGGAGGGGCCTTGTGGGCATGGCCTGGGGCCGTGTGGGTGTGACCGTGGTCCGGAGGGCGTGGCCTAGTGCCCTGTGGGTGTGGCCTGGGGCCGTGTGGGCGTGACCGTGGTCCGGAGGGCGTGGCCTAATGCCCTGTGGGTGTGGCCTGGGCCATGATCGTGGTCTGGAGGGCGTGGCCTGGAGGGGCCTTGTGGGCATGGCCTGGGGCCGTGTGGGCGTGACCGTGGTCCGGAGGGCGTGGCCTGGAGGGGCCTTGTGGGCATGGCCTGGGGCCGTGTGGGCGTGACCGTGGTCCGGAGGGCGTGGCCTAATGCCCTGTGGGTGTGGCCTGGGCCATGATCGTGGTCCGGAGGGCGTGGCCTGGAGGGGCCTTGTGGGCATGGCCTGGGGCCGTGTGGGCGTGACCGTGGTCCAGAGGGCGTGGCCTGGAGGGGCCTTGTGGGCGTGACCGTGGTCCGGAGGGCGTGGCCTAGTGCCCTGTGGGTGTGGCCTGGGCCATGATCGTGGTCCGGAGGGCGTGGCCTGGAGGGGCCTTGTGGGCATGGCCTGGGGCCGTGTGGGCGTGATGATGGTCCGGAGGGCGTGGCCTGGAGGGGTCTTGTGGGCGTGACCGTGGCCCGGAGGGCGTGGCCTGGGGCCGTGTGGGTGTGGCCGTGGCCCGGAGGGCGTGGTCTAGTGTCCTGTGGGCATGGCCTGGGGTCCTGTGAGTGCGGCCAGCCTAGACTCGAAGGGCTCATCGCCACGTGGGGCAGCAGCGGGGGCAGCAGGGGCGGCTGACGGTGAAGGTGCTGGGGACGTCCAGGCTGGGGGACGAGAGATCCCAGAGTCCCTGACAGGCTGAGGTGAAGGAGGAGCTTGCTGTCTCGGGGGTGGGTGGGTGGGGATTCCAGGGGAAAGCCCTAGAACCCAAGGTTGGAGAGGCAGGTGTCCACCCTTGGAAAAGAAGGGCCTTTCCAGAAACTCAGGCTGTGCAGACAGGAGCTGAATTGCCTCTGAGCCGACGGGCTCCCCGTCACCGGGGGCGTCCAAGCAGCCTGCAGCCTTGGGCAGGCTTAGACAAGGCTGATGAGAAGCCCTCCGAGCCCCCTCCCCTTTGGTTTCTGGTCGGGTGGTGAGACGCTGCCAGCACAGGGGGTAGGGGCACATAACCTCTACGTGGGTTTTATGTGCACGAACTAACAGATGGACCCACGCCACCAGGAGGGTATCTGTCTCGGGGTGGGTGCCGCTTATCACCGCACTCCACTTCTCTGCCATCGCCGGGACCTTCCAGAACCGAATACGAGGTAGAAGGTGTCCCCACCCTCAGGCCCAGCAAGCAGGGGGTGCTCAGCACAGGGCCTGGCCCAAAGGAAGTGCTCACAGGGACCGACGGACAGATCGCAGAGCCCTGAATGCCACATCGAAAAGCTCCTGGGGCAGGTGATTCGGTAGGGCAGGAGTTTGTGTGCGTCTGAGACTGATGATTAGCACAGCTCTGTGGCAGGCCCTTGTGCTGGCCCTCGAGGGCGCCAGGGGAGGCCGCCACTCTACTCACTCTTCCTGCTGAGCCGGGGGAGGGAGGCAGAGGAGTCCTTGTTGCTGTGTGAGGGTCTTGCTGCGGGGGGGGGTGGGGACAGGGTTGTGGTGCCTAAATCCGGGAGGAAGTTCAGGGAACAGAGGTCTCCTCCAGCCGGACCACTTGGAGGAGACTCTCTGGGGAGGCTGAGAATTTTCAAAAATGCACTCATTTTCCTTTAAAACAAATGGTAGGAAAAAACCTCTGTGCCCAGCCCAGGGGATCAATTCCATGATGATGACTTGGCCATTTCTGGCAGGCTTTTGACACTGTGATGTAGATACACCCCGAAGTGGAAGGGGCAGCCCTTGGGTGGATTATGCAAGAAGAAACTATAAGTTTCTTTCTTCTTCTTCGTAAAGGTAACTAAGCTCGCTGTTCTGTGTGCAGTGAGCCAGGAAAGGGGCCTCCCCGAGTGCAGGTTACCTGGAGAGATGAAGAAGGTTCTCCACAGCTTCTTGTCTCTCGTGACGTCCCGGATTTCCTTGGTCATGTTGACCATCCTGCCGGCCACCGGAGGGACCCGGCGGAAGTCCAGGATCCTGGCGGGAAAGTGACAGGAGAAGGGTCTTCACCTCCGTGCCCCGGCCCTCGCTAGGCTGGTGCGCAGTGAACGCTCCCATCTCCGAGTCCCGCTAGGCCCAACGCGGGGCCCACAGCTCTGACTGGTGCCGTCGGCCACCAGCGAAAATGGGCCCCACGAGGACCACGGTGGGTGGTGTTCTGCTTCCCAGCACCGGCCTGCCAGTGCCTGGGCCCTCAGGGCTCAGGTCGGAACAACGTTAAATTAGCTGCTTTTAATGGAACGCTCTCTAACCGCGCTGCACTCGCTCACTTAAACGGGACGCCGATGGGCCTGCAGTGGCCTCTGGGGGCAGCGGCTGCGCGTGGGGAATGTGGGCGTCTTGCGTGCCGCCCGCACTCCGCCCGCTGCGTGAGCCGTCCTGCGTCATCAACAGGCCTCACCTTTCCGAATGAGGAACCCTCATCGGCTTCGTGGCAACTGTTCCTTTCACAGAAAGGCCTTTTTCTGGGTTTAGGCTGCACAATAGTTGACATTGTTGAAAATCTGACTTGGGGTTTCTGTGGCCCCCAAACAAGATTTTTGATCTTTAAAAAACAAAGCAAAGTAGGATTTGCAAACTTGAGTGTGCACACGAATCGCGCGGTGTAGAGAGGGTCTGGGGTCGAGACCGGGAATCTGCATTCTAACCAGCCTGGGTGACCTGGAAGCTGCGGCCCAGGACACACCCCGAGCTGGAGGTCAGGACCCTGCGGGGCGGTCGGGGAGGCTCCTCCCCCTAGACTCTTGGAACTGACTCCAGACCCCGGCCCGTGACTGTCCCTGCAGGGCAGGGATCTCTGGGCCAGCAGGGTGGCTGCTGAGAGGCCCCACACACACGGCCCTGACACCACTGCCCACCTCGCCTGCAGCAAGGGGCCACGTGGAGCCCAGGGAGGAATTCACGTTCTGCCCGGTAGAGCCAGCCCAGAAGACGGGCGATGGGGGAGGAGGCTCATGTCCCTTGGTGTCACCGTGGCCCCGGAGGTTACACCCTGAAACACTCTGGGTTAAAATTCCCAGCACTCATGGTCCTTTCCGCTCTTCCTTTGTTATTCCCAACGGGCCACGTCCACACTCTGATCACCAACTGCTCCCGAGGATCTCCTGTCTGGCACCATTCGTGGTGTGGGGCCTACCGCAGGGTGTTGTAACATCTGCAGGCCAGACTCCAGCTCTGTGCGGCAGAGACTTACATGCCTCGGTTTTCCCATCTGTACAATGGGGCTAATTATAGGATTCCCAACACCTCGGCAGGGTGTTGGGAGAGCTATTCGGGCCCACCCGCACGGTGCTCGGGCCCGGGGTGCAGGCGGGACGGCTCACCTGTCCAGGTGGAAGGCAGCGATCTCTGCGTTGTGCCTCTCGTAGTCAGAGAAATAAAAGAAGTCAGGGGGCGTCTCCTGCTCCCTCGTCTGCCTAAAGAAAACAGGATTTTTCATCACTGTGAGAACCTCCAGTGAAAGGGTGCAGGAGGCTTGTACCGGCTGGCGAAAAAGCAGGCTGTCAAACTTGCAAGAATTTTGTGAACCAGTTGTTAAAGTCATTTTATAAACGTAAGTCACATTTTATCATTTGCTTACTTAAAAAGTTTATCTGTTTTGAGAGAGCGAACAAATGTGAGTGGGGGAGGGGCAGAGAGCGAGCGAGCGAGAGAATCCCAAGCAGGCTCTGTGCTGTCGACACCCGGCCCGATGTGGGGCTTGAACTCATGAACTGTGAGATCAGGGCGCCCAGAAGTGACCTTTTATAAGTGACAAGTATTTAAATCGCAGCACTGGCCGGTTATTTAAGGACGTTCGACAGTTTCATGTTCAGGCTGTTACCCACCTTGCATCTGCAGGGGCGAGCAGAGGTGACGCGTGCCCCCCGCAGCCCCCCTCAGTGACCTCCTTCTGGGAGCATGACGTGAGCCAACGAGGAGGTATTTGCCACAGGAATTTGCAAACTCTCCAGTCAGGCTTTTCCCCCACGAGGGAGCTGGTTACTAAATACCGCTCAGCCCACCAGCAGGTCCGCACCACCGGCCAGACACAGATCCTCCAGAAAGGCAGATGGCCAGGCGGCCCCCGGCCCCTGAGCCTAGGGAGTGTGTGGATGGCAGAGGGCCAAGGGCCTCACAGGAGTCACCCCGACACAGAGCAAGGGGACCGCCCTGGGGCGTGAGCTGGGGCCAGGCTCAGGCGGCAGCGTTTGTCCCTCTGGCTGCTCTCAGCCTCCCACCAGCATCCCCGCCCAGACAGCGTCCCCCTGGGGGGCGGGGGATGTGAAGGAGTCTGCGAAGCTCCTTGGGGGCCACCTGTGGGACCCCTCTCTGAAGCCCAAAGAGGTGGTCCATTTTCCACCAGGCACCTGCCGTTGGGGACTGTACAGTCGGCCTCCTCCCGCCCCCCGGCGGCAGCTCCCTCTGCCCCCTTCCCCTCTCCTGAGCCGGAGTGAGGGCCATCTGCTGTTTCCGACGTGTCTCCACTCTGCTGCCTTTGCTGTCACTGTTCTGTCTTCCCAGAAGAGGCTTCCTCTCACGTCTCCCGAAGGCTAAGTCAGCATTCCCGAATGTGGGTCCCACCCAACCAGGTCCAGGGGCTTCTAGCACAAGAGGAGCCCTCTGAGAGGTTGGAGTTTGGGGAACATGCCTAGTAGAGCACCCTCTGGGGTCTCAACAGTGCATATTACCACCATAAAGGCCCTGATAAGGCCTGCAGCCACTCTGTTTCTTAGCACTACACCGACTACAGAGCCCATTTTTTTCGTGGTACGTTACCACGCTCTGCACTTTTGGGAACTGCCGGTTAAAGCCTACACTGCAAGCCGTTTCTAACCGCTTCTCAGAGGCAAACTCCCTCGCAAAACTTTCCTGATGCCTTGGTGGGGGTGACCTGAGGCTCACCCCGGACCCTCCCGGACTGCTGGGCAGACGGGAGGGTTCTGTTTGGAGCAGCGCTGCGGGTCACCCCACGATGGCCCCGCACGCAGCCAGAGCCCAGCCCCAGCTGCTACCCCACCTGCAGCATGCGTGGTGGGGTGAGCATGGCAGGGCAGCCCCCGGCTGGCCGTGCGTGCAGTCCTGGCCTCCACATCTCCTCCCAGGGAGACAGAAGAACTCTAGGACCCCTGGGCTCGGACATCCACGCCCCACAGTGAGCTGCAGACCGGCCCCGAAGGAGTAACACATGACCCTCCGCCCCAGCCAGGGGACAGGAAATCACACACAGGACTCTCTATAGTCTATACAGGCGAACGGCGTTGTGTAAGCACAGATACTGAGCAGACGCCTGGGGAGACTGCAGGTGTTTGACCTCGGCAAGCAGGGAATTTCCAAAATCACGTCAGAGCAAAAACGCTCCCTGCATTAATCCAGCTCTGTTCTGTGCCCCTGCCTGTACCTGCAGGACAATGTCCACCTTCCAGGCTGGGGGCAGGGACTAACTCAGCCCTCCACCTGGTAAGAATTTACCAAATGTCGGGGACCTTCTCCGTGCTGGAAAACGCAGGGTGGGGAGAATCACGTGTGACCTGGCCAGTAAGGTGGGGGCTTGAATGATGTTCCAGCCCTAAGAGGCCCGTTCAGGGGCTACGGCTGGCCTTGCTGGGCAGCACAGACCTCCCCACCCTTGGGGGCCACCTGTCCTCACCCTATCCAGGGGGTGTGAGTCCAGGGGGGCGGGTCTGGTGACGACCCTGAGGGTCGCTGAGGGCCGGGCCCAGAGTTTTGCCTGACTGCTGCGCCCCACGTGTGCACACAGGTGCACACACACATAGACCCACACTCACAGGCACGCCTCCCCATGACAGGGCTGTCAGGAGGGTCTCAGAGAGAATAGGGCCTGGTCCATTGCCTCCTCTCTGGCACGGCCATGCAGGCGGCTGCGAAGGAGCCTTGGGCGTCACGGAAGGACAGTTTGCTTTCCTCGCATTTGTGGTGGAAGAGACTCCGGGCCAGAGGTGGGTGTGACTGATGTGAGTCCGGTCTTAAGCACATCCCACCGCTGCTGCTCTGCTCCTGGCCTGGCAGCGGACGGGCGGTCGGGGGGAGGCCCAGCCCAGGCTCTGTGGCCAGGCCGTGGGTCCTGGGCCCTCAGCCCCGAGGCCTTCTGGCCAGTTCAGCGCGCCTATGGCTGTGAGCCCCGGGCAGGTGCGGGGGGCCCAGGCAGGAGGGAGAGGCCACGAGGGTGGGTGAAGCCACAGGCTGCTGGCCAGGCTCAGCCTCCCAAACGTGCCCCCCATCACCCCATATCTGTGGCACCCACCTCCAACCCAGGACTTTTGCCCGCACAAACCTCCTAGCCGTCTCCAGCTCTGCCCGCCTCTCTCCTCACCCCTGAGGCTCCATCACCAGACCACTCCCAGCCCAGCCCCAGGCCTTTCCCGCTTCTGCACCTTCGTGCCGGGCTCTCCACCGGCACTCGCCTTCTCCATCCTTCCCAAGGTCTGTCCCAACCCCACCCCCGCCCAGGCCTCCCACGGAGGAGCTTAACACTGCTGTACTAGACCACTGTTTGCAGGGTCTGGGGACAGGAGTGCCTAGCCAAGCGCCTGCTTTAGAACGGGTGTGCCATGAACAAATGAAACACTGATGGAGGGAGGACGGCGAAGGGGCACCAACCGGTCCACGGCCTTGAGCTGCTCCCACCCTCGTTTCTTCAGTCTGTGCCATTGTCATCACCATCACCATCAGCGTCACCACTCTCCCCTCCACAACCATCATTCCTCCTGCATACTGACCCCTTATTGCCTGATGTGCCTCATGTGATCACAGCCGCTTGATCTGTAACGCTAACAGGTGAGCGTTTCTGTTTACCAGCGTTTGGGCTTCGGTCCATTTCTCCCTTACTCCAGCCCACTCCTCTGATCGGGTCAAACACGTGAAAAGCGGGTGGCTCTGAGCCCTGCTCCTCTGCGAAGAGACCAGCCACTTCTCGGAAGCCCTGTGACCAAGTTCCAGAACAGTTCCTGGTTCCCTCACGTCTTCCACCTCAGGGCTTTTTCCAGTGACCTCCGTCCCCAGGCTGTTTACACAGAGAGGCAGCTCGTTCCCGCAACCCCAAGGCCACACAGCAGCCTTCCGCCTGGCTGTCTTGGCCTCCAGATACCCCTGTGCAGAATGACCCTGGACGTGCAGAGAGGTGGTGATGAAGTGCTGTTTGTCTGTGTGCTCAGTGGCTGTCTTCACTCCTGAGAGGCTACGAGGTGCCCCTGGGGCCTCTGTGCTCTTCAGGCATGCCTCCAGATGTGTGAAATACCCCTGGGTGATTTTAAGGCTCCTGTAGGCTGAGAGCAACTTGGGTAGGGGTCCTAGCTTAACCCGTCCTGATAAGGGCCAGGGTGGGCGCTCAGGCAACACCCAAAGATACGAGGGGCACGCAGGGTGGGAGGTAGGCTTGGTGTGGGCCTCTCCAGTCATTCGTGCCCTTGCGTGGGAGTGAAGGCGCCCAGGTCAGCACCCATCGCCAACTGGGGGGGCGGGGGGGGGGGGGGCGAGTGCGCTAGACTTCCAGACCCTCCGTTGCTCGAGCTGTGAAATGGGTTCATTCCGTGCATCTCCACCCCCGCAAGGAGAACAGGGCTCTGGGCGTGGCCGGCTGGCTGTGGCTCCGGTCGCCCAAGGGGTCAGCGCTCGCCCGCAAGCGGGGAGCGTGAAGCCGGGGCTGGCAGGAACGCGCTCGGGACTACCTGGTGAGGGTGCCCGAGGGCGAGGCCGGCTCCCTGCTGGTCTCACCGCTGAAGGTCTGTGCCGAGACCACCCAGCATCGCGGAAACCTAGCCGTGCGCCGGCGGGACAAGCGTGGGGTCCGCCCGGCCCCTCGCCCGCCGGAGCCGTCTGGCGAGACGGCGTGAGCCGCAGCCCGACTCCTGCGCGGTGTGCTGGCCGCCAGCCCGCGCCTGCGGGGAGAACCTGGGGGGTCCGAGAGCCGGGTGTAGTTGCTGCAGGGGCTGTCGGCAGAGCAGGGCAGCCGGGGCGGAGGGATTTCCGGCCTCACGCTGGGCAGGCAGGAGACGGGACACGGTCCCCCCCCCCCCCCCCGGGGGGAGGTCTGCCAGCCTCCCGCCACCTCCTGCGCGTCCCCAGAGAGCCGGAGCTGCCGCCGAGCCAGCCATTTGCGGAAGCGCTTCGGAAAAGTACTGAGCCCGCCGCACCCGGCGGGACCCCTCGCTCAGCTGCACCCGGTCGCCCGGCCGCCTCTCCTTCTCCAGGCGCTGAGGCGGAAGTTGGGCCCGGGTGTGGAGGGCAGGCGAGGGCACGGCCCACCTGGGCCTCTTCCTGGGGCGTGGGCCGTGGAAATGTGCAAGGGAGATGCTATCGGGTGCTGTGGGGGTTGGCTCGGCACCCACAGCCTGCGCCTGGCCTGTGAGGAGGGGTGGGGAGACCAGGCAGCCGGCACGGGGGGCACGGCACCAGGAAGGCACGGTCCTCTCCTGTAGACTGAGAGGGCAGGGGCGGGTGGCAGGCGCTCCGAGGGGCTCAGGGATGGGGGGAGCCTCCTCGTCTGGCCACCCCCTAACCCCCCGCCCCCAACGGGGTCACTGCCCCCCCCCCCCCCCCCCGACACGGGGAGCAGTCAGAGCCTCAGAGCCCCACCCTGATGGGCCTCGAGGTCAGGGTGGGCCCCACCCGGCCTCAGGCAGGGCTGAGCGGGCAGGGAAATGGAAAGGCCTATGGCTGACTTCCCTCGGAAAACAGCAGCTGAGGGATCGGGTGCAGTCAGTCCTTGGCATCAGCAACCGACGGTCAGGGCGGGAAGAAGGGCAGGGCCTGGTGCATTCAGGACGCCCGGATCCCAGGGAAGGGAACGGGCTGGTCCCAGGGCAGCCCCCGGGGGTACGCCGAGCACCCTGACACCTTTAAGCCCAAGCCGGCTAAACCGTGGCAAGGGGCTGCTCAGGACCAGTTTTTGGGGCTACACTTTCCCATTCCCTCTGTCCTTCCTCTCTGGAGCTGACCGCACCAAATCCCTTCCCGTAGAGGGACTTGCTTCCCTTAGCTCGGAAGGAAGCACAAGAAGAACTGATCATGTGCTTTATACTACAGTGAGAATGACTACTATGTTGGCCTCTCCCAGAAAGTCTGTGGTCCGAATCTCCGTACATGGCAAAAGGGACTTTGCAGTTATGATTCAGTTGGCGACCTTGAGACGGGGAGATTATTCTGTATGTCATCCCCAGGGTCCTTATGAGAGGGAGACAGAAGGAGATCTGACTGCAGAAGAGGCCTCATGGCAGCTTCCAAGAGGGAGGCTCGGGGAGAGGATCTGTTTTCTCACCTCCTCCAGTTTCTGGGGGCCACCTGCGTTCCTCGGCAAGGAAACACGTTCTCTCCGAGGGCCTGTAGAAGGAACAGCCTGCAGGTCCCTTTTAGATTTCTGACCCCCAAACCGCGCGAGAACACGTTCGTGTTGCTTTAAGCCGCTAACTGCGAGGTCGTCTGCACCAGCTGCACAGGCGAGGAATATAGAACCTTTGGCAACACCAGAGTGGTAAGGGGGACACCGCGACGTAGCAGCTTTGGGAAGGCTGTGGCACGCGGCCTGCTTCCTCAGATCCGGTCCTGCCACCACGGCTCCGTTCATTGGGCTTTTAAGACCTGACGCAGAGCATTTTGAGAAGAAGGCCCCTCTGTTTTCACAGAAGCCAAAGAGGCAGAATCCGGTAAGAATCACACGAGCCTCCGAGGCTTTGGTCCCTGTCCCCCCTTCAATGACAAGGAAGTCTGAGGTCAGGGAACGGAAGAGGCATGTGCCGAATCACACGGCTAGAAACGGCAGGTCCTGGGTTCTCTTCAGGGGCCCCCAAAGTCAGACATGGCTGCAGCCGGCCCTGTACGTCTGTGTTTTCTCCCGGATCAGAACCACCTCTGGGGGCTAGGACACCCCACGGGCCTGGAGCTGAGTCAGGGCCAGGCTCCCCGGGCGGGACTCCGGCAACCGCGACGACCACTGACGTCCTCCTCCGCACTTACGCCCCCTGACCCAGTTCCCACCGTCACTATTAACATCTCAGTGTTCCTTAAGTTGTGGGAAAACAGAAATCTTGTGCTTGGTTAAAAATACAGGAAATTGGCAGCTTTTAACCAAAGCCTGTGGGGGAAGAAAAGCCAACAGACACCCGGCTCTTACTATGAGCTGAGCATCTTGCTGGGCACTTTGCGTGGATTCACTCCCCACACCTTGACGACAGCCTGGGAAGGGTCCCCCTCCACAGCCAAGTGGCAGCCAACCAGCCAGCCAGAGAGGTCTCAGCTGCCACAGGAAGGCCCTGTGCTCAGGTCCTCGGCCCTGCTTCAACCCAGCGCGCCTCCGATGCGCGAGGCTGGGTGAGGACTGGGCGGGGAAGCGTTCTCTCCGCTGACGCCCGAGGAAAACAGCTGGCGGAGAAGGGTCTGTCCGCCCGGACCCCCACCCACGCCGGGCTGCTGGGGAACAGGGGAGCCCGCAGCCCCCTCGGAGCAGTGTGGCAGGTGAGGCCGCTCGGAGGTGATGCCTCCGTGGTCCTTTCCACCCCTGCTGCCACGCTGCTGGGCTCACACAGAGGGGAGGAAGCATCCAGTCCCGCTCGGGGGAGCGAAACGCCTGCCAGGTCAGCAGGGTCCACGCGGCGAATACGGGGCCGAGGCCGGCCGAGTGGGGCGCGAGAGCCAGAATGGAACCGACAGCACCCTGTCCAGCACCCTGTCAGGTCGGACTCCGCAGAAGGGGCGGCCGTGTGACCGCTCCGACCCCCTGGGGCCCAGATAGCCGTCACACAGCGGTTTCAGGCATCCTGGTCAGAGCTAAGGCCTCCCCCCACCCCAAGATCCCTGAGTGCAGGTGGGAAACCGAGGCCCAGAGACAGCCACATAAAAACCTTTCGTGTGTCAAGGAGAGGCGCGGCCACACCGCCCGAGCCTGCTGGACGGGAGCAGAGGGAAGACGCCAGCTTAGAGGCCGTGGGAGGGACCGCCAGGAGGCGCACCCACAGATGTCCCTGCACACACCATGTGGCTGGAGACCCGCTCATCCCCGCCGCTGCATGCCCACAGCCTGCCAGGGCCGCCGGGCTCCCTGCTCGGCCTGTCGCGTGAACAGGCTGGTGACCTAGCCAATCCCGGGCTCTCCACCAACACCCTCACCGGCCGAGGATGTGCAGTGTGGCCGCCCGCACGGCTCCCTCTGGGACCTTGCGCCCGAGGGGATCCCACCCAGGGTGTGTGATCAGCACCACCTCGTGCCCCCAGGGCCCCCCGCGGCACTCCCAACGGACCCCGTATCACCATGCGGCCCTGCTGCCACCCCAGTACCACTTCTCACCATCTGTCCATCGTGCTGTGAACAGGCAGAACTTGGTGGAGTCTGTGTGTTGCTGCCACAGGCCCTTTGCACTTGCTCTTGTCCCCAGTGCTCTGGTCCTTGACCATCTTTACTTTTTTTTTTTTTTTCAGAGGGAAAGAGAGTGCATGTACAAGTAGGGGAGGGGCGGGGGGGAGAGAGAATCCCAAGCAGGTTCCATGCCCAGCCAGACTCGGGGCTCGATCTCACAACCGTGAGGTCATGACCTGAGCTGAAATCAAGAGTTGGACGCTCAACCAACTGAGCCACCCAGGTGGCCCCACCGCCTCTTCTAACGAACAGACTCGGCCCCACTCACATGCCGAGGTGGGAGTTGGCCAGCTCCAGCCCGTGGGACAAATCAGCCTGTCACCTGACCACGTACGCAGTTTCACTAGGGCGGTCCCATCACTTTCTCTGGTTCGGCCTACCTGGCTAATCCAGGGTGACCCCCCCCCCTCATCTCCAGGTCTCCGTGCCCGGGGGCTGATACCCTGGGGGCAGATGTCACAGAAGGGACGGGCCCTGGTTCCCATTTCCAGGATCACCTCAGGAGGCAAAACACCAGATAAGGGGAACGCTTTCCCTTCTTCTAAACACACAGCGGGTCCCTGACTCACCAAATGAAGGCACAGAAGCAAAAATTAGCCTTTCTATCCTGGATAATCTTCCCATCACTCACACAGCAGAAAACAGCCACCTTGTCATTAAAGAGATATATTAAGCCGTTTAATATCAGGTTTTCGGATGGCAGAGGTTCTAGAAGGAGAGAGGAGGGCCTCTCCCTGGCAGCTGACTTCACCGTGACCTTTCAGCCCTGTAACCCACTGTCAGTATTTCTTGCTACTTTGGGTAGCTGTCACCTGCCCTGGTGCCATGTGAGTGTGGGGGGCCTACTTGGTCAAACACGCCTGCCGGTCTTTAATGATGGATGTCTGACCTGTGTTGTTTGAGCTACAATGGCAAGTTCTAGGCCCTCAGTGGCTGCAGAGGGGACACGGCCCCCGGGGCTTGGCTGCCACCCCAGCCGGTGCCCACTAAGCCTGTCCCTGCTCACCACACCTGCAGGTGTGGACGCCAGAGAACCCTTGAGAGTGAGGGTGGCAGCAGGCCTGGGAAGACTGGGGAGGCAGACTTGTCATGGGGGGGAGGGGGGCCCTGCATAACGTGTGCCGAGCAGAAGACGTACTCAGGGGCCCTTAGCCCTGGAAAGCGTGCCTGTCCCACAAGAACCTGGAGGTGCGAAGGTTACAAGAGCTTCTAATCCAGACGTGAAGACAGGCCAGCGGACTGGCCTTTGCGGGGCCTGGCAGGGAGGGCGCTTGGGGTGCAGCGGGAGCGGGGCCGTGGGCCTGGCTGTGCCCTCTGCTGCTCAGTCACCCGGCTCTGGTCCCGTCTGGATATGAGACGGTTGGCCAAGTGCCTGGGTCTAGGGTGAGCGCGTCTAGGGAGGGACCTGTGCGGTCGTAGGACTTTCCCCAGGTGTGTGCGTCCTTGCGCAGTGAAACCTCTGTGGTTCGCCGTTCTTTTCAAGGTAACAGACGAGATGCCACTGTGTCCCGTCTCCTGAGTGGCCTGAACATTCAGCACCAACGGGACTGCTGTGATGTTGTTTTCTCTCCGGCCGGAAAAACAAACTACTCTAGATTGGGGGGGGGGGGGTGCTTGTATTCCAGCTCGTTCTCCAAGGCTTGTTTAAGGAGATCCAGAGTCTGCAGAATTCCCTTCTGAGGAATGAAAACAGGCAGACGAGAGAAGTGCTAGCCTCCGTTTCCTTCCCAGCACAAGGGAACGGAGGCCTGTTTTCCTTCCCTCCTGCTAGTCTCCCCTCTTCTGAGACAATTAGAGTCGTGGCCCACACGCTGACAGGCACCCGGGACCGTGATAGCCAGAGAAAAGCACAAAAAGACACTCTCGATATTGCTGTTTGGGAGAACATTTTGGGGGAAAAAAGGACTTGCTTGTTTGCCTTCAAACAAAGGGGATAATCTTCCTCAGAACCCTCCAAGGACACGCATGCCACAGTGAGAGCCAGGTCCCCCACAGCGGCTCCCCCCACGGACCTCAGCTTCCCCACTGCACAGCGGGGGCAAAGCAGGTGCCTGCTCGGAACCACACTCCCTGAAGGTTTTGCTCAGTTTTTCCCGTTTATTCCTTTTCCTGCCAGACTCTTGCAACCGTATTAGAATTGTTAACAATTTCCTTTCCTTTTTATTTTGCTAAGCAAAGGGATTCCGGGTGCCAAGTAAAAGCAGGAGAAGACGGTTAACTTCTGTGGTCAACCTGAATTAATGCAGTCTTGGCTGGTGGTCAGTCAATGGGGGGCTCGGGGGCAGCTGGGGTCGGTGAGGGAGAAAACCCTTCTCCGAGGCCCCACACAGTGCTCCCGGCCACAGACCCTGCAGGTCAGGAGCCCCACTTTGTCCCCAAGGGTGCCTGTCCTGCCGTGTCTTCTCGAGCTGATTGAGTCCAACGCGCTCTCAGTGTGGTGGAGCTCAGCGTGACCAGCTTACTCGGATGGTGCTGCAGGGCAAGGAGCCCAGGGCAGACGCCGGCCGCTCTGGGCCACCGGGGTCGCAGCAGCTCGGCCTCCTGGGGGCTGGCAGGGCTGTCCAGAGATGCCTGGGAAGACCCAGGAGAGCCTCTCCAAAGCCAGGTTCAGGTGTTGCTTATTTGGTTTTCAGTTAATAGGGTCCATTTTTGTTCTGACTCTAAAAATAACCCACAAAGCTGGAGACGGCCCATGTGCCACACAGCAGGGGGCCTGTGAGGTTAATGGCCTTGTGACACGTGGAATCTGCTTGTCCCTCCCAGAGCCTCGGGAGGCACGCGGGCTGCGGGCTCGGGACACAGCCGAAGGCCCCCGGTGGGACGCAGCATCGCGGCCGAAGAACCCCACGTGCCCGACCCTGCCTGCAGGTCACTGCAGGGACCAGTGCACACCCCACCTTGTGGACCTCCCCTGCCCTGGGGTCTGGAGCACCTGGCCTCTGAGCCTCTGGGAGCCCTGTGTGCGCACCTGCAGTGGCCCGGACAGCCTGCTGGGGTCCTGCTCCTTCGAGCGGGCACCGTTGTGGCCCATCTGGCGACCCAGACACCAGGTGCTGCTCTGAACCCTCAGGAGCCCGCATGCCCCTGGCTGGTGGGTTACACACATTAAAGCCCCTCGGAGTCTGTCTGTTTAGTCACTCGTTCACTCTACTTCACTCACTCATTCTGTGCACCTACTATGTAGCTGGGGCTGCAGACACAGAGTTGAGGAAAATGACCTGGGGCGCGCCCCGTGGAGCTCCTAGTCTAGTGCGACAGCAGATAACGGTTACACCCCAATCCCTGTCATTGTGACCGGTGAGCAGGTAACAGTTAGATAGACGCCGATCCCCGGCACTGCGACGGGCCAGCAGGGAACGGTTAGACCCCGATCCCCGGCACTGCGACGGGCCAGCAGGGAACGGTTAGACCCCGATCCCTGGCACTGTGACGGGCCAGCAGGGAACGGTTAGATAGACCCCATCCCTGGCACTGTGACAGGCCAGTAGGTAACAGATAGATGCCGATTCCCAGCACTGCGACGGGCCAGCAAGGAATGGTTAGACCCCGATCCCTGGCACTGCGACGGGCCAGCAGGGAACGGTTAGACCCCGATCCCCAGCACTGTGACGGGCCAGCAGGGAACAGTTAGATAGACCCCGATCCCTGGCACTGCGACGGGCCAGCAGGGAACAGTTAGATAGACCCCGATCCCTGGCACTGCGACGGGCCAGCAGGGAATGGTTAGACCCCGATCCCCGGCACTGTGATGGGCCAGCAGGGAACGGTTAGATAGACCCCATCCTTGGCACTGTGACAGGCCAGTAGGTAACAGATAGATGCCAATTCCCAGCACTGCGACGGGCCAGCAAGGAATGGTTAGACCCCGATCCCCGGCACTGTGACAGGCCAGCAGGGAACGGTTAGATAGACCCCGATCCCTGGTACCGCGACGGGCCAGCAGGGAACGGTTAGACCCCGATCCCCGGCACTGTGACAGGCCAGCAGGGAACGGTTAGATAGACCCCGATCCCTGGTACCGCGACGGGCAAGCCGCGGATGTTTGTGTGGCTTTGGGAGGAGGGGTACTTGGAAGGGTGAGTCCTCAGCGGGCTCGTCCTCCTGACAACGAGATGCTCGTTAGTTCTCCCACCTGATGGCTGAGCCCCTCAGTGTCAATATGCCGCGTAGTCTATGTGGGAGCCTGGTCGCTGCTCCAGTAGGAGCTGACAGCCCGCAACCAGCCAGAGAGGAGCGGGTCCCACGCCCGCTGAGCTCTGATGGGGGGACGGTGCTGGTGCTGACTCCCCATGTGCCCACTTGCATGCGTGCACACACACACGTACACATGCACACCTGGGGGGAGGCCGATGCCGTCAGCAGGCTGCTCTGGGGACGTCCAGCAGTGTGCAGCTGGGACCCTCGCCTCCCTCCTTCCTCACTGCCAGGACCCTAGACCCCGCTGCCCCGTGCTCTCAGGGACATCCTCCACACCTGCCCACATTGGTCTGGGAGCTTCCTCAGAAGGGGATCAGATTGTAGCCCCCATCACAGCACATCCACTGAAGTCCCGGCCCCGGTGCCCAGAGTCCCCCCCACACACCCTGGGTCCCAGCCACCCCGAATCGTCCTTCCGCGGTGCCTCTGTTGGCCAACGCCTTCTCGTCTGCTGAAGCTCAGATCACAAGATCTGCCCCATCCCCAGCCGTGTGGAGAAGGCTGCTCCTGGCTAAGCCCCGTGATGCACCTGCCCCGCTGCCCGTGGGCTCTTCTCCTGTCCCGCTTCCCCCGCTGTGGCACTCAGGGAGCCCCACGGGAAATGAGCTGACCGCCGTAAAACCTTGCTTTCTTGTTGGGGTGCTCTTGAGGGTCGGCAGGGAGTCCCGGTGCCCTGAGGCAGCACCACACTACCCCGGTGCGCAAAGCCGCACTCGGCTCCTGTCACAGGGAGGCCAGCAGGGCGTGCCTGCTCGGGTCTTCAGCCTACCCTGCCCTTCCCTGGCCTCTCCATACCTGTGTGGGCCACCGGCCTCAGACGGGAACCACAGGTGGCCCGTTGCTAGAATGTTCTGTCCTAGACCTTCACGTGTCTGGTGCTCACCTTACGGCTTACACACCCCTACTGCCACGTGGCCCGGAGCCGCACCCGCATGCGGGCGACGCTCTGCCAGTTCCCCGGGGGGAGGAACCTACACACAGCAGGGGAGAGGCCTGTCGCCAAATCGTCTCTGCCTCGTTGCTCAGCCGGAACCCTCTCGGGACGATGTGGCCTCTGAAATGTTCGTGTCCTTCCCGCTAGAACTTAGGCTCCCTGCCAGGCTGGACCTTATTGCTCTTGTTCAGGGCCCTGCAGTAGGCACCAAGTAGTAAGTCGGCTGTAAGCCAGGCCAGTGGGGGTGCAGAACAAGGATGGGCCCAATCACCAGGACTCATAAGGGGTCTACAGCAGAGACAGGGGCTCTAGCAGCTTCTGGGGGGGTGGGTCACGGTCTGACCCATGAAGCTGGCTGGGCTGCCCACGGGGGAGGGTGCTGGCGCTCCTGGAAGCCAGTCAGGAGGAGGGTGGGAAGCGGGCTCGCAGATTGGCCCACGCTAAGCACAGACACAAAGCGGTCCTTGTTCACCTCCGGTCAGGCCCAGGCCTCTGCTGGCTCCACACCCAGTGGCTGGCTATTGGGCAATCAGTTTGCCTTAGGGGCCCGGGTCAGGGCACCGGTGGAAAGAAAATATGAATTATTTATCAAGAGAATGACAAATCCTTGGAAACTCTGCTAAGTGCCCGCTCACTGGTCCTCAGAATCTTTTTATTTCCCCAAGCCTTAGTATGTAAGGCAGTGCCTCGAAGTCCTTCTGCACCCAGGAAGAACTCCTATTCATCCTGCAAAACCCAGCTCGAAGGTCTTCTCCCAAGGTTGTTTGGCAGCCAAGACTCCTCCTTTCTTGCCCTCCCACCTTGTACGGCCTCGCCAGTGGTCCTGCGTGAGTCTGTGCCTAGGTCTGTCCATAAGCCAATCTGAGCTCTCACCCCTGGGAACTGTTCTGGCCCCGTGCCAGGCGCCCAGCACAGTGAGCACAGGACGGGACAAGACCACAGGTTCTCCTAGGATCAGTGAATCATTCTCAGGAGCATCTGTTTTCAGAACCGCACCTGCTGTTCATACAGCCCCGTGCCCGCCGCCGGGTCTCTGGGCTTTGACTGTGTTGGATGCCAGCAGTGTCTCACCTGCCCACCAGAGCCTTCCCAGGTCACCTCTGGGCCTCAGGACAGCAGCGTGCGTGGAGGAAGCCTGTGGCCCGAGTAGGGTCAGCCTCGGCACTGCCCGGTGGGGACCACGGACAGCCTACCGCAGCCTCCCTGCCCGTGCAGGCCTGTGGGACAGGGGGAAGCCAGCAGCTCCCAGCTGCCTCTCTGCATCAGGCAGCCGCCACACGGACATCACTTCAGGAATTCCTGCCCCACAGCGGCCCCAAGGCAGGTCACCCCTGCCAGCTGAGGAGCTCAGGCTCTCCGGGGGCCTCACCCCACATCCAGACGGGGGCCCAGTGAGGGCCAGGGGCTGCTCAGGGCCTACCCAGAGTTCAGGAAAATGTCCCTGAGGCGGGTGCCTGTCTGGGAGTTTGGCCCCTGGTCAGACACTGGTCATGTGGGGGGCCTGCAGGTTAATGGGGGGTGGTGGTCGCTCAGTGGTCTCCAGCGTGTGGCTCCCTGCGTGGCCCCACAGCCTCTTGGGCCCTCAGCTCGTGGGGGAGGCAGCTGCCCTGCGCCCAGGGCAGGGCCAAGGTCACGGGGAGCGGGCCTTCAGACCAAGGTCGTAATCACAGAGGGGACTCTGCTCGTCTGCTGGTGCCTCCTGCTCTCAGGATACACTCTGCCTGGTGGACCACGCTTGGTCAGAGCGGGAGGGAGGCTCGGGGCTCTGCGTGTAGAGATACTGCCTCAGCCGGAACATTCTTGTGCAGCTGCCTCTGTGCATACATCTCGACTGCTCGGAATTCCTGGGCCTCAAACAGCCGTTTGAGGACGGTTTCTCTGGGTTACACACACACACGCACGTACACGTTTCCATTCTTTGCAGAGACAAACAGATGGCCAGTTTGCAAGCCCTGCAGCACCCACAGGACACACGGTTGAGGCCTCCAGCCACTGGGCCAAGTCTTGGCCGTGCAGAGAACAGGTAACTCAAGGCGGACAAGACATCTGGACTGGAGGCCCTTCCCTGTGCCCCATAAACACAGATAAACAGCAAACAGGAGACGAATCGGAGTTTTTAGGCCTCTTCCCCATGTGCGGTGCCTCCGGAAATCTGCCGGCTGGGAGACGTAGCAGACCCCAGCCCCAGCAAGGTGGGTCCCACCACAGCCCTGCCTCAGCCTGATGACGCTTGAAGGGCCGGGACCTGGCATCCGGGAGCCTGGACCACAGCCCTGGCCGGCTGCCCTCCCCCCGTTGATATTTAAACCCTCTGGGTCCTCAGTTTCCTCCTCGAGGGGGAGTTGGCAATACAAATAAAGCCTACTTCTGTGGTTGGAAAGGCCAGAGGACTTGGTGCGAGTGACAAAGCTGTCAGCTATCCATCACCTGCTCCTTCACTGGCCAGAGCAGCGACCGAACAACCCTGATAGATGTGCAAAGAGGAGGAAGTCCGAGGGTCAGAACCCACACGGCAGCCTTGGACACAGGTTCTTTCTGCATCCACGTGGAGACACGAAAGCGAAGGGGGAAGAGAAGCAGGTGCGTGCTCCCCCAGCACAGGGGCGGTCACCACCGACGGGTGTCACAGAGCTGTGCGCACACAGTTGGCCCCGATGCCATCCATTGATTCTCCCAAACCCAGGGAGCCTCCTGCCCTCCTAGGCAAGGGGAGCAGGGACCCGAGGCCCAGACCTTGGGATCAACACGTTCACTGCCTGTGACCTCTCCAGGTCGTGTGGACAACCTCTCGCCTGCCCGTTAGTCCCCAGCACAGCCCCCACAGCGAGCAGAGACATCAGTGTCCAGCCCAGGCACCAGGCTCCACCCTGGGAACCTCGCCCTGGGTTATAGACCGCTGTGTGGCCTCCGGATGGCTCTGGCAGGACCTCTTACAGCCAAACACAGCCCCACCCTGTGACCAAGCACTTCATTCCGTACCCCCAAAACAGGGTCCTCCAAAAGCACAAGCATGGGCACAGCAGCATAGGGTTCCATGCACAGAAGGACAAGGGATGGCTGTCTATGTGCAGGAATTGGGTTTTACAAACACTTACAATATTTGCTCTTGGTCTAATCTAATCTCTCAACACATAGAAAATGAGGTCCCGAGATACTTGGAGGGCAAATTCACGAACAGTGAGGATGAAGACTTTAGTACCCTTGTCAACCACGGCACTGAGAAGGGTGTTGTTGGTGAACAAGGAGACTGTGCTTATCTGGGTGCCCAAACGGGTTGGACTGTGCCCCAAAAAGATATGTTGAAGTCCTAACCCTGAAACCTGAGAACCTCCCACGTTCTGGCCCTGGGACCCGCGAACCTCCCGCGTTCTGGCCCTGGGACCCGCGAACCTCCCGCGTCCTGGCCCTGGGACCCGCGAACCTCCCACGTCCTGGCCCTGGGACCCGCAAATGTTCTGAGTCCTGGCCCTGGGACCCGCGAACCTCTCACGTCCTGGCGCTGGGACCCGCGAACCTCCCGCGTCCTGGCCCTGGGACCCGCGAACCTCCCGTGTCCTGGCCCTGGGACCCGCAAATGTTCTGAGTCCTGGCCCTGGGACCCGCGAACCTCTCGCGTCCTGGCGCTGGGACCCGCGAACCTCCCGCGTCCTGGCCCTGGGACCCGTGAACCTCCCGCGTCCTGACCCTGGGACCCGCAAACTTCCCGCATATTGACCTTGGGACCCACGAACATACTAGTCCTGACCCTGGGACCCGCGAACCTCCCGCATCCTGGCCCTGGGACCAGCAAATGTTCTGAGTCCTGACCCTGGGATCCACGAACCTGACCTTACTTGGAAGTAGGGACTCTGCGGACGTGATGGTTAATATGAGGTCATGCTGGAGCAGGGTGGGCCACAGAGGAGGTCCCTTCTGAAAGCCCTCCAGCCGCCTGCCCTGCACTAGCCAGCCCCGGTCACACTCAAAGGTGAGGGGAGCTTGTCTGCCCCCGTCTGCCGCCGTCTGCCCACCTGATTCGCTTCGTGCCCAGGCACCACCCGTGAGCCAGGCCCCCATCCTGGGGCCGCACTGCCGGAGCACTCTGCTCTCTGTCCCATCTGAGTGTCGGGACGGCGGAGTCCGCACAGAGTGTGGGTCTGAGGCACGAGGCCAGGCCCAGAGGCTCGGTGGGCATGTGTGGGATGGCTGTGAATGTTTGTGCTGGGGGGTGGTCACAGCCCGTGTCATGGGCCTGCCCGGAAGGCTCCTTTTCGAGAGGCAGGTTGAAGTTCGTCGCCACGAGCCATACTCTCTGGAACGTCCAACTGAGTCCACCCACTGTGGCCAAGCCACCGGCTTCTTGCAGCCGCCTGTGGGGCACATGGTGCCCGTGGCCACGCCTGCTTGCTCTGTGGACACACCGGCCTCGCAGACCTCAGCCCCACACCTCCCCGCTGACGTAGCGTATGTGTTGTTCCCACGTTCACCCATAAATGCTACGCTGAAAGCACAGCCACAGCCTCCACCAAGTAGACAAACAGAACACAAGCCTTGGGCTGCGGGGGCACCTGGGGGGCTCAGTCCGTCAGTCGTCCGACTCCTGCTTTTGGCTCAGGTCATGACCTCACGGTTTGTGAGTTTGAGCCGCGTGCCTGTCTCTGTGCTGACCGTGAGGAGCCTGCTTGGGATTCTCTCTCCTTCTGTCTGCTCCTCCCTAGCGCGTGCGCTCTGTCGCTCAAAACGATAAATAAACTGAAAAACGAAAACAAACGTTTCCTTTGTGCTTCAAAGGACACCACACACGTGATGAGGGTCTTGTGCTCAAAATACATACAGAATGCTTACAACTTCCTAATGAAGAGACAACCCCCCTGGAAAATGGCAGATTTGCGTAGACATTCCTCCAGAAAAGATACACAAATGGCCAACAAGGACGTGTCGAGATGCTCAACATCATTAGTCATCAGGAAAATGCGGGGCTAAACCGCCAGGAGACAGACACCACACCGCAGGGGGGCCGGGATCTAAGAGACAGATAATAACAGCCACTGGCCAGGATGCAGGGTTGCCGCGGATATAAGGGGGGCGGCTCCCGTGGGAAACAGTCTGGCAGTCTCTCCAACAGGTCAGTTCAGTTGTTAGAAGATCCGGCAACTCCGCTCCTACGTGTGGACCCAAGAGACACAAAAACACATGTCCGTGCAAAAATCTGTCCGTGAGTATTCGTGGCGGCAATATTCACAACGACCCCAAACTGGAACTAGCCCCGATGCCATTAACATGTGGAAGTACGAATAAAATGTGGCCTAGCCCCACGATGCAATATCGTTCGGCCCAGAAAGGAGCGGGGCGCTGGCACCTGCCACAGTATGGGTCATCCCGGAGGACGCGGTGCTCGGCGAAAGAAGCTGGTCACGTTTATGTGTGATTCTACTGGGAGGAAACTCCAGAATTGGTAAATCCCGGAGACCGAAGATGGATTGGTGGCGTCTGGGCCTACAGGGTGGGCGAGGGGGACCCGGGGATTGACGGCAACACTGCATGGGGTTCTTCCTAGAGTCACCAAAAGGTTCCGAAGTGGATTGTGGTGATGGATGCTCATTTCTGTGAATGCACTAAAAGCTGCTGAGTCGTAGGCTTTAAGTGAGTGAACTGTACAATACGTGAATTACATCTTGCCCCTAACTTGTTAGAAACCTTACTTTAACCCTAAAGCAAGAATGTCCAGAAACTCGTGAGCTGATGTGCTAGGGGTGTGTTTTTCAGTGACTTTTAAAAATGTGTAATGCTGGGGCGCCTGGGTGGCGCAGTCGGCTAAGCGTCCGACTTCAGCCAGGTCACGATCTCGCGGTTCGTGAGTTCGAGCCCCGCGTCAGGCTCTGGGCTGATGGCTCAGAGCCTGGAGCCTGTTTCCGATTCTGTGTCTCCCTCTCTCTGTGCCCCTCCCCCGTTCATGCTCTGTCTCTCTCTGTGCCAAAAATAAATAAAAAACGTTGAAAAAAAAAATTAAAAAAAAAAAATGTGTAATGCTAAACTTTAAGTGGTCATCCCCATGCACAGAAACCACACTTTGCAGGACCCCCAGTCTCCACCCCCATCTCACCAGCCACCCTCTTCTAGAGCCTCGTAACTTATATCCTTCAAGATCTTGGAGGAAAAGTACTCCCATATAATTAATTCATAATATTGTACCGACAACTTACAAAACTTTCAGGAGTTCAGAGAAGAAAGTTTTTCTTAAAAAGAACTATTAATCATGGATTTTAGTTTTTTATTGGTATGGTCAGAAACCACAGCTGTTTTCATATTCAGCCCACAGCCACTGGGGACAGGAATGGCGTGTGCAGCCTCCTGGGGGCCTGGGCCTGGGCCCCAGGGTCCTCAGGGGAGTGGAGGCTGCTGGCAACAGGACCACAGTCAATGCCAGGCTCAGGGCACGGTCAGCGGAGGGGAGTCCGGATGCCAGGAAATGCCTGGATACGACCCAGCAGAGCAGCAAGAGGATGGGACGAGAGGGGGGCAACACCATCAGCTTGTAACCCCTGCCCTGTGCCCACCGTGCCCGGCCAGTCCTCTGCCTAGGACCACGCTGTGTGCAGGGGAAGGGGCCTGGCTCACCTCAGGATGCCCACCATGGCTCTGGCAGTCTAGCTGGCAGGTCATGGGCATACACTCTCCCTTTCTGGCCTCATTTTCCCCAGTTGCCTAGAGATTCTCAACCCTGTTTCCACGGCTTCAGCCTGGCCTCAACATCCCCACTGGCCTTTGCTGAGCACTGGTAGAAACCCTGTCCCAGATGGTCCATGTGTGGCCTCAGCCTTCAGATGCCAAACAGGTAGGACCAGACATCCCTCCTGCTATAAACAGGCTGGGTGCTGAGAATTCAGGAGAAAAGGGGCAGACGTGAGCTATGTGAGCTTTCCGGGGACCCATGAGCCTGGCTGTCCTACCCTGCCAGACCGCTATATTCCTCCATGACCATGGAGGTGATGGTGGCCACCATGGAGGAGGAACCCCGGGGGAGGCTGGGAAGGAGTGGCTTGGGGAGGCCATAGTGGAGGCCAGAAGGGGGTGAAGTTAGGGGAGGGGAGACCTGGAAGGGGAGGAGGCTGGCCTGGGGCAGGGCCAGGGGAGGCCGGGAGAGGCCAGAGAAGGGAAGGCTAGGAGGAGGGGAAGCCCAGAGGAGAGGGAGGCCGGGGTGGGGGCGGAGGCCAGGCTCCCTGGACTTTTGGCTCGACCTCAGGCAGTCTATACGACTTCTCCAAGTCCTGGTTCCCTCATCTTTATGTGGCAGAACAACAGCAAGAATAATACTACTTCCTGTAACTCACAGAGGCATTTTGAAGACACAACAACAAATGTGTGACCCCGTGGCACAGAGCCTGGCCCAGGAAATGCCAGGATGGCTGTGCCTGCCCAGAGCAGCCACTCAGGCAACGCCACCAATGCTGCTGTGTTTCCGCCCACACTGGGCGTCCTGACCGCAGGCATTCGCACAGGTCACTCCATGGAGGGACAGGAAGGGCACCGTTGTGACATTAAGGGACTTAGAAGTAGCCATTCTACTTCAGCTCCCTGTGAGAGGCTGCGACCTCTCAACTGTATCCCCTCGGCAGAGGGGCTGAAACCGTGAAGAAGCCCAAGGAGGGTGGAAAGTTTCACAAGGAACCCATGCCTGCTCCAGGCCTCATCTCCTTCCCGAATGTTCCACGAGAAGCCCATACCCACTCCAGGCCTCAGTCCCCTCCAGAATGTTCCACGAGGAGCCCGTGCCTGCCCCCAGGCTGCATACCCTCTAGCTGTCTCACCCCAGTCATCCCTCGTGAGTCGGGGATACATGAACCATGCTGGTTGTCCACACACCTGCCTCCAGCCGTCCTCCTGAGACAGCCAAGCCCGTTAATGGCTCCCTCTTCTATACGATTCTCCTGACGGAGGTGCGAACTTCCCTTCCTGCAGCCACAGGGAAGGAGGTGCTGTGCTCACGGACCCTCGACACAGCCAGGGGTGGCATCAGCACTCCTCAGCATGGGGCATGCCCGCTGTATCCCGGCAGCCCCAGGCCTTCGCCCTCCCCTGGTGCCTTCGTCTTGCCTGTGTGAATAAGGTCCCACCTGCTCCAGGCAGCCCCGGACCACAGACAGGCCAAGCGGATCCTCGGGGAAGCCCCCAGCAGGACATCTGGCCCAAGGAATGACAGCAAGAGTCCCAGAAGCACCCTGACACAAAATCATACCTTCGGTCACAAGTTACACACTAGCAGCTCTATTTTCTTTGGCCCGAAAGGTATTTGGAATGCTTCTCAATTAGTTACCATCATTCTCAACGTTTGGAAATTAAGCAGAAGAGATGTTCCAGCTTATTCCGAAAATCGTGTATCAGGACAAATGGCCACGATCTGGTGAACAAAAGACAGCTTCCCTTCGTCCCACCACCCCCCAGAGCGGCAGGCTCACACAACTTGCACGGTCCTTGTGGGCACTCGGGTGCAACAAACCCTTGCCGGTGCACAAACAGCCTTGTTGGGGTAACAGAAGATGGCAGAGCAACCTTGGACCACATGGATCACCGGAGCGGACATCAAAACCACGATGCTCCTTGTGAATTTTCCAGGGATGGCCTGGATGTCAAATATCCCTTCTCCACCATTCCCACAAATTTTCGTGTGCCAACGAGTACCCTAATGTTTATTTTGGTAGCATGGTTTCTGCTTTATTTGGAGCAGGAAACTACAGGTGAGGGGTCGATCCAGCCCCCTGTTAGTTTTATAAATAAAGCTTTATTGGCACACAGCCACGTTCTGTTTACTTACACGTTGTTTGGCCGCTTTGGGGCTAGGACAGCAGAGTCGATTAGTGGACACACAGACCATACAGCCTGCAAAACCTAAACTATCTATTGGCTGGCCCTTTATAAAAAAGTTTGCTGACCCCCAAGGCAGGCAGGAGAGGCAAAAGTCACCTCCTTTAGGGGCATTCTTTGCTGTCCATATTCGGGCTCCTTGTTTAAAACACTTATGCTCCCTGGGGTAGAAATGATCTGCCAGTGGATGAAGGTGGAGAGAGGGAGGACTGGGGAGGCCAGGAAGGGCAGCGGGTAAGGGTACCGGACCCTTGTGCTGCCCGCTTGCCTTGATGGGGAGAAAGCCCCGAGCAGTCACCCCTAGTTCACCCGAAACACCTCTGGGAGGAAACACTGCATTTTCCACTAGAAACTTGGTGCCTGCGTGTTCCAGTACAGACCATCCCCACACCTGGCACCCTAGCCCCAACCAGCCCCCAGTACTTACTTCATGGGTTTGAACAGTGCTTGCCCATAATTCTGGAATGTCATGATGAGCTTGAGCTGCGTGCCCCCCGACTTCATGGCTGCAGGAGAGAGGGAAAGAGACACGGGGTCACTTGCTGCCCTCAGCTTGTCCCTCTGTGGGTAAGTGAGCAGCTCCCACCCTGGTCCCGAGGCTCCGCCTGGGCCTCTGGATGTGGTTGCGGGCTCCATCTGTCTGGGAGGTCTGGGGTTTCCTGCACTGACAGTGATACACATCCCAACTTGATATTTAGGTGCTGGGTCTGCGGGGGGCGGGGGGGGGGGGTGGAATCTCCCAGGCAGTCTGACCCATAGACAAAGGGAATGGCTTCTAGAAAGGATGGCCAGGTATAGGTACCTGCCAGCCACGCCTCCCTCCCCCAGACACCTGCACGACCTCATCACACACCCACCCACCCACCCCTACACACCACTGCTTGCCCCGTCTAAGTTTCTGGGGTTCTGTTGGAAGCCTGAGCAGGGTTAGTCTGAGACCCTGACGACCCCTTGGCTGGAAGCAGCTCATTCATTATAGGGGCCTTCCGGGGGGCTCCCGATGGACATGGCTCCAGAAGCATCATTATGGTTTCCCGGATGCTGCACCAGCTCAGAAGTCTAAAGAATCCTTGAAAAGACCCACTCTTCCCCAGACTGCAGTTCTCTCTTATGGATGGGGCTAAAGGAAGGGAAATAGGGGTTTCCATAAGATGTGGGGTAGGAGGCTGGGCTTGGCCTGTGGCCACCTCAGGAGCTGGGTGGGCTGGCCCACCCCATCATCTATGTGGCAAGGGCCAGACCACGTGAAACAGGTCACACCGAGGGCCTCCTGTATCCGTACCAGGCACCAGCTCTGCTTCTGTCACAGGCGGGAGTCAGGGCGCGGCTGAGCACATTTCCAGCCTGGAGCAAGCTTGTGCACCCGCCCATCCCAGCGGGTGGGAGGGAGGTGGCTTGGGCACCTGGCTGTGTGGCAGTTCTTTGCCAGCAGGGAGGGAGTGGTCGGCACAAGACAGTAGAACAGCCAGGAACCAGGTAGATACCGCCCCCCACTATGTAGTGGGGCCGGCTACATGGGTGGAGGGTGCAAGCCAGGGGAAGGAGGCCGAGGCAGCCACAGCAGATGATGGTGGTTTGTATGACAGAGGTGGGGAAAATGGAAAAATTAAAGAAATATCTGGGGGTCCAAGGAATCATTTAGTGGAGTAGGTGTGGGGTATGGAGATGAGAGAGGAACCTAGGATGACTCCTGGATTCCAGGGGGTCAGCGAATGGGTGGGGAAGAATGTGCATGGAAATGAAGATCAAGGCCAGGTGACTACAGGATAACTGAGGGGCACCATACTGGGGGTGAGCCATACTGAAGGGCGCCATACTGGAGGGCTCCATACTGGAGGGTGCCATACTGGAGGGGTGCTATACTGGGGGAGGGTGCCATACTGGAGGGGCACCAGACTGGACGCCGCCATACTGGAGGGGAGCTATACTGGAGGGTGACATCCTGGGGTGGCATACTGGAGGGTGCCATAATGAGGGGGCATACTGGAGGGGTGCTATACTGGGGGGGCATACTGGAGGGGCACCATACTGGAGGACACCATACTGGAGGGGTGCTATATTGGGGGGGCATACCGGAGGGCGCCATACTGGAGGGTGCCATACTGGAGGGCGCCATAATGGAGGGCACCATACTGGAGGGGAGCTATACTGGGGGGGGCATACTGGAGGGCGCCATACTGGAGGGGTGCCATACTGGAGGGCACCATACTGGAGGGGTGCTATATTGGGGGGCACACTGGAGGTTGCCATACTGGGGGGGCATACTGGAGGGTGCCATACTGGAGGTTACCATACTGGGGGGGGCATACTGGTGGGCGCCATACTAGAGGGCATCATACTGGAGGGGTGCTGTACTGGGGGTGGCATACTGGAGGGTGCCATACTGGAGGGTGGCATACTAGAGGGCACCATTCTGGAGGAGTGCCATACTGGGGGGGGGGCATACTGGAGGGCTCCATACTGGAGGGGCGCCATACTGGAGGGGTGCTGTACTGGGGGGGGCATACTGGAGGGTGCCATACTGGAGGGCAGCATTCTGGAGGAGTGCCATACTGGGGGGGGGCATACTGGAGGGCTCCATACTGGAGGGGTGCCATACTGGAGGGCACCATACTAGAGGGGTGCTATACTGGAGGGTGCCATACTTGGGGGGGCATACTGGAGGGCACCATACTGGAGGGCACCATACTGGAGGGGTGCTATACTGAGGGGGCATACTGGAGGGCACCATACTGGAGGGTGCAATACTGGGGGGTGCATATTGGAGGGTGCCATACTGGAGGGCGCCATACTGGAGGGGTGCTATCCTGGGGGGGCATACTGGAGGGTGTCATACTGGAGGCGTGCCATACTGGAGGGGTGCTATGGGGGGGCACACTGGAGGGTGACATACTGGGGGGGCATACTGGAGGGCGCCATACTGGAGGGCACCATACTGGAGGGTGCCGTACTAGGGGGCGCATACTGGACGGTGCCATACTGGAGGGCGCCATACTGGAGGGGTGCTATACTGGAGGGTGCCATACTTTGGGGGGCATACTGGAGGGCGCCATACTGGGGGGAGACATAGTGGAGGGCGCCATACTGGAGGGGTGCTATACTGGAGGGATGCTATACTGGGGGGCTTTGGTGTGGAGGAGCCCTGAGGCTGGAGTCTGTGCCCAGCTCCCGATGGCCTGGCACCCTGGAAGGAGTCCTCATCCTCCCTACTGCTGGTTTGTGTTAGATGGCATTTAGATGCCTGCCCAGCCTCCGTCAAGGGGCTGTGGCCAGGGTCAAGTCAAATGAGGGAAATGTATTACTTGGCACAGCCAAGTCACATGCGGCACGGGGATGCCGGTCCTATTTACCTCCCAGGACTGCTGTCGCAATCAGGCGGGTAATGCTCGTGAAGCATCTAGAACTCCACGGGCACACAGCACATTCAAGACGGCTGACAGTCACGAGCGTGGAGAATGACCAGGAGCTTGAAGCTCTCTGAGCATCTTCCGTGGTCTCAGGGCCTCTGTGACGGCCGAGGCCCAGCCCGCCCCCCCCCCCCCCCCCGGTTCCCAACCTGGCCACAGCCCGCTCCTTCCCGTGCAGAGTCCGAGGCCGGTCTTGGGGTCCAGGTGATGCTAGAGGCACAGTTCCCCCAGACCGGCCTGCGACGTGGGTCTGTGGCGATGCTCTTCCAACCGGCACCCTCCTCAGGAAAGCAAAGCCAGCAACGAATTCTACTTCACTCCAAAGCACCGGAAATAACCTCAAATGCCCAACCCGGGGGCAGACGCGCAACACAGGTCACCCCGTGTGAAGGAGCACTACGCAGCCTTCTTGCTGCCTCCAAGGCACTTCTGCGGACACAGCCCACGGCTTAGTAGTTCCTTACTAAGCAAAGTGGCTTCTGAACACTTACGTTCGGTGAGCTGCCTCTTTGGAAGGTGTCTACCAAGTGCGTGGGAAAATCTGGATGCACAGATAAGCTTCAGTGGTGACCCCCCCAGAGTAGAGCCACAGATGATTTTAATTTCCTTCTTCCCTTATCTGTGCTTTCGAAATTTCTACAATGAACATTTATTAAGTTTTTAATAACATGAACACAGAAGTGATTATTAAAAAAATTAGAGGCCCGATTAAGCCCCATTCGATGTCCCCATTTCCATGTAATAACTGGGGTCACTGGATTTAATTATTCCTTCCAGGGCCAATCAGCGACAGCACATCAGCTCTTTCCAGGACCCGTAGTCCTGGTTTTCTTGAATACCAAATTATTATGCAAATCTGGCCTGTTTAGTCATTCTTGTTCTGGAAGGCGACTCCCCATGCACTGTCGCCCCTTGTTTCCCACTGTGCTACGGGCTCCTCCCCACAGACAAGAGAATAACTAGAAATTAAAGTGCGTTAGAACCTCCCAGTGACTAAGGACTCCCTGCTGTGGACACCGCCCTTGTCTTGTCTGGGGACGTGTGCCTTCCCGTCTGGGTGCACCGTCCCGTCTGCCGAGCTGGGGGTGCCAGCCGGAAGACACTTGGACTCCTGCTCGAAAGTCAAGTGTGGTCTCCCTGCCAAAACCCACAGGCAAACGGCCTTAAGCCATGGTGAAGGTCACGTGTGCACCTGGGGTGGGAGAGAGGCAGACACCCCCAAACGCCTGTGCTCGGAAGTGGGTGGCCTCGCTCTGCTGCTGCAGGATGGACCCGGGGACCTGGGGGGCTGAGGGCCCAGGTGGCAGAGCCCAGAGGCCGACCAGGCCTCAAGAGGCAGGGTGTCAGTGTGGGGTTTCTTCCTGAAGGCAGACTTGAGGGATGTGGCCCAGTGCAGGGTTGCGAGGTGCCACAGAAGCAGAGGCAGACTCGGGGAGAGGCCCAGGTGTGCGGCAAGAGCCCCGCGTGGACGTGCCCTCACCTGGCTGGGTCTCCACGTTTCCCAGGGGACGGGGGCCCATCCAAACCTGGCCAGCCTTAATCCCAGGAGGCGACCCCACCGGGCGGTTGTGACAGGTGAGGCCAGGCTAAGGCCAGGGTTGTCACGGCACCTGCCCAGATGCCACCTCCTCTCCATCTCCGTGTCCCCTCCCAAACCTGGGCCCCACCGTTATCTGGTCACTAACACACGAGGGGCACCTGACCGGTGTCTGGCCTAGTTCCTTCTACCCCACCGACGTCGCCTCTCCCCTATGCTCTCTCCTCCCTCACCGGCTTCCTGCAGGTGACTGCCCCATTCAGACCACGGATGTCAGCTCTGTCTCTCCTGCTGTCGCTTGGGAACCGTACCCTCCAGTATGCGTTCACAGTACGGGGTAGGTTAGCACTGAGCAGCGATCATTAGCACACATGCATCAGTCAGCACACGTGTCAATATGTGTGAACAGCACACCCTAGACTTTATTACCTAACGTTTGCGGACGCTGTAATTCCGTGACCACGAAGACGCTTGGACAGTCTGGGGTTTTGCTCACTGCCTTTCCCCAGAACACAGCTCTCCCCAGAAGAACCGTAACAGGCTTTACATTTCTTGGGATCCCCCCGAGGAAGGATGGGGTCGGGCCAAGGACCAAGAGCCTCCGTGGGAGGAGAGAGACAGCCCTGAAGGGAAAAGGGGTGCCGTCCCGGCCAGGGACCCCAGCACCGCCACACCAGTCGGGGGGGGGGGGGGCGCTCTGATGTTACTGCCTTTGGCCTCTGTCACCTCGTCTGGGAAGTGGGACCCATGTCTGTCCTTAGGGATTGCAGTCAGGCAGGTGGTCCGGATATTTTCACAGCCACTGCCTGTTTTAAGGGTCAGAGGAAGCAAAGGCCTCGCCGTGGACAGCTCAGATTTGAAGACTGTGGTGCCAGGAGCACCTAAGTCACCACTGCTTCCCTGCCCACCCCACGCACCTCACCCCCTGGCGGGAGTGGGATCTGACCCGTGTTCCAGACCCCTGGGTGCCATGCAGAGCCCCGTGTACTGCCTTTGGGCGTGGAGGGACGCGGACCTTCGGAGAGCAGTGGGGGGCGCGTCCACTTGGCCGTCACCGGTGGGTACCCCGGTGCTGGCATCGAGGGGGCTGCTCGGAGCGAGGGATTGGAGGCGGCCACAAGGGCCTGGGTCCTCCCGTCCCACTTGCCGTGAAGCCTTGGCAGGCCTCCACCAAACTTCGTGCCTCACAGGCACCCGCAGGATGTTTGAGCTGTAGCTGCCCCCAGCCTAGACTGCCATGCACACCATGCTCTTTAGGACTGCTCACTTTTATTTTGATAATTAAATGTACTTCAGAGAGAAAGTCCAGCACAGCCCCAGCTGGAACCCAGCACCCTCCCTGCGATGGGAAGGGACACAATAGAATACATGGCTGTGGGATTCCGGGGCCCCAGCTGTTGTCTCTGCTCAAGAAGGAGAAAGCAGGTACCCACTTGGTGGGCTTTGTTCTTGATCTCGGACCAGATGGCTGGAAGGGAAACCGAGGGGGGGGGGGCGGGGCTCAGCTGTATCACCTTCTCTGGCGTGCTGCCTGCCATCGTCCTCTGGGTGGGCTGTGTCCTTCCTCCCTGATGACCTACGGTGCCTCCCGCGGATTGAGCCTTGCCACTGGTCAGTTTACAGGTTGGAGAGCCAGCATCTGGGGTCTGGGCCCCGAGTGGCCCCCAGGGCGGGAGGGGGACTGTGGCCTCTCTGGGGCTGGAACTGCCTTCCTGAGGAGCTGGCCTCCGACCAATTAGGGCGGCCCCCAGGGGCCCCCAGGGCGGCTGCCCACCCTGGCCGTCCCAGCCACAGCCTTTGTTCTTGGAAGCTCACTGGCCAATTAGTCCCGACCCAGCTAGATCAATTAGCGCCCAAAACTTCGGTCTAAGGGAGCAGCTCTTTGTTCAGGGACCGACCACGGTCGTGTCCCGACCTGGATGGAGTATGGGTGGCGTCTTTCAGCTGGAGGCTGCCTGAATCCTCTCATGCTAGTGTGACTTCTTTTCCTTATTAAGCAATTCCAAGTACAGAGCGGTTAATTGTGTCATTTATTCTTTGCATCCATAATTGTGCACGATAGCGATTTAATTATCACTGGCCCGAGCCGAAGGCGCTGCATGCCTGATTTCAAGCTGAATAGAGGTAGATAACGTCCCAAGCCTCTTTAAAGGCAGCGAACGGCTGTTACCAAGCAGCCAGGAGCCCGGCTATAAATAAATCTCTGTCGGCCACAGCAGCTGCACCGAAGGCCACACGTGCTTCAAAGTGGATCGAGCGGTTCCGAACGGGGGCGATTTAATGCAACCGTTCCGAGGGGAAGCTCTGGGAAGCCTGCAGAAACAATGTTTCCGGGCTCGCGTTTGGTAGCGGGATGCACAACTTGAAGGTGAAAGGGACAGAGCTCTGAGCAGGGATGCGCGAGACCTGCCTCGTGGGGGCGGTTCCCGGTTTGCAGAAGGCGCTTTGGAAGTGGGTTGGATCTCCAGCTCCTTAGATTTCGACTCGCCTGTACGCCACGAGTGTGGGTCAGTGTGATTTCTACGTCTTTCTCCCATTTCGTGTTCAGGAGGGTGGCGTTGCTGAACCTTGGCCCTGAGGCAGGCTTGGGCTCCAGGAAAGGGGCTGCCATCCAGGGTCCCCCACGAGACCTTCAAAGGCTGTGCCCAACCCCGGGTCACAGCAGTGACAGGCACAGAGGCCTCCAGCAGCAGACAGCTCCTACCCAGGGCCTGCATTTACAGACCTGCCCGGCTGGCTCTCCTAAGCCAAGGGCCCCGCCAGGGGCTAAGGCCTCAGGCAGCTGGGCTTTTAACCAGAACATCCAACTGGATGTGGGAGCACACACCGCCCAGGAAGCCTGCATCTTTGAGGGACTCCTGCAGCCCGGAGCAGGGCCAGCCCTTCTCCTCCTGCTGCCTGTGGACCAGAGCCTTTTCACAAGTGTGAGCTCACCTGGGGGCTCACTGAGGCAGCAGGGAGTGCGGGGCCAAGGGTCGGCCGAGGCCTTCCCCTGGCCTGTCCAGCTCGCGCTGCTCTGGGCAAGCAAGGAGGCTCTGGTCTGCCCTGGAACGCTGCCCCAACACACACCTGCCTGCAGAGACGCTCCCTAGCCTCTATTTCCACCTCTTTCTCTCACTCGCTCATCGAAGCCTCTCAGCAGCCCTGTGATACAGGTTTCGTAGGGCCACGCCGTTCATCAAAATCTCGGAAGACAGAAGCGCTCCAGGGTTTCAAACATCTCAGCTGACAGAAGGCGCAAATAACGTGTCCCTCCCACACGTTAGGTCGCGGCCCCGATAGGTCTGGGCAGAACCCCGTAATTAAACATACTCTTACTGCCTCAGAGGCACATGTGAATATTTACTCCAAGGGAGAGAAAAAAGGGTTCATAAATAGCCTTGTGAATTAAGGTTTTGCCTCCATATAAGTTCAGGTTGGGTCAGGTTTTGCTGTTGAACGAGTTACACTTGGATTTCAGATTTGCAAGTGGAGATTATAGGGTCTAGGTCATAACCATCTTTATGTTCCGCGTGAGAACCCAAAGTACCTGAGATTCATCTGCCAACCCAGACTCACACCAGGCACCAGGGGCATCAGTCAGACTCCCAGCACCGACTGGGTCCCGCACAGTGACTGGGAAAGACCAGCGAGGCCAGAGCAGTCTAGGAGCGAGTGGGATCAGCACAGACAGCCCATCAGGAACTCACTCCCCCTTCACACCACCAGGCCTGGGCCAAGCAGGACCCTGGGATGAGATCCCCAGCCCCTGGCTCAGTCCACCGTGGTCAGGAAACTTAGGCACCCCTGCCCAGGGGCAGGCCAAAAGTGGGTGGGAGGTGCCTCAAGTCCCGACCCCTGGGGGGGCAGAGAGAGCAGGGTGCCTGTGTTCTCCCTGAGCTGCCGGGCCCTGTCCTCTGCATCGCGCGGGTGTCCGAGGAGAGCTGGAGGCCGTCTGTTCCCTGAAGGACATGGTGAGCCTGGCCAGCCTCTGGAATCCCAGCAGCCCTTCCTGCACCCCAGACCCCGCACCTGAGAGTGGTGACCCTGCAGACTCACAGACGTCATCTTATTAGAACAAATGCAGTGTACCTGAGCGGGCACAAGCCCATTGGACAGATGGGGAAACTGAGGCAGAGAGGGGCACCACGGACAGCAGCAGAGCAGGCTCTTTTAATACTGTATTGTCTAAAACCATTTCTAATTTTAAACTTTAAATTTTTTAATTTTAAATTTTAAAACGTTATTCTTTCCCTGGAAAGCCCAGCCCTCCCTGCCCCCTTCTATGACAACTGCAAACACTTCATCTAAGCCCCAGATCAGATGTCTTTTCTCACAGAAGGTCCTCCGTACCCCTCCTTCCAGATGAAGGTCATCTCCTTTCTAAACCCTCCTCCTAGATTTTGTGCAAACAGCGTTCAAGCATTTGTCTTCCTCAGTGTGTCCGTTTCCTGGCCTCCCTGGGCCTCTTGGGTCATCCACGGCGGAATCTTGTTGAGGTTCATTCACCCTCAAACCGCTACGCAGAACGGGGCCTGGAGGTCAGCAGGTGCCCGAGAAACTCTGCTCAATGGGTGAGGAGTGAGTTGGTCGATGCCCGGGATATGTCTTTAATGGCCTCGTCTACTCTCAAGAGTGAAGGGGGCACCCGGCTGTGGCTGTCTGGGCACAGTTCCTGTCATGCACACAGCCTGCTTCCCAGCACCGCCTAAAGCCCCCGACACCTGCAAGAGGCAGAAGGGAGGCTGGGCTTTCCACGGGGAGAGCCGGGGACAGGGCTGCGGTCTGGGGAGGTGCTCAGACCCCTCCTGCATAGCCAGCTAAGAGAGGAAAACGCCAGCTTGTTCTTGCCAGCTCTCCTTCACGCGGGTGAGCAGTCCTGGCATGTGGCAGGTGCCCAGCAGACAGCTCGGCACCGGCCAGAGAGAGCCGGAAACAGCCCCTAAAAGCCCCCCGCAGAACCCACTTGCCAGCCTCACTCCCCTGGTCAGCAACTGGACAGAGCCCCAGGGCACTGGGGCCCTTTCAGCACCGTGGCTCCTCGGGAAAACGCCAGGAAGACTGTGTCAGAGAACTGTCCGTCTGTTCCACAGCACAGGGTGGGGACCTACACTCATGTCACCCCCCGACTGGCCTACCTCCACCCCTTCCCGGCTGTGTGTACTGAGGCCAGCTCCTGGCAGAACCCCCAGAACTATTCTTTCCACCCCAGGGCCTCAGCCCATCCCTCTCGCCACTGAGCCACCACCACCGGTGACTAGTGGGGACCTTCACAAACGATTGCTTTCAGGCCTGAGAACAATGGCACCAAACCTCTGTGCTCAGAAACTGCCCCTGACACATTTGCCTGAAATCAGTAACTGGATGCCCCTTTTCGTCCGAGTCAGCAGATCCCAAAGTACTCAGAGATGTTGCCTCTGAATTACTAAGTGCTCGGGCCTCCACCCCAGACAGTCGAGCCCTGGTCACTCCTCGCGCACAGGAGATGACAGGAGCACCTGGCAGAGCTCTGATGCAGAGCTGCTCCCGAACCACACGCCTGTGAGTTCTGCATGTGTCCCCCTGCTGTGCTGAGGGAGGGGCCGCAGCCACCAGGGGTGTGTGTCCCCTCTTTACCCCTGGAGGGGAGACCTGCGGTCTGGGAGGTGCTCCTCCGGGGGACCTCCTCAAGGGGGTCAGCGGAACGCAACAGCAAGGCTCTGAGGCCCCTCTGTCTCCCTCGCCAGCCTTGTCACAGTGGGCAGCAGCCCCTGGCCCGCTGACGGCATCGGAAGCATCGCTCCCCTCCCAGAAGGTGCCGCATAAATCATCCCAGGAAGTGATGCTCCGGCAAGAAGCCGAGGAGCGATAGCTACCCCCCCCCCCCCCCCCCCCCCCCCCGTCTCCTGCGGAGGAAGGCAGCCCTTGCCTTCTGCAGGTGCCTGTCTGCAGCCCCAGACCTGCACCTACCAACACTGGTGATCTTCTGAGCGCTGAGGTCATGCAGCAGGGCTTCGATGGCGGGGTTATGTCTGGAGTAGAGCTCGTACCGGTTAATGCCGATGTGGAACTTTAGCCAGTTGGGGTAGGAGTCCACTGCCGCCTCCCCGGTGGGCAAGAACTCTTCGTTCTCCGTGCCTTCGCGCGGCCTGCAGAAAATTAAGGTGACCGGAGTCAGCAGGGAAGGAACGGAGTGCTGAGGCCCGGATGGATAAGGAGGAGCTGGTGCCCACGCCTAGGTTTTCACTTTGGGTCCAAACCGATGCAGACGTACTCAAAGGGGCCTCTGCTCAGACAGGACCCTGCGGACGTGGGCACTTTTTCTGCGGCTACTGTTCTCGTCACTAATGACATAGCTAAAGGCCGTAATTCCTACTTGCGCTCGGGAGACACCCAGACAGCTGTAACTACATCAGGACCAAGTCCAGAACATCAGCGCCAGGCCCTGCCTCGTCTGTCCTGGGGTCACCCAAGCAGCCCAACAAGCCTGATGTCAGCTTGGGGGGTGAGAGGCCACCAGCTCTTCCTGGGGGCAGACCAGCGAGCCGTCTCTGACCGCGCGCTATGCGCACACGCAGACACGCCCCGCCTGTCAGAGACCTTCCCTGGGCACTCTCTTTTGGTTCCAACAACCGGGGGCAGAGATGATGCGCGAAGCTAAACTCGATTTTAACGAGAGCAGTCTTGGGTGGGGAGCGAGGAAAGAAGCAGGCACTCACTCCCGCTGAGGCCCAAAGTGGCACATCCTCCGACATCTCCGGAGCCCGGGGGCCAGTCTGGGGGAGCACAGAGACTCCTGCTGGGCCGGAGGGAAATGGAGCTTCCTCTCCTAACTCCGACTCGCCCGCAAATAGGGCCCTTCCGGCCCCAAGTCCTGTCCCGCAGGGGCCGCATCACTGACCATCGGCCCTGGGCTCTGTCTCTCCTGTGAAGAGCTCCAGGTCTGGGCCACTGCTCTGATTCTCAAGTTTGTGAGCATTTCCTTGAACCTGGCCAGCAGTCAAAGCTCAAAGGCCACCGAACACCTTGGTGTATTTAGACAGAAAAGCCCGGGCCTGGTCAAGTTTCAGGGTAGAAAGGATTTTTATGAGATGTTTTGGAAACCTGGCCTTTTCCCTGCGTTGCTCGGGTAACCTCTTGCAGGTAGCTATTTACTCCGGCCTGGCTGCTAGTTAATATTTCACTTCTCTGGGCTCCGCATCTGCTTATTCTGCTCCGTGTGGCTGAGGAGGGCCTGGGGGGGAAGGGCTTACACCAGGACAGTTTAAAGAAGTGCTCCTGGGATATGCTTCTCACCTTTTATGAAGCTGTCACCCAACGCAGCTGGCACCATTCCAAGGGAGCCTGCTGTCTGCACCCTGGCTGGGAGAGCCCTTTTGTTCTGCCTCATTGGGGCCAGCACGCCCCTCTGCTAATTTTGTTCTCGGCCACTGGCTTACAGGGCTCATTAGGCTCCTGCAGACCTTCCTGATGTGTCCACTAGAGAAACGTCGCCGAGTGTCTGGAAGGCCCGACAGCCGGCAGCTCCCCCGGGAGAGGTTAGGGGCAGTGGCTCCTCTCATTCATGCCCTTGCCAGCCCGTGCCTGCATTGCCCCACTGGGCTTCCGGAGCCAGAGACCAGGAGCTTGTAGGCCAGCATGGCTCTCCTATGAAGGCAGCACTGACCCTCCCTTGGCTCCACAGGGAACAGTCCCCCAACCACCCAGCAGCCCTTCTCAAGGAGGCAGTCATTCTGGAGACAAAGGCAGTGCCCTGAGCAAGAGACAGCATGCTGCCCCACCCCACAAAGCTCCCCTGGGTGGGGCATTGCTTGGCCGTGAGGGTCCATACCCTCCCAGGGTTCCTGAGCCTCTGGCCTCTTTACACAATGCCTGGGATGTGCAAGGCCCTTTCCTGGGAAGGGAGCACAGGCAGAAGGCCCGGTGGAGGGGTCGGGGCCTGCCTGCACCTTCCCCACCCCCCCCACGCCCCCCCCCCCCCTCCGTGAAGCCTCACTCACCAGTCAGGGTTCTCAGCTGCCGCCTTGGGATTGAACCTGATGTCGCTGTTCACATTGAAGAGCACGTCGTCCTCCGTTAGCGGTGGAACAGCCATCCGGTAGAGTGGGTGTTCAAACAGCCTAGCCAGGAGGGAGCCGTCCCCGCTCGGGCCAGGGGGCGGCACCGACCGGCGGGGTCCGGGGTCTCGGAGCAGCGGTCGGTGCGCGGGGTCTCGGGCGCGGGGGCCGCCGGCCTCCTGCCCCTGCGAGGCTCCTTCGGCCGGCTCGGCGGCAGCCGGCAGCTTCTCCAGCGAGTGGGACGTGAGGTTGGAGGAGGGGTCGGAGCTGAAGTCCTGCAGGATGCGCAGCGTGTGTTTGTTGGGCCAGCCCGCGTCGCCGGCCGCGGAGGCGGCGGCCGGGGGCTCCCCGGGGCGGCCCCGCGCCTTCGCCCAGCCGGGCGCCGCCGCCTCGGCCGCGGGTTGCGCGCACGAGCAGCCGGGCTCCCCCGGCGGCCGCACGGCGCGCTGCTCCAGCTTGGGCAGCAAGTCCAACACGATGTGCAGAGCGCAGGCCACCAGGAACACCATGAGGATCAGCACGCGGAACCTGCGAACCAGGATCATCTTCATGGCCGCGCGGCCTGGGGCTCCGGGCGCCCTCCGGGAGCGCGCCCCGCCCGGGCCCCGGCTGGTCCTGGCCTGGCCCGGCCCAAGTGCCGCGGCGCGGCTCAGCGTCCACCGGGCGTCGGGCGGCTACCAGCTCGGGGGCTGCCCCCGGGCCCGCACCACGTGGAGGGCGCCCGCCGCCAGAGCGCCCGCTGGCCCGGCCATCTCGGGGCCGTCCCCTGTCGCCTCTCTGGAGCGGCCGCGCCCGGCGGCCCTCGTCCGCGGAGCTGGGGGCGCAGCGGGGTGAGGCCCCGGGCACGCAGCGGCGGGCGTGGGGTCTCCGCGCTCATCCGGCGCGCAGGAGCCCGACGCCACGGCCCATGTAGGCCAGGGTGCGGCTGCCCGGGGGTGCGGCGCGCCACCGCCTCCCCCCAACCCCTCAGCGGGTCCGTGGGCCGCGCTAGGCGCCGGGCGGGCCAGACGGAGAAGGGGCGGCTCCTGAGGGCAGGGCCCCGGAGGCGGGGACCTGAGGCCGAGCGGGGGGGTGGGGGGGGGAACTGGGAGGGGCCGGGCACCGGGTTGGGGGGCGCACGGAGCGGCAAGGGAGGTCCCCGGGCAGGTGCAGCGCCCGCGCGGCCGAGCCTCTCGGCGCCCCGCGCCCGGGCCGGCAGATATCCGAGAGCCCGGAGCCGCCCCCCGCGTCAGCGCCCGCAGATTGGCGGAGACGCGGCCCCACGAGTCACCGCCAGGCCGAGCCGACTCCGCTCCCTTTTTCCTTTCTCCTCCCCTCGGCCGCGCCCCGCGCTGCCGCTGCAGCTCCGGGCCCGCTAAGGAGAGGGCGCCTTCTTCCCGCGGTTGCCGAGAGAGGCCCGGGGGGCCCCGGGGGGTGCGCTGTCGCCGGGGGGGGTGGGCGGGGCGGGGAGGGACCCCTCAGGCCAGGCTGTGGCTCCCCGGGACCTCCGCCCGCCCAGGGCCGGCCGCCGCCAGCTGCAGCCTCCCGGCTCCTCCCCAGATGAGCGGAGGGCCGCAGTCCCGGCCAAGTCCCTCCCCGGAGCCGCTGGGCGTCTGCGCCGCCGGATGAGCTCCCTGCCGGGCGGCGACCTTGTGCCCCCCTCCCCGCCCCCGCCTCGGACGAGAGGAGAGGAGGGGAGCTCGGTATTTGGCCCCAATAGCAAATCTGGGGCGGGGGTTGGGGGTGCCAGAGCAGGGGGGAGGCTCCTGCACCCGGCTGAGGCCCCATCCCACCCCAAGGGGACACGCCTGCGCCTTAACTCTGGTGGCGCCGGGGCGCTCCCCGCCTAAGATTTGCTTGGCACTGGGAGGTACCTGGTGTTTGCAGAGGCCGCACCTCCCTCACTCGCCTGTGTGTGTGTGTCATTTGCTTCACAAGATGCATAAAATCAGCCACCCATACCCAGACGTGGCCCTTCTACATGACCTCTTCTGGGCCCACACAGCCTCTGGGCCCCCAGCCCCCAGTAGGGAATATCAATGTGAATGTCAGTCCCAAGTCCTGGTGAGAAGGGTAATGACCTGGCTGGGGAAGGCGGTCCAAACACCTCCACCATCAAGCAAACAGGCGAGCGCTCAAGGCACCGCACGTTCTCAGCCTCTCCGGCAGCAGAGAGAAGGGAAGCAGTCTGTGGTGGGGCGCTTAGGAGGGAGCCCTTGCCTTCCCCTCCACTTGCTGTGCTGCCTGGACATCTCACTGCCCTCTCTGGACTTCAGTGTTCTCTTCCGTGCATTCAGGAAGGGACTCGTCATTGAATCTCTGTGTCTGGCCCAGTGCCGAGCATGTAGTAGGCGCCCACTAGATACTTGAGGAGGGAGAGGAGTCTCAGCCCAAGCGATCAGTGCAGTAAGGGTTTCGGGGGCCGCTTGAGGTAAGTGAAAGGCTGCTCAGCCCTTCTGGAGCTGGAGGCTAGAGGGGACTAGGTGAGAAGGTGGGTCTGACCTGGAGCCGGAGCTCCATTCTACACCAACGGCACCATTTGTGTGCAGCAAAGGGAACTTTGGGCGAGGTTACCTAGAGAGAGGCCTAGGAGGTGGCCTAGGAGATGATGTCCGAACGGAGAGTGGTGAGCAGCCCCCGCCCCGGGGAGCAGGACCTTGAGCCCCACAATGTCTCCCTAGACCGTGGGGTTCTGCAGCCTCTGTCCCCCCCGCCCTCCCCCGGCCAGTGTCCTCAGGGTGGCCGTGGGGCGACTTGCCCCCAGGAACCATAGACATCGTGTAGGGGGCCTCACGTCCCACCCCCGCTGGCCTCTCTTGGGAGCGGAGGTGTTATTTGGACTCCCGTTCGCCACTCGATGGCTCCCTTGTGGAGTTCGTGGTTCATCTCAGCTACCACCTTGAGGAAGTATCGTCTCACTGCCCACATGGTTTCGAAGTATCCCCACCCCCATTCCCTCAATGTCCCACCACTCTGTTTCCCTAACAACAGCCGTCACTATCTGAAGGCAACTCTTCTGTTCCGGTTTATGCCTCGTCTCCCCCCAAATGCACATGCTCCGCTAAGTGGGAGCCTCCCATGATGCCTCGCTCACAGCTCTGTGCTGGTGCTGAGCGGGTGCCCAGAGCAGACCACAAGCCACCGTCCAACTTGGGTTAGGTGTCAGCGGGCAAAGGTGCACACGTGAAATGGCCTTTGAAAACAGAGCCCGCACCACAGGGGACATAGCATGAAAACCCTTGGCCAGATGTTTCTGCCTGGTTCCTTGTACTTTGCTCTGGGGAGTAATTGCATGCGGTCCAGTTGATTCATCCGTGGAAATCACAAAAAGCAAACACACACATTCACACCCACAGAGGCACATCCAGTGACACACACACACACACACACACACACACACACACACACACACACACACGTTTGCAGACACACATGCACGTGGGGCTGGAAGCTCCCTTAGGCTTCTGTCTTATTGTCCCTGAGCAGATGCCAGGTGGGCCAGGCTGGGCTGCTCCGGGAAGGGCCCCAGGAGCCGCACATGAGGCCTTGTCAGAGACCAGGGAAAGATTTGGGGGACTTTTTTCTCCCAAAGGCTGGAGCTCCCATGAGCCAATGTAGAATATGTCTGGTGGTAACAAGAATGACATAGAAAAATAAAGTTGGTGCAGCAGAGAGGAGATTGGACATTCTGGGTGAGGTGAGGGCTATTTATACAGAGTGGCCAGGGAAGACCCCCCAAAAAGTGACATTTGACGAGAAATGTGCCTGTGCGGTAATTAGCAACTTGGAAGTCTGTGGGAGTGGTGTTTGGGCAGGGCACCGAAAGTGCCAAGGCCCTGGGGTAGGAGTGCATCTGGCATGTTCTTCAAGGTTGGAACTGAGTGAGAGGGAGACAGCGGGCCAGGGTGGCCATGTCAGGCCAGCATCCAGCGAGGGACATGCGACCTCAGGACCGGAAAAGGCCAGCTGGGGGCTGCACCAGCACAGCAAAGGGGGGCCGGTTATTGGTGGGAGGTGGCCACTCAGACCTGGGTGGGGTGGGCTCCCCGCATCTCGGGCTCAGACACCCCCTGAAGGTGGAATCAGGGGTCAGCCATGGGGCAGGGGAAACTGAGGGCCCCAGGTTTGGGTGCTGGGCATGAGCAGTCTGATTTTGGACTCTGAGTGCCAGCATACAGAGCCACGGGTAGATGTGCCCGCAGGACCAGGTGGGAATGGGCGGCGGGGCCGAGGCCTGGGCCCCAGGACCTCTGCCCCTGAGGCCAGGAGGCGTGTGAGCAACCAGGTGAACAGAGAAGGGGCACCGTGAGCCAGGAGGCCACGATGGCCTGCCGGTGTGGCCCAGAGGCTGACCACTGGTGGTCTTATCCAGACGGCCCTGGTGGGGCGGGGTGAGGCTGGCAGGAGTCCTGAGGGAAGCAGAGGGTGGTGGAGACCAAGGGCGGATGTGACTTTTGAGGAACTTTGTGTGGAAAGGAGTGGAGAAATGGGGCGGTGGCTTGAGGGCAAGGCAGGACCAGCCTCCCTTTCCCACCAGTGAGAGAGCCTGGGTGCTGAGCTGAGCTCTGGGTTCTCTGAGGGTGCTTGAGCAGGAGTATGGTCCCCAGGGCACCAAGGATATATACAAGGGTATCGGCCAGGAAGACCCTGCAGGAGCGAGGGGAGGGTGACGGGCTGCAGTGGTGGGGATGGCGAGGTCTGGGCCAGCAGGAAAAAGGGTCCGCGGTGGATTGGGGAGGGAGGGGCTTTCCAGGCAGAGAGGGAGCAAGTAGCCTGGGCACAGGATGCAGACGTGGCCGGGTCCCTGGGGACACTACCTGGGGTAGCCAGGAGGTCTGTCCAGGCTCCCCCGCTACAAGTCCCTCCTCGTTCTTGGTCAAAGCACACTGGAGGTGAGCCTTGTGCCCTGAGCCTCCCCGGGTGCGCGAAGCCACCAGCTGGCCTGGCGGAAGGGCCCCCGTTAATACAGGGCTCCTGCAGGTGGTAGATGTGAGACCCAGGAAGAGTAGCAGTGTAGGAAGGGCATGCAGGTGACAGTGGGGTGAGGGACAGGGGCGGTGTGGAAGGGCCAGGACAGAAGTCGTCTGGAAAGTGGCCCCCCCCCCCCCACAAGGATGAGGGTGGAGAAGAGACTTTGGGGGTGTGTGACGAGGTGAGGAGACAGAGCTGCTGGGGAAAGACTGTCCTGGGAGCTGCGGGCTCCTCTCCTGGCCAAATAGCTGGGGAATATTCCAGAAGGGCCTAGGAGGGAGGTCCAGAGGGACCCACCCACTAGGTTCTGGCACCTATACCTCTGGGATCCTTCGATGTTTTCCTAGGGATTACTCATCCGGGACCCACCAGGGAGGCTCCTGGGGCTGTTTACTACAGGCCAGCCCTGGCCACAGGCTATTCTGGGAGCTGGAGGCGGGCAGGTCATGGTCTTCACCGGGCACCTGTGTCCAGGCGTCATGGGCTGTGCAGTTTTAACCCTTGTCTGGTGGAGCTGGACTCAACGGGCAGGGGTGGTGGGGTAATGGGCCTGGGCCTGTGCAACTTACACAGGGAGGTACTGTTAGCAGGAGAGACACCCCCCGCAGGAGAAGGTGAGTTGAGACCCATGTCCTCTGTGCTGGGGCAGGGGGACAGGAAGTGTTCGGGGGACAAGGGGGGCCTCTGGCCGATTCGCTGCCCAGCCACATGGCCACAGCCTGAGGGGTCTTTGGAAAACAGAGCTTCTTTGTTCCAATTTAAAGCAACGGGTCAAGAAACCAAAAAGGAACAAATAAAACAGTAAACGTGAGTTTATTTTTTCCATTGTGGATTGCTCAAATACATGATTTATGTTCTATCATACATGGAATAGCCATAAAAACTGACCATCTGTTGACCGTAGGGAAACTGTCAAGAAATTGCAGAGGCAGATAGGTAATCTGCGTGTGCTCACTGAGTGTGCATACACACCACACGTTCGTACAAAAACATATGCGTGTGTGACCTGTAATCTGTTCGCTGAAACAACGCAGTTTAATAAGAACAAGGTCTATGCTTTAAAAATGTCTCTACCTGGAAGTCAATATCACAAATAAAAACACTAATATATATATATATAACTTGGGGGTCATGAAGGAAACCAGAAGGGAAATTGCATGCTATTTAAAGATGATCGGGGCGCCTGGGTGGCTCAGTCGGTTGAGCGTCCGAGTTCGGCTCAGGTCATGATCTCACAGTTCGTGAGTTCGAGCCCCGCGTCGGGCTCTATGCTGACAGCTCAGAGCCTGGAGCCTGTTTCGGATTCTGTGTCTCCCTCTCTCTCTCTGACCCTCCCCCGTTCATGCTCTGTCTCTCTCTGTCTCAAAAATAAATAAACGTTAAAAAAAAAAAATTTAAAGATGAGTGTAAGTGGGACTAGTACCCATTAAACCTGCAGGACGCCACCAAAGGGGCAGACAGAGGGAGGCTGGGGCCATGGCCGCACTCCCAGAACCCCGTAAGGACCAAACGTCCCTGAACTGAACTTTTGGTCCGGGAAGCTCAGAGAAGAGCAGTAGGAAAAAGCCCAAATGAAGACAAACCAAAGCAAACGCAGCCGGGAACGAGTGGTGCAGGGGGCGGGGAGCGGGGGGTGGCTGAGGAGATGGAAAAGGCCAGTGGGACAGCCCATGAGTTTTGACAGCCAAGCAGGGACAGAAGGGGGTGCAGGGGAGAGCCCTGGAGTGAGGAGGGACTGAAAGAGGTGCAGGGGAGAGTCCTGGAGCGAGGAGGGCCAGAAAGAGGTGCAGGGGAGAGTCCTAGAGGGAGGCTCAGGGCTGGGAGTGGGGCGGGCTTGAAAGTCCCCAAAGGGACGGTGCCACGCGATACCAGCCTGATGGCACAAACAAAATAGGCATTTTAAAGAAAAGTTCAAATGAAGCCCTGAACGATGGCTCGAGACCCATCATCATAGGAGACGTTGAAAGCGGTCAAATATTAATCCCTAAACAAAGAAGTCAGGCCCGTTTTGCCTGACCTTCATCGGACCTTCCAGGAACAGATGTTACGGCAATTGCCCCAAAGTGGCAGGAATGGATGGAGAGTCACTGGTCCTTTCGGGGACTCCTGTACTCTGACGTCCCCCAGATAAGGCCGTAGCACCTCCAAACAGCGATTGCTCTGCTCACTTGCAGATGAAGGAGAAAACCCTCTGATCCCCTGTAGGTGCTGAAAATCCACTTCGTAAATTCAACACTTAGTGGCGTTAAAAAATCTCGGCCAACCGCGAAGAGTAGGAAATTGCCTCTTTCCAACTGGGAAGCTGCTGCTCCTTCCCGCTCACCAGAGGTTTGTTACAAACACTGCTCAAACGGGGAAGAGCTTTGGAAACACACATGCGGCCGTGTCCTCACGGGCTTGGAACTTTCCAGGGCTTCTCCCCCGCCCCCACCATCTTTCTGCACCGGCCCTACTCTCCAGATCGCTGAGCATGTCCCTGGCCCCTGCTCAGTCCCCTCCTGCCTCCCTCTGCTCCTTCTCTGCCACCCTCCTGGGCCAGTCTGGTTGCCAGGCTCCTGCACCTGGAGACACCAGCTCAGTCCCAGGACCCCCGTCGCCACGCAGCCCTGGTCTCCAGTCCCCCATCCCCATGCGCCCTGGTCTCCAGTCCCACTAAATATCATTGGTGCACTGGCACCCCACGTCCACATCTGCAGAACTGATGTCCAACTGGCTCTCTGACCTCGGGTGGCAGGAAGATCTCAAACCCAGCATGTCCAAGGTCCCCCCGCGCCACACACACACCATATTCCTCCTAGTGAAATATTTACCTGGGCCAAACCATGGTGGAATCATCCTGAACATAAATCTTGTTCACGCCGTTTTCAACACAGGTCCTCACTACCTCCACTGCTTCCTGAAGTTGCCACTGATGGCCAGACCGTTGGGACTGCCTCTTCCCTGCCCTCCTGACCTCCACTGCATGCTGCATTTGGCATCAGAGTGATCGTATTGAGACAAATCGAGTAGGTGGGTTTTCTGCTCAAAGCCCTTCATTTGCTCTCCATCTAAAGCACTGGCCACGGCCTGCAAGGCTGTCAAGAACCTGTCTCCTCCCCACCTCTTTGATTTGTCTTGTACTTCTCTCGCCTCTACTTCCAAGGCAAGCAGGCGTCCACTCCAGGGCCTTTGCAGGTGCCACTGAGGGACTATTTGCCCAGACATCTGTGGGCTTCTCCCTCACTTCTTTTAGATCCCCATTTTAATGTCAACTCTTGCCCCCTTGCCCTCACTTGATGCCCCTCACCCTGCTTCCTTGTTCTGCATAGTCTGTCGTCACCTGACATCATGTATGTGAGGCCTCAGTTTTCATTTACATGCCACATATTTAGTCACATCACTTAATTGTCACCCACCTAGGAAGGAGCACGATGAAAAGATTTGCTGTGTGTCTGCCCCCCTGCTCTCAGCCCGGCAGGGCCGGACCTGAGCTTCCCATCACCATCTACACAAGGAAGGAAGCTGGAACTCGATGCTGGCGAAGCAATCTTAAGGGACCTTGACCACACCTTGTGTCTGTACTCTATTATGGAGGAAAGTGAGCTTATGTGATAAAACGTGCTCTAGAGTTTATACAATTTGCCTTGGGGGGAAATAGAGCCGGTGGAGAGCTTCGTGGGGCAGAAGCAGGGAGCGCGGTCCTAGCCACACAGGCAGGCAGGTGCGGTCCCGTACTCAGTATGTGGGTCTTAAAAAACAGTTATTGGAGCATTACAGGTTACAAGTGTGAAACGTGCTCACTGATGGTTAGCCAAGCTGCCCTCAGCAGAGTAAGTTGGTGACGGTGAAGGAAGAAGCAGCCGTAATTCCCAATCGCAGGGCGAAACCAGTGCCAAGGGACGGGTCTGAGACCGTGCCTCCCAGGGAGGCACCGGGTTCGTACGCGGGCCTTGGCCCAGGGCTCTTCCCCCGGCTCTGGCGGAGAGCACACGTTCGAGGCGCCGGAAGATTCTCACGGTGTATCACCCTCTGGCCGTGGAAAACACACTCAGTGACCGCTCGGCCGCTAGCGGGTGACTCATGGTCATGTGAAGATCCCAGAGTCCACACTGTCAGCCCCTGAAGACGGGAAGGAAGGAGGACGTGGCTGAGGGTCCCTTCGGAGTCCGTTGGGTCCGTGGGTCAGCGGGGCCGGGACCAGGCTGACGTCTGCTCTGGCCAAAGTGGCCCCTGTTCCTAGAGGTTGCCTTGCACGGCCTTCCCTCCGCTGTGCTCTCTCTTTCCTCTCCCGAGGCCCCGTGTGAACCTCGCCGCCTCGGTGAGTGTCATCCCCCAAGGTGACTCTGCGGGAGGCCGGGACCCCGCAGGATCCCGTCACCTGGAACCCATCCCAGGAAGACTCTTACAGCCGTGACTGAACTTTGAAGCCCGCAGATTACGATGATTTGAAACGTTTCGGAAAACGGCTGGGGCCTCTGCTCCCTGAGCCCTCAGCAGGACCCCGCAAAGCCAGGACCCGGTGGGAAGGGGCCCCAGGCACTGAGGCCTCCTCCCTTGTCTGGCAGGCAGTTCGTGCCTGGAGACCTGCCGGGAAGGGCCCAGGGGCCCAGTAGACCCGGCCTCGGGGGTGGCAGAGGGGTCCTCACCCCGCAGGCACAAGGGGCGGGCCCGTACTGGGGCCACATCACCGGTGCAGACACTTCTCCAAAAGCAGCCCGGAAGAAGAGACGGGTGGCGGTGGGCCCGGCGGACAGCCACCCACAGCGGCTCCCACACGGTAAGTCGCCCACGCAGAGCGGGTTTTACTGCCGCTGTTACTTCCTGCAAGAGAGCCGCGGCCCGCGGCTCACACAACTGCGTCCCACAGCTGCATATTCCTTGGGGCGGGAGTCCAAGCCCCACGACGGGGCGGTTGTCCTGTGGGCCAGCTGGAGCCAGCAGGCGAGTGGGGAGTCCTGCAGTGGGCTAAGCCTGGCCTGTGCCTCACCGGCAAAGTGACGCTGAGTGTGTGCAGACGTCTCTCGGGCCTCGGTGGCCCCGCTCTGGAAGGGGACGTCCACGCCTCGCGGTGCGGCAAGGAAGCGACTCACTTGGTGCCTCTCACACGCTGCTGCCGGTGCTCAGACCCCTCCGTTCCCACGCGGCTCAGTCCCTACGCTTAGAGCACCTCTCCGTTGCCTTGGTGGGTCACTGGGGGCAAGGCCCTGGGCCAGATGAGCCAGGTCCACACCCGGCCGCTGCCGAGCCCCACTCGCGAGGCGTGCGCCATCGCTTGGCTTTCTGAGCCGTGGCTTCTGCCCCGAGCGATGGTGGGCAGGTATACCCCTCCCCCTCCCGGGGCTTTGGGAAGGGTGCTGGAGAGTGGGCTCCACGTGTCCAACGGAGAGCCAGAGCTCTGAGTGGTCGGGGCTCAGCCCTGTGCGTAGCACAGAGGATGCTTTATGAACACAAGCGATTGCTCTGGCTTTCCTGCTTCCTAAATGAAGGCTTTCAGCTGAGTGCAGTCATGCGGGAGCTGTTCGCCTCTAACAAGCACACACAGAGCCTCGGTGAAGTGCCACCAGGACGCCTGCACCGTGTTCTAGGTCCTGCAGAGGCCTCACAGAAAGCAGAGGGGAAGACACAGAGTTGTAAGCGTCTGGTGGTGTCAGATCCCTGCTGCCCGGGGGTCTCGGGGGATTCCTCTGAGGGGCCATGTAAAGCAGGCCCAGAAGCAGGATCAGGCATATGGAGAAGGTGGTGACGGGCACTTGGGCAGAGCACACCAGCAGGATCTAAAGGCGCCCCCGTCGTAACGTCTGTGTGTCCGCACACGCTCTCTGACCGCTGGGAGCCATAGCTGGGCTGACCCAGCAACAGCATCCAGCTAGCACGGGCACCCACGGAAGCGGCACAAGAGCTCCCGGGAAGGCAGGGGCTGAGGACGCCTCTCCGGGAGAGGCGTCTGGTGGTGTCAGATCCCTGCTGCCCGGGGGTCTCGGGGGATTCCTCTGAGGGGCCATGTAAGTAGGCCCAGAAGCAGGATCAGGCATATGGAGAAGGTGGTGACGGGCACTTGGGCCCAGCTATGGCTCCCAGCGGTCAGAGAGCGTGTGCGGACACACAGACGTTACGACGGGGGCGCCTTTAGATCCAGATGGTAGGCCATTTAGGGCGCTGCCTTGGGACCATCTAATTCATCTGGGGCCATGGCCTCTGGTAAGGGAAGGTCTGGGGGAAGACGGGACAGAGTAATTGAGTATGTTTTTAATCAGACTGTCTCCTTCCTCTCAACATTGAGGACATCACTCTGATGTCCATCAGCGCTTGCTGATCTGAGTGAAGAAGGCCAAACTGGATAGAACTTGCAAGACAGGTTTATCTCCAAGTTGCCAGTGATCATTCCGTCTTTTCCTGGGTAGAGGGGAATAATTTTGCAAAGACATTACTTGGAATTAAAAGGCATTTACCATACGCTATTTTATGCATAATGTAATTTATAGGTTTGCCAATTAGACATGAAAATTCAGATATCAGACAAAAAAAGTCTGATATTTGGAGGCAAATGCGAGATTCAAGAGAGAGACGAAATTACAACAGAACATCTTATTCGGAGCTTTCGAATGCCCAGGTCTGGAGCAAAAGCCCCATGCTGACACCCCAGCAGGTGTGGGCTTGTCCAGTCCTCCCTGGGGAGCAGTGACCCCTGCAGCTGCTTCAGGTGCACTGCAGCCCCTCTCCGCCCCTCCCCTGTCACAGCAGTGGCTTCGGGTAACGCAGCCGGTACTGACAGCCTCCTGGCCAAATCACCAAAGTTCCGGGTCTCCTCCAGTTGTTGGGTGCAAGCCCCAGGTGGGCCCTCCTCCTGAGGCTCCCTGTCGTCTGCACACCTCAGGCTCTGGCTGGGGCACGTGGTCCGAGGGGGTCCCCCCCACCCCCCCCCAGCCCTCGCCAGGGAGGATGCCCACCCTCGTCCAACCCAGACAAAACCTGCTGTTCCCAGCGTTACCGTAGGAACAGATTCAGGACGGGGCTGAGCTCCTCCTCCCTGGTAACTTGGAGATCCCGAAGGCAGCCGGCATCCTGCTAGGCCCCTGCCGTGCCGAGGCATCCGATGGCAAAGGGCACTGCACCTGAGCACAGCACTGCCACTTGTCACCCAGGGGACAGGGCCCTGTGCTCCCAGGACTGTCAAGCACATTCTGGATGCTTTACTGCTACTAAGGTTGGGGGGGGTGGGGAGCTGCTGGCGGAGGGAGTCAGACTATGAACATGTTAAAAGTCAGGGGGGGTGTAAAGTTATTGCACATAAATATTCTGCAAACAGCTGCCTAGAATATTCCTTATATTGGAAAGCATGCTTTGAGGTCATTACTCAGGATTTTATAGGCCATTTCTTGGCTGAGCCCCAGGATGGCTTATGGCTTTGCAAAAAGGCGACGCCACATTTTATGAATGACAGGTGGCTTTTATCACACCTCTGCATTATCGCTACGGTAACAGGGCCGTGGCGATGCCCTGCGGCCGGGGGCACCCGAGCGGGTGCAGCGGGCACAGCCTGCAGGTCTGGCCTTGATTAGGGGTCCCCGGACGACACCGACTGAGGTCCATTTCCCACTCTGTTTTCCTGCCAGTGGAGTCAGTGCAGCAGAACAGCTGCTGGTGCCCCTGTATCTGGGCACAGCCCTGAGGCACAGCCCTGAGGCGGGCCGGCCTCCGCGGGGATTGGGTGCCACCCCCTCCCCAACCCGAGGGCCCCGCACTGAGGTCTTTGTCCTTCCTCCTCCCTTCTCTGCTCCGTGACCATCTGCACGGACCGAGCTGACCAACCTCCTCTCTCTATCGGAAGGCAAAATCAATTCCTGTTTTCGAGCTCTTCCAATTCAGGCCTGTGTCTAGTGGTCAAGACCAAAGAGCCCGTTCTCTCCTGTCACTCCGCTGCTGGCTCCCTGCCCTGAACCTCCCAGACCACCCTCCCCACCCATGGCCAGGTGACCTCTCTCCCCATCGCTCTGAGCAGAGCCTGCTCCTGGCTGTCCCCCCGATGGGATCTGACCATGGTCCACGCCGGTGCCCTTAAGGCAATCTTGAGAATGCAGGTGCAGAGACTTGGACGTTCCCAGTCTGGGACATAATACAGGAAATAATATTTGGACATAATTACAGGAAAAGGACATAGATACAGGAAAAGGAAAGTGGAGGTGCAGGGCCAGGGGGTGGAGGCACGCGGGATGCCCACAGTGACTCCACAGCAACGCTGACGCCTTTGGGTCCAGGTCCCTGTGCTCCAGGGCTGGTTCCCCTCGGCTGCCCACACACCTCACTCTGCCGACGGGCTTGGGGGAAGCCAGGAGTTTTGGAGTCTGGCCTTCCCAGCACAGGCTGCCCAGGGATCTGGAATTGCTCTGCTCTGATTCCGGCCTTGGGTTTGGCCGCAGGCCAGCACTGCAGGGCGGCTGAGGCCCAGGTGCCAGCTGGGGGCATGCATTCCTGACTTCCTGGGAGGTGACCACTGGAACCATGCAGCCTGCAGAAGGGCCCTGGCCTTTGGACTGTGATGTGGCACCACCACTGGGGAGACCCCAGAGGGGGGGGGGGGGCCCTGCACAGCGGCCCGGCCCGGCCCGAGCCCGCACCACGGACCCAATCCTGCTTGATGAACCAGGGACAAAGTCGGTGTTTGGAATCTGGTCGATGCCATTTTAAAAACTTAACAGACTAAAATCAGTGAATGTGAAAGAGGCCGACTGTCCGTCCTGCCTTCTACGCTCTGGCCCCGAGCTCCGCCACCCCTCGTGGTTTCTGTAGGTAAACCGGGTGGTGAGACCCAGGCCTGCAGGAAGGGTTATTGCCACTGTCTGCACCTCCCTGCAGCTCCTGCTTTGCCCGCAGGTCCAGCACGGTGGGCACGGGCTGGCCCGGCTCCGGGCAGGGTGCCTAAGAAGGGGTCCGAGTCCACTCAGGTGGCTGGAGGTTGGACGTCTGAGACCAAGTCGCCACCCCCCATATTTGACGTCTGGTGAGGACTCACGTCCTGATCACTACACTGCTGTCTTCCCCCTGTGCCCTCACGTGGCCGACAGGACAGAAGGGCTCTCTGGGGTCTCTTCGTTTTTCTTTCCTTTTTTAAAATGTTTATTTATTTTTGAGAGAGAGACATGCATGGGGGTGGGGGCAGAGAGAGGGAGACACAGAATCCGAAGCAGCTCCAGGCTCGGAGCGGTCCGCACAGAGCCCGACGTGGGACTGGAACTCACAAACCACGAGAATCATGGCCCACGGTGGGCTCTGTGCGGACAGCTCGGGGCCTGGAGCCTGCTTTGGATTCTGTGTCTCCCTCTCTCTCTGACCCTCCCCCACTGATGCTCTCTCTTTCTCTCTCTCTCTTAAAAATGAATAAATGTTTAAATTTTTTTTTTTAATTAAGAAACTGAGAACTCATAAAGCCTGTGTTTGCTGAAATCCATTTGGTGCCAAGAGCAGGAAGCCAGCAGGAAACCTTAGAAGACCCTCACCAGGCTCCGGGGACCCAGGGCCTTTGTTTATGCTGGCCCCGTGGCTCGGTGGGTCATCCACTCACCTTCCTGGTGAGCTCCTACACATGCTTCAAGGGCCTCTTCTGGTGTCTAGGCATCGTGAGCCTGCCTGATCTTAGCTCGCCTCTCTCTCCTCCTTCTCGGTCCCCCTCCGTCCTCGCTCAGCTGGGCCCTGAGCAGGTCACAGGCTGGGCTCCTCTGTCTTCCACAGCCTGGCGTGCAGCTTGGAACCGGTGTGCTGGGGGAGGGCCCTGGCTGAAGGTAGGAGGCACCACGTGGCCGGAGGCCGAAGGAGGCCGGGCAGTGTGGACCTGGGAGTTAGCATCCAGTGCGCCTAGTGCGTGCCTTCTGTGTGCAATGCGGGGTGCCTTCCACCCGGTTATGTCACAGGACACCTCACAGGTGGGTACCCTCACCCCACCTGAGGCGAGGAAACCGAGGACCCCAGAGCCCATGTTGTTCCCAGCGAGGCCGTGCAGAGCGGGCAGGAGGGTAGGCAGAGACCCTCCGTACTTGGAGCCACATCCAGGGCCAGGAGGGTGGGCAGCCAGACCCTCTACCGCTCGTCTTCTCAGAGGGGAGAGGACCCAGCCTCAGAATCTCTGTTGGGAAGACCAGCAGCCACGTAGGGGTCCAGCCCAGCAAATCCAGCCTGCGTCCAGCCTGCCTGCTGAACTCACAGTGGTGCACGTCCCCTCTTCAGGGGCCCATTGCGTCCGTCCTTGCACCTTCTGTCTGCCTGTCCCTGGGCTGGGGTGCAGGATGCACCATGATTGGAGGGAAGCGCTGTGGCATGGCAGGGGGGCCAGAAGCCCCTGGACAGGAGGGGACCCCAGACCCCGGCCCAACTCTATGGGCCAAAGCCTTGATTTCCACTCTGGGAACAGGAGCAGGCCACAACCCCTACAAGTGTCATATATGGGTGCACACAGGCCCGCTCACACCTGCACCCACAGGCAAATTTGTGGTGTGCACGTGTGCACATTTATGCACACTCAGACACATGCGTGCATAGTGCTTTTGCACCTACACGCACGTACATAGGTGCACACACAAGGGAGTCGTGAATTACGCAGAAGCTAGGGAAGCAGGACGGCAGGGGACGTCCATGCCAGTGTCCCCACGGCCACAGCAGACAGGCACAATCAGCTATCGTAGGCAGCTCCTGGGACTGGTCCAGAACCCGCACTGGAGTAGCTTGTAAAAGACAAAACATCAAACGTGCCCACCCCGTCTCCAAAACACACCCTTGTGCTCCCTCCGGCCACGGCGCCTCACCTGCTCTCCCGCATGGATCTGTACTTTCTGGCCGCATCTGCATACCCTTCTGAGGCTTGCAGGAAAGTCTTTTGACTTGTTTCCCCCTGAATCTGTCCCCATCTCAGCACCTGAACGTAGAGGTACAACCGTGAGCCCCGAGGACCGTCCTAGAGTTTACAGAAGGACCTCTAGATCTCTGCAGACCTGAGTCCCGCGTGGGGCAGCATCGCAGCTCAGTTCTGGGTGCTGGATGCCAACCTCTCTGAAGACCCCCTGCCTCTCTCTGTGGCTCCTGAGGGGTGGGGGCTCCTCTCGTCTGGGAGAAGTGGCAGCGTGTGTGAGGGAGAATGGAAAGAGGCTGGTGTCCTGACGCCCTCCCCGCCCCTGCGCCCGGGTAGGAGAGATGCTGAGGCCCCTTCCAGATGCAAACCTCTCCAGTGTCTTTAAAAGATATGAGGCCTGCAATAGCCAGGTGCTGGGGTCCTGCCACTTCCCTGGCCCTGCCCTACACAGCCTTTGTGAGGGACATGGGGGAGGGCGGCCTGACACACAGCCTCCCACGGGTGCTGGAGGGTCCCTAGCCTTCATGGTCCCTTTGCAGGGGGCTGAGGCAGTTCAGGGGAGCAGAAAGATGCGGGGGCGGGGGGGCATTCCTGGCACGTAGCCAGACGTCTGCTGGGGTCTGGCTTCTGGCCAGAAGAGGAGGCATGAGGACCCGGCACGCCCCCCCAGCACTGCCAGCCAGAGAGCACCCAAAACAGTGCAGAGCAGGCAAAGCTACTGGGCCTGAAGCACCCTTCCAGCCTTCCAAAAAAAAAAAAAAAAAAAAGCAAAAAGCAGGCAGAAAGTTTCTCTCTCTAGGCCAAGGATAAATGAGCTAAGGACACATGCAGCGCGACCATCATCTACCATCACGCGCCGGGGAGGGTGCTGGGAGCCCGTCCTGGCCTCCTGACTCAAGGGCAGAAGCTTCTGCTCTCCCTCATTATTTCTATTTTTAACAATTGCGTTCAGGCCTTTTGCAAAAATAGCGAGTGCTAGCCCCTCTTTGTCAGAAAACCACAGGGATGCAGGAAAAACCGGCCAGGATTTCGGCAGCGTGGGGTCGAGTCCTCCACCGTGGGAGCTGAAGTGGCCCCAGTGTCACTCGCGCCCATCTGCTCACTGCACAAGTGGGTAAACTGAGGCCAGCCGGGCCAGGCAGGTGCCCAGGTCAGTCAGGGAGTGAGCCCGGGTCCTGGGCGCCTGATGGGCAGGGGAGCAGCGAGAACAGGCGGCCGCGGGTACCCGGCCGCACAGCGAGGCGTCTCCTGAGCAGCCCTGAGACCTTGCAGGCTGCACTCCTGTCACCATCCCGTCACAGGGAATTAGGACGAGCCCCTGTGGGAGGTGCCCAGGGAATGAGGAACGCAGTCTCTGGTGCACACACGTGCGCGTTTACCCGCGTGTACGCATGCAGGCACGTGTACTCGAGTGCACGTGAGTTGGCGTGTGTGTGCGTGCACAACCTGAGAATCAGCCTCCTCTGCAAGGATCAGGAGGCCCCAGCGGCACCCGGAAGGGCGGGCGTCCGCCCCCGTCCCGGAGCAGCTCTGACGGGAGTAAGCCCAGGCTCACGGGTGGGGGCATTAGGGCAGCGGGTCTCAGTCGGCGAGGCCCGGTGAGTCTGGAGGGGCTGGCTCTCCCCCGGCACACCTGCGTCCACACCCCACTCCTCTTCCCCCACGGCCCCTTCAGCGCATCGTCTGGCTTCAGGCCCTGGGAAGGAGAACAGAGGAGAAGCCACGACAGGACGGCAGGCAAACCATCCAGCCCCCGGACCCACCAGCTCCCCTCACCTTTGACTACGTGGCCTCCCAACCCTGACCCTTGGAAAGAGTCCTCTGGGGCTGATGGTGGCCTTGCCCTTACCTGGAGGCCTTGGACTGACCCTCCGGCCCACTCACCCCTGTGATAAGTGAACAGGCATCCCAGAGCAGCTGCGAGGTGGCATAGGAGCGGACGACTGCATCCACAGTCCGACGTGAAAGAGGGGTGTGCAAAGTCGTCAGGCCCCGGGGGGTAAATGCGTGGGGCGGGTGGGGGGCCGGGGGCTGACATACATTGAGCACCGACCGTATACTGGCTCTCTGAGATGCCCTGTTCCCTCACACCAGCCTGGCGGGGGAAGTGGGGAGTGCTCCAACTCTGCTTATAGAGCGAAGCCAGGGCCAAGAAGCCCAGAGAAAGAGACTGCCTCTGCCTGGGGTCGACAGGGTCTTGGAGAGGGAGGGAGGTGCCCCTTTGGAATCACCCCTGCAGGCCTGCGGTCAGGGAAGGCAGACCAGCCCCTAACCCCAGCCTGGCCACAGCTTGGCCTCCGTGCCGGACGCTCAGCACCTCCATCAGAGCCCCCGGCCCCTGGAGATGCTGCCCTCAGCTCCCTGCCATTTGGGTCTCTCCATCAGCAGGACAGGGGCTTCCTCAGAGGGAGCAAGCGGAGGGCGAGGGGGAGAGAGAGGCCCCGGACGCATTCTTCTCTACCCAGCCGTCAAGAGAGAGCCAGCCAGCCGTTGGAGGCAAGTCCCTGGGTCCTGGCCACACAAAGTGGGGGGCGGGGGGGGGGCACTGCACAGGGTAGCTGACGCCTGGGAGGAGGTCATAAAACACAGGGGTGAGAACAACCCTATGTGACCCCTGTTCCTTGCAGAAGGAACCCACCCTGCAGACCTGCACAACCTTTTTGTAAATCTGACCCCTTCAAGCTATTCGTCTCCATTGCCCCTGTAAAGACATTACTCAACTGAAGAGAGAAACAAACACATAATAGCAGCTACAAACAGGCAAGCTTCCGTTCTTAAAGATGTCTGTGGCGTTACCTGGTAAAGTAGATGGATCAGGGAAAAGGATATCCCAGCCCTGGAGGGATGGAGGGCGAATCTTGAATTTCGAAGTTACCGGAATACAATGCAACGGTTTCCAAAATGACTCAGATCTGGAGAAAATAGTGCCGTTATCTGTGAAAACAGTATTACATGTGCACTAAGAAAGAAACCACTTAAAATGTCCACACACACTGAGAATGTTATTTGACGTGAGCCAATGTAGAAGAGTATTGTTTGAGCATCAGAATTTCGGTACGTGTTTTTCTCGTTTCCCCTTGAGGAAAAGACACAGGTTTTGCCAACACGGAGTGGGGGATGGTGGCTGGTGGGACAGCAGCCAGGCGGGTCTGAGCAGGGAGGTTGACAGTGGGCGTGAGGACCTGTCGGCAGGCGGTGCAGGCCTGTCGGGGTGCGGGAGGCCTGGCCGGTGGGGAGCCTCCCGTGAGGATTTATCATAATTAAACAAAGATCAATGGTGTTAACATTCTCCCCAAATGATGATGGAGAAACTAATTACTGAGAAGAATTTCTAGGATATGGGAAATAAGGTGTGTGCACACAAATATTTTTACCTTTTAATCAATTGTGATTAGAAGAGCCAGCGCCTTGAGCTGCTGTCTGGTGACAGGACGCAGAGCCTCATTCCAGCGGCCTGGCCATTACTTAACCAGGGGCTTGATGGCAAGAAACACATCACCCACTGGTTCATTTTATGGCTCATTAAGCAAGCATAGCAGACACCCATTACTGCTTTTTGGCATTAAGGAGATTTTGAAACGTATGCACGGCTAATGATGCTGGAATTAGCAAAGGTCAGAGCGACCGTTAATGGAATTCTTAGAACATTAATGGAATTCTTATCTGCACAGAGTAAGTGGGCCCGTTTCCTCCTCCTGGTAATGGTGTGGGTGCTATTAAGAGTAAGGCCGACACCCACACAATGAGGAAATTGCATCCCCTGGCAGGAGGCATCTGATGCCCACCCAATGCACAGGAGCCCCTACACAGCCAGGGTGCTCTGGGGGGGGGGGAGGGGCAGCCAGAGCAGAGGGGAGAACACACCTGTGCCCTCAGGCACCAGGACAGGGCCGAATTGACCTAAGGATACTTGCTTTCCAGAAGGCTCCATTTAGAATCTCACAGACAGGGTCTCCCCCTGAGGCAGGGGGCAACTCAAGTCCATTTCCCCTTTGAACTTGGTTTTTCACATCGAAGTGTTTTGGATTCAATGATTTAATACTCTATTTGCAATAAGTTTTTAGATAAAAGTGGATTAAAAATCACAACAGAGTCGCTAGGGAGTTGCCAAGGTGGGGGCCTAGAATCTCCCCCAGGCCTTTCCTCACCCCCATCTGATGGCTCCAGAGAGGCCCCTACAGTTCTGCAGGGTCTGAGGGACTGTGTTAGAGACCCTAGACTTTGACAGGCCCCGGCAGTGCCTTAACATTGGGTGCACCAGCCTGACGACATGGGCACTCCCTCCAAGTGGACCCTGAATTGGGACGGCTGGCGGATCTGGCTTCTTCCTGCAAGAGAGGTGTGACAGTGGACAACGTGTGGCCCGGCCAGATCACAATGCAGGACTGAGAGGTCGCACACACACATTGGCAGCAACTGGCCCAGGAGGTCGGGACCTGCGCAGCGGCTGCAAAGTTAGGGGTCAGCCTGAATCGTTGCTTCCCATCACTTCCGACTCAAGACCAACAGAGGAAGCTGGTTCCCCTAACCAGTCAGGCAGGGTGCCGTGTGGCCAGGAAGCCGCCTCACTCCCCAGGCGAGCAGCTGCCACCAGGACCCTCCTGGGCCCCCGTTCAGCACGATGCCAAACCCCGAGCCAGAGCAAGCTGCAAACCGGCAGCCTCTGTGAGTCCTCATCCAGGCGTCCTTGCGGGTCTGCACACACTGCCCGTGCCTGGTCACGCACGGTGATGAGCACGTGTGCCAGACAAGAGACACGGGCACCCGGTGAGGGAAAAGGCAAATTCTCTCTATTTATTATGTGTCTTGGGCCTTTCCATTGCTGGTCCTGAACTTCCGATGGGGAGGTGACAGTAATAAACCAGGACAGTGGGGATCACAGTCCCCTCGGTTCTCGGACGTGGTGCTCTGATTAGGCTGAAAGTGTGTGCCTGGTGGGAAGATCGCTGGGGCCACAGAAGCTTGTTTTTTTTAAACTGTAAGAAATAGTCATGAGCAACCAAACAGAGCCTCTTTCCCACTAGGCGCTGATCGGGAACGTGCCTCCTCCAGAGCCACCCCAGACATTTGCTGACTTGACCAGATGACCGCCCCCCCAGCACCCTTTGTCCCGTGTGCAGGGGCCTGGGCTCCCCCTCTGCCTGTGCACAGAGACCCTACAGTCTCTCGGCCAGTCTGCAGACAGGAGATCTGGGTCTGTCTCTGGGCCTCCCTCAGATGCTCTGAGACTGACAAGCAGGGTGGCCTCACCGCTGTCTTGATGGCTATGCCAAGAAGTGACAAAATCAGGGAGTTTGGGGGACCACCCAGGAGGAGAAAGAGGAAGCCCATGAAGGTTGAGCAGCATGTCCTGTGTGTGGCCCGAGGTGGGGCGGAGGATGGGTGGAGCCGCAGGCCAGCACGTGGAATAGTCACAGAACACAGACAGCCGAGTCTGGGGCTTCCCTAGGGTCCACTCCTCTGGAGGCTCCATCACCCCCTGAGTCCTGCTCCTCCCCAGCGCAGGGCCAGCCCTCTCCTTCGCAGCCCTTTCTGCTCCCGGGACCTCGGCTTCCAGGTCAGGACACTGTGGGGGGTGGAGGGGGGTGGTCAGGGCTGGGCCTCTTGAGCAGTCTACAGAGTCACTGAGGGGGTTTGCTTATCAGCCAAGATGAACACAGACATTTCTCAGGCTGAGAAAGGGGTGTTTGGTTATGCAAATATCCTTTGTCACCAGGGACACAAGACAAGCATTCATTTGCAAAGAAGGAGGACACTTTCAACGCGCGTGTGGAGCCCACGTGTCATCCTGTCATGAGCAGCCAGGTCCCAAAGGTGGCAGGAGAGGACCTGGCATCCTGACTATGTCCCCGAGGCAGCCAGGCCCTCGCTGGGCCCTCAGAGGGCCGTGCTCAGGTGCCTCAAGGCCCTGCTACGTGCTATCTTTGATGAACATCCGTGTGCCCCACACGTGCACAGTGAGTGAAGCTAACCCATGAGCATACCTCCTCACATCCTCCATGAGCCCAGCACTTTCCTCAACTCATCACGCTCTGCCCTGCCACTTCTGTGCCTCCTTCCACACCATCTCCTCCGGAAATATGTGAGTACCTGCTCTTCCCCCGCTTCCACTCATTAAAACACTAACCACCACCCCCAAGGCCTATTCAGATGTTATTTCCTCTTAACAGACACCACCCACCCACTCAGTGGCCCAGCCTTGTCTAGTGGCCCACACCCCCCTCTGTCTGCCTCTTGCCATAGGTCTCTCCCAAGGTCACTGTGAGACCCTCACAGGTGAGGTGCATAATCAAGGAAGGAAGGAAGGAAGGAAGGAAGGAAGGAAGGTTGGAAGGATGGATGGATGGAAGGTGGATGGATAGATGGATGGTTGGATGGATAGATGGATGGATGGATGGATAGATGGATGGATGGATGGATGGATGGATGGATAGATGGATGGATGGATGGGTGGATGGATGGATAGATGGATGGATGGATAGATGGTTGGATGGATGGATGGATAGATGGTTGGATGGATGGATGGATGGATGGATGGAAGCTGGATGGATAGATGGATAGTTGGATGGATGAAATGATGGATGGATGGATGGATAGATGGATGGATGGATGAATGGACGGATGGGTGGATGGATGGATAGATGGATGGATGAATGGATGGATGGATGGATGGATGGAAGGTGGATGGATAGATGAATAGATGGATGGATGGATGGATGGATGGAAGGATAGATGGTTGGATAGATGGATAGATGGATGGATGCATGCATGCATATATGGACGGGTGGATGTGTTAATAGATGAATAGATGAATCAGTGTTCTTCTACAAACCAGCCACTCCTCTCTCCCATCAGGGTGGTCTGCACAAGACCACCCAATGGCTTTTATTCCCTTCCTTCCTTGTCCCAGACTTTAGTCCTGGAAGGAGTACATAATGACTTCAAAGTGGTACATACCTATGTGCACTTTAAAAAGTTAAAGATTGCCAAATATAATTTTTGAAGAGACAAAGTAACAACTCTCAAACATCCAGAAAATGGTCACATGTCAAAGATTTTAGTTAACTCATTCACTGATGAGGAAATCAGCAAGATGTTACTTCTGGTTGTTGAGAGCATCTGGAATGCAGGGTGTTTATAGGCAATTTAACAAAGAAATGTTATGATGAGATCATTTGACTGGTAAGAATTGTGGGGTGACCTATCCCACAAGACAGAAATTACTGCATTTCTGCCAGGGTAACGGTGATGTACCTGAGCCTGAGGTCTCTACTCAGCAGTGAACAAGAACATGAACTAAGTGCCCCTGGACAGGTCTCAGCGCCCCCACCCACCCCCTGAGCAGTTCTTGACAGCTTGCCTTATTTCCAAGTCTCAGCTTCTGTTTCTGACAACAGTTGTATATTCATTTTTAAGGTATATTAAGAGAAATGTATTACTAAAAGTTCAAACCCATGACTGAAAATTTCCGTGTAGATACATTTATCTGATGAACACCAGTTATTTTAAAAGAACATATTCTAAGTAAAAACTTAGGTAGATACTGAGCAAATGTGGGGGAATGACACAATCCCAGGATGTGGTGCTTTAGCTGATACAAACCTCACCTCCCAGGTGCACAGCAAATCAGAGCGAGCTCCCCCCGACTGGGTTGGTGCCAGCTCTCCCTGTCACGTGAGTGCTCCGTGGAGAGAAGACTTCCTTCCCGGTCTCTCTCCCCGCCAACATCACCTCATGCCTACCAAAAGATATTTCCTCGGGCTTCCGTGAAGCCCAGGGCTGGGGACCTAATCCGGAGAGAAGGTGGACATCAGGTGCATTAGGCGGTAGATGGAATTGCTTCGGGCACCACGGAAACCCTGGGGAAAGTCACCAGGAAGTCACTCCTTTGTCATTTCAGAGAAGTCGCACCCCAAGCCGGGCTTTGGAACTCAGGGGACCACATTATTGCTCTCGGAATGATAGCCTTCCCCCCACAATGCCAATTTATCGTTTTTGATGGAATGGCCCATCTCTGTCACCAACCTCAATTTTGGGCATTACATGCCTTTGCATTTTGTTCTCTGAGAAGAGAGCGGTGAATTCAGGAACCCCCTGAAGCCTGTCCCACCTCTGGGAAGGCTCTGGGTCCCTCAGGGCCCCAGACCCAGCTCCCTGCTCAGACTTCTGTCCAGAGTCCTGGGAGCAGTATGTTTTCTCTCTCCATAGGCTGGGTCTAGATTTCAAGTTTTTAAAAATAAAGATGCACACTTCCCAGCCCTCCTGGCGAGGTGTGTTTTCACAGCACCGTCCGTAACACCAGGCCGAAGCCTTTGGTGACGGATGACAAGGCCGTCCCGCACCGTGCCGTCTGCTCGGATCCTGATGTCCCGGTGTGCACTGCAAGGAGCCTCCTGGATTCCCTCTTCTCCAAGGCCAGACAGGGCTTTGTGAAGGTTCACAGCCAGGAAATGACCATCATAGCCTCTGGCGAGGTGATGGCCACTCACCGTGGCCACAGTGGCCTCCAGCACGGTGAGTGGTGCCACATTCAACCGAGGGCAAATCTGGTGTCAGTTTCCTCACACGTATTTACTCCTGCCACTCTACCTTCCCTTTGCGCTCCAGGTTCCAGAACTTTGTTCCCAAGTCCTTGTTCACTCCCGGCGCCCACAGCTGCTGTGCTCAACTAACTGCCAGGCTCGCACCAGGCTGCCTTCCTCCCAGGCACATTGGCGATGTCTTTGTTCTCAGAGGCAAGGGTGCTTCGAGGCCATTGTCCAGCTGATACCGCCCAGGTGCTTGGCAACTGAGACCTGTCACCCAAGCCCCCGAACGCGGTCCCCTCATTTGGGCTCTGGTTTCTGCCCATGAGCATAACAGCCTCGGACTGCTGGGCAGGTACCAATGGGAACATCCCTTGACCACCTGGCACTCACTTTCCCCACCCTCCTTCCCACTCCACTCAGAGTCAGGCAGGTGTGAGGCCTCCGGGCAGGAATCCCCAGACCGCTTGATCCGCAGTCTTTCTGCTAGAAACCCCCAAGCCCCCTGCCCAGCGACTGGACTCGGCGCCCTCCCATGGGACCTTCCTCCTAGCATTTCTGGCGGGCAGCCTGGAGCTCAGAATGGGACCCCGTCCCTCCCCAAATACGCCCTGCTGATTTCCCCCAGCCTGGAGGGTTAATAGAACTTTCCAGGTGCAGATGGAAGAAGCAGCATCTGTCGGCACAGACTGCGCGCCACGGTACAGGAGTGCCAAGCTGGGACTGCACGTCCACAAGGGCAGAAGGGGCTGTGCGTGGCCTTAGGGAGTTGGACTTGAACCTTGGGGCAGAGAGCTGGGAATGCAGTCTTACTCCTTCCTCGGGGTGTGTGACGGGGTGGGTGGCTGCTCCGTGCATATGACCGCAGCAGGCGCTGCGCTGAGCCTCACGGCTGCCAAGGCGGGAACAGACTTGACTCCTGTTCAGCAGGTACCTCTCCTGCCCTTGGCTGCCACGTGTGGAAACCGTCTGTCAGTGGGACGTTGGTGGGTGGGATGTTGGCCAGCTCTGCAGTGCGCTTGGGGGGTTGGGCTCTCTCTGGAGCTTCTGCCGCCACCACGGACCCAGAATGAGAGACACAGAGAGCAGACCCAGACCCAAGCAGATGCCTGGGCTCCTCAACTTGCGCGGGATGGTGCACGCTCATTCACAGGAGCTGCTAAATTTGGGTAATTCACTCTGCGGCATCTTTGCATCCACAGCCTGCGGAGAGGAGATTCTCCCGTGCACGTCAAATTAGAGGCCGGCCCCCCTCCCCGCCCTCCCCTGCAGCTCCCCAACCATTCACCCTACGAGCCTCCGACCAGCCTCCCAGTCCGGGCAAGGTCTCCGCCGGTTTTCTTATCAGGGCTGTGCAACCTCTGCTTGTCTTGCCAGCAGCTCAGGGCTCCTGAGGGGCCCGTGCGCCTCACCCACAGCCACGCTGAGGGGTGCTCACCGGGCAGCTGCAGATCTGAGTGGGCGGGTGACACCCAGGGCTGTTGGGGGGGGGGGCACTCTAGAACTGGTGCCTTCTGCCGGCCCTGGCCCTGTGCTCCTGGAGGGTCAACCTGCATCTCAGCCCTTGTCAGGCTGGGGCACCTCCATCGGCTCCCACAGTCCTGGTGCAAGGGTGACCAGTCACGAAGACCCCACAGATCTGGCCCACGTGGTTCGGCTGTCGGGCCGTGGTCAAACCCCACCGGTGTTCACGGTGCGGTGGGGAGGAGGCGGCTGCCCCCACGGGGATGCTGCAGATGGACAGGCCACTGTCCCCAGTGCCTCCTGCCCGCAGCTCTGAGGGCTGGGAGCCCCTGCTTGGGTTGGGAGAGTCGTGCTTGTGCCACGCTGTGTGGCCACCAGCCCTCGAGACAGCACCTCGCCTGAGCGCGTCGTGTGAAGCTAGTGGCACAATTTGACACGACGCTCCAGTTTCAAGAATGCCTGGCTCTGCCATCAGAAATGGTTGTGTGTTCACAGGTCGTCCGGGAACCCTGCTGTAAACGCGTCTATGCCAAAGCAGCCCAGTGCTGCATGGGGACAACCTGTGTGGGTGACTTGACCCTTTCTAGGATGCCTGCCGTCATGACTGGTTTGTAAAGTGTTTTCTGAGCACAATAGTTTAAAAACCACCGGCTTGTCCTCTGGGCTGGAAGGGGACTGCTGTGGCCCTAGGTACCTATCCAACCAACTTGTGTGTGAGACTGCTCAGCGATGTCACACCCCCAGGGTGATGGTGAGGGGACCCACCAAGGGGGAGAGACATTCAGCCTGTCTGGGCTGGAGGCTTGGCAGGAGAACCTCGTCCTTCCCTGCTGGCGTGTCCCCTCCCGTAAAAGGGTGGTCAGAGGTGGAGGGAAAATGGGGGTGGGGGTCATGTGAGGCACTTAGCAACTGGCCAGAAGCAACGTCTCTAGTCCCTTAGGAGGGGAGTTCTGTCTGGGGCGCAGGGAGCTTGTCCAGCCAGGTTGTCTGGTGCTCCAGACGACCACCGTGTGTGTGTGTGTGTGTGTGTGTGTGTGTGTGATCTGGCTCCAGAGCTGAGAGTCCTCTGCAAATTAAGCTCACAGCTGGGAGAGCATCGTCGTCTCTTACGGCAGGAGGGGAGGGAGGGAGCTGCCTCTAAGAGCACCCGCACATGGCTTCCACACATGGTTGGGTTGAGAGCTGACCTCCCAGTTCACTGCTGAAGAACTGGTCGCTCACCTGGCTTTGCCTCACAGCCCTGTCCTCTGGGACCCAGTGAGCCGAGGGTGATGTAAGAGGAGGGCACGTGTTGCCCAAGAACTCCAGTCCCCATCGGTAACGGTGTCTACTCAGAGCACACAGGACACAGTCCTTGCAAATGGCTCAGACCTCATGAAAAGATGTCCATGCGGGTGGCAGTCCAAATGAGAACATTGGGCTGGTGACGGGTTTGCTCCCTGAGCCCCAAAGGTCTTCCCCCAGGGGAGCTGAGGTGCGTGCTGATGAAGCTGGGTGCCGGGGGCCTGAGCTGGCCCCCTGGGGTGGCCCCCACCAGGCGCTGCTGCCAACAGAGGCCCTGGCTCCTCACTCTGCAGGGGTGGCCCTGGGCAGCACGGCTCTCCTGCTCCCGTGTCCTTGTGAACCGTCCCCCGGGCCCTCCTCCAAGGTGGGTGTGAGTGTCTTGTGTGGCCGGCCAACAGAACCAGCAGCTGAGACGAGTACCCTTGAAAATACTTCCATCAGGAAACACTCAGACACTTTAAGTATATGCCTCATATCAAGTTAAATGACTACTTTTCTGCCTCTGATAACTATGATTTCTTTACCTTCCAGTAAACAGGGACCTGGGCGTTTTATATTTACTTTGCAGAATAAAAGATTGCTCATTGAATCCTTCCCCGGCGGCTGCCAGTACAACCTCTCTCACAGGCTTCGGGGGAAGGGGCGATGCATAACTTCGCAGGAGGTCTCTGCCTCGATACCCCAGTGCCCGACCCCAAATCCAGCAGGGGCGGGAAACCCACCCGAGGGGCCAACAGAATCAGAACAGGGTGTGATGGTGATACCCTCTGCTCTAGCACGTCCGCATCAGGCCCCTGTGTCCTGGAAGGACCTGTGAACGTGACCTGGCCTGTCAGCAGGGCTGGAAGGCTCCCAGGGAATGGCACCAGCACCCCCAGTTCTACTCTGTGGAGGGCAGCCGCGGCCTTGGTGGCCCTGAGTGAGCTGTGCTGGGGCCACTCCCTCTTCTCTCCCTTCCACCCGCTGGGGTCGGGGGCACCTGTGGGAGCAGCTCCCTGCAGAGGCTGGCCCATCAGAGTCCCCGTCCCTCTGGTCACACGCCTGGTCCAGGGTCAGACCATCTCCCGGGCTGATGTGGACGCACATGTGGGGGCGGAGGTCGCCAGCTCCAAGGGTGACACCAGCCCCGGGGCAGTGTTGCTCCCTGGCTGCCCTCTGCGAGGGGCTTCTTGAGTGAGGCAGACAGAAGAGGGGGCCCAGGGACACTGTTGGGATCTTAGGAAGTTTTCAACGAACTGGGCCAATAAAATTATGTTTTAACTTTTATTTTCTCTGGCTATTGGTTTGGCTTTGATTTCTACCGCTTAGAACCAGAAGAATCTTTAGTTCTATACCATGGGAGGAAGATGTCACTCCAGTTCGCATCAGAGAAATTTGAGGCTTTGAAGGTGCATTGCACTGAATGCTCGAGTGCCCCCCAAATTCATGTGGTGCCTTTTAAGTTAAGAACACTCAGGTGCTGGTGTTCAGAGGGGATTAATGCCTTTATGGAAGGGACCCAGCGAGCTCTCCACCCTTCCACGGGTGAGGACTGCGGTGAGAAGCTGGCCCTCACACAGTCACGCTGGCGCCTTGATCTTGGGCCTCCAGAACTTCAAGAGATAGATGTCGTTGTGTATATGCCGCCCAGGCTGTGGTATTTGTATGGGAGCGACGAGAATGGACTAGGACGGACCGGCAAAGGGACTTGCCCAAGTCACCAGCTAGAACAGGAGCAGCCTCCCTGACCTCCAGCCACCTTAGTCACTACTCAGATGCCTGTGGCTCTCAGGCTTGAACAAACCTGGGATTCACTGAAGGGGCCTGTTTCATGGGAACGGCAGGCCCACTGGCACGGATTCTCTTGGTAGGTTCGGGCAGGTCCCTGGAGTCTGTGTCTTCTACGAACACCCCAGGTGATTCTGATGCAGGCCCGTGTCACCGAGGATAAAATCTGCTGGGTGACCCATGTGTTATCTCTACGCCTTGAGTGTTCTCATTGGATCCGCACTGACGAGGACCAGGGAGAAGGGAGGGGCTCGCTGCCCCACCGGCCTCCCCACCAGCTGCTGGGCAGTTCTGCGGGTCCCTCTGGGCCTGTGCTCAGCAGCTGCCGCCTCTCCCGGAAGGTGATGTACATGGGAAGGCCAGGTGACAGTTCTGAGGCTGAGCGCCACACCGGCACTGTCCTCGGGCCGTGACAGAGCTTAGCCCCCACAGGCAGCTGGGAGCTCGGCTCTGGAGGCTGGGGGGGAACCCAGGAGAAAAACGTCACTGTGTGCATATTTCCTCTTCCCTTTGATTCCCTCGAGTCTGTGCCTCACCATGTACGCCGTGTGGCTTTCTGGAAGGGGCCTCAGACAAGCCCAGTTTGGAATGAGAATGGGTATCAGAAGCAGGCCGCCTTGAACTGCACCTCATAATTTAGGACGTCTGTTTAGACCTGAAAATTTGCTGAGCGCGAACAGCTTTGATCATCAGAACTGCGCCATTAAAATTCATATTTCATAGGCTCTTCCTAAATAAAAGGGATGCAAATAATTTAGGGTTAATTGTTTCCCAACAGCTGAGTAACACAGCACAACTCAGGTCAGCAGAAGGGGGAGGGGCAAGAGGGTGGGAAGAGCCTTGTGCCAGAGGCACAACGTGATAAGAGGTTTCACAGTCCTCAGTGTAAACCGATTATTGAAAAGTCCTAGACCCGGTTGGTGGTTGGGCTCAGAAGAGGTAAAAGGCCACACAGGGTGGCCACGGCGCCTCACACAGACCCACGGCAGGCTTGCACAGGGCCACCCCTCCCTTGCGTGGCAGTGACGCGCTCTTTCCACAAAGCCATGGCCTCCGCATCGTGAGGTCCCTCTCTGCCCCCCTCTGATTGTGCTTGACCAGCGGCACTCTACACCATGAATTGCCCCTGACTGGTTCCCCCCTTCACCTCGTGCCTGGTTCTGTTTGCTCTAATCTGGCCTCCCGGCTCCTTTCCCCTAGGGACCTCAGCAGCAGAGCCCGCGGCCCCAGCCCTGCACGGCCTTCCTCCCTCAACACTGCCGTCTCTGCTCACACGCTCCGCCCAGCCTCCTCATGCGCTCAGGTCCACATCCCCCCTGCCTGTGCGGCGTGTCCCGTTGGTTACAGGCATGCTGGCCGTGTCCTCCAACATGTTCCCCCGGCCCGACCCACCACAGTCCCCCGTGCAGTAAACATCCGGCAGCCTGCCGTCCTGAGAGGCGCCGTCCCCTCTCTGTCCACACTCTGTGTGTCCCCATTCACACCTGTCCTGCCAGCAGATCCTGTGCCCTATCTTCATGACCTGTGACACTCCAGGACATTGGCTGCAGTACGTGGAGGAGAAGGAACCGGAAGGCTACTGAGGAAGTCCATGTTCTTGGGCTAACCTCTTTTGGAAAAAGGCCAGGCAATCTTTCTCGACCTTCTGTGTCACAACAATTAAGCATCTGGTTTATGAACCGTTAAGCTCACTGGGCTCACTGATGATATTTTAGGTTTTGTTGAAATTCATAAGCTGGTTCATCTTTCATAATAATCCAACAATGGGTCATCCATCACGTTTACAGCTTTGGAAAGAGAGGGCAGCAAGTGTCACATCCTGTAATGTTTCCAGCAATGTTTATTTTTTCCTCAATTACATCCTGAAAGCAACGTTGTCCGTGTGGATGGCAGAGAGGTGGTGAGGAAAAGCTCCTGCAGCTGCTGGCGGGGCCTGAATGCGGGTCTTACGGGCTGCCTCCTCATTCCAAGGAGAATCCAGAAGTGACCGGAAAGCCCTCCTCCCCTCCTTCCATCCAGGCCTCACTCTGCAGTTGTGCAGGCTCCTGGGCCAGTCCCAAGAGGAAGCTGGCTGTGGCTGGGTGGCCTGTGGGGACTGTCTCTAGCTTCACAGACTTCCCATGACCACCCGTCACCTGATGTCTCCGGGATTATCCTGGGCATTGTGAGTTGTACCCCATGTCGCACACACAGCCCCGTGTATTCCATGGAGGGCGGGGGGTCTGTTCAGAAGCAGCCTGGGCAAATACTCCTGCACCGTGAGACCCTCAACGTCTTCCAACTCTGTGCTCGGGGAAGGCCAGCCTAGCCCGGTCTTGGCATTTGCGGAGGTGACCCTTGCCATCCACACGGTATTCTGGGCAGGGACTGGTTACGTGCTCCCAGGGCCAGCCTTCTGCCCCCTCAGGAGTGCCCATGAATCAGTATTCCCCTAGAAGTCTCCGGAAAGACCAGGCCACTGAGGTGTGAGCCGTAAGGCTGCTTGGTGCTTTTCAGCTGCTGCTGCAGGAACCTCTCAGCTCCCTGTGAGCACAGATGTGGAACAGAGCAGGTCCCAGACCAAGAGAGCATGGCAGTGGGAGGGAGGGGACAGCTCGGGGAAGGGATGGCCCAGAATCCTGGAGACTCCAGACGGGGAGAGAAGAGGTGGAGCCATCTAGGACCAGCCTCCTAGAGACTGCTGAGAAGGAGACTGTGATGTGTCAGCCTTATTTAATCCTTGTACCAAAAAGAACGGCGCTTATAAATTTTAAGAACTAAAGCTATTAGTGTAAATATAAAGAAACTTAAATGTGGCATGATGTTAGAGAAGAAATGGCACAGATGGAAAAAGTATTTGGCCTTAGTGCTGGCAAGGTTTCCTTCCCACTGGCTCAGGCTCGTGCTTCTGGGCCAGCAGGGAGGGACTGCTGTCCTGGGCCCTAAATACACTGCCACACAGACACTTGAGGCCAAGGGAGACTTAACTATGGTTACGGAACAAAAGAGATATCTTACTAGCTTTGCAATATAAAAATAACCATCTGATAGGAGCTGGGAGAGGCAGAGGGACCGGCAGGGCACCAAACTCCTCACGTTGTCAGAAACGGACAGAACAGATTGGTCCCAGACGTGCGGCACAGCTAGCATAATCCAGTTCCCCTCATGGGAGGCACCGGTGTGGCCCTGCCGCCGATGTGCTCACTCCTGCCTTGCTTTCAGGTGCTCTCTCTTGGCCCGGGGGGCCCGTCGTTTGTGGGCATCTCCTCCGTTCCCTTATTTCCCGAGGCCCACCAGCAATGCAGCACTCTAGAACAGCTTTTCTCTATTACAATCCATTTATCCCAAAACTCTTCAGTAGCATTGGAAATATCAGTTTAAAAAATCAGCCAGAGGATTACTGACAAAACAGAAGCTATTTCCCAAAGAAATTTTATCTAAAAATATAGCAGTTTCTATTCTCACCTCATTTAGCAGAGCACTTTGGAGGAAACACTGGGACCTGAATCCAGGTGATGGTCATTTCTAATGCCTCTTCTGCCTTATTCCCAGGAATTACTCAAAAATAGATAGAAAATAATCTATGACAATAGAGAGGGTTGTCTAAAAAGAAATGTGCATATAAACAAGTCTTCCCAGGTAAGCCAAACAAATTTTCTGCACAAATAATTCAGATAAACCAGGATAAATGGTGTATTGATCGTGAAGGAACTCAGGACCAAGCCATCCGGGTTAGACGTTGTTGCTGATGGATCTTGAAAAGATCGTATCGAAGGATTCTGCGAGCTGTCTCATCTATGTCCATCATTATTCCCTTGATCTCTGAAACGCTTTCATCACCCCAGAATTAAGTTAGGGGCTTCTGCAAGGGCTGTGAAGACAGTTCAATGGACTGGGTCTTCCCGCCCAGGGCTACTTTACTTAACTCCATTAAAGTTGCTGATGATGAACAGATCCTGTTAGTGTCACATGCACTTGATTTCATTCCCCATTTGCAACAGTGAAAATTGTCTAATGGCATTGTTAAGTATCCCAGAATTATAATTAATTCTAATTAGCTAATAAAATCTTAGTGCTCTAAAATCTTGATGAACCAGAACTGAAATAGCCAGAATTGTTATATTGTATTCCATTTTTAGGAGAAAGAGACAGATCAAGCAGAAATATAATCTAAAACCAAATTATAATAGAAATGCCAGAAGACGTTCTGGGACTGATACATATCTATCTTGGTCTAACATTGCTCTCACCTGTAAGGCAGGGCACATTCAAACTTGCCCATGAGGACCTTGCTTCGGCTGCTTGGCCCCTACAGTCTGCCAGGTCCAAGGCTTCCTCGCCTCCCCTCCACCCTGGAGGTGCCGGGTCCCCCGCCCTCCTCCTGAAGGCTCTCTCTCAGCCTCCGTTTCAGCCTGGGCCTCGACTGCTCAGTCTCATTTCAAACACTGGGCTGCAGGAGTGGCCATGATTCTCTGGCTTTTGTTTTCATTGTCTTTTACGAATACATCACTCCTGCACGTACAGTGATTAAGACCTACCTCCCACTCATCTCCCCATTCCCATCCCCACGAACCCGAGAGCCACAGCCCCCACATCTCAAGAAACACAGTGGTGACAAGCTTCGGCTTCTCAGGGGGTGTGGAGTGTGAGGGGGCTCCCCGGCACCATCACAGGGGGCAAACTCTGAACAGAAGCCTCTGCAACCCCACCCAGCCCATCTCTCACGTTAAGGGTAAAGGAGGCATCACTCTGTCCCCTCAGCCCCAGACTGCACAGAGCCTATTTGGCCATGGTGTGTGTACCTTCTCTGTCCATTATGTGCAGGTTAACTTATCCCCGGGATTGACACAGGCACCTCTGTATTGCACGCTGGGCCATGTTCTCTGGCTTTTCTGACCCAGCCTCTCCCACCCACTTTCTGGACTGTGAAGCACCGCGCATTCCCGCGGGCCATCAAAGGAAGCCTGGCTGCCCTCTGTGTTTGGAGCAAAGGCAGTGATTCCTGCGACACCCCTAGTTGACTCCCTCCCCCGCAGATTTCCCCATCTAAAACTGGAAATGCTCCAGTCCCTTCTGGTGCTGAAGTCGTCAGTGAACCAGCTCTGAGTGGCTTCCACCCACTTCCCAGATTCATTCCTCCAAGGTCCCCCCTGGTCTGACCCCACGCTCCCCACAGAGTCCAAGCTGGGCTCCTGGTGGCTGAGAACCTTGCGGAGTAGCGACCTCCCCCACAAAGACCCCGCAAGGTAGCGAGGAGCTTCGCTGGCCTCGGGCCTTTGGAACTCAAATTAGGCCAAGATGATCAGTGGTACCGAGGCCACCACGAGGGCATTAAAGTGTGACCGTTCCTATGTACGTTCAAAACAGATCATTAGTGTTTAAGAAAACGTAATTCATGACGTCCTTGTGAAGGGTTACACTAAAAATGAAAAACTCGAAGAACTGTGTGTCCGAGCAGGTGGCGACCCTCACAGGTGCAAACTCAGACACAAAAGAACCCCCCCCCAAAAAAAATGGGGTCTCGCGCACGCGCAGACCGGAAAGGCTCAGCGCCACATGACTCCACCACAGGAGCCGTCTGCGTGGGGTGGCTCAGCGCACGCGTAGAGCCTATCGCAGGGCGCCGCACGACACTCTTGTAGAGACGGCTGAGGGAGGAAGGAGAGGCTCTGCGCACGTGCAGAACGGACTGCCTTACGACACCGCCACCCCAAACGGCTGAAGGGGGGGGGGGGGGTGAGGGGCTCCGCGCACGCGCAGCGCGGCACAACAGGGCTGCAGGACGTTAGGAAACGGGGAGGCGGCTCCTGCGCTCTCGAGCGGAGACACGGGGGTGGGTGGGGGAAGATCGGGTCAAGATGGTGGTCGAGCGAGCTAAAGAAAACCCAGATAGTGTGTGTGCCTCCGAACTGAGCGGACGACGTGTAGCTTCTCAGCGAGAAACTTGAACGTGCCTGAGGAGAAAACGCGTTGAAGACAGCGCTGCGCAGACGCCGCTTGCAGCTGGACTTGCGCAGGCGCGGAGTGTAGCTCAGGCCGGCACAGGCGTACTGTGGCGGCAGCCCCTGCGCAGGCGCGGTTTGGAGGCCAAGACTCTGGAAGTCTGGCGGGCTGAGGGGGAGGCTGGCCCTCTGTCCTTCAGCGTTTGTCGCCCGTCTAGTCCGCAGGTCCCCCTTCCGCAGGTGTTTATTGGTGCCTGTTGCGCGTGGCCGCCGCGGGGCAGGAGCGCGCGTCGAGAGCCGGCCCCGGCTTCGACTTGGGCCCGGGTTCCAGTCGGCGAGCCTTAGGGTGACGCGCTGTGCGCTCAGGGTGCGCGCAGGCCTGTGACTCCATCGGGAGGCGACGGGAAGCCCCCGGCCCCCATCCGCGTCCCCGCCCTATGACATCGCGAGAAGGTGCCTCCCGTCCCGTCCGTCCAGCTCCCTTCCTCTCCTGTCACCTTCCCCTCGTCCCCTCCCCGCCCCCGTGAACGTGGCACCTCCAGTCGCTAGCCACGACCCCCTTCCCGGGCGGCGCGGTGCCCCTCGCTGTCCTCGGGAGGGAGAGCCCCGCCGTCCGGTGGTGGCCGCTCTGCGCTCCCCCCACCCCGGCTGCGAGCGCTCGGGTCTGCCTCCGCGCCCCTCTCTTGCGCCGCTTTGTCCGTGTCCCCGCCGGGGGACCGAGCCTTCCCAGGACTGCAGAGAATAGGGAGTAAGACGGCGCGCCCGAGTCCCCGTGGCCCGGACATACTGCCTGACTGTTGTCAACTGTCTGTGTTTAAAGAAAGGAAAATAGGCAGCATTCCTCCTCATCCATTTGTGGGCATTTCGTGTTTCGTGTGTACTATGATAGAATGTGATTTTCATTAATGTTCCTTAAAAGCAACTTGGCTGAGAAAAATAACGTCTTACATGGAAATGAAGAACACTGTATATTTTTTGATATTTTTCGATCATGAGCATACATTAGGGTTTTAAATAGTAATTTTTTAATCTATTTGTAATTATACCCATGTATTATCAAACCACTGCCTTTACAAATCTTGTGTAACTCTCCTTGGCAATTCTGATTCCCCCCCTCCCCCCCACCCCCCCCCAGTGAAGAGTTGGTATTCTGGATGAACCCAAAAATTCTTTGGTCACTTTCCTTCTCCATTTTTGTCCCTTCAGGAGTAAGTGGAGTTGTCAGGTTGGCAGATAAACATGTTCAAGTATGTGAATGGCTGGTTTTAAAGTACTAAAATTGTACTGTTTATTACCATAATGTCTATAAAAAGAATTGGGTAATGGAAGTTGGTACTATCAGAGACAGCACCTGTGAACGAAGTCACGCGTATGTGTACATATCTGTACCTTAATACATTTTTTTTCCTCCAGCCTAAGCTCCTGCTTGATGGACTGGTTTTGCCTGCCCCTCCTCCCCGCTCTCTCCCTTCTCTGCCTGCAAGGAGCCTCTGCCCTGCTCCCTGCATTCCAGGTTTACTGAACTGCTGTGCTCCCCCAAGTGCCATGCTGTTTCATCCATTGTCCCATCTCGTCATTAATTTATCGTCTGTCTGATGCCCTTTCGGACGCTCCCTCGTTCCTCCATCTGCACTGTGTCTTTGGAGACCTACCTCAGGTATCATCTCTTGGTAGCCTTTCCTGACAGTGGAGAAGACGCGGGTCCCTGTTGCGTGGGCGTACTGTGCTCCAGAACTTGGCACAACCGGTTACTGATCGCAGTACTGTGCTGATTTCACTCTGTGTCTCTTCACCTCTTCTAAAGTACAGGGTGGACTTTGTCATTTGTACTCCCAGCTTCTCTTAATACAGGGCTCGGAGCTGACAGACACAATAAATACTTGCTGCCTGACCAGCTTAATGAATGAATAAATGAATGTACTGTTTTCTGAAGTTTCTGTCTTGTTCAGCACAGGAGAGAGCAGCAAGGCAGGCACCTAGAGAGAACGAAGAGGGTGTTGATGTTGTCGAGACAGTGCTCCGGGACTGTAGACACAAAGCGAAGGTGTGACTTGGTGGGTGGTGTGCAGGCGAGAGGAAGAGAGGAGTCACATGATGAAGAGGTATTGAGTCCAGAGCAGCATTTACTTCTTTTTAAAAATCAACTCTTGGGGCGCCTGGGTGGCTCGGTCGGTTGAGCGTCCGACTTCGGCTCAGGTCATGATCTCACGGTCAGTGAGTTCGAGCCCCACGTCGGGCTCTGTGCTGACGGCTCGGAGCCTGGAGCCTGTTTCGGATTCTGTGTCTCCCTCTCTCTGATCCTCCCCCGTTCATGCTCTGTCTCTCTCTGTCTCAAAAATAAATGAACGTGAAAAAAAAAAAAGAAAAACTCTTTGAGGTATAACTTACATAAAATGCAGCCACTTTAGATGTACATTTTGACAAAATTAGGCAAATGTGAGCACTCTTGTAACCATGACCGTATTCGAGACGTGGAACCTCTCCATCACCAGAGATGTTGCCATGTGCTCCTTTCCAACCAGGCCCTCATACCCCAGTCCCAAGCACCTCTGATCCCCTCCCTCCCTCCCTCCCTCCCTCCCTCCTTCCCTTCCTCTTTCTTTCTTTCTTTCTTTCTTTCTTTCTTTCTTTCTTTCTTTCTTTCTTTCTTTCTTTCTCTCTCTCTCTCTCTCTCTCTCTCTCTCTCTCTCTCTTTCTTTCCTTTTATTTTTGAGAGAGAGAGACAGAGCGTGAGTGGTGGAGAGGCAGAGAGAGAGGGAGACACAGAATCCGAAGCAGGCTCCAGGCTCCAAGCTGTCCGCACAGAGCCCGACGTGGGGCTTGAACCCACGAACCGTGAGATCATGACCTGAGCCGAAGTTGGACGCTCAACCAACTGAGCCCCCAGGCGCCCCGTCCTCTTTCTGTCCCTATAGAGATTTGTCCTTTTGTTGAGGCACCTGATGCGTGGTAAGCCAATGATTGACATAGTTCTTGAAGCACAGAAAGCTTTATTATCAGAAGGGCAGCCCAACGAGGAGGCAGGGGGTCATTCCCAAAGCTGCCTTGCCTTGTTGAATCTAGGGGCAGTTTATATGTGATTGGTTAGGAATGCGAGTATGTGAAGGGAAGTTTATGGGCTTCTTGAAAGTTGAGGGTAGTCTTGAAACCACTGAAGGTATGCATTCTTCTGGACAGTGAGGCGCCATCTGGGATCTGCCTGGTACATCAGATAGTTTTAAGAAAAATGTTATCTGTTTTCCGTCAGATTCTTATAATCAATGTGCAAACAAGGGATAAAGTGTAAAGGGCACAGTTAATGATGAGTCATGCACAGGGCTTAGAGAAACACAAGAAAAGAATGGGATGGGAGGCTAGGTTAGTAATACGACTATCGTACAGCTTCTGCTTTCAGCAGGCCCCAGAACCAAGTGTCTGGCCTCGCTTTCCATAATGTTGTGTAAGTGGAATCACACAGCACGTACCGGTTGGTGGTTTCTTCACTCGGCATGTGTTTGCTGTTGAGCAACACTGGGTGAAGCGGTAGCTGGCAAAAAAAGACTGATGATAGATGCGTAGAAGGATGGAAAAAATAGAATTGCGTGACGAACCAAAGTGTTAATGTAGTGAAAGTATTAATAACAATATCATTAGTAATGGTAATTAGTAATAGTAATGGAGTATCCCTATATGTCTGTACATTATAAGTCTTTTTTTTTTTTTATGTTGATTGATTGGAGAAAGCGTGAGTGGTGGAGGGGCAGAGAGCAAGAGAGAGAGAGAATCCCAAGCAGGCTCTGGGCCAGCAGCACAGAGTCTGACATGGGGCTCAATCCCACGAACTGTGAGACTGTGATCTGAGCCGAAATCAAGAGTCAGATGCTTAACCGACCGAGCCAACCATGCACCCCTGTACATTATAAAACATGTTTTATGTGTGTGTGAAAGTTTTCATACACCTTGAGAAAAATACATATGTTTTTAAGTCAGAGGTTCCTACTTTAAAAAAAAATTTTTTTTTTTAGTTTATTTTTGAGAGAGACAGTGTGAGGGGGAGAGGGGCAGAGAGAGAGAGGGAGAGAGAGAAAATCCCAAGCAGGCTCTGCACCACCAGCATAGAGCCTGATGCAGGGCTCGAACTCATGAAACTGTGAGATCATGACCTGAGCCAAAACCAAGGGTCAGACACCGAACCCACTGAGCCACCCAGGTGCCCCCAGAGGTTTCTACTTTTATCCATTATCTTAAAGTAGTGGTATCCAGTTATGAATTCCAGTACCTCTTAGGGATGTGAAGAGGTTGACAATGGGATGCTTCCAGTTTTTTTCTGAATATTTTTAAAAGGCTTTGGAAATTCCACCACTTATCCATAGTTAGCCACACTTGCTGATGTGTCCACTATGTTTTATTTCAGCCTGTTGGAGTCACGCTGGTTATCTTGTGCTTGAAACATGCTCAGAAGGTGCTTGAAACGTGCCAGAAACGTGTGGGCAGGTCATGCTTGACAACGACAACTGGGGAGACTCCTCATCTGTTGGGTGCTGTTCGGGAGGCCTGCATCTTAACACGTGTGTGAGGTTCATGGCTGAGAAATGATGAAGGGCGGCTGGTCATGGGGAGGAGATGAAGGGCAGCTCCCAGGAGCGACCTCACCCCCACGTGACAGTGATGGGGATCTGCACACACCGGGAGTGGTGACTGGGGTGGGTCCTGTGTGCTCGAGGAGGCCACAGGGCCACCTCCAGCTCATACAGACCCTTTGTGCCGATGGAAGAAGGCCTCCACTGGGGAGGTGGCCAGAAGATGTGTGCCCACTCCGGCGGGTGTGCCCCTTTGGGCACCAGGCCTGGTGGACAAAGCACCCCCTTGGTGGCACACACTGTCCGGCTCTACCTGGTGGCCTCAGGGTAAGACGGGCTCAGTCCTCAGCCTCTTGCAGCTTGTATTTAGGGACAGGGGCAGACCAGTACACGGAGAAACGAAGGTTGGGAGCGGTTTCCGTTCGCTCGGGGGGAGGCCTGAGGAGGGGACCTGGCGTCAAATGGCTGGTGCGGCACGATGTCACGAACAGGCAGCGTAGGAGGTACAGGCCAGTGTTGTGTCGTGGACGGTTGCTAATGTCTTCAGGTCTCCTCCCCACTTGGGTTTTAGCTCATCCTGGGCCTCTTTGGCTTCTCTGTGGTTGTTTGAAGGGTCATGTGGAGCCGGGTCAGGCCAGCCAGGGACTAGTCCCATCTGAGAGCTGTGCGTGTTTGGGAGTGTGGGTGCAGGGGCATGGGAGTCTGCTCTTCTCTGGGAGGCTGAGGTGCTGGTCTCCCTTTGACTCCGTCGCAGCCCTGCCTTCGCGAGGAAAGGGAGTACCCACTCCTCCCCTTGTTGCCCTGGACCTGCGGGCCTGCTTGGACGGTAGACACCAGCGGCCTGAGTGTAGGTAGGACCCCGGCATCCCAAGGAGCCCCAGGTCCCTCCGGGAGCTTAAGGAGGGAATTCCCTAAGCAGAGTACACCACAGATCAACAAAACTGGGGTGTGGGGGGACACCGAGACCTTAAAATACATGGATGAATGCCCTAGTGTGCACCTGGGATGTTTTGGAAAGAAACCAGATGACCTCCTGTAGCCTGGGTCAGGGCATCTAGGTGAAGAAAGAGCCACTGTGGGGCCGTTTGGCATGCAGGGTTGTGTAAGTCGCATGGAAAACTGCGTGTTGGTTCGTGGCATTTTCTGTGGGCAGAGGCAGGTCCCTTCGCCCTGCTGTCCCCCTGCCCTCTGATTTGCGTGTTTCTCCTGTACAAGACGGGGGCCCTGAAGCGTCTGGGAAAAGAAGCTGGAACAGGCACAGGACCTAGGCCACCAGGATGCTGGTCGCCAGTGGTCGTGCCCAGTGGGGATGCTCCCCTGGACCCAGGGTTGTCCTCCCTGACGTGAGGCCACCAAGCTGAAAAGACTTTCTTCAGTTTCTTCCGGCGTAAAAGGCTTCCACTGCGCGAGGATTCAGGAATCATGCATAAGTGTGGCTTCTTGGCCTTTTCAGGGGCAGCGATGGCTGAGAGGATCCACAAAGGCCCAGGTGCATGGCCGTACAGACCTTCCCATCCCTGCTGCCCACATTTCTGCAGGCGCTGTGCTCATATCACATGCCCTTAGCTCTCTTTCCCCACGCTGAGAATCCTCCCAAGTTCTTATCCCATGTCTAGACTCAGGAATGCTAGGACAAAACCACAAGCCTACACATTCCTCCTCCCTCTGGAGGGGCCCGCTTCTCTGGTATGAAGCTGAGCGCTGCCCACAGCAGTTAGACTTGTCTGGACGTGTCCGGAGTCAGGCCACGAGCCCCTGCGCTCCAGCCATGCAGATGCACAGAGCGTGTTCTCAAAGTTCTGCCCGAGCCTTCATACGTATTCTGAGTCCTCTCCCCAAGTGCAAGATTACCTTTAATACAAAGTGATCACCAGCAATTTGAAAACCAGACAGAGATCCCTCTGAAAAGGCTGTAATCCTGGTGATGCCAACACTGAAAAGGGCCGAGTAAGAGGGAGGAGCTGCCACTCCTCGGTGTCCACTGTGTATGATTTGTTCCTTTGGAAGGAGTGTTCCTGCAGGTACTGTAAGTGACAGAGTGTCTGTTTTACCCCCACACCACCCTTAAAAGTGGCCCAAACTTGCTGGCGCTCCCCGAACTGTCCAAGGGTGTCCCCTCTGTGGCCCCATTGGACTTGCTATCTCCAGACATCGCCATACACTCACCTCCTTGCCTTCCCTGGTCTCGGACCCTGGGATCTTGGAAGTGCACGGATTAATGCAGCGGGCGCCTGGCTCCAGAGCAGCTGCGGAGGGACTAGATTGCAGCCTCCAAGCTGAGCCTGGCATCAGAGAGGGTCAAGGCCAGGCACAGCTGTGCAGGGTCTGTGCTGGGTCCGTGCTGGGTCCGTGCTGGGTCCGTGCTGAGTCCGTGCTGGGTCCGTGCTGGGTCCGTGCTGACTCTGTGCTGGGTCCGTGCTGGGTCCGTGCTGGGTCCGTGCTGACTCTGTGCTGGGTCCGTGCTGGGTCCGTGCTGACTCTGTGCTGGGTCCGTGCTGGGTCCGTGCTGAGTCCGTGCTGGGTCCGTGCTGGGTCCGTGCTGGGTCCGTGCTGACTCTGTGCTGGGTCCGTGCTGGGTCCGTGCTGGGTCCGTGCTGGGTCCGTGCTGACTCTGTGCTGGGTCCGTGCTGGGTCCGTGCTGGGTCCGTGCTGAGTCCGTGCTGGGTCTGTGCTGAATCTGTGCTGAGCCCTGACTTTGGTGGGGGTGTATGGGGGGGTCCTGCACCAGCACAAGTGACCCCCACCCATAGAGGGCCTGCACCCAGCGCCTCTCAGCAATTCACTCCTGTATCCCACCAATCAGTGAAGCATCCTTCTTCTTCACTGGGATTTGGTGAAGGCTTCTCTACGTTCACTTCAGGTACCTCCTGGGTCCTGGGGTGAGGCCAGAATCAGCCCCACAGGTAGCGCTGGACTCCCAGGCCGAGGTCAGGAAATCAGTCTCTCTCTCCTAGGGAGCCTACTTCAGGGCTTTTCCTACCTTAAGTCCTAACAAGAGTGAGTCTGTCCCATCAGGTCTCCCAGGCCCCCCAGTAGTGTCTAAACTCTGGAATGGGCAGAAGAATCTCAATGGCTCGAGGTCCCCTGTCTGGGAGGTGCAGGGTGGGAAGTGACCCGTGCTGCAGCATTGCCTGGAACTGCCCAGAACACTGGCCTGGGCTCCATCCACTGCTCCCTGTAAATGTGAGTCAGCTGGGCCACTGTGGACCCAGGTGTAGTGCAGTGTCCCCACCAGAGATGCACCAGGGTCCCAGGCCCAGGAGGGCCAGTCCAGCCTCCAGAGCCACAGCCATCTGCCCCTGGCCTCATTGCCTCACTGGCAAAGGGACTTTGCGCCCTGTGTCACACCTGGGCTTGCAGAGAAGGCACTGACTGTCCCGTCTGCAGGACTCCCTCCAGAAGTCAACACCATCACGGTCAGCCTGGTATTGGGTCTCTGCAGCCCGCCGGGGGCCTGGGGACTTGTTTCTGAGGGAAGGATGAGAAGCGAACACTGAGGCCGATGTAGAGGAGAGGGAGGGGCCCTCGCAGGCTCGTTTGCTTCTGTGATCATTCCCGCAGTCAGAGGCCACATGTCCGATTGCAGCGCGTGCGAGGGTGAAATTGGCTCTTCCAACAATGTTTAGAAACATTGTCACATTTATACTCAGCACGTCTTCACCACTGCTAACAGTGGCAGCCCTCTGCCCCACAAGGAAGCCCACCTGGGTGCCTTCCAGGGGTCCTGTCATGGCCCCAGGTGGCCTGTTAGAGAGCTGTGGCCACGCAGGCTCCCCTCCTGGGTCCTGGGCACCAGTCACCCACCACGAAAGGAGAGTTGGGGTGAGTTTCTGCCCTCTGCTTAGAAATCTAAAAGATGGAACATTTTCTGTATTTTAGGCAACTCTCCAGGACATTTGTGTTCCCTCAACCTCACTTAAATCTCTAACTGGAAAAGTTCTTAGTCTAAGGTGGATGGTATTTCCCTTTCATACAGGATCCTGCTCCTACCCCTGACAATGATGAAAATCATTAAATTTTATTTTATTTAAAATACACTTATTCTTTCATTGTGAAAGTAACAGAAGTAGCACTTTTAAAAAAATGTATATGATTTATGGCCAGGTTAGCTACGTACAATGTATACAGTGGGCCCTTGGCTTTGGGAGTAGATTCCTGTGATTCATCGCTTACATACAACACCCAGTGCTCATCCCATCAAGTGCCCTCCTCAATGCCCATCACCCATTTCCCCTCTCCCCCACCTCTCTACTCCCTCAACCCTCAGTTTTGTTCTCTGTATTTAAGGGTCTCTTATGGTTTGCCTCCCTCCCTCTCTGTTTGTAACCATTTTTTCCCCTTCCCTTCCCCTATGGTCTTCTGTTATGTTTCTCAAATTCCACATATGAGTGAAAACATGATATCTGCCTTTCTCTGACTGACTTATTTCACTTAGAAGAATACCCTCCAGTTCCATCCATGTTGTTGCAAATGGCAAGATTTCAATCCTTTTTCATTACTGAGTAGTATTCCACTTTATATATAACTCACATCCTCTTTATCCATTCATCAGTCAGTGGACATTTGGGCTTTTTCCATAATTAGGCTATTGTTGAAAGTCCTGCTATAAACATTGGGGTGCACGTGCCCCTTCGAATCAGCACTCCTGTATCCTTTGAATAAATTCCTAGTAGTGCAACTGCTGGGTCGTAGGGTAGTTCTGTTTTTATTTTTTGGAGGAACCTCCACACTGTTTTCCAGAGCGGCTGCACCAGTTGGCCTTCCCACCAGCAGCGCAAAAGAGATCCTCTTTCTCTGCATCCTCGCCGGCATCTGTTGTTTGCTGAGTTGTTAACGTGAGCCACTGTGACAGGTGTGAGGTGGTATCTCAGTGTGGTTTTGATTTGTATTTCCCTGATGATGAGTGATGTGGAGCAGTTTTTCATGTGTCGGTTGGCCACCTGGATGTCTTCTTTGGAAAAGTGTCTCTTCATGTCTTCTGCCCATCTCTTCACTGGATTATTTGTGTTTTGGGTGTCGAGTTTGATAAGATTTTGGATACTGACCCTTTATCTGATATGTCATTTGCAAATATCTTCTCCCATTCCGTCGGCTGCCTTTTAGTTTTGCTGATTGTTTCCTTTGCTGTGCAGAAGCTTTTTATCTTGATGAGGTCCCTGTAGTTCATTTTTGTTTTTACTTCCCCGCCTTTGGAGACATGTTGAGTAAGAAGTTGCTATGGCCGAGGTCAAAGAGATTGTTGCCTCTTTTCTCCTCTAGGATTTTGATGGCTTCCTGTCTCACATTTAGGTCTTTTATCCATTTTGCATTTATTTTTGTGTATGTGTAAGAAAGTGGTCCAGTTTCATTCTTCTGCATCTTATTTATTTATTTCAATGTTTATTTATTTTTGAGAGAGAGAGACAGAGACAGAGTGCAAGTGGGAGAGGGGCAGAGAGAGAGGGAGACCCAGATCCGAAGCAGACTCCAGGCTCCAAGCTGTCAGCACAGAGCCCGACGCGGGGCTCGAACTCATGAACTGTGAGATCATGACCTGAGCTGAAGTCGGCCGCTTAACTGACTGAGCCACCCAGGTGCCCCTCATTCTTCTGCATGTTGCTGTCCAGTTCTCCCAGCACCATTTGCTAAAGAGACTGTCTTTTTCCCATTGGATACTCTTTCCTGTTTTGTCGAAGATTAATTGGCCATACATTTGTGGGTCCAATTCTGGGTTCTCTATTCTATTCCATTGGTCTAGGTGTCTGTTCTTTGTGCCAATACCATACTGTCTTGATGATTATAGCTTTGTAGTAAAGGCTAAAGTCTGGGATTACGATGCCTCCTGCTTTGTTTTTGTTTTTCACCATTTCTTTGGCTATGCAGGGTCTTTTGTGGTTTCATACAAATTTTAGGATTGTTTGTTCTAGCTCTACAAAGAATGCTGGTGTTCTTTTGATAAGGATTGCATTGAATGTGTAGATTGCTTTGGGTAGTACCGACATTTTAACAATATTTGTTCTTCCAGTCCATGAGCATGGAATGTTTTTTCATTTCTTTGTGTTGTCTTCAATTTCTTTCATAAACTTCCTATAGTTTTCCGCATACAGATCTTTTACGTCTTTGGTTAGGTTTATTCCTAGGTATTTTATGGTTCTTGGTGCAATTGTGAATGGGATCGATTCTTTCTCTTTCTGTTGCTTCATTACTGGTGTATAGAAATGCAACCAATTTCTATACATCGATTTTATATCCTGCGACTTTGCTGAATTTATGTGTCAGTTCTAGCAGTTTTTTGGTGGAGCCTCTTGGGTTTTCCATGTAGAGTATCATGTCATCTGTGAAAAGTGAAAGTTTGACTTCTTTGCCTATTTGAATGCGTTTTATTTCATTTTGTTGTCTGATTGCTGTAGCTAGGACTTCCAACTCTATGTTAGACAACAGTGGTGAGGGTGGCCAACCCTGTCGTGTTCCTAATTTCAGGGAGAAAGCTCTCAGTTTCTCCCCCATTGAAGATGATATTAGTGTGGGCCTTTCATATATGGCTAGAAGAAACAGTTCTGTGAAGCCAACATGATCTGTCATTTAAATATAAAAGCTGTGAAAATAGGTAATAGACAGGAAGGAGATACAGGCTACATATATTTTGACTTAAAATTTGTAGCTATCTGTGCATTAATTTTTAACAACTTTATTGAGATCACTTTTCATAGAGTGAAACCTTCAGGTTTTAACTGCACATGTTGGTAAGTTGTGACAAATGTGGAAAGTCGGACAAGATGCATGACAATGTCATGGCTCCAGGAAGCCCCCTGCTTCCTTCCTGGTCAGTATCCCGCCCAGAGGTCACCACACCCCTAACCGCCTTCCTAATGTGGCCACTTCTGGCTCCTGTCACAACTCTGGATGTTTCTGTATGGGGCTGAAGAGTCTGAGTGAGCACTTGTCTCACAACTGGATTCTTAGTCTCCATTTTTAGTATAAACCGCATCCTTAATTTGTCTTCCTAAGATGTGTGGTTTCAGTGTTTTTCTAAAGTGGACTGAGAAATCGAGTGTATTTGTAAGGCAGTCTAAGACCAGAATTCTTCCAAATATTCAAAAATTATTTTCTGTTTAATAGTTATCTTGTCTATACCTAATTCAAGATCCATTTTTAAAAGAACCTCAACTTGCCTTTATCTTGATTTTCCAAGTCAAGTTTATCCTGGTTTTCATAGAAACCACTTTCTTTCATTAGCACTAGCCGGAAGCTGGTTTCCATAATAATAAACGAGCTCAGCAGTAGGGAGAGTGTGGACAAGCGGCATAAACGTGCTTGGGTGCAAACCTGAGTGTCCTGGTGAAGCTCACAGTAAGAAGTGGTCTACTGCGTCTCACTGAAGTGATGAGCCCGCTGAGCCCGCAACCACGTGAGTGGCAGAGCAGAGGCGGGTGTGTTACAGGTGCTTTACATACACATACAGACTGATGAGAACACACATGTGCGTGCTGCACCCCAGAGGTATCTACTTTCAGCATTTTTCCAGATAGTTTTCCGGGCTCTCAAGTGCTCTCATGCACATAGAGCTAACATTATTGCAGGGTTTGAGGGAACAGACTGCAAGTAGGGGGTGCCCCAGTAGGACTCTCAGAGCTCAGTGAGAGCTGATGTACTCAGGGCCATGGTTTATTTTTTTAAATTTATTATTTTTTTTAACGTTTATTTATTTTTGAGACAGAGAGAGAGCATGAATGGGGGAGGGTCAGAGAGAGAGGGAGACACAGAATCTGAAGCAGGCTCCAGGCTCTGAGCTGTCAGCACAGAGCCCAACGCGGGGCTCGAACTCACGGACCATGGGATCATAACCTGAGCCGAAGTTGGACGCTTAACCGACTGAGCCACCCAGGCGCCCCAGGGCCGTGGTTTATTACAGCAGAGGGATACAGGCGAACGTAACACAAGGAGAAGGCCACAGGGCAGAGTCCAGACGGAGCTCCCAGCTGTCTGTGGACAGCAGTCCTCCCTGGCATCCACGTGTCCTCACCAGAGCCCAGACTGGGCCACTGGGCCCCTGGGCCACATGTGCTTTGGTGTTGGCCTCTGGCAAGCAGGGCAGGGATGGTCGGGTTGGGGGGTGTTTTCCTTCCTTTAGATGCCACAGAAGCTCAGACTTTGCCCAGGTACTGTTAGCAGGCAAGTAGAACATGGTGACAGAGGTAAAATGATCTCTGCCGGCAGGAATGCCCTTCCGTCTGGCCCGCCCATTCCGCTCTTTCCATCTTCTCCGTCTGTCCCACTTGTCTCATCCGTCCTGATGATGTTTTGGGGTGATGGGTTCATAGGGTCTGGGGCCAACAGCCAAGAAAGAATTCTTGAAGATATCTTTGATGCAAAAAGTTCATTTTATTAAAGTGTGTGGACAGGACCCATGGCGGGAAGAGCTGCTCTGGGGTCGTGACAGGTAACTCATTCTTTACCCGTAGGTTGGGAGGGGGTCAGGGATAGAGTAAGTCTCTAAGGAATTTTGGAAACAAGGTTTCTGGGACCTTGAGGGGTTAGCTGTTGCTAGGGAAACACCATTTATTACCATTTAGTAAAACCTCGGTCATGAGACCCCCCCAGATGTTTATCGGGGGGCCATAAGTTTGGAGTGCGATTGCCAGCATGTATCTTGGGGCGGTTGAGATAAAGGAAGTAGACTTACAGGAACCTTGAGGTTGGGATAATGTTAAGCTAGGGTTCTGTTTTGGCCCCGGCAAAGTGTCATCATCGAGGCATCTGAGCTCCTAGCGGGAGGTCATTCTGCGGGTCTCAAGGACTTGTCAGTGGGCTGTAGGCAGTAAGGAAATTTAATTTTTCATTTGCTGCAGTTTCCCACATCACCATGGCAAGCACTTAAACCCCTTTCCTTTGTTCTTGGGCAGCCAGGAGTGTCCGAGGAATATCACACATATTCCACCGGGGAGGGAGGTGGGGGTGATGCCAGCCTGCGTTTGCCCTCGTCGTGCCCCAAGCTCCCTCATCACTTCCATCCGCCCCACCTGCCTCACTGGCCCCATCGACCCCACCCCTTCCGTCTACCCCATCCGCTCCACCTCACGTGGCCCAGCCAGAGTGTGTGCAGGTGCACCTCTTTATGGTTCGAGAAGCCTGCCTCTACTGTGATGACTTCCCCGGTGGTCACAGCTCCTGCTTAGGGCAAAGGCCAGTAGACGCTTGGAAGGGTCTTGACCAACCTGAAGAGACGGGCAGATAAATTGCTTGCCTTTTCTCTAGAAGGTCTAGAGAGGCAGTGGTTCCCTAAAGTCTCCCTGAAGATAACTCAGTGAGCCATCATCTTGCTGTTTCCTTTATCATCTGTGGCAAGCCAAAAAAAAAAAAAAAACAAAAAAAACCCAAAAAAACCCACCAACAACAAAACCAAAGGGCATCACTTTGTATTTATTCCCCTTTCTTCCCACTGACACTCCTGCTCCTGCCTCTTACTCCTTCCCTGGGATTGCAGCCCTCACCCCATTCCCAGTGCACTGGTCTCTGGCTCAGTTTTCTGAAAGACACCATATCACCTCATGCAGAGGCCTAGCCATGCTGAGACAGAACTGAATGTTTGCCCTGTTAGAAAAAAATGTGAAACATTAAGGTAGAAAAACAAAAAAATTATTGTCGTTCCCCCTCTAGGTTTTGTGATTCAGTTCGGGCCTGTGCCTTTTATTGCCTTGAGCTATTTTACAGCTTTTAAACTGTAGGAAAACTTATAATAATGCAACTAATTGTTGCCCATAGAAATGCAACTAAATTTTGTCCTTTGGAATGCAATTGCCCTGTTGATACTGACATCTATTTGTAGATTTATTTCAGCATTTCTGATTGCCTGTATACAAATGTGTGTGAACTCTGCCTTGAACTGGTTGTAATATCTTACGTGTTCCTCACAAGTTAAGCAAAGTATGTGCCGTGTTGCCGTGTTTTTGTTTTTGTTTTTTTTTTTGTGTAGGACTCATGACTTTGAAAACAAACGTCCTTTACAGCCCCCACCCCCAGCCTGTGCCTGGAGTCTGTCTGGAGCAGGTTTGGAAGGGCTTCCCTTATGTGTCTTTCAGCCAGAACACGGCACGGTGCAAACTGTCACTCGTCTTCCTACTTGTTCACCGTAAACGGTGGCCAAACACGCCACCCCAAGACGGCCACCCCACTTTGGCATAAGATGATTCGAGCAAAAGGCACTTGAAAAACAGCAGGTACAAGAAGAACGTCCGTACCTCCCCCTTTCTTCCTGAGAGCAGGACACAGACCAGGGTGAAGTCGCTGTCCCTGCACCAGGGGGAAGGAAGTGGTCTTGCCAAGGGGACGGGAGCCCAGGCCGAGAGGGTTCTTGTTGAAATAACTCCTATCCAGGTATTTTCTGTTCACACTAGCATGAAACCTCTCGTTTTTGCCACTCCTGGGTCTTCATTCTCCTTATGAGGGCTCCCTCCCATGTGATGAAAAACTTATGTAAAATAAACTTGTGTGTCTTTCTCCTGCTAAGTCTCAGGCCCAGGCCAGAGACCCCAAGAGGGTTGAGAGAACGGCATTCCTCCCTCCACCAGACGGAGTGCCTCCAGCGCAGGACCCTGTCCGTCTTGCTTCCCTCCCACTGACTCCTCAGTCCCAGAGCCCCTCGGGCAGGAAGTGGGGACTGTCTGCCGAGTAAATGATCTGTGTCCACAGCACCCACCCATCTCCTTCCCGCCTCAGCCCATTCACGCTCAGACCAGCATCAGCATAAGGGAGGACAGTGGTTTGCTTACACGCATCCTTTAGGAAGACACGTGCCCTTACAGGGCTTGAGCGGCTGACAAAACAAGGACTTCTCTGTGTATACACTGGCACATACTAATGCTCCACGTTCCCAGTGGAGCTCCAGGAGCTAAAAATAACCACGCGTGTTCTGTTTTATACAGAAAAGAGGAAATGTGGAGCTTAGTTTGTAACATTTACTATTTTTGAAAACCTGATTTTTTTCCACATGTATTTTTAAAATGTCTTTGGAGATGTCCTTGCAGGAAAATGCACAATGCAGATTTCACCAGAGGTCCCTCCATTCTGTAATCCACATCTTCAGGAAACAATTGCTGGAGACGGGATACACTTGACGAGATGGGTTTTCGGGAAGCCGCCCAGATGCAGATCACCAGGGGTCATAGGAGGGCCAAAGGGCCCCGGGACCTCGGAAGCCAGGTCTCTGCCTAGTCTGCCCCCTGTTCAAGGAGGGGCACATGATCCCATGACCACAGGCTGACAGTGGGAGCGCGGGCCTCTGTTATCCTGAGAGATGAGCGAGAGGTGACCGTCATGCAGTGTCGCTCTGACCGCCACTGAGCGCGGTCTTTCGTGAAAAGACGGGAGGGAGGTGTGTGTGCTATAGGTCTTCATTTCATACTGCGTATTTGCTCCTTAAGTGAGTGTGGGGAGGGTCTCGGTTTCTAAGGCTCCCCTGTAAGAGACGGCAGGCTATGATGAGCTGGTGGTGTTCAGTGTTGTTCGCTGCCCTTCCTTCTCACAGGGATTCTGGGAGGTTGAAAAATATGTAAAGAACAAATGAAGTAAAAAGAAAGAGACACAAGTTGCCTACAGCACAGGAAGTTGGGAACGTGGGTGAGTAATCACAGACCACGGAGGTATTTCCATGAGCAAAGAGCACAGGGACTGCGGGTGGGTGTGTGGGTGTGGGTTTGGCAGAAGAGGGTCCCTGCTGGCTCTGGGCACATCAGAGGGTAGGGCTGCCTGGACGTCTTCTGGGGGGTTCTTCCCCAAGTCCACCATGGTGGGCCCTTCCCATCAGGACCTCTCCTTCCAGATGCAGGGAGCTGGCTACATGGCTGGCCACTGCAAACCTGAGCAAATGTGTCTGGGGTATAGAGCCAGGGCGGTGGGGGGAGGTGGGAAATGCATAGTATTTTGTAGTGAGGACAATGGCAACAAGATGTATGAAATGAGCATGTTTCCAAAGAAAGTCCGTAGTGATTTGGAAAATGTGATAGGGACAAACTGAGGCCTGATCTCAGTGGTAAGTACCTAGGAATTAACTTCTCCAGAAAGACAGTGGCTTAATGTGGAAAATGCTCACTATCTCACTGAGGTTTTTAAAACAGTGAGTGAAAGAGACACCATCACCGGAAGGCAAAGACTGAATAGCATATGCGTTAATTCTCCTGGGTTTTAGAGATGTCGTATGAGTCACGACAAAATTATATCTCGATCTTTGAAGCCTGCTACTGTGATTCAAGCTCACCTGGAGAAGAAGTGAATGTGAAGAACCACAAGCACTTTAAGAGAAGAGGTCTCTCTTGAGGTCAGAGATTACTTATCAGACCTCCAGCTGTAGTCCAAGCTGCAATCAGCCACGAAAGGTAGTGTGCCTGCAGGAGCCCTCATTTATATCAATGGAAGATCATAGATCACTCTGGAAAGAATCAGAATTTATGCAATAATCTTACGTGTTCATGTAACAATCTACTAAATGTTAATAGGATCATCATTAATCAATGAAGAACAGTTATTCAGTCAATCATATGGGACCAAGAAATAAATTACATACACTAAAAGTAGATCTTAGAATGTGCTAAGAATGTACTTAGAATGTAGTAAATTCTAGGCAGATTTGATTTCAAAATAAAACCACAAAAGAACAAGAAGACAAGACAAAACAGGACTCTAAGTAGAAAAGTCTAAGTTTTATCCACTCTAAGATGAAAATGTAATTTTTAAGAAAAAAATGTAAGCGAGCACACAAAAAACAGATTTGAATTGACATTGAAATTATAAATTAAGATGAAAATAAGGATGAAAAATTAGGAAGGTAATTTAATTATAAAAAATTTATAGGCCTGCTCCCCTAGTATGTAAGAATTTCTTAGAAATGATTATCAAAAGGCAAAAGACATGGAAGACAAACACAAAAATGAGAATAGTAAACACGGAAAAATGTTTAGCATCGTTACTGAGCAAATCAGACTTAGATAGGAAATTGTTACTGACTTTAAGAGGATTGTATGCAGCGTTGGTAATGAGGCATTTCAAGTTCTCGTGGTGGTACTGGTGGTAGGAAAATACAGACTTTCTTCAGCCTTAATTAATGAGAGATGTTGACACGGCTCCTCTTTTTCTACTTCCCTTTCACTGTTCAGTCCCTTCCTAAAGATTTCAGGGCCATTCTTTTCGGGGAATGAGCCCAGGGGCAAGGGCAGGATGAGGCCAGCATGGTGGGTCATCACTCAGAGCTTCCTTGGAGGAGGCAGCATCCACTGGGGAGCCCGCAAGTAGGCAACCCGGCACTCTGCACACAGCACCCCGAGAGATTGGCCCGAGTACCCCTTGCACTAAAAGAAATGAGGACTTTTTGGGCCGACAGCTCATTTTGGCGCTGGAGCAGGGAAAGATGAGCAGGAAACATCAGACTGTGTGAGACAGGAAATGTTTCCAGAATGGTGGCAACACATCAAACACCACAGAAGCCAGTATGGAGGGTCCCACCTGCCAACTGTAGGACAATTGCAGCATCAGAATAAGTAAAATTAGGGACAGCTTGCATATACTAGAAACCACACATTAAACTGATGTAAAGAAATGCACAAATAAGTTCAAAATTCCATGAGAAATGGAACATTGAAATAGACTCAAAGTTCCTCCTCTCAAAATTCTTTTTTTTTTTAAGTTTATTTATTTTGAGAGAGAGAGGGAGCACACACGGGTGGGGGGGGGGGAGGCGGAGAGAGAGGAGAGAAAGAGAATCCCAAGCAGGCTCCGTACTGTTAGTACAGAGGCCAGTGCAGGGCTCAAACTCCCGAACCGTGAAATCATGACCTGAGTTGAAATCAAGAGTCGGATGGTCAACTGACTGAGCCACCCAGGTGCCCCTCTCTCAAAATTCTTATTAACTGCAAAGAAAATAAGTGGAGAAGACTAGGGGACACGGGGGTAGTCAGGTGACAGGAACATCATCCGTAAGGGGACAAATTGCCACCTGATGTGTGATTAGGACAGTTCCTTGTGCAGGATTCCTGCTAGAGGTGCATCTAATCATGACGAGACATCAGACAAACCCAAATGGACAGATGCTCCACAAAATAACTGACCTGTATTCTTCAAATGCACCAAGATCGCGAGAGTCCCGACGAGACTAAGAGCTTCTCCTGACTGAGAAGAAAGAGGGTAAAGAAGCCAGCACACAGCTCTAAGCTGGACCTTCTTTCTCTAATGGCAGCATGGGGACAAATGGCAAAACTTGGATGGAGCCCAGGATTAGGTTAGTGCAGTGTAACGGGATTAACAAAGCATCGTGTCCCTTTCCTGGTTTGATTTTGATGGTTGTGCCACCCTGATGTAGCACAGTGTCCTCGTTTGTGGAAAGATTCTGGGGGTGATGGAGCCTTCCAGTCAGCAGCTTATTTTTAGAGCAGTCAGACAAAAATCCTTGCACCACACTTGCAACCTTTGCGTAGGTTTGAGATTGTCACCCGCACCCACGTAAACACACGCACACACACATGCACACACGCACACACATGCAGCCTTGGAGTAAACAGACGTGCTCTTTGGCCCAGCAGTTGTCCTTCAGGAATCTTTCCTAGGACAGTAGCTAGAGTCCCCACCCAAGCTGCGTGCAGGAAGAGGTTCACTTCATTATCGTGACACGCTGGAAACCAGGTGAGTGCCTACTAGCAAGGAGGTGCATCCTGAAGCTATCGTGTGGTGAATGTCTGTTTCATCACTAGGAGCCGTGTTTATGAAGAATGTTCGACAACAGTGGAATCTGTCCACAGCATGCTGTTCATGGAGGTAAGTTTACAGACTAGTGTAGCCAAAGTTTTCCCGGTCAAACAAATACGCAGAGATGTGAAGGTCGGGGAGGTTCGGGACAGCAGGCGGACTTGGTATGAGATTCGGCACACACAGAGACAGGAGGATGGAGGAGGGGGAGGGGCTAGAGCACCTTTAGGAAGCAGGGCGACGGGGGACCCTCCCAGGCTTACTTATGGCTGGGCCTTCCCTTGGGAAACCAGCCCCAGGATCAGCTCAAACTCAGAGTCTGGTGGCGGTTGGACTCTCACAAGCCCCCCAAGCTGGGCACACTCCCAGGGCCGAGCACGAAAGGAAGTGAGCCTTCCAAGGACGTGGCTCCCATGTCTCCCATGGCCTCTGGGCTGCAGCTGGGGCTCTCAGGGAGTGTTGCGTTCCCCAGGCTGGACCACATGCTCCCCACCCTCCATGCTGCTCCTTCCGCATACGGCCACCTTCTGGAAGGACAGCACTCTCCCCCAGACTCCCACCATGACTCTCCTGTCCTGAGTGGACCACATCCCTCTGTGGAAGGGAGCAGCCTCAGTGCAGGCCCAGGCTCTGGGAGGAAGCTCCAGGCACAGCTGCCAATAGTGAACATTCAGGCGCAGCCAGCAGCCGACGCAGGGCCATGGTGACAGGTGCTGTGGACAGGTCTCTGTCACTGGGCGTGTCCACCCTGATTAGCGTCTGTGTCTCCAGCCTGGCTTGTCTTGGGCCCTGCCTGCGCCAGCCTGTCATTTGCCAGGAACTGGAGACGGGGAGCTTCTGTAATGAGAAGATGGCTGTCAAGCTCTGTTTCTCTCCAACACCCGAATCTCCCGACAAGGATTACAATCGAAGCCTGATTTGCAAGGACATGAACCCGTTCTCTGGCGGCTGTGATGCTGCTTCTTGGGGTCTCTGGGTCCAGCGTGTGTGGGGTGGGCGGCTCAGAGAAGGGTTCAGGTGCAAGGGAGGCAGCCCCAAATGATCCACAGCAGGGCCGGTGCCTGTGGGCCTGGGGTCAGGCTATGGGAGTTCAGAACCCAGCAGTTAGTCACTCTCTTCATGCCTCAGTTTCCCCAACTCTGCAGTGGGTGTGATAACAATACTTACTACTTCATAGAGCTTTTAAGAAGCAGCTACAATATGTAGAAACTCCAAGAGCAGAGGCTGGCCTGGAGGGAACTCACTCCGAAGTGTTAGCAGCCTAATGTCAGTTCTAATAACAGAGTAGGCACCAGGCATGTGTGGGGCCCTTACTTGGCCTCTGGCCACTCAGTGCAGAGCAGGTGAAGGGCTCTGGGCTGGAGTTTTGTCACTGCCCATAAAAAACACAGCTACCCGTTGGTTGCTTCCTAAAGGGTAGACAGTGAGAGGGGTCCAGGGTTACCCCACTCACCCCAACCATTTGGCACAACCTGCTCTGGTGCCCCAGGTGCCCCTGTAATTGATCTAATTAGCCTGGACCATGAGAGGCCAGGGAGCTGGGCTGTGACCTGCGTTTCGCAGCCAAGGGTGGACTGATGGGATGTGTCTAGCAGGCCCAGCCCCTCAGCAGCTCTCCTTAGTGGTATTTTCTGACCCATCTGGGAGCAAGGACTGGCTGGAGCCCTGGGCCTCACAACAAGGTTGTTTCCCCTTCCTTGGACTCACGGGGCAAGCAGTGGTGTTGGGATGTGTTCCTTGATGGTGGCCCAACTCGAGGGGTCCCCGGGCTCCCAGGAGATAGCCAGCCTGGGGGAATCTCCTCCTGACAGGAGTCTCACTGGATGGACACCTGCACTTCTAGTGGTGGAATGAGGATGAGGGATGTGCGCTTTCTGGCCAGATCGAGGCCCAGGCTCACTGGCCGGTGGTCTTCTGCCACCCTCTGCAGTTCTCCCAGGTGGACCCCAGCACAGAGATGCAGGTAAGGCTGGAACTAGAGGGAAAGTTGTAGCCTCAGTGCATATGTGAGAATATAGGAACACCTAATCACTGATAAGTTCAGCATTTGTCGTGCATTAGGAAAGGAGAAGTAAAACTACAGGTGACCCTTGAGTAACATGGGTTTGAACTGCATGGGTCCACTTATACAAGGGTTTTTTTTTCTTCAATAAATACAGTACAGTACTTTAAATGCATTTCTTCTTCCTTATGATTTCTTAGTAACATTTCTTCTCTAGCTTACTTTACTGTAAGAATACAGTCTATAATACGTGTAACATACAAAATATGTGGCAATCAACTGTTTATGTTATCAGTAAAGCTTCTGGTCAATTGTAAGGTATGAGTAGTTAAGTTTCTGAGGAGTCAGAAGTTACACATGGATTTCCAACTGTGTGGGGAATTGGTGCCCCTACCCCCGTGTCGTTCCAGGTCAACTGTCTTCTATAATACCCATACGTAGTGAACCCAGTGCCTGAAATGGAAAGACTGACAGTCCTAAGTATCAGCACAGGTGTGTAGCTGCTGAGATTCTGCGGGCCTGCAAGTGGATGTTTGTAAGTGCATGGGATCTTTTTTATTTCTGGATCTGAGTACAAAGTACACACGTGTTTTCACTTTATAAAGCTTTTGTGTATGTAAGCCACACCTCAGTAAAAACATGTATTTATTTATTGTATTAAAAAATATTTAATGGGGGCACCTGGATGGCTCAGTCGGTTAAGCGTCCGACTTTGGCTCAGGTCATAATCTCACGGTCCGCGGGTTCGAGCCCCGCGTCGGGCTCTGTGCTGACAGCTCAGAGCCTGGAGCCTGCTTCGGATTCTGTGTCTCTCTCTCTCTCTCTGCCCCTCCCCTGTTCACGCTCTGTCTCTCTTTGTCTCAAAAATAAATGTTAAAAAAAATTTTGAGACAGAGAGAGAGAGAGAGAGAGAGAGAGAGGGACAGAGCATGAGTAGGGGAGGGGCAGAGAGAGAGGGAGACACAGAACCTGAAGCAGGCTCCAGGCTCTGAGCTGTCAGCACAGAGCCTGACGCGGGGCTCGAACTCACATACCGTGAGATGATGACCTGAGCCGAAGCCGGATGCTTAACTGACTGAGCCACTCAGGTGCCCAAAAATGTGTATTTAGAGAAAAAAAAAAATGAAAACACATTGACAGTGGGGCCTGCAGTACTGACCTGTGCGAGGCCCCTCTGTGACCTTGGACAGCCCCTTTCTTGCTCTGGGACTCGTTTTCACAATTGCAGAGCAGAGGAGGCCACATAGATCTTGCTGTTATTCTGACACAATGAGGTGGCACCCCAATTACCCTCCGAGGTGGGACCCACCAGCGCACACTGTCCCAGGGACCCGTTGAGAGCAAGGCCACCCCAGACAACCGTCCACGTGGGCAGGGGCTCCAGCACATGTTGGAGCGGTGGGGTAGCAAACGTCAGGGGGCTCCAGGCTCCAGCGTGCGGGCACTAATACAAAACCCAGTTTTGCACAAATGCCAAGCATCAGGCCTGGAAATAGACCTCGTTTCCCCCTGCGCCCTGATTGCACAGGAATGTTTCCTTCACTGCTGGCCCTGCAGAAGTCTCTTGTCAGTATTATCTACTCCTTTGGTTTTCCTCATTTTGTTCAGGGAGAGAGGGATGCCTGCGGGATCCACGGCTCTTGCCACGGCTCCCCCCGAGGGCCTGGAATGTCCCATTCTTGTGTATGGACGCAGTAGCATTTTCCACACTGTGTCCATTTGCATCTGGCCAGCAACTAGCATCAGAGCCCCAGCCCCTGTCCGTGGGCATCTTCACCATGACCTTGACCTTAGGGCCCCATGGCCCTGAGCAGCCTGGCTCAGTCACCCATGACTCATGGAGTCCACAGACTCCCACTTCCTTTGGATTGTCTAGAATTGGCCCATCTGTCAGGCTGATCTCATTTTCCACTTGGAGAGAGAGAGGGGCCTCCAAGTGAACCCTCCACTGCCGAGAGGGTGGTAGGCCCACAGATCTAGGCTGAGGCCGTGACCTTCACCCAGGAGCACAGTTCCCATTTTCTGTCAGACCCACTCCCGGTAGCTGAGAAGGAGCCTCTGACCGTTGCTGAAATGCCCATTGGTTCAGGAAATCTTTTACTAACATATAAACACCCAGACAACACGTGTCAGTCTGTGCTACAGACTGAAATTGTGTTATCGCGTTTGCTTTCAAAGCATCCCCTCGCCGGAGCGGCCCCAGGCCTGCAGGCGGCAAGAGCACCGTCTCACAGAAGGGCAGACGCAGCTCCCCGAGTGAGGTAGGCTGCTCAGCCTCACAGAGGTGGCCCCGGTGCTGGCCGCAGTCCCCAGCATCCAACGTCAGGCAGTGCTCACTAATTTGCTCCTTTTCCCAGTTTCCTTGTTCATTCCTTCTTCCTTTTGTTCACTCAAACAGCTTCACTGAGCTGCGATTCACCTAGCACCCAAGTCACGCATTTAAAGGGTATACTCCTGTGGTCTTAGTGTGTTCATAAATGCGTAACCACTGGCCACGGTAAATTCTGGAACATTTTCACCAGCACAGGTGCCCGTATGCTTTACCTAGCAGTCCACAGTGACTATACGGCCACAGTTGGCCAGGTGTTGTGGAGAGCCACCTGTGGCTTGGCTCCTGGTGCCATGGCCCCTGACCTGCCCTTGCTGGTACCCAGCTCAGCTACGGCTCTGCTGTGCTTCCCAGCCCTGCCCAGCTCCTGGTACAGAATGCCTGCTTAGGGGCAGGAATGTGGGACCGGGGCCTCAATAAAGTGGTCCAGACCTGGGTAAAACACCAACATAAAATAGGAATCGCATAGACAGGCCTCATCTTAACTATTGCAGTGGCACCTGCCCTGCGTTCTCCAAGGTCATAGCACAGTTTGCCTTAAAACCTCCCATGGTGGCTGTGGATGCTTGATGTGGCATGGGACCCAGGGACCCTACCCCCAGTTAAAATAGTTACTGAGGCCCTCTGTGAATCAAAATCAGGCCCTCAAGGATTGAGACCTTAGGCAAGTGAAGGGCGATTATTTCCACACTTGTCCAGTCAACAGCCTGCCAACCAGGAGAGCATAGTCCCTTGGTAGTGGCCACCACCTCACTGCTGGGGGCCCGCAGTGAAGCCCCGCACCCGACATTACTGAAGTCACTGAGCCCATGTGACAGGAGCTGATGGGGATTTTGCTGTTGCAGATTTGACCGATCGGTTCTATGGATGCCCATTTCAGCCGCAGTGTCTTTATGCTGGCAGACATCTTGGCCTGTGCTCACCACCCTGCAGTTTCTCTGCCCCTGGGAGCCGAGGCTGTAAGGCCCTGGGCACCACTGCCCCCTCCTTCCCAGAGACACACCCTGGACAGACTGTGGGGCCTGGGCAGCTGAGTCTGGATTTGGGGTTGCCGCTGGCCCTGCTCCTTCATCCAGGAGCTGTGGCTCAAGAGAGTGAAGCATGCAGACATTTTTGCTGGCCTGGCAGCGTCCCCTTGCCCGCAGGCAGAAGGAACCCTCACATAGGATGGGCAGAGAAAGCACTTCGGGGCACCAGCAGGCTTAGCTGCCTTCTGGCTGCAGAGCGGTGCCCGAGGCAGGCATGGGCCCACCCGCCTTGTTCCCCCAGTGCATTCGGGCAAGGCTTGGCTCCTCTGGGAAGACAGCTGATCTGGGAATGAGTCCATCTGGGATGGAGTTCAAGATCTGTACTCACCAGCTTCATCATCCCTTGACCTTCAGGTGCAAGCCCCAGGTGGGCCCTCCTCCTGAGGCTCCCTGTCGTCTGCACACCTCAGGCTCTGGCTGGGGCACGTGGTCCGAGGGGGTCCCCCCCACCCCCCCCCAGCCCTCGCCAGGGAGGATGCCCACCCTCGTCCAACCCAGACAAAACCTGCTGTTCCCAGCGTTACCGTAGGAACAGATTCAGGACGGGGCTGAGCTCCTCCTCCCTGGTAACTTGGAGATCCCGAAGGCAGCCGGCATCCTGCTAGGCCCCTGCCGTGCCGAGGCATCCGATGGCAAAGGGCACTGCACCTGAGCACAGCACTGCCACTTGTCACCCAGGGGACAGGGCCCTGTGCTCCCAGGACTGTCAAGCACATTCTGGATGCTTTACTGCTACTAAGGTTGGGGGGGGGTGGGGAGCTGCTGGCGGAGGGAGTCAGACTATGAACATGTTAAAAGTCAGGGGGGGTGTAAAGTTATTGCACATAAATATTCTGCAAACAGCTGCCTAGAATATTCCTTATATTGGAAAGTATGCTTTGAGGTCATTACTCAGGATTTTATAGGCCATTTCTTGGCTGAGCCCCAGGATGGCTTATGGCTTTGCAAAAAGGCGACGCCACATTTTATGAATGACAGGTGGCTTTTATCACACCTCTGCATTATCGCTACGGTAATAGGGCCGTGGCGATGCCCTGCGGCCGGGGGCACCCGAGCGGGTGCAGCGGGCACAGCCTGCAGGTCTGGCCTTGATTAGGGGTCCCCGGACGACACCGACTGAGGTCCATTTCCCACTCTGTTTTCCTGCCAGTGGAGTCAGTGCAGCAGAACAGCTGCTGGTGCCCCTGTATCTGGGCACAGCCCTGAGGCACAGCCCTGAGGCGGGCCGGCCTCCGCGGGGATTGGGTGCCACCCCCTCCCCAACCCGAGGGCCCCGCACTGAGGTCTTTGTCCTTCCTCCTCCCTTCTCTGCTCCGTGACCATCTGCATGGACCCACCTGGCCATCCCATTCTCCCTATCAATTCTTGTCTTTCTTTTTTTCTCTGGCTGTAATCCAGGCCTGGCATGTAGGGGTAGGGGACTGACACTAACTGTGGCCAGATCTGCTCCAGCCCTGTTTTCATTGTAGCAGAATTATTTAAAAAATGTTTTTAAGTGTTTATTTATTTTTGAGAGAGAGAGCAGGAAAGGGACAGAGAGAGAGGGAGACACAGAATCTGAAGCAGGTCAGCTCTCAAGAGCTGTCTGCCCAGAGCCTGATGAGGGGCTCAAACCCACAAACTGTGAGATCATGACCTGAGCCAAAGTCGGACGCTCAACCGACTGAGCCAGCCCCACAGCAGAATTATTTTTAATAAATATATTTAATTTGCAACCTGGGAGAAATCGCTGCATTTGACCAAAAGAGGCGTGACTTATGATTTGAAAATCAGCCCTGCTCAGAAAATAGTTAAAGAAAAGATGGACACACACATTCCGGGCTCTTCACATGACTTCCAGAGAGCATCAGAAAGAAGCCCAGGGAATGGGGACTAATCCACGGCTGATACTGTTGTTTTTCCAGCAGGTCACAGGGCAATGAGTCAGGAAGCAGAGCTAGGCTGAGTCAAGGCCACAGCCCAGGAACTGCGGTAAGAGACCTGGTGACTCTGTGGACTGGCCCTAGAGGAGCAGGGGTCGGGGCTCTGGGGGCGGGGGTAGGAGGGAAGGGGATGGGGCAGGTGGGGAGTGTGCTGGCAAGAGCCGGCAGGGCTGGAGACTGGGGGCAAGGGCCGTGACTGTCTGGAGGGTGTCAGGCGTGCCGAGGTGCTGCTCCCTCCCTGAGACTCATAGCCAGCAGACGGGCTGGGTAAAGCGAAGGTGTCTACAGAATACCTACGTGCCACACTTATTCTGCAAGGTGGGTGGGCCCGCTCACCCTCACAAAGCCTAGCGTTTCCTGGGGCATCGAGCTGTGCTCCGTCAGCTTCAAACAGGAGCAAAGTCGAGTGTTTGGAATGAGAGAGAGAGCTCTTGGGCCCCACAGCTGCTCCTGAGAGAAGGGCGGGGAGGTCGGACCGAGGCCCAGCTTGCAGCATTCCAGGAGCGTCTCCATCCCACGGGGCTGGCTGCTCCCCACTCTGGAGCCATGTGACTGGCCAAGCTGTTGAGCCACCCCAGCCAGGGTGTCCCATCGGTGATGGGGTGGCAGCACCCCTCTGCGTGTGGGTCCTGAGGCCCCAAAGCCCCTCGGCTGTGGCACGGCCAGCACACTCTGAGGCTCTTGGCTCTCGGCCCAGGTCCCCTCCTCACTTCCTCCCACTCTGTCACCCAGGCAGCTCAGTGGGACCACTGGACAACCCCATGGGGTCTGTGGGGCCTCCTTTAGAGATGGCCAGGCTGGGCCGAGCGGAGGGCTGCACGGGGCAAGCAGAGCATGGGGCCCCTCTCACTCTCCCTGACCGTGGCGGAGCTGCTGTGTGGCTCTCCGTGCCCCTTCCCAGTGACGGGTCTGGCTGGGACAGGGAAGCTTGCCTCACCTGGGTCTCAGGCTTTCAGCGCTGAAGAAGACAAGGGCAGTGTAAGGAGAGTGGAAGGCCCCTAACTCATGCTGGGGAGTCAGGACAGGCTTCTTGGGGGAAGAAGGAACATTGAGATAGTCCTGGTGGATGAGGCAGGTGGGGGCTGGGCCCGGAGGGGCTGCACCTGGGGCCGGAGGGAGCCGGGAGAGCCCTGTGAGGGGCACTGAGTGGGGGAGGAGTGGGGTGCCGTCTGGAGAAGCCTCCGGGTGTGGAGGGGAATAGAGGTGGCAAGGAGCTGAGCACGGGGCTGGGCCAAGGAGCGGCCACGAGGTGGAGGGGAGACTAAGTCAGGCAGGTCCTGCGGAGACTTCAGGTCGGGGTGGAAGGGGATGATGTTGAAGGGAAGAGGGGCGTGGCCCCTCGGCCAGAGCCGGAAGTTGTGCCGAGACCCGGAACCTGAAATGGAAGAGGCCTGCCGGGTGCCCTCTGTCGCTGCCTTCTCCCCGCGGTGCCCACCCCAGCCCCAGCCCTGGACCAGCGGACTATGGCTCTTTACGAGGCTGCAGTGTCCCCTGCCAGACAGCAGTGTATTTCTCGTCAGTGCCACGAAGCCATGTGACTTTGAAGCGGATGAAATGTGCACTGTCCCCAAGCGTGACCCAGAGGATGTGAAGTTCATGCCGGAGGCAGTTCTAAAATTGGACGGGTAACTGCTGCTTCTGCTTCCTGTGATGGTTTTTGTAAGATCACACCACACTCACGCCTTCACAGAACACAACCAGAAAATCTGTACAGAGTGCAAACAGGAGCCTCGTGAGGGTACTGAGGAGCAAACGGCGCAGAAGAGAACGCTCCTTTCCACCTCCAGCTGGGCCACGTGCAGGGGCCACATGCAGTCGGGCCGTGCGGGAGCCAGTCTGAGGGGAAAGCCGGTCTTGGTGGCCTGGAGAATGAGATCAACACGGCTGACCGAGCTTGGCCACTGCGGTTTGGGGAAGAAATGTACAGGGAATCTGCACCCCTGCCTGCCCACCTTCCCGACTGACCGGACCGCATGCAGACAGCATTCCGGAAGCAACCGGGCAAGGACAAGACCTGAACGGAGGCTGGAGCTGCGGCCCCAGGGACCTGGGTTAGCGCCGCTGACATCACCACCCGCTGAACCAAATGAGACACAGCACTGGCAAAAAATAACAGAATCCAGAACCGCCTCCAGACCACATTCACAATGTGGACACGACTCAAAATCGCCACCCGACATGCAAAAGACTAAGTCAGTGGGACATATTCCTCAGAGAAAGGAACGTGAACGAAGAGAGAGCCCAGGGTGCCCCAGGGTGAGGACAGCAGGTGGGGCTTGTACTTCATGCACCACGACTCTCGGCGGCTAGCTGCAGAGACGTTGGCCTTATGTCCCCTTGACAAGTGACACTGTAGGACTTGCACCGGGACCTTCTTTGTCCCTGGGTCAGAAATCTATTTCAGCTCATAATAACACAGCTACTACAGCTCTTTCAGTTAGCGTTAGTGGTAGGGTTCTCCAATCTCTTTTAATTTTTTTAATATTTATTTATTTATTTGAGGGAGGGAGAGAGAGAGACTCCCAAGCAGGCTCCACACTGAGTGTGGAGTCCAACACGGGGCTCGATCCCACAACCCTGCGATCATGACCTGAGCTGAAATCAAGAGTCAGACTCTTAACCGACTGAGCCACCAGGAGCCCCTTATTTGTGTCTTTCTATTTAAAGTGGATATGGGGCAGGCAGAACATAGCTGAGTCTTGCTTTCTTACTCAGTCTCACAAATTATGCCTTTCGATTGGGGTTTGTAGAGCATTTTCATCTAATGCTACTGTTGAGTAGAGTCGGCCTTAAATCTATGATCTTGCTATTTTTTGTTATTGTCCATCTGGTTTTCATTTCCCTTTTCCTCTTAATCTGCCTTCTTTTGAATAACTTGAGCATTTTTTATGATTCCATTTAATCATATCTTTCCTGGTTCCCTGTAATTGTGTGTGTGTGTGTGTGTGTGTGTGTGCGCGCGCTCACACGCGTGCTTCAGGGTTTGTAATGCACAGCTTTAACTTATCACTGCCCATTTTCACGTAATATCACTCCCCCTTGATGACAGTTTGGTAACCTCACAGCGGCACAGCTCCCTCCCTTGCCTGTGGCCTCAGTGGTGCTATCCTCGTGCATTTTGTCCTTCCTGTGTTAGACGCCCCCCAAGAACGCACCTCTGTCTTCACATCAGGTCTCTGTGCAGCATCATCTTCTTTCTGCCTGGAGGACTTTTTTTTTTTTATGTTTTCTTTATTTTTGAGAGAGACAGAGACAGATCAGTGCGCAAGCCAGGGAGGAGAAGAGAGAGAGGGAGACACAGAATCCGAAGCAGGCTCCAGGCTCTGAGCTGTCAGCACAAAGCCCAATGCGGGTCTCGAACTCATGAATTGTGAGATCGTGACCTGAGCCGAAGTTGGATGCTTAACCGACTGAGCCACCCAGGCGCCCCTGAAGGACTTTCTTTAACATCTCTTAGTGTTGATATGCTGGTGATGATGAATTATTTTAGATTCTGTAGGTCTGAGAAAGTTGTTTTACCTTCTTCACACCATTTGTTGCTGGGCATAGAATCATGAATCAACACTTTTCTCTCAGTGCTTTGCGGGCCTTGGTCCCCTCCCCCTGTTGCCCGATTTCCAATAAGGAATCTGCCTCACCTTTCCCTCCTTCTCCTGTGGGTAGCATGTGTCTTTATCTGATCTTAAGATTATCTTGTTATAATCCTCTATAAGCAATGTAATTATGATGTGCCTCCTTCAGACCTCTTAGACTCAGGGTTCATTAAGCATCTTGGACATGCAGGTTTACAGTTTTTTAAAAATCAAATATGGGAGATTTTCAGTCATTATTTCTTCAAATATTTTGTCCTGTTGTCTTCTTTTCTTTCTCTTTCTGGGACTCTGATGACATGTATTTTAGGCCATTTGAAGACATCCCCCAGTTAACTTTCTGCTCATTTTCTCTGGTCTGTTTTCTCTCCATATTTCATTTTGGATGGTTTCTATTAAATGTATTCAAGTCCATTAACTTTCTCTTTCTCAGTGCCTGATCTGCTCTTAATCTCATCTGGTGAATTTTCTTCACAGACCCTGTAGGATTCGTCCCTCAAAGTCTGATTTAGGTCTTTTTCATTTCTTCCCTGTCTCCGCTGAGCATCATCCATGTTCTCATAGCTTCTGGAGCACAGGATACGGTGACAGTAATGACATTCCGTCTTTGTCCATGAGTTACTTCATCTGCCATTTGTGTGTCGGTTTCAACCAATGACTTTTCTCATCACGTGATGTGTTTGCCTGCTGTTTTCTGTACCAGGTGATTTCCCTTTGGCTGATAGACATTGCATATTTTCTTTGTTGGCTCCTGGACGGTTTTGTATTCCTGAAACCATTCTTGAGCTTTATTCCTGGGATAGAGTTGTGTGACTTTGAACAACTTGTACATTTATGTTTGATTTTAAGCACTGTGAGATGGGATCGGAGTGACCTCAGTCTCGGGCTGATCACGCTCCTCTCCTGGGGTAACGCCATTCTGAATACTCCACACGGTCCCCTCTGCATTACGAGGCCTTCCTGAGCCACATGTTACCTGGTTGGAACCCAAAGCCATTCTTGGTTCCGCGTGAGCTTCACGGGTTATTCCCCCTCATTCTCGTTTGGTATTTTATTCTGTACCGTTGGGCAGTTCCCTTACATTTGCACACGGTTCAGTATTCAGCTGAAGACTCAAGGGGACCCACTGAGAATATGCAAAGCTCTCTCCCTCCTGCCACAGTTCTTTCTTCTCTCGTGGTCCTCCAGGCAAGCATGAGTCACCTACCCTTCCCGGACTCCCAGGGCCATCCCTTCACACGGGGAGATCACCGGCTTCTCCACCCTGCGCTGAAGCCGGAACTCTTTCTCTGCAGACAGCAGTCCCAATACAGGGCTCACCTTGTCAGCTGCACGTACCAGTGGTTTCTGTCTGGTGCTGCCTGAGGCCCACTTGCTAAAAACAACTATTCAATATATCTCTCCCTCCACCACAATCCTTCGTTTTTTAGTAAGAAGGGTGAATTTATTCCTTGTTAACTTTGTCTTGGCTGACAGGGGAAGTATGAAAGATTTTAAAGCCGTTGTCATAAATATCTTCAGTGAAGACAAATAACTGTGCTTGTAAAAAATGAAAAAGTCAGAAATGTTGGCAGAAAAATCTGAACAATTGAAAAAATCTAGAATTCAACAATACGATATCAGAAATAGCAAATTCATGACATGGACTTGACAGCTACGCGGAGGTGACGGAGTAGATAATGAATAGAGCAGCGGAAATGGTCTAATGTGAGAAAGAGAGCCGCAGGCACCCTTAGTAAGATCAGACTCCAATGTGCATGCAGTGGCTTCAGAGGAGGAGAGAAGAGGGAGGACGATAGACCAAAATATTGGAAGGAATCGTGGCTGGACGCATCCACGTGTGGGAAGACAGATCTTTGCGAATACAGCTGGTGCCAAGCAGAATAAGGACACTGCCACAGACACAGCAGGATCAAACAGATGGTCAGCAAAGCCCAAAAACAAATATTGAAAGCAAAAGAGGAAAAGTGGCACTTTACATAGAGGGAAATAATGCTTTGATCAACAGCCAACCTCTTATTAGACTCTATGGGGATCAGAAGAGAATGACAAATGAGAGTTGAGGTGCAGAAAACAAACAAAAAGACCTTTCAATCTAGAACCCTGTATCTTCTATTTTCCCAGTATGTCCCATATGTCCCCCTATATCTCCTATGTCCCCTGTGTCCCCTGTATCCCATATGTCCCTCTATATCTCCTAACATTCCCCTATGTGCCCCTATGTCCCCTTAAATCTCCTGTGTCCCCTATATCCCCCTATGTTCCCCATATCTCCTACATTCCCCTATGTCCCCCTGTATCCCCTGTCACCCTGTATTCCTGTCACCCTATACCCCTATGTCCCCCTATTTCTATGTCTCCCTATATCTCTTATATCCCCTGTATCCCATATGTCTCCCTCTATCCCCCTACATGCCTCTATGTTCCCCTATGTCCCCTGTCACCCTATACCCCTATGTCCCCCCATATCCCCTATGTCCCCCTATATCTACTATGTACCCCTATTTCTCCTATGTCCCCCATATCTACTATGTGCCCTATGTCCCCTGTGTCCCCCTCTGTCCCCTGTCACCCTATACTCCTATGTCCCCCGTATCTCCTATGTCATCCTATATCTACTACGTGCCCCTATTTCTCCTATGTCACCCTGTATCTACTGTGTGCCCCTATATCTGCTATGTTCCCCATATCTCCTATGTCCCTTATGTCCCCTTATACCCTTTGTGTCCTCGATGTTTCCCCATATCCTTTATATTCCTCTGTATCTCCCTTATATCAAGTAAAAATATCCTTAAAGAGTGACTGTTGAAATAGAACTTTTTCAGATTTTAAAAAACGTAGAGAAATTATCACCAAAAAACCTCACAGTTAAAGGAAGTTCTTTAGGATAAAGGACATTATACCAGAAAAAGGAAACTTAGATCCTCAGAATAGAATAAATAGCCTCAGAAATGATAAACATAGAGGTAAATGTAAAAGGCTACTCATTTTATTTTGCTTCTTCCTCCTAACTTCTGTAAAGTAAGACCTATGATATCATTGGGGATGTGGAGGGAGGAACACGTGAAGCTCGGGATCTCCGGGGCAGGGAAACTGCTCTGTGTGGTGCTATAGCCATGGATGCCTGCGTGTTGTACGTTTGTCCAAACTCAACGTACAGCACTGAGAGTAAACCGTGAACTGTGGGTGAGTGTGATATGTGAGGACAGGTACCTCTCTGGCGGGGATGCTCGTAACAGAGGAGGCTGTGCGTGTGTGGGGGCAGGGGGCATATGAGAAATCTCAGTACCTTCCTCTGAATTTTGCTGTAAACCCCAAACTGCTCTAGAAAAATTAAGTCTTCAGATAAAACTGTAATATTTCTTCTGAGCTTTATCAGGTGTGTAAATGTATTATTGCACGCTGCAGCATGAAGGGGGGGAGGTGTGGCCAAGATGGCCGCAATATGTCTACATCTCACCGGAAACGGTAAAATGTTAATTGTAAGCGGCATCTGAAAAGTTAAAGGTGGATATTGTGAACTCTGGAGAAACGACTAAGAATAGAAGCCAGTGGGACAAAAAATAAAATAATGCAATCCACTTCCATTATATTGGCAGGTTAAAAAAAAAAGAACGTGGCACATAGAAAACACATTCAAAAAAACTCTACATCTATTCATAATAAAACAAAGTCCAGAGAAGTAGAAATAGAATTTCTTTAAAATGATATAGGCATCTGCAAAAAACCGACAGCTAGCATCAGTAGCAAAAGATTAAATGCCTTCTTTGTGAATCAGGACCAAGGCGAAGATACCCATTCTCATTTCGCCATCCAACATCGTGCTGCAGTTCTTAGCAAGTGTGAAATAGCAAGACAAATAAATAAAAGGGGAACGGATTGAAAAGGAAGAAATAAAACTTTTTCCGTCGACGGCATGATGTCTAGTATAAAGTACTAAAAAATACAAACAACCAAAAAGGCTACTAGAACTCATAAATGAGTGTAACAAGGTCATAGGACACAAAGTCAACATATAGAAATCATTTGTTTCTCTATACACTACCAATAAATGATCAGAAATTGACATTTCTAAACTCTAAATTTCTAAATCATAACATACTTAGGAATAAATCATATATAAACAGGATCTATATGCTGAAGACCACAAAAACTGATGGAAAAAATAAACTGAGTGGGGAATTTGTCTTAGTCCACTTGGGCTGCTGTAACAAAATGCCACAGACTGGGTGACTTCGAAAGAACAGCAGTTTGTTTCCCACAGTTCTGGAGGCTGGAAGGCCAGGATCAAGATGCCAACATGGTCATGTTCTGATGAAGGCCCCTTCTTAGTTCATGGCCAGCACCTTCTCTGTGTCCTCCCATGGTGGACAGGACCAGAGATCTCTCTGGAGCCTCTTCTGAAAAGGCACCGATCCATTCGTGAGGACTCCAACCCTATGATCTAATCACCCCAAAGGTGTTTGGGCCTGTTGTTAATTTCTTGAGGAACCTCCATACTGTTTTTTGGAGTGGCTGCACCAGTTTGCATTCCCACCAACAGTGCATGAGGGTTCCCTTCTCTACATCCTCGCTGATACCTGCTATCTTGAGTGTTGTTGTTGTTTTTTTTTTTTTTCTCAATAATAACCATTCTAATGTATGCGAGGTGACATTATGGTTTGGTTTGCATTTCCCTGAGGATTAGTGATATTGAGCATCTTTTCATATATCTGTTGACCATCTGCATATCTTCTTTTGAGAAATGTCTCTTTGCATCCTTTGTTTATTTTTAATCGAGTTGTTTATTTCTTGCTATTGAGTTGTATGAGTTCCTTATATTTTCAATATTAGCCTCTTACCAGATGTACAATTTGCAAATATTCTCTCCCCATCTGTAGGCTGTCTCTGCACTTGTCGATGGTTTCCTGTGCTGTGAGGCAGGTTTTCAGTTTGACTGAATTCTATTTGTCTATTTTTGCTTTTGGCGCCTGTAATTTTGGGGTCATAGCCAAGAAGCACTGTACAGGCCAATCTCAAGAAGCTTTTCCTCTATATTTTCTCGTAATGATTTTATGGTTCCAGGTCTTAAATTTAGGTTTTTAATCCATTTTGAGTTGATTTTTTTTTAAATTTTTTGTTTTAGCATTTATTTATTCTTGAGACAGAGAGAGACAGAGCATGAATGGGGGAGGGGCAGAGAGAGAGGGAGACACAGAATCGGAAGCAGGCTCCAGGCTCTGAGCCATCAGCCCAGAGCCTGACGCGGGGCTCGAACTCACGGACCGCGAGATCGTGACCTGAGCCGAAGTCGGACGCTCAACCGACTGAGCCACCCAGGCGCCCCCATTTTGAGTTGATTTTTACATGGGGAGTGAATTAAGGATCCAATTTCATCCTTCTGTGTGTGGAAAACCAGTTTTCCAAACACTATTTGTTGGAGAGAGTTTCCCCGTTGTGTGTTCCCGGCACCTTTGTCAAAGGTCAATTTACCATAAATGTGGGGAGTTATTTCTGAGCCCTCTATTCTGTTCTGTTGCTCCAAATGTCTGTCTTATGCCAGTACTATGGTGTTCTGATTCCTATAGCTTTCTAGTACATGTGAAATCAGGTAGTGGGAAGCCTCCCACTTTACTGCCTGAACAACCTGTGCTGGTAACTTCTGTACTGCCATCTGGGTTCATATTTATTGTAGGCGTTTGTGGGTCAAGGTTAAGTTTAGAAGGCAGCGATTGTCAGGGTGGATACAAAAATAAGAGCCAAGTATATGCTGTCTATGAAAGCTGCGCTTTAAATACAAAGACACGGATAGTTTGAAATAAAATCAAAATCAAAATCATAAAAATTGGGAAGGGAGAAGTAAATCGCCTCTTTACACCTCTTTGTGCACATATCATAAATACATCTGTATCCAGAATCATACATAAAGAAATTTTTTTAAGTTTCTTTATTCATTTTGAGAGAGAGAGAGAGAGAGAGAGAGAGAGAGCCAGCGAGCTTGGGAGCGGGGCAGAGAGAGAGGGAAAGAGAGAATCCCAAGCAGGCTCCATGCTGTCAGCACAGAGACCGATGCAGGGCTTGAACTCAGGAACCGTGAAATCATGACCTGAGTCGAAATCAAGAGTCAGACACAACCGACTGAGCCACCCAGGCGCCCCAGGAAAAAATCTTAAAAAAACTTGCAAACACTTACTACAGGTGAGGGGACAACTGGATACCCACATACAAAAGAATGAAGTTGAACCCTTATCTCACCCCATAAAAAAATGAACTCAAAATATATCAAAGGCCTATGTGTAAGAGCAAAATTATAAAATTTGTAGAAGAAAACATAGGCATAAGCCTCCATGACCTTGGATTTGGCAGTGACTTTTTTGTTTTTTTCCATTTCATTGAGTTTTTATTCAAGTTTTTAATTGTTTTTAAACATTTAAATCCAAGTTAGTTAACATATAGCGTAATAATAATTTCAGGAATAGAATCTTACACACAACACCCAGTGCTCTTCCAACAAGTGCCCCCTGTAGTGCCCCTCCCCCCTTTAGCCCATCCCCGCACCCAACACCCTGCCAGAAACCCTCAGTTTGTTCTCTGTATTTAAGAGTCTCCCTCTCTGGTTTTATATTGTTTTTGCTTCCCTTCCTCTAGGTTCATCTGTTTTGTTTCTTAAATTCCACATATGAGTGAAACCATGTGATGTTTGTCTTTCTCTGACTGACTTACTTCACTCAGCATAATATACTCTAATTCCATCCATGTTGGGGCACATGGCAAGATTTCATTCTTTTTGATCACCGAGTACTACTCCATTGTATATATGAACCACATCTTCTTTATCCATTCATCAGTCGATGGACATTTGGGCTTTTTCCATAATTTGGCTATTGTTGATAGTGCTGCTATAAACATTGGGGTGCACGTGCCCCTTCGAATCAGCACTCCTGTATCCTTTGAATAAATTCCTAGTAGTGCAACTGCTGGGTCGTAGGGTAGTTCTGTTTTTATTTTTTGGAGGAACCTCCACACTGTTTTCCAGAGCGGCTGCACCAGTTGGCCTTCCCACCAGCAGCGCAAAAGAGATCCTCTTTCTCTGCATCCTCGCCAAAATCTGTTGTTTGCTGAGTTGTTAACGTGAGCCACTGTGACAGGTGTGAGGTGGTATCTCAGTGTGGTTTTGATTTGTATTTCCCTGATGATGAGTGATGTGGAGCAGTTTTTCATGTGTCGGTTGGCCACCTGGATGTCTTCTTTGGAAAAGTGTCTCTTCATGTCTTCTGCCCATCTCTTCACCGGATTATTTGTGTTTTGGGTGTCGAGTTTGATAAGATTTTGGATACTGACCCTTTATCTGATATGTCATTTGCAAATATCTTCTCCCATTCCGTCGGTTGCCTTTTAGTTTTGCTGATTGATTCGTTCGCTGTGCAGAAGCTTTTTATCTTGATGAGGTCCCCGTAGTTCATTTTGCTTTTGTCTCCCTGGATTTGGCAGTGATTTTTTAGGTATGATATCAAAGCTCCAGGAACATAAGAAAAACAGATAATTTTTCTCCCTTAAAGTGAGAAACTTTAGTGCATAGAGGAGAAAATTAAGAAAGGAAAAGGATAATTCACAATCCACAGCCCAGAATGGCAGAAAATATTTGTGAAGCGCGCATCTGCCGAGCCGTCTGTGGTCCGGGGGCCGCCCCGTCACCCTTCCTGCTCCCCTCGGAATCTGGCGAGTGGGCCCTGGTCATCTTCAGCGTGGTTAAGGAGTGAGTGCTGGATTGTCGTAATCCAGAAACAGTGATTGAGCTCAGAGTCATTTCCACTATCACCCTCAAAGGCCTATTGCCTCAGTGTGCTTCCTGAAGAACACGCAGTATTTGCAAATCTCTGAGAACCACGAAACTGTCTTCACTTTTCTGAGAAGTGTGTCTTCTTGTTTACATTAGTGACCCTTTTCAAGCTGTGTTTGATGGTGCCGCCACCCCCCCCCCCCCACTCTGGTTTCTTTCTCTGCAAGTGGCCGTGGCGGCTTGGCTGGTGGCTCCGTCTGCCCTACGCTGTGTGTCAGGGCCAACCACTCTGACTCCTGGTGGTGTTTACTTTCTCTGGAGATTTGGAGATGAGCTCAGACGCTCAGCCTGCGACTGAAAGTGACCGCCGGCTTTTCCTTATCACCACTTCCCACCTCCCGCCCCCTCTTTTCTTCTGGCCTGTCTCGGAGGTACAGAGATTTCTCTTTGAAGAGAAGGTTCTGGAGAAATCAGACAGATACAGAAAGAATGCCACCAATCCCTGCCTTATGCTGATGGCCAGGAGGACGGACGCATGGCGGTGAGTGGTTTTCCTCAGTAGAATGTTAAAAACCCTTTCAGTAATAGATCATTTTGTAGTGTCCTGTGTTTCCTCGCTCTGCTAAGAATCTGAATGATGTTAAGGAGGGAGGTTCTTTGTCTCCTAACAATGTCGAGAGGGAGACCCATTTTAAACGATGTTATCAAGGTAACTTCCGGCTCACGATGAATGAGGACCCAGCCCCGTGCCCCGTGAGGTCTTCCGCCAGGAGCACGGGATCCCGGCAGGCAGCTGTCTGGAGATACAGGGAGAGCAAAAACAGCTCACCTACCGTGGGCCAAGCCCGGGGCATAGCCTTGGGAGCCTGGAGTGCTCCAGCAGGACCTCATAGATTGGCACACCTCACCATGGGCTCCTGTAGGAAATCATGAGGGAAAGAGGAGGAGCTGTGCAGTGGGGAACGTGACCCTGAGCATAGCTTCTGCTCTCACCCTGGCCACAGGTTCCTTGATGGGTTTCCAATAAGCCCCTCCTCTTCCTTGGCCCTGCTGTCCTCGCTTCTGGAAAATCGAACTGGACGCATCCACATCATGCGAGAGGTGCCTATGTGTTGGAGGTGTGCACTTGTCTTCCCTGGCATCAGTGCACCTGTAAGACCCCAGCCCCATGGGTCCTCCCCTGCCCAACTCCCCTCTAGGAGGAGCTTCAGCAGCACACCTAGTGGTTTGAGGTCCTTCGCTGGTGCCATGTTATAGGGCCCCCAGCATTTCCTGAGGACAGGTGGGAGGGAGGCTAGTTGGTTGCAGCGAGAGGCGGCACCACACCGGGAAGGCCAGGCTTGTTCGCTTTCACTTGGTTCCCTCACATTCATCAGTGGGGGGCTGAGTGTGGCTTGTTCTTCCCAATCATGTGCGAAGTGTATAATTTATCCCAAAGGGATTTTATTTTAATGAGAGGCTAGATCGTAGGAGAGAGTCATTATTTAGGTAATATGCACATATCAGGTTAATTTTAAATCAGCTTTTAGGTCAATCTATCTTAATTATTCAATTAACTGGTTTTGACTAGGAATTCCAATAATTATATTAGCATAACACTTGGCAATGTGATTGCCTTTTGGATTCTGTTCCTTGCGATGCCAGAGTCAGCTCCTCGGCTCTCACCCTGTGCATATGTTCAGTGTGTGCGTGCATGCAGGTGCTCCCGGTGCATATGTAAAGTGTGTGTGTGTGTGTGTGTGTGTGTGTGTGTGTGTGTAGGTGCTCCCTGTGCGTATGTTAAGTGTGTGTGAACGTAGGTCGCCCCCTGTGCGTATGTTAAGTGTGTGTGTGCATGTAGGTGCTCCCTGGGCCTATGTTAAGTGTGTGTGTGCATGCCGGTGCATTGAGGGTGTTTTTCCTGGTCATTAATGAATGCATTTGCATGGCACATATTGATATCAGAGAGCCCTGCCTTTATTTAAAAAATTGTTTTTAATACAATTTTAATTTTTGACTATTTTTAGATTTAGAGAAAATCCTGACAATAATTTCTCATATACTTCACCTCCAGGCTCCTCTATTATTAATGTCTTACTTTAGTATGGCCCATTTGTCACAATTAATTAACTAATATCGGTATATTATTATTAACTAAAATAACACATTATGTCAGGTTTCCTTGCCTTTTTCCTTCACGTACTCGATCTGTACCCAGAATCCCATCCAAAATACCACTTTCCAGTTAGTTATCACATCCCCTTAGAAGTCTCCTGGCTGTGACAGATTCTCAGACTTCTCCCATTTTGTGGTGATTTTGGCAGTTTTAAGGAGGAAGGTCCCTCAGTCAGGATCTTTCTGTGCTCTTCTCAGGATTACACTGGGGTGGCATTTGGGACACAGACCACAGAAGGGAAGCGGCACCCTCACCACACCCTGTAGGGTTCATGCTGTCAAAACAACTCGTCACTCTGGATGTGACCTGGGTCACTTGACTGAGCTTGTGTCTGTCATATTTCTCCACCGTGAAGGTACTGATTCCCCTCCTCTTACACTGTACTCTTTGGAGAGCGGTCATTTTGCGTGCAATGTCTTTATTTCTTAAGCTGCTTTATTGAGACATGTGGAGGGACAATTGTGTGCCCCCAGATGTCAGTCCGGGGAGGCTGTGCATGCCGTTGGTTACTTGAGCTTGAATTTGGGAGGTCACAGGAAGCAACTTCCCGCAGAGGCCTGGGTGCTCTGAAAGCAGAGAGCGTCAAAGCAGCCTGCTACTTTGCCAGGAGGACGTGATAGGGGTGTGGGAGATGGGGGTGGGGGTGGGGGACAAGCTAAGGAGCCCCTCTTACTCACTAATGCCTGCAGATCCTACACTGAGCCAGAGCCACCACCCTGATTTCCTGGCGGCGTTGAGGCCTCAGGCAGGTGGCCGTCCCCCTTCCCCACGCCCCAGGGAGGAGCTGTCTTCCTGGAAAGGGAGGCCATGTCACCACCATGGAGCCTCAGGCAACATCATCCACCGTCCTGGCTTCCTGGCAGGACTGGGAGAGAAGGCAGGGGCACCTCCTGAGCCTGGCCCCGCCCACAGGAATCGACTCCGTGGACAGATTCCCTACCCAGCATATTTAGGAGAGAAAAGAGGTCCGCTACAGACCAAATGTTTGCGTCCCTCTAAATGCACACACCGAGACTGAACCCTCCGTGTAATGCTGTTAGATGCTGAGGCCTTTGGGGTGCTTAGGTCATGGGTTGGAGCTTAGCGCCCTTGTAAAGCAGGCCCCTCACCCCTCCCACCGAGCCTGCACACACACGAGGAGACGCCGTCTGTGAACCTCACCAGACACCAGATCCGCTGGTTCCTTGATCTTGGACCTTCTGCCCGCAGACCGGTGGATAATCGTCCGCTCTTCCTAAGCCACTCAGGCTGAGTGATCTGTGACGGCAGCTCGAGGGGACTCGCTGTTCGGTGGTAAAAACACACAACATAAAATTTTCTATATTAGCCTTTTTAAACCAATCGTTCAAGGATAGTCAGCCTATTCGCACTATTGTGTAGGCATCCCCACGGTCCATCTCCAGAATGTTCCATCTCCCCACACTGAGACACTGGCCCTGTTACACACAGACCCCCTCCTGCTCCCCCAGCCCCGGCTCCACTGTCTACTCGGTGTCTGTGAATCTAACGACTCTGGGACCTCGTGTGAGTGGATCCTAGTGTGTGTCCTTCTGTGTCCGTGAGTCTGATGACTCTGGGACCTCATGCGAGCAGGTCCTAGTGTGTGTCCTTCTCTGTGTGGCTTCTTTCACTCAGCACGATGTCCTCAAGTTTCACCCATGTGGTAGCACATCACAGGATGTCCTCCTTTCTAAAGCCTCAGTAATATCCCATTGTGTGCCTGTGTTGCTTATCCATTCATCCATCGCCGATGTCTTGAGTTGCTTCCAGTTATCAGCTGTGTGAATAGTGTTGCTGTGAACATGGCTGTACAAATATCTCTCCTTTTTTTTAATTTTTAGAGTTTATTTATTTTTAAGAGAGAGACAGAGCATGGGCAGGGGAGGGACAGAGAGAGAGGGAGACACAGAATCCGAAACAGGCTCCAGGCTCTGAGCTGTCAGCACAGAGCCCGACGTGGGGCTTGAACTCGGGCATCACAAACGGCGAGATCGTGACCTGAGCAGAAGTCGGACGCTTAATCAACCGAGCCACCCAGGCGCCCCTACAAATATCTCTTCAAGACCCTATTGCCAGTGCTTTTGGGGATAGACGGGAAGTGGGACTGCTGGATCACATGATGATCTATTGTTAGCTTTTTGGAAAAACAAAAACAAAAACAACCCTACTGTTTTCCATGGCAGCTGTACCATTTCACAACTTCCACCAACAGTGCACAAGGGTCCCCATTTCTCCATGCGGGTTGCCAGCACTGGTTGTTTCCTGTGCTTTTTGTTTTTCTGATAGTGGCCTCCCTAATGGGTACGAGGTAATGAGGGGCTTGGTTGCCTCCCTCTCTCTCTCTCTCTCTTTCCTTTCCTTTCCTTTCCTTTCCTTTCTTTCCTTTCCTTTCCTTTCCTTTCCTTTCTTTCTTTTTTGTTACTTGTGTGACATTCTTTTGACTTTAAACACAGTCTATGCTCAGTACAGAAACCCTAGAATGTAACGTTATGAACATCAACACTAAAATACTCACAGGAACTGACCATATTTTGGCATCCACATCCTGGTCTTAGAACCCAGAGAACTGGCCTGAAACATTGCCTGCGCTCATTAGGTTTTGAAGCGAACGTGTGTCCATGACGACTGCTTGGGCATCACTGTTGCAGTTCATGATGGTGGACTGCTCAACATGTTTGCCTCCAGCATATCTACACTCAAAGTGTAATTATTGATGCATATAAAGAAATGTCCATGGCATCAAAAAAACCAGGGTTCCAGTAGAGACAGAAGTTATGAGCAAACTAGAGATCTCAACAGATTTTAGAAAAGAAAGATGTGTTCAGGGTATGTTCATGCAGAAAATCGATGGAGAGACCCCACACAAAATATGCTCATTTCAAGAAGAGATGCCCAGGCTGGGCTGTGACGTACGCCATCCGGTCCACTGTGAAGAGGTGAGAACACGACCTGTCTCCCAGGCCAGTTGAGTCCAAAGAGCCACAAAGCTACGACATCATTTGTCTTCAGATTTCCTGGATCATCCACAAATCTGCTTATTCTCGTGCCCAAGTCCACACAGGCAAACACTCAACTGGTCTTGTGACTTGAAGCCTTGGTGTCTTCAGATTCCAAAGATTAATTAATCGGGGTGTCCAGTCGGTTTCCTTCTCCTGGGACCACATATGGGCTGTCCTGCCAGGTGGCCAGAGGCGTCCCTTGCCCGGGGGTTTATCAGTGAGAAACTCCTAAATGAAATGAATTTCCTTTTTGTACAGACTAAACTCTTTAGCCCAGCACCTTCCGTCTGCACTGGCCAAAGATGAGCATTGAAGATCCTCATCTGTAATGAATTGCTTGGTCTACCCATTTTGGTCACAGCTCTGTTGGGTTTTATAAGTAAAACTCTGGACTGTGCAAACTACACAAAGCTGCATGCTCTCTCTCCCTTTCTCCAGCGATGAGCCCAGGCAGGCAAGGGAGTTAAAATGCATGACTTAATTTGATTTTCTTAATGTCCTGCTGGCTAACAGAGCTCCCTTCTCTGTATTATTGTTTCAAATGCCAGGTTTGATTCCAAGACCGAGGTTGGAAGTGAAAGGTGTTTGCAGCAAATTGTTCATTAAGAAGCATTTCCAGCCTCTGTGTGGAGGGCAGCTTTCTGTGGGAGGGGGTTTCAGTTAACTAGGGACCAGGATTACGCTGTGGGCCCACAACCGTTAACTCAGACATCCCTTCTTTCCTCTGCATTTACTTAGGGGTTTTGCCCACGACCTGGGGATGTGTGCCTGCATGTCCCCCCGTCCGGGAGACCTGCCCCCAAGGCTACCCTCTGTGGCAGGTGTTATGTGTCCCACCTGAGAGAGGAGGATGAGCTGCTGGGAATGGCAGAGCCAGACGTCAGCCTGAAGCTACCCTGCAGGAGCCCTTCTGGGACATAGAAGGCAGGGCCCACGCAAGGGGGAAAGGAAGGGAGAGCACCCTGGATCTTCCCGCCTGAGTGACAGTGGAGGAGGCCCTGAGTGGGTGGACTGGCCCGTGAGGCTGCCCTGGAGGGGAGAGGGTGCCAGGGAGGGAGGGGAGCAGTCGCGTGGACACCCGGACCTGCCGAGGAGCTGGGGAAAAGATGCGTGGGGTAGACATTACACCTGCATGAGACAGGCTGCTCCTTCCCCGGGCCTGGGACTCGCTCCTGCTTCTAAAAGAGAGAAGGTGCTGGGCCCAGGGCGAAGCCCCCAGAGCCGGATTCCTGGCTGGGGAGGTGGGGTTTGCCTCCAAAAGGAAAACCGCGTGGCTCTGGGAGCACATGCGCCATGTGAGCCCCCGGGTCGCCCTCTTACTCCCCACTGCACCCCCTCCCCCGGGCACACAGATGTGGGGGCCGGCGTCTCTACACTCATGGATAAGGGGCCTAACGGGGTCTGGAGCGGAAACCCTTCTGCCATCAGCTCCGTCACAGGGAGACACATACGCACAAACACAGGGTCATGCAACACACACACACACACAAACACCCATGCATATACAGAAACACACACCTCTCTTCAGCTCGGGGCCCACAGTCCCCTGCTCTGACCTTTACAGTGGAAGGAAACAAAAACCACCAAAGTCTGGCATCCGTGGCATTTAGCTGATTGTGAAAACTGCACACTCACCCCCGGAAGAGAGTTTCTCATGTTTATCCTTCGGATAACAGTGGATTGAAATCAATCCAATCCCACACGGAATTCATTCTGGAGAATTTCACGTCTCCCCAGACGTGGGGCCCTGCCCAGGGTGGACATTTGGCCTGGGAGCCCTTTTGTCCTTCTCCAAGGATGTTTTTGGATCTGACTGCCCTTTTCTCCTGCGGGGTTTTCCCTCCGGAAAGAAGAGAGGAATCGCTGGGTGTGGGACAAGAAATAGGACCCTTGCTTCCCAACATACACAGAACCAGCCACACCTGGACCCATGGCATAAATTCAGGGGTGCTCTCAAAAACTTTGCCTGGAATGTGTCAGTGAGTTATTCGCGACGTTGGAGTAAGCATTTCTTAAAGACACTGTGAAGAGCTCTAACTATAAAATAGGAGACTAATACTTTGGAATACATTAAAAACCCAGTCAATGAAAATCACCTTAAAGAAAGTGAGGGGGGAGTTCAAGATGAGACGCTCACACCAGAAGGAGCGGACACAAAGTGATAGCCGCACTTGCGTCAGCCCCGGGGAGCCACGGTTTACCCCTGTCCTCTCAGCAATCAGGGCGTTGGGCAGAGAGGGTGTTGCAGGCCCCAAGGCGGCAAGGTCCCTGGGCGCAGAGGGACCCTGGGATCCGCCTCCTCACGGCTCCCTCCCATGTCCTCGACTGCCCTTCCCGGGACCCAAGCCAGCTAGACACAAGCAGGTGGGTGAGTCAGGCTGTGGGTCTGCGTTGTGGGTGCCTGTGTTCCCAGCCTTGGGGGCGGGTGGGGGCAGGAGGAAGTGGCTCTGAGTCAGAGGTCCTATGGGGCTCATTTTCCAAGACACTGACCTCCCTGTGGCCCCAAAAGTAGGCCAGACAGAGAAAGGCGTGGGCTGTGGCTTCTGACTGTCCCGTGAGCAAGTAGACACAGACACAGACAGACACACAGGACAGAGACCTAGATACCCACAGACACATACACAGAGACACATGCAGACACAGGCCCTCAGGCAGAGACAGCAGCAGTCACTGCTCGCTCGTGGCCAACGGCACCCTCTGCTGGGTGGGATCCCCAGAACAAGGTGAGAACTGGGCCCTGTGGGCTCCGGGGCAGCAGGAGGGAGCGGTTCCTTGTGCAGCCCCAGAGCTCACGTGTCCAGCTGCCCCTCTCCTCGGGGACTCCTGCCCCCTCTCCGGGCCCTACTCAAACCTCTGCTCCAAAAAAGCCATTCGGGGCTCCTGCTGAAATCGCTGGTGGCCAGGTTTTCATCAGCAATGGAGAGGGGGGCCTCAAAGGGCTAGTCTACAAGAAGGTGGCCTCAGGGGGACTTTGAGCAGCAGGACAGGGCCTTTGGGAGGCAGCAGAGCCTGCCGTGGGCCCGGACATAGGGCCTGGGTCAGAAGCCCCAGGGATGTGGACATTCTGCATCGGCCAGACGGAAAGTTCTCAAGGGGACAGAGGACTCCGAGGGAATCACTGGAGAACAGACTCCGGACCCCTGGCCTCTGCTCCCACAGGTCGTGCAGGGCTGGTGGGGTCTGCCCCTGGTCCCGACAGACCCTCCAGGGTTCAAGTCCGCAGGGCTGGTGCTCGGCCACCCTCTGTCAAAACAGCAAAACAGAAGCGCCTCCTTGGTGGCGGGGGGCAGGGGTGGTGCACGAACTCTGCAGCCTGCCCTGTGTGCTGACAGGTCTTCTTCGTGTGTTTGTGTGATACGTGATTGGCAGCATTTGCCTCTTTCATCTCCTAAGACATCAAGTGCCAGCCCATCCCCCAAGGCTTTTGCAAGAAGAGTGATTCCTCAGTCCAGGCTGATGAGAGCCCAGTGGAGCCAGCGGCGCCCAGGGACTGGACCGGTCTCTCATCAGGTCACCTCTCTGCCGCCCTGTGGCCCCGAGGGTCTGTTAACAGGGTGATGGCTTTGGTGTGGCTCCGCTGGCCTTCTCCGTGGCATCCTGCCTTACTCGCGTGAAGGGAGCGGCAGACAGGACCTGGGCACATCGAAGGTCCGGACGCTTTCCCTGGTGTCCACAGCTCTGTGCCAGCAGGGCAGCGCCGCACGGCTCACGGGGACGAGAAGCAGCTGATGTGCTGACTTGCCAGGTCTCCAGTCTGAGGGCGGCTGCGGCCAGCGGGAAGCAGACCACCCTCCCTCACCCGGGACCAGCCCGGAGGCTAGGGCGCGAGTCTGAGCTGCGAGCCTCGGGCTGAGGGCACAGCCTGTGGACCAGGGAGCAGCTGTCTCAGCCCAGGGCAGCGGGGACATAGCCCTGCCCCTCCTGCCCCGTCCTGCTACGCATCCAGCACCAGGCGAGGGAGGGCCCCCGCTCAGACCCACAGCCCACCCCGCCTGGGCTTCAGATGCTGAGAGCCACCAGCTTCCCTCATCGGGGACGAGGCAGAGACACCTGAACCCCACCCCGGGACAGAGCCACCAGCTTCCCTCATCGGGGACGAGGCAGAGACACCTGAATCCTATCCCGGGACAGAGCCACCAGCTTCCCTCATCGGGGACGAGGCAGACACCTGAATCCTATCCCAGGACAGAGCCACCAGCTTCCCTCATCGGGGACGAGGCAGAGACACCTGAATCCTATCCCAGGACAGAGCCACCAGCTTCCCTCATTGGGGACGAGGCAGAGACACCTGAACCCCACCCCGGGACAGAGTTACCAGCTTCCCTCATCGGGGACGAGGCAGAGACACCTGAATCCTATCCCAGGACAGAGCCACCAGCTTCCCTCATCGGGGACGAAGTGCAGCCACCTGAACCCCACCCCGGGACAGAGTTACCAGCTTCCCTCATCGGGGACGAGGCAGAGACACCTGAACCCCACCCCGGGACAGAGCCACCAGCTTCCCTCATCGGGGACGAAGTGCAGCCACCTGAACCCCACCCCGGGACAGAGCCACCAGCTTCCCTCATCGGGGACGAGGCAGAGACACCTGAATCCTATCCCGGGACAGAGCCACCAGCTTCCCTCATCGGGGACGAGGCAGACACCTGAATCCTATCCCAGGACAGAGCCACCAGCTTCCCTCATCGGGGACGAGGCAGAGACACCTGAATCCTATCCCAGGACAGAGCCACCAGCTTCCCTCATCGGGGACGAGGCAGAGACACCTGAACCCCCCCCGGGACAGAGTTACCAGCTTCCCTCATCGGGGACGAGGCAGAGACACCTGAATCCTATCCCAGGACAGAGCCACCAGCTTCCCTCATTGGGGACGAAGTGCAGCCACCTGAACCCCACCCCGGGACAGAGTTACCAGCTTCCCTCATCGGGGACGAGGCAGAGACACCTGAATCCTATCCCAGGACAGAGCCACCAGCTTCCCTCATCGGGGACGAGGCAGAGACACCTGAATCCTATCCCAGGACAGAGCCACCAGCTTCCCTCATCGGGGACGAGGTGCAGCCACCTGAACCCCACCCCGGGACAGAGTTACCAGCTTCCCTCATCGGGGACGAGGCAGAGACACCTGAATCCTATCCCAGGACAGAGCCACCAGCTTCCCTCATCGGGGACGAGGCAGAGACACCTGAATCCCATCCTGGGAAATGTGAGAACCAAGTATGTGCCAATCAGAAGGGCAGAGAGCAGCAGCCTGACAATCGATTGTGGGTCAGATACAGTGTAAGCTCCAGGCAAGGGTGCAGGGCTTTGAGATTTAATGTGAGTTTCCCCCTCCTCTCCCACCAGGCGCTGCTCACCCCTTTGCCCTTCCTTCTTCACAAGCAGGTGGCCTGGGCGCCTCGGGAAACAAATACATAAGCAGAAAGCAAGGACAGAGGAGTAGCTTCTTGGAATTTGATGTGAAATTTCAGGCCTTAAGTTGGGTAAAATCAGTGAGAAGGATTTGGGAGGAAACATGCTAAGTGAGAGCCAGGCCCTTCTGCTTCTGTTCCTTGGGGTGCCGAACGCAGCCAGCTGAGAACTTTGCATGGGCCTCTCCAGAGGGCTGCTCCAGGACCAGAGCTGGGAGACTGGTTACGCTGCAGGAGAACCCATTCAGGTATGTTCAAAACTCGGGCTTGCTCTCTCCCCAGTGAAGGCCTTTGCTCTGTGGGCCGACAAGGATGACTGGGGCTCCACCCTCCAGCCGGGAAGACCACCAAACCCCCTGGGGGCCGCTTCGCTTCTAATGGTCACCCACAGGGGCCTGTTGGGAGGCACCCGTTGCTTCCCATGCTGCCTGTCGGCAGTCTTGACCTTTCACAGGCTGTGGGACGGTGGACGTGTGATCCTCTTGTGGGTGGGGCCAGGTCCCCCTGAGCAGGGGTGTCTGGTGACGGCTGGGTTCCCACTTTGAGTGCAGTGCTGGGCGGTCCGGGATCTACTGAGGCCTTCTTAGAGCCTCAAGGGGAGTCCGCAGCCTAGGGCGGCAGCAGGACTCTGGGAGACTTGGGGGTTTGACCACGAACCCTGCATGATCTTCGAGTCTGGTGTAGACAAATACGCTGAATGAACAAATGGGGAATTGAGGAACGCGTGAGCCAGTGCACGTCTCCTGGAAACCAAACTTGGAACAGGTGTTTTTCACTACACTTCCCAGGGTCCCTAACAGACCCTGTCCGCTGATTCCCCATCCGTCCCTGCTGTAGGCCCAGATCTGGCTCACCTGGCTCTGGGTAGGGGTGGGGAAGGCTTGAGAGGGAGGCTTCCAGGTGACCACCAGTCTTGCTGCACTGCGGGGTCTATTGGGGCCCTCTCGGCTGGCACCACTGGTGGGTGGCAGGTCATTGGGGTGCAGGAGCTGGTGCTCACACCCGGCCTGCCCGTGGTGAGCTCGGGGGCCCTCATGCAGAGGTCCCCCGGGTCAGAGGGTAGACACAAGGCTCTTCTAACGGCACTGGAATAAGTTAGGTCACTGCCTAATTCAGGCTCTTCCCTCATTGTCGTGTGGCCATGAGAGCGCCTTTGTCCAGGTTAGGCTTCGCCCCTGCAGACGACCCTCTTGACGTGTTTCCCAGCATGTGTGGTTGAAGGAGATGACCACATGGCCTCAGGAACCTGTGGGGGCAGCTCGGACGGGAAGCCCCTCGTGGCTCAGCCACTTGCCACTGGAGCCCGAGTCTTTGGGGCACCATCTCCGCTGGCCGCTCTCCCTCTCGGCGCCTCTGAGGGCCGGTGATGTCGCTGCTCGCTGAGCACTAGACTCCAGACAAGCAGCGGTTTTCATGAAGTCCTAGCGGGTTGGTATCAGCAGTGCCACCTGAACAGAGTGGTGCAGCTGGGGACCCCGCGGTGGGTGAGCGGTGGAGCTGGGACCCCCAGCCTCTGGTCTTGACCGCTCGACAGGCTTCTGCAGCCTCCCAGGAGCATGTGGCCTTGCTCTGGGCTGGATCCTGCTCTGTCTGAATGGAGCCGTGTGTCTGACCATGCGGGCGCCGTGATTCCCACGAGTCTCCGGGGCCCGGCATGGCATTTGCACACGAGAGAGCCACTTACTGAGCCACTGTGGCGTGACTGACCGAGTGCAAGTACACATGTAGGGGAAGCAAGGAACAGAGACACTTCCCCCCACGACCAAACCCAACGGAGTATAGGAGTGGAAATGAACATCTCCCCCACTTTCTGCTTCATGCCGTCAGCAGAAACGTGGCTGTTCAAGCACCACGCTGGAAGCAGCTGCCATATGCTCACCCGGCCATCCAGCGCCGTTCAGCAGTGCTCCCTGTCAGAAGAAATGGTGACAGGTGCTGGTGGACCGGGCATCTCTCTGCAGGGAGGAGATGCCACTGAAAGCCAACTCTGATTTGCTCTGCGATACAGAACTTCTACAGAAGCGTAAAAAGTAACTAGCTCAGCTCTTTAAAAAACCGGTTTCTTGGCGATCACAGCAGCTAGAATTTGAAATGGGCTACATGAGGCAGGGCGCCTTCGAGGGGTTCAGCTGGACTAGTCTCCCTCGTGGAGCAGAGGGGGTGCGTGCTGCCCTCCCCTCAGTCTCACCCACACGGCCCATTCGCCCCAGGGCAATGTCCAGCCACAGGCCTGGATGACGAGGGGCAGAGAATGCTGGTGGAAAAAGAAGGTAATGAGCTCCTGCGGGGAAGGAGGCAGGTGCGTAAGCAGTGCCAGGACACCCAGGTGGCCCGGACTGCCAACCCAACCCTCACCTGTGGCGGGTTCTATTCGGGCCTGTGAGCCGGGCCCGGGCTGTGCCCAGTGCACATGCGGGCAGACCCAGAAGCGTGGGATGGAGCATGTGGGCCTGAATGTGATGTGAATGTGGCGTGTTTCTGCATGTGGGCGTGTGTGAGTGTGTGTGAGTGTGCACACGTGTGAATGTGCTGAAGGCAACCATAGCATTGGTCTTGGGTTTTATTCTAGGCTGACCGTATGCCCTCACTTCCTTGGTTCCTCATCTGTCCCAGACATCATGGGGAGAAGGCAAAGGATGGGTGGGGCGGTGCCTGGCCATGTGCCAAGCCACCCAGAGATCATGCCCAGGGCAGATGTCACCCCGGCACAAGGAGCAGCCTCCACAAGGCCTCGTCTACGCTGGGCCCCAGGGGCTGTAATCACAGCCCTGTGCTTCCTGTCATGCTTCAGCTTCCCTGTGGTCTCTCTGGATAGCACAGCCACACCCACACCCACACCCACGTCCACCCCCCTCTGGCTGCAGCCTCCAGCCCCGTGGTTCATGCTTCTCTGAGCCCAGCCTGACTCTGGTTCCCTCTTAGGACTGCTTCTCCTTTGCCAGCATTTTCTCCTTTTCTCTTCCTGACACGCTTTGCTACATCGTCATGCAGAATTAAGTCCAAGACGATTTCAGGCAGGTACTCCCAACCCTGAGACAGGTTTTAAAATAGCGACAGGATTAACATCCCACTTCCCAGCTGAGTGCTGTAAAGACTCTGGCGGTTGTGAATGCATTTTCCGTTTGCAAACTTGCTAACGTAAATCCCACAGGGAAAAGGAAACTGCTGATCTATTTTGGAGTGCAAGTATTTCCTCTGATGGGTTTGCTTCCTTTAGAAGGGTCCAAATAAAGCTCTGCACAGATCCCTGCTTGTTTCTGCCCTTTTGTGAAAATTGAACGTATGAATCTCCTCCGTGGCCTTTATTGATCAAGGCCAAATCACAAAGATCAATTACCACTGTGGAAAGCGAGACAGAGTCGTGAAGCCTCGGAGAAGGAGACCACGCCGTGGTCAGCAGTGCATCTGATTGGGAGACTGTCTGGTCAGGGGGAAGTTGGGCTCTTCAGGGTTCCCATGGATACCTTTCGTCTGCTCACTTCCTGCCAGGTCCTGCTTTGCCCCAACAGCAAAGGCAGGCAACGTGCCGCTCACTGTGTTCACGGAAGCTGGTGTTTGTCTCTTCAGCTGTGATGCCCTTTCTTGCCCAGGCTTCCTGAATGCCCTCATCTCATCTCCGTGGACATCTTTGTCCTCACACATCTTTGGTTCCCGTGTGGTTAGTCCCAGATAGGTAGGAAACAAGGTGGAAAAGGACACAGGACCTGACACTTCCCTGCAGTCTCTCGGCATGGAGCTGCCAGGGGATCCCGTGGCTTTTAGGTGGGAGAGCCGCTATGGGCACACACACAGGGCACGGTCCATGAGAGCCCCTGGGGTGGCCCCAGGGCATGTGTGTGTGGTTTTTGGAGATTTGTCTGTGCAAATGCTCAGCCAAGGGGCAGATTGGAGGGCCCGCTGAGCAGCTGCTTGGAGTGTGGAAGCTGAGGGAATGAGACAAAGAGTGTGGCACAGGTGGGATTGGGCCACGAGCCCCATGGCACCAGAGAAGGGACAGTCGCGTGTGAACCGTTGGGCTGACATCCCTGCATCGAGGGTGCCAGCAAGGCCTCTCCACGTGGGCCTCAGACTCCGCCCGTCCTGCTCGCCCCATCTCCGCGTCTTCCTGCTTCAACACTAGAGTGTTGACTCTAGTCCCAGCAGGACAGACGCTCCGGGAAGACCCGCCTGAAAGCGGTCTCTCATCTTCTTGGGAGAAGGGACTCCTCCACTCACCTCCACCAGGAGGCTTGCTGTACCAGACCCTTGTGAGCATGTGCGTTCACTGTGTCCTCTTCCACCCTCGATCGCTCCTGAGAAAGTGCAGCATGGATTCTCTCCACAGGACGATATTTACCCGTCCTTTATCAGAAGGGAGGACAAGGCCTCAGGTGGTCAGGAGCTCCGACAGAGGTGGGTGGGCTCCAGCCCAGCCTCCGCCTCCATCGGCCGCAAACCTGCCATGCACCTTCGTGAGGGTGTCTTCTTCACTGATTAAGGAGGCGCCTCAGCTCCCCTTGGCCCTGGCCTCATCCTTCGAGCCCGTTCCCAGGGTGCATGGATGGGGGAGGTTCCGTTCTACCGGGAGAACCCCAGGTTCCAGCCACCCCGTCTGGCGCAGTTCAGGGAGCATCCCGTCCAGCCTCAGATTCTCCCTTCTCTTCTCTTAGCATTCTTTCTGACGACCCTTTGGATTACTTCTGTAATTCTTCTAGATTTTAAGCCCCTTGGGGCAGGGACCCAGTCTCTATCACTTGGATTCAAACTCTAATATCTTCGTCATGCTAAGTGATTACTGGGCTTAGCTGTGTGCGTCCTGGAGGGCCTGACGCTTCTGGCTCATCCTCGTATGACGGCGTGAGTCAAACCCAAGGCTTGTCTCTCGGTGGGCCCTGCAAGTCCGGAGGGCCAACACCCATCCCTGGACCCCACATCAGAGGTAGGTCAGGCCTCGGTGAGTCACTTCAGCTCTCAGCACGCCAGACCCTTCGTCTGCTTGAAGTACAACAGCACCTGCTTGACGAGGCTGGCAAGAAGGACAGATTATATTATAGTCATTGGTAGAGAGTTACAAAGCAATGAGTTCATTGTGAGTACTCAAGAAACGGTACTAAATAAATGTCATCCATTTGTGTTCTTGAACGGAGTTGGATTGCGGTCATGGCCCTCTGGTTCTGGAATGGATGAACACATTGGTGTTTTCGCGTTTTTTCTTTGCACTTGTATGATGCCAGATGAGGGATCCGTCTTTTGGAGCCTCCACATTCTCTCTGCCATCTAAGCCACCGATCAGGCTCTCTGCAAGCCTCGGAGCAGTTCAGAGGCGAGACGATGAGATGAGACCTGCAGTTTCCCCAGGATGCAGAGGAAGGAGCTGGACACCCAGGACGAGCCTCGCTGGGCTGGGGCAGCCTCAGGTGGAGGGCACCAAAAGCACCCCCAGCTATGGAAGTGGGGTGGCCACCGGGGTGGAGCAGGGGGAATGCCACACCTGTCCCCGGGGCTGTGGGTTTGCACCCAGTCCGGACAGCGCACTCCTGGGAGACGAGTGAGCTCCCAGGAGCCACCCAGGGCTCTCAAAAGGTCCCCTCCAGTCCTCAAGAGTGACCTTCCATTCCAGTGCCAGCAGCTCAGACATGACATCTCGGGGAGTTGGTCTCTACTGGGCTATCTCATTGGCTTAGAGGTCCTCTGTCCCCAACAGGCTCCTGGTGACATGGCCCCTGGGTCTGTGCTAGCTGTGTGTGCACATGTGCCCGTACCTAAGCCGTGAATGAGCGCGAGCCGTGAGTGCGGGTGTGCGATCTCACTCTTCTGGGCCTGGTGATCTCCATCAGGGTGGGGTGTCCAGGGATGCCTCACTGGCCGCTGGCTGCGCCCCGGAGCCCAGAACAAACCCAGCAGTGTCTCCGTCCACACTTCTGATGGATGGATGGTGTTGTCAACATTAGCCTTCCCCCTGGAAGCCGTTTGATGCCCTAGTGTCTGTGAATCCGCCAATCAGTCCTTTTCTGCTGTTTCTGATCATACTTAGCTTCAGATTAGCCCTTGGCGATTTGGAACCTGTAGGTGCCAGTGGCTGTGTGTCTGATTGCCGCCGGCGTGTGTAGTCATGGGAAGTGTGGCCAGACGTGGGAGCTGAGAATCACAGTGCAGTCAGCTGCCCGGCTCTGCCTTGCGTGGCCTGGGGTGTGCAGGTCTCTGGGCATGCTGTCTGTCACACCAGCCTCCCGGTGGGGGCCAAGGAGGGCAGATAGGAGTGGGGCTGTCTTATGTCCTCTCTTACAGGGAAGATGGCTCTTCAGAATCCCTTCCACTCACAGCTGTCCCTCAACCTCTGGGTGCACAGTGCACTCACCCTGGACCATCAGGGTCTGAGGTGTCACCTGGGGGGCCAGGGACCCAACACTGCCCATCACAGACCACTAGTTCTGGCCACGCTGAGAGGCTGGAGGGTGCCCACGGCAAAGTCCACCGAGCCCGACAGCCCCGAGGGGAAGCAGCTCTCAGCTCTGCCTCCCCTCCTGCTCCTGGCTGTGCTGGGCACGGGCCACCGCATCGCCAAGCACAGAGGGCAGCATCACACGGTGCCCACCACGGAGGGTGCCCCCAGAACTGGGCAAGGCGGAGGTCCCACCTCCCCGGGAATTGTGCTGCCCAGAGCGCTGCACAGCCACACCCACCTGTCTGTCAGCTCACCTGGTGTCTGCACCACAGCAGAGCTGAGGGAGGGGGGCTCTCCTCTAAAGCAGATGCCGTGACCCCATCAGGGCTGCAGGGGGCAAGGGAAAGGGCTCCTCATCACTAGTGGTGTTCGAGCCGAGATGTAGGCGGTGTGGGGCAGGGGTAACAGCGAACGTGGGTTCAGATCCTGAGGCCACCACTTGTTAACCGAGGGTCAACGGGAAAATCATTTGACCTTCGTCATCCCCACTTCCCTCCTCTGTAAAACAGGGTCGCTGTTGTGCCTCCTTACGGGGAAGTCATATGAGAAGGTCTTTGTTAAGTACTCAGGACAGTCCCAGGTCATGGTGAGCTCCCCATCCACACTGGAAAGCAACTGCTCTGTTTTCATTGCTGCAAAATTGTCGTCAACGCTGTGCAGATGCTGACGTCAGGTGCTGACATCAGGCTTACAGCGTCTGGCATGATCCCCCCCGACCTGGGGGTTGCACTCCATGCCTCCCCTGCCCCACCTGGTCTCCTTCTGCAGCCACACAGCTCTCCTTGCTGCTCTTCAGGTTCACCGTACAATTCCCACCTCAGGACCTTTGCATGTGCTGTGCCTCTAGTGGGTGCTCCTTCCCCAGGTCTGCACTTGGCCGGTTCCTTCCCATCAACCAAGTGACCCCTCCTCACACAGCCTGACCTCACCCACGCCCACTCAAGAGCTAGAGCCCCTCCTGCACCCACCCCAGCAGCTTTACAACCTGCCTTGCATTTGTTATCTTACCTTACAGGGCTAATTTAAGTTTCCCCGCCAGAACATGAGCTGCAGGAAGGCCATCACTGATTATGTTTTGCCATAATGCAGGGTATGTGGTGGGTACTTGGTTAGTCTGTGCTGGGTACACGGAGTGAACTCAGTGAATGAAGAAATCATTATTATTTGAAGATCTTGACTATGTTCTTGTTCAGGCACAGCCCCCCCGCCCCCCAGCCACCCGTCCTCACAGCTCAGCGTCAGCTCTCTGCTCCAGAACACATACCCTTCAGAGTCTCAGTGGGGACCTAGTTAGCTTTTACTTGGACTCCGATTTTAAGCAAACCAGTGAGTGTAGCCTTTAAAGGTGACCCGAAAGCAGTTCTATTCTAATGGGCATTTGTGTCCACAAATTATAGAGTTCAGCTATAACTGCACAGCTGCACTCAGAACTTAGTGCTTAAAAATGGCTTATCCACACATGTCCTTTGCTGGGCGGAAATAGACTCTCAAAGTCACAGGGTCAAACAGTGTCAATGTGCAGGGGACCTCGTTGTGTGTCGAGGACAGAGGGAGTCTGCAAGCGCTCAAAGCCCCTTCCCTGAGCAGCAGGTCTAGCAGGGGTGTGTCATCGGCCCTAGCAGCGCCCCTGCACGAACCTGGGGTGTTGCTCAGGTCGTCTGTAGAAGTCAGGGACCCACAGACAGGGGGCTGTAATAGATACAAAGAGGTAACTGATAAATTTAAGTTTAATCCCTGCTCTGGCCACCTGGGTGGCTCAGTTGGTTAAGCATCTGACTCTTGGTTTTGGCTCAGGTCACGGTGTCACCGTTTGTGGGTTTGAGCCCTGCATCGGGCTCCTGCTTCGGATTCTTTCTCCCTCTCTCTGCCCCTGCCCCACTGGTGCACTCTCTCTCTCTCTCTCTCACAAAAATGAATAAATAAACGTGAAAAGCAAATTAAATCCCTGCTCCCAAACAATCCCTATCGGAGCAATTGATACTTAGATACCTAAGGTTACAACTTCTAGATTATTAAAATTCCTGGGAGGGGTGTTGCTGCCATCGTTTCTGTTTAGTAGCTGTCATACATTTGCTCTCGAGGAGTGTGGCTATAACAGGCACCTGCATGTGCCGTGGTCCTCACACAGAGCCCCGAGAGGGAAGTTCTGGCCACCGTGGGTCCCATGGTGCCCTCCAGAGACAAATTAATCACTAGTTCCTGCCTCCTGAGGGGTTGGGTGAGGAGTGGCCGAACCCAGACCCTCTCTCCTGGCCACTGCGTTCGTTCCCTATTGCAGTGGCACAGGTGCAAAAAGACGGCGGCTCAAAGAAGCACAGAATTGTTTCCTTGAAGTTCCAGGACCCAAAGTCCGCATGCGCTTCACAGGGCTAGCGTCAAGGTGCCAGCAGGCTGGTCCCCCTGGGGCTCCAGGGGAGGCCGTCCTGTCCCTTCGTCCGTAATCAAAACCATGTTCTGCCTCTGCTCCTGCTGTCACATCACCTGCTCCTCTGTCCTGATATGCTTGCCTCCCCTTCTGAGGACGCTCCCGGATCATTCAGATGCTCACGTTCATCGTAGCTACAGATGCCTCTTGCTGTAAGTTTACCTTGTCACAAGTGCTTGTGGTTAGAGATGTGGGCACCTCCAGGGGCCCTGATTCAGCCTACCACACCCATGTTCTGACGTGAACCCACCCTACAGGTACTCTTGCTTGGACACAGGCTAGAGCCCAAGCCAAAGGTCCCAGAGCCTGGAGCCGAGCCCTCTCCCCCACGTTCCCAAAAGAGATGGGTCCTCGCTCTTAAGAAGGGCCTTCTCTTGAGTGGTTTTTAGCCGATGACCAGTCACAATCCTCCTTAACCCTCCCAATCCCGGCTGCAATCCTCCCTAACCCCAAGCAACCATGAGTGGAAGCAAGATTGTGTCCTTGCTCCTTCCTGACGGGGAGACTAAAACGAGTCCTTGAAACTTTCCCCACTTCCCAGGGTCACTCCACCCACGCTCATCATCCCTGACCTTGTCATCTTTGTCAAAGATGTATGACAATATATTCAAAGATAGTTAATTTTCTTTCTACTGACTTCTCGAGCTCCTAGCATGGCCTACAGGGTAGTGGTCACTAATGCTGGGAGAAATTCTTCATCTTTCAACATATCTCAGGTGGCCTTGAAACTTAGTTTAAGATGTGGGCCTATCTGATGCCTATATAATAATGTTGCTAGATCTTATGACTCATTTTAATCTTAGTGTTACATTTGATAAATCTATGTGTGAAATAACAAAGAGTAACATTTTTCTATGAAAAAAAAAAAAATAAAGTGGCCTGCCCACTTCACTCTAAAACTTGACAAAGAGCTAACTTTGCATTCTGTGACTAGGATGCTGGGACTTTGAAGTTTCACCCTACTAAACATGACAAGCTGTGATAGAGCTCTCGCTGGGTTGATTTAGCTAGTCACCGAGGGGGACCTGTCAGCAGCATTGATGGCAGGCAGCAGGGAGATGAAGGGGAACACAGCATCATTTATGCAAAAGCAGAATGAGATATTACCCCTCACAGATGGCTTCTGGCATTTTCCTTGCTGAATCTCATGTTAGCCACCTCGGCCGACACTTCTGAACAGCAAGACGGAACAAGAATCTTTGATTCTTCATAAAAAATATTGTCATAGAAATATTTAATGGAAAGTAGTTTTAGACTGTCCGTATTTAGGAGGAACCTCTAGGTCTTAGCTGAGCTCCTGCTCCTGCTTTTACTCCTCTGGGTACTTAGCCTGGAAAGCTGGGGTTTAAAAACTGTTTTTAATAAAATTTGTATATATTCAAGGTGTACAATGCAATGATTTGATATACGTATATAGTGAAGTGATTACTACAGTCGAATTAACGTATCATTTGCTCACACAGTTAATTGTGTGTGTGTGTGTGTGCACACGTGCGTGTAGAACACCCGAAATTTACTCTTTTAGCAAATTTCCAGCTTGCAGCATGGTGTTATTAACCGTATCCATTCTGCTGTGCGTCAGACCTCTATGCTTATTCGTGTTACGAAGGTGCAGCTTTGTGTCTTTATGCAGCATCTGTCCACTTCCTCCAACCACCGACCTCGCCCCTACTCACCACTGTTGTAAACTCTGCTTCTGTGAATTTGACTTTTTTCAGACCCCACATATAAATGACGTTATGTAGTATTTGTCTTTATCTCTCTGACGTATTCCACTTAGCCTAATGTTTTCCACATTCATCCGTATGGCCTCAAGTTGCAGAATTTCCTTCTTTTGTATAAATGAATAATATTCCCTCTGTGTGTGTGTGTGTGTGTGTGTGTGTGCATCTCACATTGTCTTTATCGGTTGTTTATCTTGTTTCTATGTCTTGGCTATTGTAGATAATGCTGGAAGGAACACAGCTGTACAGATATGCCTTTGTACTGTCTTTGCTCCTTTACCAAAGATTAATTGACTGTATTTATGGGGTTCCATTTCAGGACTCTCTACTCTGTTCCAATTACCTGTTCGTCTGTTCTGTCACCAATACCACACTGTACCTTTGGAGTAAGTCTTACAGTCAGGTGCTGTCAGTGCTCCAAATGTGTTCTTGTTTTCTAGTATCGTGTTGGCTATTCTGCATCTTTTGCCTTTCCATGTAAACTTCAGAATCACATTGTCAGTATCCAGAAAATAACTTGCTGGAGTTTTGTTTGGGGATTGCACTGAATATATAGACTAAGTTGGGAAGAATTGGCATTTTGACAATAATGAGTCTTTCTAAATGTGAACATGGAGGAACCTTATTTAGTTTGTGTTTAAATTATTTCCTTTGTCAGAGTGCTGTAGCTTTCCACATACATATATTGCACAAATTTTGTTAGACTTATGCCTAAATATTTCTTTTTTTTGAGTGCTAATGTAAATGGTATTGTTTTTAATTTTAAAATCTGTTTATTCATTGCTGGCGTATAGGAAAGTGGTTGACTTTATATATTAACTTTATATCCTGCAGCCTTGCTATAATCACTTATTAATTTCAGGATTATTTTGTCTACACTTTTAGATTTTCTACATGGACTGTCATGTCACCTGTGAACAAAGACCAAGTTTATAGGTCTTCCTTCCCAATTTGTATGTCTTTTGCTTCCTTTTCTCGCTGTATTTCATTAGCAAGGACTTCCAGTATGAAGTTAAAAAGGAGTAGTAAGAAAGGACATCCCTGCCTTGTTCCTGATTCTAGTGGGAAAGATTATAGTTTCTTGCCAGTGACTATGTAAGCTGTAGGTTTCATATACATATAGTCTCTATCAAGTTGAGGGATTTTCTCACTATTCCTAGGTTACTGAGAGTTTTTATCATGAATGGGTGTTGGATTTTTCTGCATCTATTGATTTTTACCATATGATTTTTCTTCTTTAATCTGTTGATGTGATGGATTATGTCAATTGCAGCCTTGCGATACCTGGGATAAATTCCACTTGGTAGTCACATATAATTCTTTTCATACTTTTTTTCACTTGATTTGCTAATACTTTGTTGAGGATTTTTGTACCTCTGTCCATGAGAGATATTAGTCTGTAGTTTTGTTTGGTTTTGTTTTTCCTTGTCATGTTTTGTCTGGTTTTGGTTATGAGGGCGATGTTAGTTTTATAGAATGAGTTAGGAAGTATTCTTGAGGGTGATTTTTGATGAGTAAATTTTAACTTCGATAAAGTTCAATTTATCAATCTCCCCTCACGTCCTTGGTCTTTTAAAAAATTAATTTCTAAATATTAGAATAGTTTCAGGTTTATAGAATTATGGGCAGAGAAGGTTTCCATGGACTTCACATGCAGTTTCCCTATTATTAACACGTTAATAGTACGGTACACTTGTCAGAATGAATGAACAAGTATTAATATATAATTATTAACTAAGTTCCATAGTTTATTCAGATACCCTTAGCGCTTACCAAGTGGCATTTTTCTGTTGTAGGATTCCAGCCAAGATACCCCATGGCATTTAGTCCTCATGTCTCATTAGGCTCCTTGTGGCTGAGACAGTTTCTCAAGCTTTCTCTTCTTTTTATGATGTTGACAGTTTTGAAGATTAGTACCCATGTATTTTGGAGATACCTCTCAACAGGTTCGTATGATGTCTTTCTCATGATCACACTGGGGTTAGGGGCTCTTGGGGCGCTCACACGGCAAAACACCATTCTCATCACATCACATCACATCAAGGGTGCCTTTTATACTCATCACTCTTAATGGTGACCTTGATCACCTGGGTGGAGGTAGTGTTCGTCAGGTTTCTCTGCAAAGTCACTCTTTTCACCCTTTCTGCGCTGTACTATAATTTACCGAACTTCTGTTTTATGCTTTGCGCGTTTTGTGTCTTCGTTACGGAGTCTTTTCCTCACTCTTGAGTTGAGAAGAGGGGAGAAGGAGGAGGGTCAAGGCCCTCTTCATTACCTTTTCGTGCGGGTCCAGTTTTCCCGGCGCCATTTTCCCTGCTGAATTGGCTGGGCTGCCTTGTCGAGAATCATTTGGCGGCATCTGTCAGCCGACTTCTGTCCTCTGCACTGCTCTGTCATCTGTAATTGTGCTGATGCAGGCCTGTCACAAATCCTGCAGTTACAGTCAATCTTGGTAAGTCTCCTGACTTTGTTATTTTAAAAAGATTGCTTTGGTGATTCCTATACCTTTGCCTTCCTTACGAATTGTAAAATTATCTTGCCAATTTGGAAAAAAAGTTTTCTATTGGGATTTTATGGAATAAATAAGTCAATTTGGGAGAAGCGGTGTGCTAATAACATAAACCCTTTAATCAAAAACATGAAATATCTCTCTCTCTCAATTTCTCTCGTGGCTGTTTTATAGTTTTTAGTGTAGAGGTTTTGCGCAGATTTTGTTAAATGTATCTACAAGTATTTGATGTTTTCGACATTACTGTAAATGGCATTTTACATTTTATTTTCAACTCTTCAGCATTTGTGTCTAGAAATGCAATTGATTTTTATATATTGGCTTGGTATACTGTAATGTTGCAAAATTCAAGTTTTTTTTTTTTTCGGGTATATTCCTTATGGTTTTGTCTTTGGTTAATCACATCACTTGCAAATAAGGCTAGTTTCGTGACTTCCTTCCTGTTTATACTTTTATTTCTTTTCCACGTCTCTTTGCACTGGCCAGAACTCCCAGTCCACTAGAATAGAAGACGTAAGAGCAGAAAAAGAAATCCTTCCCTTTGTCTCCATTTTGGGCGCAGTTATCCAGGTTTCCCCAACAGTTACAATGTTTGCTGTAGAAGAAAAGTCTGTTTTAACAGTACCAGCTGCTCAGGAGAGCAAATTCCTGCCCTTGTCTGACGGCGGACCTTTCCAGAGGCCTCCATGAGTTCTGAATGACTTCCTGGTGGCTAGGTTGATTGCCTCATGGATGCCTACAAATGGTAGAGGCAGGGACATTCCTGGGCCACACAAGCTTTTGTCTGGTGTCTCTTTTATTTATTTATTTATTTATTTATTTAAAAAAAATTTTTTTTAACGTTTATTTATTTTTGGGACAGAGAGAGACAGAGCATGAACAGGGGAGGGGCAGAGAGAGAGGGAGACACAGAATCGGAAGCAGGCTCCAGGCTCTGAGCCATCAGCCCAGAGCCCGACGCGGGGCTCGAACCCACGAACCACGAGATCCTGACCTGAGCCGAAGTCGGACGCTCAACCGACTGAGCCACCCAGGCGCCCCTGTCTGGTGTCTCTTTTGAGCCACATGCAGTGAGAGGAGGAAGCAGCACCCTGGGGCCCAGTGTCCCAGACTCTCTCAGCTCCAGGCAGGGGTGCAACGAGCATCCAGCAATGGTCCCTATGTTGCTCCGATTCCCCCAAGTCCAGGCAATCTCCTGCTTCATAGCTTAGTCCTAGCTAACAAGGAAACATTTCCCCGAGGCAAAGATGGACCAGAGAGCTGGCGGGTGTGCACTGAATAGACACGTGTTGATCTCAGCTCCCAGCCTCATCTCTCCATCCCCTGTGGGCCTGAAGCCTGCCTGTGGCTGGAAAGCAGATGGCTGGACTGACAAGGGCGGAGGACTGCTGGTCCTGTGGACAGAAAAGGGTCGTGCGTCATTTGCAGACACACAGAGCTGCACAGGGGAGACCCAGCTGGGCCAGGCAAGATGTGCCTCTGAATGCATTTCACATGCCCCTCCTCTGCCTCCCCCTCACTTCTCGACTCTGCCGTTGTGGTGGTTCTGCTGAACTACGGGAGAGACCCACAAGAGAACCATTCCATTCCATTGAGTAAACCAGTTTACAGCTCTGCTTGAGGAAGCCTGCAATGTAGGCGAGGGCCATCAGGCTTTGATGTAGAGATGGCCTTGGGCACAGCCTTCCAGGGGCCGGATGGGGGACATCGGGAAGCCTCAGACCTATTTCATCTTAGGCCAAGGTGAAGGTCCTCTTGTTCATTCTCTGCCAGACTGGGAGGCAAATGCTCATGAAATGAAAGAATTTTGGAAGTTATAAATTTCTCTCTGTTTCCCCTGTGATAAGATGCATAAGAACACAATGTACAAATATTATATGCACGTTACAGGCTGAGGACAGTAAACAGGGAGCCGAAGTACACAGCAAACACCAGCCGAGCACGGCTGTTTTCACCCTCAGAACTCTGGGGCTCTTCTGGATAAAAGACCCCACATTTCTCTCCCTTGTGCTAGCCAAGTGACATGAGCTGACGTTAGGAATGATGAAAACTATGCTGATTAATAGACCTCCTGACTGGTCAAGTCTGACCAGGAAACAAACACAAGGAGGGGAACAGGTGCAAACACTGGCAAAGACAGGACACATTTCAGCAGAGCGTGGGCAGAACTCTAGGTCCCAGCCGTGGACAGCTGGCTGGGCATTTTGCCACCTCCTCTGAACCTGGCTCTTCTCACCCACACAAAGGCAGAAGAATGCCCTCCTCGTGGGATGGCTTTTAGGTGGAATTACTTAACGTGTGCTGTGTTCTTTGCAGGGCTGCGGTGCAGGGTCGGTGGGAGTGAGTCCCTTGCAGGGCTGCGGTGAAGGGTTAGTGGGAGTGAGGTCTCTCCTGTTGTCCACTGACGGTAGCCTGAGCATCTTTGCATGTGAGAAGCCACAGGCTCTCGATGGAGTCACCACTGTGTGCCAGTTCTGCTGGATTTCATGGGTTCTGGACGCTGGGCTTTTCCAAACTGGTGGATTATAAGGTGATAGAAAGGTTGTTGGCTGGTGGTGGTGTGGCCAGTGGCTGCTTACACGTGCAAGATAATCTCCCAGGGAAATCTTATCTATGCGAAGGTTCTGAACCTGCTTGGAGCCCTGGCTAGGAGCTGCCCTGAGAAACTTCCCAGTGATAGAAATGTCAACAGACAATTGTAAGTCTGGGGGCATCCCATCTGCCAGGTGTCCTTCTGGGAGTGAGTGCACAGGTCCTCTCAGGGCACGGGATGCAGCCAGGTCTGTGGCTCTAGAGAGGCAGGAGCATGTGCTTGTGTGGGGAGATGAGTCTACCTGGAAATGAGGCACGGGTCCCACCCGCTCCTCATAAGGATGGGCCAGAAGTCTCTTCTGACAGGATATTTTATTGTGGGCATGTGACCCATCTGGTGGTCAAGTCCAAACGTCTATTGCCACCTGCCTTCCAAATGGTGGCTCTAATGGGAGCACAGCGGAAGGCATTGTGGCGTAAGCCTCGGAAGCGGCTCGCACATGTCAGCCATTCAGAAATCGTTCGGAAATACTTGCTGAGCATCTCATATGCCCAGGCAGTGTGTTAGGTTCTGGGGGTGCAGAGCCAGGGAGGGTGTAATGGATAATTTTATGTGGGCCAAGGATGCCCAGATTGCTGGCAAAAAATTATCTCTTGGTGTGGCAGGGAGGGTGTTTCTGGAAGTGACTAGCATTTGAAGCATTAGATTGGGGGAAGAAGATCATCCTCCCCAGTGTGGACTGGCCTCATGGAAGCCACTGATGGTGTGAATAGAACAAAAAGGGGGAAAGAGGGCAAATTCACTCCTTCTGCTTGAGCTGGGATGTCCTGCTCTTCTATTGTCATGACAGAATATAATATCAAATACTTTGTGATGTGATGCATTTGTTTGTGATGAGTTACTTTTATGTTGCTCACTTGAAGGGGGGCAGAACATACCACCCCAAAATATGCCATTTTGGTGTATGAATTATGTTGAGTGCATACATACTTACATTATTTTATCCTTTTAAAGAATTGACCTTTTTATCATTATACCGTAAACTTCTTTGCTTCTTGTTAAGGGTTTTGACCTAAAGTCTAATTTGGTTTTGTGAGTTCAAGTCCCGCGTCGGGCTCTGTGCTGGCAGTGAGTCTGCTTGGGATTCTCTGTCTCCCTCTTCCTCTGCCCTTCCCCCACTCATGCTATCCTTCTCTCAGGATAAATAAACAAAAAAAATGTTTACAGTTATCATTTATAGGCATTTATTAATTTTTTTGGTGGTTGTTTTGTACTGTCCTTGTTCCTTTGTTCTTCTGCTGCTGTATTCTTTTGTCAGTTGATGATTTTCCCATAGTGGGTTGCTTTGATTTCCTTCTCTCTTTTTTTTTTTTTCTAATTTTTTTTAACGTTTATTTATTTTTGAGACAGAGAGAGACACAGCATGAACGGGGGAGGGGCAGAGAGAGAGGGAGACACAGAATCGGAAGCAAGCTCCAGGCTCTGAGCCATCAGCCCAGAGCCCGACGCGGGGCTCGAACTCGCGGACCGTGAGATCGTGACCTGAGCTGAAGTCGGACGCTTAACCGACTGAGCCACCCAGGCGCCCCTGATTTCCTTCTCTTTATCACTTATGCGTGTTCTGTAGCTGTTTGCTTTGTGGCTACCATGGAACTTATGTAAAACATCTTATAGATGTAGTAGTCTATTTTATAGTGATAACTTTGATTTTATTTAAAAAAAGCTCTGTCCTTTCAGTCCCCTCCACACAGAGTTCATGCTTTTGATGTCATACTTTACCTCTTGCAACACAGTGTATACATTAATGAGTTATTGTAGCTATAGCTATTTTTTAATAGTTTTGCTCCAATAGTGTCTGGAACTTCTCCACGGGAAGCCTGGATTTCCATAAGGCTCATTTGTCCCACGGTGATTCTCTAAGTTGATGTTCTTTGGGGGGAGATGGTAGAAAACTCTTAATTCTACCATGTTGATTTGAAGCAATTGCCGTCTGCTTGTTTCCTTCATTGATCATAAGAATGAAATCTTTATTGCATGCTCCTTTTTTTGTGTGTCTGTGTGAGATCACGATATGGCCCTTTCCTCAAAATTGTTATCTTTTAAATACACACACAGAGTTGTCTTACTTTTTTGCTGTAGTGTGGGGTATGAAAAAAATGACTGTGCAGCCTGAGGCCAGCAAAGCGATCTTGATAATCACTGGGAGAAATTAAGATTGTTTGTGGCCATTAAACATTTTTCTTGTCAAAACATTGAGAACTCTTACTCTCAGTTATAAATGTATTAAAAATGAAAAGAATAGTAAAAGTAATATTTATTGAGCATATTGTAATTTTAAATTAGAAACATTGCACGTTACATTATTTTATTTCATTTTTCAAAGCTTAATTAGTAGTTGGAACAGTGCTTGGCTTCTCATATAATTTAATATATGCGGTAGGCGTCTTTTCTACACCTTGGAGGATTGTCATATTCTTTTCAAAGTTTGTATCCACTTCCAACACTTTATCCTTTGCTTTCAATGTTGTGAAATATCTCCAAGAGTCCTGACAAAGATTCTTTGCTTGACTAGACTCTTTAGTTAGGCTCCTGAATCTTCTGGGCCCATCTGTGCCTTTCCTTGTAAAGCGCAGTTTTAGCAAGATCTCTGCTAAAGTTAGTTTAACCAGAACCTCTCATCCTTGATATGTGGTCACCTTGGATATCAGGTCACCCTCCTCATTCAGCCCCCTACCCAGGTGATGTCTAAGCACCTTGTCCTGTCCTCAGCAAGAATCCTGCTTGGTCCATTTAGTCAGAACCACCGCCAGCTGCTGTTTCCTACGGGTAACTCTCCACCCACTGGCCTTGCCTGCTCCCTGGATGTATCTGGAGCCGAGCCCCATCTCTCCCCCTGTAAACTGCCACTGCAGTGGTCCCGCTAAGTCCATCAGTGGCCCTGAATAGGGCCTCCCGTGCCATCTCTGACAGGTGTCACTGAATCCTTTTCCTCCGACACTTCCTCTCGAGTGAAGGCTTTTGCTGGCATCACATCCCCTGCAACGTTGGCATCGTTGTGCCCAAACCACTTTTGTCATTTACACGGGTGAGTTGCCTTTACCCAGATCCTTTGGGTGCTAGTCCTTCCGGCAGGAAAACACCCACAGCCCCACGGCCAGCTTTGCTCCGTGACCCCTTTCCACTCCACCTGAACTTTCTTTCTGCACTGCTGCATTTCCTGTCTTTGCTCCATGTTCTTTTTCTCTGGCAAGTTCCCTCCTTCCGTTATTCATTTTTGTGAAATGCCACATGGATTTATCCTTGGAGACGGAGAGGCAGCATGCTTGCCCCCTGTATTGTCTGTGTCAGCCTGTACAGCGGATGCAGAGGGGGCGGCTGAGCCGTTGCAGGCTGAGTGTCCACAATTGAACCCTCTTGCCAGAGACTATTTGAGAGTGTCGTCCACGAAAGAGAGGAAGAAGAAATAGGGAAAAATAGGAAGAAACGAGATCCAGATTTAGTGCAGCTAAGCCCAAAGAACCCTGCTAGGCTGATACACCCGGATCGCAGCCTAGAGGGGGACTATTCTAATTCCACGAGGGTGGCTCCGGGGCAGGAAAGGAGAGCGATCTGTGCTTGCAGGGAGGGGCAGTGCTGGTCTACTGAAGAGATCTGAGGTGAGTTAGTGAGAGATTTAAGCCAGTGAAAAGCAAAGTGATTATTAAAGGCGGGAAAAACAAAATACTATTTAAAAAAGAATATAACTAGAGGATATCCAGGTGCAATAATATTTGCACATAGCCATGTGGATAATAAATAATGATTTATTCAGAAATGGTGCCGTAATTATATCAGGATATATGCCAGGGGAGTGATGGGGCCGTGGTGCCATGTTTTCTATTGATAATCAAAAGTTGTTATTCTGAGTCAACAGAATGGTTCATTCAGGAAGAGTTTCTAGTCAATGGTAAGACTGAAGAATGTAGAAAAAAGTGCAAACAGCTCATTACCTCAATAATTGGTTTACAGTAGCTTAAAAGTGACGTTAGCTGTCCATTTGAGAGCTGATAATGTATAACCACATGGTGACAAGTCAGCTGGTGTGGCGTCGATGGCAGTAAAACCACGAGCGGGTCAGGGGTGCCTCGGGTCTGCCTGAAAGGGGCAAGGTGCTCAGCACAGGTCCTCTGAGGTCACCCGGGCATTCTGCTCCTGCCACTGCCCCAGTGAAGCCTCTTCCTGCAGAGCAGACCCTCTGCTGCCGGCTCCCGGGGAGCACCCTCTTCCTGCCAGGGACTTCCTGTGGCCTCAACGGGCACCGGCCTGGAGTGGCTGCCATTCTTCTCCCTGAGGGGGCCCCGTGGAGGCGACCTCCACACTCCCACCTCCACTGCCTTCAAATGACATCCCGGTCTGGAGTGGCTGCGCGGGGAGCTCCTCTCAGGGTAGGGACAAAAGGATCCTCGGTGCGGGGTGGACGGTTCACCTTCCGGCTGAGTGATACCTGGGGGAGTGGCCCTTGTGCCACTCCCACCCCCGCAATCTGAAGAAGTTCCAAAACAGAAGTCACATGGACAACACTCTCAAGCCAAACAGCAATAAAGATAGAGTCAATTATCTGTTCAACCAAAGTAAAACCAAGTACATCTTGGTGACCAGTAAATGTTTAGAAAAATTTTTTTAATGTTCATTTATTTTTGAAAAGAGAGGCAGAGCACTAGTGGGGGAGGGAGAGAGAAGGACACACGGCATCTGAAGCAGGCTCCTGAGGTGTCGGCACAGAGCCCGACGTGGGGCTCAAACCCACGAACCGCGAGATCGTGACCTGAGCTGAATTCAGCCGCTTAACCGACTGAGCCACCCAGGTGCCCCTTGGTCACAAGAAATCTAATTGAACGCCCTAAGTGATGATTGACTCAGAGAGGAAGAGACCATTTTCCAGTGACAGAGTATTTTAAAATGAAAATTAGAAACCAGATTTTGAGGTTTGCAATGGCTTTGCACAAAACTGTACTCAGAAATTAATATAGTTCTCAAAATTATTCATCGGCAGACATGAAATTAAATGCAGAGTCCATGAAATTCAACTCAAGAACCAGGAGAAGTGCCTGTCAAGACCAGAGCTGGGACAGGCGCACAGTGCAGCAGTGGGCTGGCTGTGGCCTAGACCAGGCCGAGCTGGAGTGAGCCAGCCCAGAGGAAATCAGGCAGGCAGGGAGGACAGAGGCAGTGGCCACAGTGCTTCAGCCGCGGCTCATGGAGGACTTGGGGTGCCCTCACGGTGGGAAGGTGGAGGGGTGGACACAGAATGCCAGTTTCGTGTCAGCAGATGTGGGACAGAGTCGGACGGCACAGAACAGAACAGAAAGGCTCGAGTGAAGGTGCTGGGGCTGGAGGTCTAGCAGAGACAGGGCTCAGCATGGCTGTTTCCCGGGCCTGTCCTTGAGCCCTGCGCCCCACCTCAGGCTCCTCCAGAGGGAGGCTTGAATGTCACTTCTCCAGGGAGCCACTGCCCCACAGCCCAGACCCAGCCTGACTCCCGCAGCAGTCTTGACCCTTGGCTCTTCTCCCTTCCCCCAGATGTAACTGTACCTTTACTTGGGGATCATCCCAAAACACATTCCTGAGAGTAGGGGTGTGCCTGGCTTAGCTCCCTGATGTGTTCCCAGAGACAAAGCATCTGACACATAATGGGAACTCAGCCTATGTGTGTGTAACAGACCTTGTTGAGCTTTGACCAGTCAGGTAGGAACAATGATGCCCCTTGAGATGTCCGTGTCCCAATCCTCAAAGCCAGTGGATGTGTTATCTTACATGGCAAAGGGGAGTTAAGGTGGCAGGTGGAGTTAAGCCTGTCAATTAGCTGACCTTGAACTAGGGATAACATCCTGGGTATTCCGGGTTGGAAAAGGCAGGACAGCTGAGTGTCTCGTAGAGCCTCCAGAGGGAATGCAGGCCTGCCCAACGCCTTAATTTCAGACCGGTGGACACTTGGTGGCTTCCTGCTATCCACAAGTGTCAGATAATTAACTCTATGAGCCCCTAAGCGTGCTGCAATTTGTGATGCTAATGATAGGAAGCCCGTACAAACAGGCACAGTAATGTGGAGACAGGCCTCCACGATGCACTCAGAGCAGGGCTGCCTCCACGTTGGGCAGCGGGTCTAGCGCCTAAGGCCCACCACCTTTCAGGATGAAAATATTAAATTTCTAACGTTTTCTTATGGAAGAAGATGCTTGAGAAGGAAAAGTACGCAGGCATCTGGAAGTCAGGCTTAGAGGTGCCAGTGGATGGCTTAACTGAGCAGGGGTGAGATTACCTGAACCCCTCAAGGGTGGGACACCAACTGAGAGGCTTTTCAGCAGCCAGAGCCCCATTTCGTGGGTCAGGAGAGCAGACTCTTGGGGAGAAGGGGAACATGGAGTGACAGGCCCCTTATTTTCTCACTGTTCCTTTCCCCAAAGAAAACTGGGAACAGATGGCCCCCGTGAGCCACTTCCCTCTGATGGGTGTTAGCACCTGTATGCCTGGTTCAGAGCCCTAGGGAGCCCTGCGGCCCCAGACCTGCCCGTCTAGAGACCTCAGCTTGCGTTTCCAGAAGGCTACTTGTAGGATGGACTGGAAGCTGGGGGCTGGCTGGCTGGGCACTCGCATAAATGCGTGGGGCACCCGTACATGCACTGACTCACATATCTTCTTTTCAATGTCAGGGATCTAAACTCAAGGCCCCTTAGCCCTGCTGGTCAGGAACCTTATTACTGGAATCCCGGGAATGTGCGTGTTTCAGGTGATACCCTGCACTGGCCTTCCTGCTCACCACTCACTGCCCCTGGAGAGAGGATCCAACCAGGCCTCGGGCACGAGGGTATGGGTTGGATGGGGAAAGAGAAGGGTAAGAAAGACAGGGGCTTCTCTTCTCTCTGGCTTTGTCACGTGCAAATACACAAGTCCTTTCTCCTCCAGTCCTCATCAGGATCCCGGGACCTGCCTGCCCCTTCACAGCCCCTTGCTGTATCTGATAGAACTAACCAGCCAGATGCTTCCTGCCTCCCGGAGGTAAAGGAAAAGTAACTGTGCCCTCTAGTGGACAGTTGCTGGTTTATGTATTTGGGCTGGATCTCGAAAACTGCTGTGATCACTTTGAACCGGACAGGTACCTTTCTGGAGGCTCTGAAAAACACAAGTTATTGCCAGCGACTCTGTTGCTTCTTCGACAGAAACTCATAAGAAGCTCTCTCCAGCACCTTTGAAGAAAGAGAGAGAACCCCACCTCAGCACTTCAGCTGCCCTCCAGGGAAGGGGGAGGGGCAGTGTTTAAAAAGGAAGATGTCTACAAAGCCCCTCTTGCCTAGAAGTCCCATTCAAATCCGAATGGTTGGCTTGAAGTGTTGGGGTTGGCTGGTCCGCGGCTCTGCAGGTGCTCTGGGAGACGCAGCTGGGTGAGGCCTCTGCAGACTGTGCTTTCTCTGCCTTCCCCTCAGCTTTGTCTCAAGATGGTTCTCAGGGGCAGAGAACTGCCTAGATTATAATGTTTGAGAGCATGGACAAACACACTGGTCAGATGAGGGATGTTTCGAGCAATGGGGGACCGGAGCCTGGGCGGATGGGCAGAGTCTGGGATGCCCTCCGATGTTGCCCTTCTCCACATCTGGCTTCCCAACACCCTTGGCTCTCATCTGCCGTTTTGGCCACGCCAAGAACAAGGATGCCGGGGTGTATGGATCACGTATGTGTGGATGTCCGTATGCGCACCAGCCAGGGAACAGGAGAGCACCCTCATACCCCACCCCAGCCCCCCACGTCCACCAAAAAGTGGTCTAGGAAATGAGAAGAATGAGGAGTGCCTGTGTAGCTGACCCTGGGCTGCCCAGCTCAGCTTGGGCGTCTTCTCTGAGGACCCACCCCAGCCCCAGGGTCTGCATCGTCTGACCTGCCTCTGTGTACATGTGGGCGTGGATGCTTCTCCAGGGCCCGGAGAGTGCCTGGGACAGGTCCTGCCAAAGGTGTGACCGACATTCTGCTCCGCCTCCAGGCGAGAATTGTGGCCCAGAGGCTCTGATGGGCACAGCTGGACCCAGCCAGTGGGATGTGGCAGGGAGGGGGTCACGAGGCACAGTGGGCTCCAGGAAGCCACTGCCCGTTGGGTTAGCACTTACCATCTACCAACCCCTTCTTAGAGGCCTACCCTATGTTCCAGGGTACCTGCGTCTCTTCGGGGAATGCTTGACCCAGTGGTAGAAATTGTTTCCAGAGCAGGAAGCAGAGAGGGCGTGAAGTCACCAGCGCCCCCAACAGTTTGCAGAGAACATACACACGGGCTCCCTCAGGGATCTGATCTAGGCCACACGGTCACTGTACATGTAGGGGTTCCCCTCCCGTTGGGGGGCTTTTTGCCCTTGGAACAGACACAGTTTTCTTCAAGGAGCATCAGACGCTCACCCTCATGGTCAGCTTGGCCTCTGTCTTAGCCTGGAGACTACCTCCTGGTGTCCCGGCCTCAGAACACCTATTGTTGCTTTGTGCAAAACAGCAGAGTCCTCTCCATTACATGAAGAATGGAATTGTTTTTGCTGACCTTCCAGAAATAGCCAGTGCACATACATCACTGTCATTGTCAAGGACGGGCCCTTCTCTTTTCCCCGACTGACTGCGGGTGGGCACGGCCTGGCAGCTCCAACTTGCTGTGTTCCATGTATCTAGGACAAGAATGTTCTGAAGTCCTTTCTTCACTAATGCACATCTGAGACAGCAGGGTGTCCCTAAATCCATCATTCTGAGCTTCCCCCACCCCCGCCCTCAAATGGCCCCGGGGGCACGATATTAGCCCTGTTGGGTGATGAGTGTTCTATGTAACAAGGGTGGCATCCTGGCCGGTGTGGGTCTTGCAGCAGCATCACCTCTTTATTTGTTCCTTTGAAGAGCATCTATCTGCCCTGAGCCCTGGGACCCAGGGAGGAGCTGGGAGGGTCCCTGCCTTCAGAGAACAGCTGGCCCGCAGGGGAGGAAGGAGCATGCACCTGCTGGTAGGAGGCCTGGGGTTCCATTCTACTCACAAGCCCCTCCGGAGACACCCTCCGAGGCTCAGTGGGAGGTAGACCTGGAGACAGGGGAAGAGTCCCTCCACCCTTTCCTCAAAGAAGTGGGAGCTCAGAGGGGGTCCGGAGAGGAACGTCCAGGAGCTGGAGCTCAGTGAGACGGAGTTGAAACCGGAGGACAGAGGGCTCAGGGAGAGGGCATTCTGGGGCCCCCAGGCTCCAGGCTGTGCTCCAGGAGGCGTGGCGTCGGGGGTGGGTCTGGTCCTGGGCCCGTGTAAGCAGAGCCCTGTTGCAGGGACCGCAGTGAGAATCCTGGGTGGGGATTTTAGGCCCTTTGGTCTTGGCTGCGGCACCCCTCCAGTCTGCTCCCCGGGGTCGAAGGTCTACAAAGCCTGTGTGCCTCTGTGTAGGATCACCTGGGGCTGACCAGACCCAGGCCCTGCAGCCTCTGTGGGGCCAATCCTTGTACAAAGGGGTCTCATCTATCTGTGGAGATGCCCCTTCCATCACCAAGAAGAGACGCAGACCCTCCACTTACAAGAGACACAGAGACAGCATTCCTCTGAGTCAGAAAAGCCTTTAATTGCCGGGCTCTCTTCATGCATAAACCGCTGTGAGAATTACATCCCGTCATCAAGCCTTTTTCATTTAAAAAGCCCCATTCCATAATTAAGGTTACAAAAAGTGGCAGAAAAGTCTATGGAAGCTAGTCCTGCAAGAACAGCAATCTTGGAAGAAAGACAAGCTCCCCAAAGTTCTGAAATGGCAGCAGAGCACCCCTGCTATGCCCCGAGGAGTGTGTGATGGGCAGTGGGGCTGCACGGGGCTGATCCCAGGTGAGGGCAGGCACTGTCTGTGGACGTGTTCCGGGGTCGGCCAAGGAGAAGAGCTTCCACCTGCCCCAGGCAGGGCCAAGGAAGCACGTTGGCACCAACCATGGGGGTGAGACTTCCCACCCCAGGGAGAAGGGAAGCCACACATGAGGCTTGGAAACCCACAGAATGGGGCGTCGTCCCAAAGCTAATTGAGGATTTTTTTTTTAATTTTTTTTTTCAACGTTTTTAATTTATTTTTGGGACAGAGAGAGACAGAGCATGAACGGGGGAGGGGCAGAGAGAGAGGGAGACACAGAATCGGAAACAGGCTCCAGGCTCCAAGCCGTCAGCCCAGAGCCTGACGCGGGGCTCGAACTCACGGACCGCGAGATCGTGACCTGGCTGAAGTCGGACGCTTAACCGACTGCGCCACCCAGGCGCCCCGCTAATTGAGGATTTTTACTCCAGTGGTGAATGTGGTGATGGCCTAGGTGACCCTGAGCTTATCGGCAGGTCCCAGATAAACCCACCCCGGAGAGGGCAGTGGGAGGTAGAGGAGGGACGTTGACGGTCAGAAAAGGGAACTGGCCACCAGCGTCTGGACCCAAGGAGGCCACCCTGGTCTGTCTCTGCCCTCTGCTATCTCCCTTTCATCCTTCATTTCTCTCCGTCTTGGCTGCTTGATCACCCAACAAGACTAGGACCCCTTGGACCCTGCCACGGGACTTGGCCTTAGCATTTTCTGGGAGGTGGGAGAAGCTTGTGACTTGGTTTACTCGCTGGTTAAGCACGAACGATAGTGTCAGACTTCAGATGACTATGGAATGTATTATGATCCAGCCAGACAAAGAACAGTGCTAAGGGTTACTTAACAGAAATGGTGTCATTCCAGGGGCTGGGATTATTTAAAGTCTCCCAGAGAAATAATTCGAAGGAAAACAAAACCAACAACCTCCTTAAAAAGTAACTTCACTTGTGACATTGCCCTCCTCGTGGTCAGTGGACATAGAGGGCATCCATCTACCTGCCTACCTTGCCCTCTGGTGCCTGTGTGGGCCAGCCTGTGGCAGCGCCCTGGGTGGTTTGGTCAGACATTTACTCTGAGCAAGGAAACTGCCATGGACATCTCGGAGTTGCTCTGCTCCTTTGGGACTCCAAAAACATTTCGCATTGCCAGAAGAAGGAACCCAGATTGATTCTGACCCCATAAATTAGATTCCGCACCTGTGTAGATGAGAACAGACTATTTGTTGACCTCCATTCTTGCGTGACATTTGCATAATGCTCTCATGTAAATAATGAGAGAAGGAGGTCAGAAAATAAGAAGGTGAAAGACGGGTGGGGTATGGCCGCCCGCCTGAGTGCCCCTAGCATCAAGGAGCCCAGGAACAGAGCCGTCCCCACCCGACAAGATGAGCTCCACTTCTCTGAGATAACGTGGCAAATGGCGTTTTCTGAGGTGCAGGAGACATGACACTCACTGCCTGGCTTCTGCTCGTGGGGATCCAGAGACATGTCCCTGGGTGCAGGCTGCACGCTCACAACTGAAGCAGAAGGCAAGGGCCAGTGTGAGGGCTGGACTGCTCCCCCCAGACCCCCAGATTCCTTCAAGCTGTTTTAATCATGTGTTTTACTTTTTGCATTTTATCCAATATTTCCCTGCCCTAAAGCACCCAGGGCCAGGTACTGGCTAAGAACCAGCCACCCTACAGTCCGGAGCCCACCAAGGTTCTTCAAACTACCCAACCCTAAACTGCCCCGCCTCACCCATTCCTTCCCCTGAAAACCACAGAAAGGCTCCAGGCCGTACTCCACCCATCGCTCTTTCTGACTCTTGACCAACCCATGCTTCCTTCTGTGACCCTGTGTGGTGAAGTGGCATGCCCCTTTTTTTTGTGAGAATTGTAAATGATGAACTCTTCTTTCAAGGAATTCCCTCCATGTCTGTCGTTTTACCATACCTGATTAAAACAAATCCCTGCACATCTTTAAACACAAGCCCATATCACACCGTCCGCCTGGAACACATAGGAGATGCCTTACAGGTGTCCAAGCATTGGGTCAGTACAGCAAGTGATGGGGTGGCCAGGGAGAACACTCTGAAGGTAACAGCCCAAAGGACAGGCTGCAGGAGGCTCGGGGAAAGGGAGGCATGTTGTAGGATCCTCCTGGGCAGGGAGTAGAGTCCCTGTTGCTAACACCATCTCCCAAAACTGCCTGTGTGTCTAGGTAGTGTTCCACATGCAGACAGCTGTTCCATTTGCAGACTGTTCCATATGTAGATAAAGTGGCCTCGTTGTGGATAAGTTGGCCTGTCTGTGCATAAGCTGGGCCATCTACAGAAAGGCTGGCCCATGTGCCGATCCGCTCACCGCTGCAAAGACGTGGTGCAAAGACGTCCTGTAAACATGGTGCTTAGTGTTGGCTTGGGCAGATATAATTTGCAGAGCTAACATCAAAGCAGCTGCCCTGGAACTGGGCTCCGTGGGATACCTGTGTTGATTCTTGGCCTTGGTTGGAAAGTAGGCAGAGAAGGCATCAGGGACTGATCCCACTTCTCCTGGGCCTGTCTGTATGGTTCAGCACCATTGGATCCCATGGCCCTAAGGCAGTTGGGTGCCCCCGCCTGCCATGAGCCCCCCACCCCCAGTGCTTCAGTCGACGCCCATGACATTTATCATCCCAGAGTATAAGCGACTCTCTAAATACCCAGCTTCACTCAGTTGCATGGTCTGGGGGCAGGGATCCTGCCTGACCCCCCCAGTAGTATCCCCAGGGTCTGGCATGAGGCTGACCTCAAGGAATGCTGGTGGGTGAAGGGAAGATTGGCCTTGCCAGGTCAGCAGGTGACCGTGGGCACTCCCAGCTAAGCAGGGCTCAGCCACAGTGTGACACATTTTCATGCGTGTTGCGGTTACCCTCTGCCCATCCTTGGAAAGCTGGAGTGCAAGATAGAAACAACTGTTAGCTGTCTGTAGAGACCCCTAGGCTGAGCCTGAGGCTCCTGGTTCTCATTCCATAGTGATGTGCAATACATGTGGTGTGCATCTAGGCTTCCACCGAGCTTCCTTCAGGATGGCAGTGTGGAAAGCAGCACTTTGCTTTTATTTCTGAAATGTTTCTGCTAAACCCTTTGCCCACCGGCAGATAAACTGGTCCTGGTAAGAAGCTTTCAGCTTCTGAATGGGAATGGGGTTGCCTGTAATGCAGTAATTTGCATTAGTTATGAGGTATGACACTTAGATAAGTGCTAGTTATGAGAAATCAGACTGAAACCTCTCAGATCAGCAATGATTGGGAGCCAGAGGTTTATGTTTCAGAGGTTTATGCCTCTGAAGCTTTTGGCCTTCGAGTGGCCCTGTCTGCCATGCAGTGCACTTATCACGGGTGATACCATGTGTCCTGGGACATTAACACAGGTCCTAAGGAAGGAGACTCCAGATGGTGGCTGAAAGGGCGGGCCTACGCCCGCCGACTCCGTCTTGTTCCGTGTCCTTCACCTTGACCACCCCTCCTCCCCTTGAGTAATGCCCAGCGACCTGCGTAACAGGACTCCAACCCTTCCCCAGCCAATCAGCTGAACCCACAGCCATTACCTCACCAACTGCCCCTAGACCCCAATAAAACCTTTGTGCTTTTGAAACTCGCTCCCCCCCCCCCCCCCCCCCCCCCCCGTATCTCACCGCTGTGTCGGTGCAGGTAGGGGATTGAGCTCGAGCTAGCTCGAATAAAGGCTCTTTTGCTTTTGCATCAGACTCGGCTCCCTGGTGATCTTTGGGGATCACGAATTCTGGGCATAACAGTGGCAACACAACACACCCTCCTGGCTAAGGTCCCTGCTGTGCAGGGGGTCAGCATGGAGGTAATGGCATTTGGGGAAACCCTAGGTAAAGCCATTAATGGTTCCTTGGCAGCCCCATCACCCATCCAAAGAAGTGTGGGTGATGAGGTTTTTGGGTGACAGTGGGGTGTATGGGGTCCAGAGCCGATGACCAAGAAAGAATTCCTGAAGACATCTTTGGGGCAAAAAAGGTGATTTTCTTGAAACAAGGGGACAGGACCCACGGGCAGGAAGAGCTGCCCCAGGACCACGAAGAGAGACTGGTTGTATACTATGGAGTCGGGGCAGGGGGAGGTAAAGTCCAGGGGAAGTTTCCAGTGAGATTTTTCATATGCTAAAGAAGATTCACAGGATACTGGAGGCCTAGCTGTTTTCAAGCTAAGGTTGTTTTTCCCCCCTTGCAAAGCATTAGCATTAAGACAGTAGGGAGTTCCTGGAGAAACATTTTACTCTGTCTGCCTCAAGTATTTGCCCATGGGCTGCAGGTTACAAGGAAATTGAATTTTATCTGCCATTTCCTTCTGCCTTTGTTTCCCACATCATTCCCACCTGAGCAATTTTGACCCTTAAAATCTTTGAGGTTGCTGAGGGTGGAAGGTCTCATCTTCTGTAAGTCCTTCCTGCTGAGTAGGGGCCTAGAGACGTCCCTACCTATGGGTCAACATTGGCCAGTTGGGGAAGGTATTTACTTATAGGAGTTACCACAGGCAGAGGCAGCCAATCCAAGGTAGACAACGTATATGAACCTCCTTGAGTAGAAAGGATCATCTGTCTTCTAGAAGTTATGGCTGAGAAGGATTCTCGGTATCAGGGAGGAAAAGACAACAAAATAAGGTTCATATTATAAGACAGAGAAACCTAAAAATAAACAAACCCTGGGTAATTTTCCTTCAGTGCATTACCGTCATTTGAAGAGAGATTTGAGGTCTTCCACTGGTTCACAGGAATTATAACGCGTGTCAGCTTGCTTACTAGATTCCTTTGAGGAAGGTCTAGGTTTAATTCTTGATAGGTGAGTCCATGACCAATGGCCTTCTAATTTTACTATAGTGGGAGTGCATAATACTACCCAGTAAAGGGACCTTCCATTTTGGAGTTAAAGCCCTTGCTGTATTAGATTTCCAATCCTTTAAGTACATCTTGTGTCCTGGGTTTATATAGGGTGGGTTTCTGGTAACTGTCAGATCAGGTTCAGGAAGGCTATGACCTATATATTCATTTAGAGATGTATCAATTAACCTGGCCTCAAATGAATAATTAAGTCAAGCACAGTGAGGAAAGACTCTCCGTATACAATTATGGGAGGAGTCCATCCCATTTTTAGTTGTTTAAACAATCATATGTCCATGGGGTTCTGTTACTATATGCACAGAATAACAAGCAAGAAGTTTGTCCATACCTCTGCTATTGTGACAAATATTTTCAAGTTCATCTCAAGTTATCCAGCTTTGGCAAACAACATTTATAGACTATCAGAACTAGAATTTAACATCCACAAAGGTGCATTATTGAAACATAACTTTTCTCTCTAAAAACTCTCATTTCCAGAGGTAGCCAAATCAAAACTAACTTGTTTGTAAAACAAGTCCGTTTTTTAACAGACTTGGCCTAATTATTTGCATAAGCTCAGCAAGACCAGAGATTACCATTAGATCTTTTAAAGTTTGCTTTTCTGGAACGTTTCATAAGGAACCTCTAGATTGAAATTTTAGTAGCCTCTCTAGGCCAGAAGCCAAGCCAAGTACTTGCTGTCAGACTTGCCTGCAATATTTGTAGATTTGGGCAGATTCCTCTTCATGAGGTCCCCAAAGTATCCTGAGGTTCCTGCACCTGCCAGGAAGTGACATTCTTTACTCACCTGGTAAGGGTGCTGGGAACTCTGTAAGCAAGGTATCAGGCTAACATTTCCAAGGTGCTTTATTGGCATCATGCTTCATAGTCAATCTTAGTTGGCCAGGGTACTAACTTCCAGCCGTCAGAAAGGCTTTCTCCTCCCCCATAGAGTAGAGTAGCCACGGGCGAGAGGATCACAGCCTGAGTGATTGACATGAGAGTGTTCCAATAAGACCATACTTCTCAAAAGACCCTGAAATGAGGGTAAAGGAAGTAAAGAGTACTCATCAAGTTTGCAGGAGCTCAGAGTCCAGATGAAAAGACTCGTCGCTCCACATGATGGGTGACATATAAACGATGAGGTTTTTGGGGTGATAGTGGGGTTCGAGGGATCCGGAGCCCATGCCCAGAAAGGATTCTTGAAAACATCTTTGGTGCAAAAAGGTGATTTTATGAAAGCACAAGGACAGGACCCGTGGGCAGGAAGAGTTGCCCCTTGTGTTTGCGTTTTAAATTTTTCTACAGGGGCGCCTGGGTGGCTTGGTCGGTTAAGCGTCCGACTTCGGCTCAGGTCACGATCTCGTGGTATGTGGGTTCGAGCCCCGCGTCGGGCTCTGTGCTGACAGCTCAGAGCCTGGAGCCTGTTCCAGATTCTGTGTCTCCCTCTCTCTGTGGCCCTCCCCCGTTCATGCTCTGTCTCTCTCTGTCCCAAAAATAAATAAACGTTAAAAAAAAATTAAATTTTTCTACAGTTTCCAGTGAATTTTGGCGTAGGTTGTAAAGTTTGTGTGTACATTTCATTGCATATGGTTTCCAATGAATTGTTCCTTAAGTATTTTTGGCGAAGATGGGGGGAGAGTGGGCTCCGCTTCAGTTTCGATTTCCAAAATGTCATGGATTCAGCGGGCGGCCAGGAGGGGGCGCTGCCTCCACGGACCTGTGAGCCCAGGGTGTCCCGCAGGGGGCGCCCGAGCCCCGCTGCCTGACGCCGGCGCGCGCACGCGCATTCAGCGCTCCTCCTGCTTGACAGGAGCTCCGCTTCCCCAGGACCCGCTGTGGGGGATTCAGGAGGTCGAGACGCGTCCACAGGGAAAAGAACCCGGTCTCCTCAGGACCCACCGCGGGAGGGAGGAGCAGGTGAGAAGAAAGCGAGGCCGGGGGAGGAGGAGCTTCGCAGCGGGGATGCGGAGGGGGGCGCTGTTCAGGGGACCCGGCGCGGGAAGGGCCCGGCATGGCTTGGTGCGCGGTGACTCTGTGTCCCCCGCGGGGCTCCGCGCGCGGCCGGCGGGTCTTCCCGCTCCGGGCTCCGGGGCCGCGGGGCCGCGCGTGCGTGTTCCTGCTCCGCGCCGACTCGGTTCCCGCCACGTGCTCCCGCTGTTCGCGGTCCGGGAGCAGGTGTCGCGGCTCGGGGTGTCGGCCCTGTGTCTGCGACGGCGTCATGGGGAGTTCGGTGCGATGGCCCCGGGTCTGCAGATCGCTCCGGGCAGGACGGACGTGTTCGTGGTCACAGTGTCGGTGCCTCTACGTCCAGGAGGCCCCGCCCCCGCCGCACGTCGTTCCTTCTGATGCGGTTGTGAATGGGACCGTCTCTTCACTTCTCTTTCCGACGGGTCGTCGGGAGTGTGTCGATGTGCACGTGGTGTTTGTGTGTTGATCTCGTGTCCTGCGGGTGCGCTTACTTATTAGTTCCGTTTACCTTAAATAGAACGCCGCCGGTTCCCACCAGCAAAAATGGGTTGATTTGGGAAGAAGAGAGCATTTCCCCCCCCCCCCCCCCGCCGTGACTGGCGTGTTTCCCTCGGCACCACGACTGCAAGGTTCAGTCCGTGTCGTGGCAGGTGTCAGAATTCCCGCCCTTGGCGAGGCCGAGGCTATTCCGTCGCGTAGAGACCGCATCGTGTTTCTTTATTCGTCTGGCCGCGGGCGCTCGGGTTGCTTACTCTTCACAAAGAGGCTGCTATGAACACGGAACAGGAATGTCGGCTCAAGGCTTCGCTTTCAGTTTCCGGGCGTGTGTGCAGAGGTGGAGTCTGTGTTAGTTTCCCGAGGAGCCACGTACTGTTCTCTGCGGCCGCGCCATGTTGCTTCGTTCCTTTCTAGGACAGAATAATGCTGTTCGTGGGTCTGCCCCAGTTTGTCTGTCCCTTCGCCCCCAAGGGTCATTTGCATAGTTTCTACCATTCGGCTACTGTGAGCAGTGCTGCTGTGTGTGTTTGTGCACCTGCTCTTTTTTCAAACTACTGTTTTCAGTTCATCCGGATACACATCTAGGAGTAGAGTTGTTGAGTCATGGGGTAATTCTACGTCTTTATCTTTTTGAGGAAATGCCAAACTATTTTACACATAGGCTCCACCAGGTTACGTTTCCACAAGTTCGGTTTAAGGGTTCCGATTTGTCAGCATCTTTGCCAACATTTGTTATTTTGTAGTTTTCTTGATTATAGCAATTTTAGTCTGTGTAAAAGGGTAACTGTGGTTTAAATCTCCATTTCCATAAGGATGAATGATGTTTAACATCTTTCCATGTCTAATCACTAGTCCTATGATCTCCCTGGGGAAAGGTATACCCAAGTGCTTTGTCCATTTTAAAAATTGGGTGTTTTGTTGTGGTTGATGACGATGAGTTGTACAAACTATTTACGTATCCTATAAAACAGACTCTTACCAGACAAATAATGTGCATGTATTTTCTTCCATTCTAGACATGGTCTTTTCACTTTTGGGATAGCACCTTTTGCTGTCCAGAGGTTTTTAATTTTGGGGAAATTAAATTCATCTATTTTTCTTTCCTTCATTGTGCTTTGGTGTCAGCTCTAAGAGCATTGTTAAAGTCAATGGTCATGAACATGTATCTCCATTTATTTCTCCCAGAGTTTATGTAAGTTTACCTCTTACATTTAAGCTTTTGGTCCATTTTGAGTTAATGTTTTTGTGTGGTGTGAGGGTAAGCGTCCAATTTCATTCCTCTGCACATGGATAGCCAGTTGTCTAGCACCCTTTGTTGCAAAGACCATTGTTTCCCCAACATCATGTTGTCCACCCTTGTCAAAATTCGGTTGATGATTGATGAAAGGGTATATTTCTGGGTTTTCATTTAAATCCCACTGATCTGTATGTATATCTTTATGACAGTATCACATTGTTTATTTATTGTTGCTTTGTTTTGAAGATCTGAAATGGGGAAGTATGCGCTTCTACCTTTGATTTTTTCGATTAGAGTTAGGGTTTTAGGGTTTAAGGATTAGGGGTTAGGGGTTAGGGTGAGCGGTTAGGGTTTAGGGTTTGGGGTTCAGGGTTAGGGTGTTAGGGTGTTAAGGTTTGGGGTTTGGGTTCGGGTTCAGTGTTTGGGGTTCGGGTTTCGGGTTTGGGTTCGGGGTTCGGGTTTGGGTTGGGATCAGGTTTGGGTTTAGGGTTTAGGGTTAGAGTTTAGTGTTAGGGTTAGGGTTAAGGTTAGGGTTTAGAGTTAGGGTTTAGGTTTCGGGTTCCAGTTTAGGATTCGGGTTAGGGTAAGAGTTTCGGGTTAGGGTTAGGGTTTAGGTTTAGGGTTAGGGTTATGGTTAGAGCGTTAGGGTTGGAGGGTTAGGGTTAGTGATAGGTGTTATGGTTAGAAGGTTATGGTTAGCGGGTTCGGGGTTAGGGTTCGGGTCAGGATTTAGGGTTAGGGTTAGGGGTAGGTTTAATTTCAGGGTTTAGGTGATTTTCTGAATCAGGGGTCTCGGGTTAGGGTCAGGGGTCATTGTTAGGTGTTAAGATTACGTGTTAGTGTTGTGGTTAGTGTTATGTTAGGGTGATCGTTCGGATTAGGGATTAGGGGTTAGTGTTAGCATTTATGGTTTAGGTTTTAGTGTGTAGCATTATGTTAGAGGTTAAGGTTAGTGATACCTCCCCTGAGGTTCTAGGTCCTGAATCCACACCAGTGCTGTTGTCTCCCCAAAGGGCTGAGTGGAGTTTACATGGCATGTTGTCGGTCATGATTAGTCTTTTGATTGCAAGTGAGGACAAATATATGGGACACTGTGTGGTAGCTCCCAGGAATTCTCTCGGGCAGTTGCAGGATGGCCTGAGAAATGACATAGTGATGTTCCAGGTTCCATGCCGAGTGACCCTGCACCACTTCTTGACCCCAGGCGCGTGGTGTTGTCAGACTTTGGTATTGGGTCCCCATGGGGAGAGAGCCTTAAATAGGGCTAGTTGTCGTCCCAGGGATGTTACCAGGGTTGAATCGACTCCAGTCTCGTGATCTCCCTCGAGTTCTGAAGTGAGTGTCCATGCTATGGTGCAGGTCAAGTGTAGGGTTAGGGTTCAAGATAGGGTTAGGTTTTGGTTGAGGGTTGTGGTTACTGTTAGGGCTAGGGTTAGGGTTAGTTCCCAGTAGGGTTAGGGTTAGGGTTAGGGTTAGGGGTTAGGGTTAGGGTTAGGGTTAGGGTTAGGGTTAGGGTTAGGGTTAGGTCCCATGAGGCTCCAGGCACTGAGCCCATAGCCGAGCAGTTGTCTCCATGAAGTGCCTGTCAGGCAGGGAGGGTGCCTGTCAGGAGTAGTCTTTGGGTTCCTAGGCCAGACAAACGTATGGGCCACCCTTCAGGTAGGCTTCTGGAATCCTCTCGTGCCGCTGCAGTCGCGCTTCGCAACATACATGATGATGTTCCATGTTCCATGCCAAGTATTCCTGCACTGATTCTTGAACCCATGTGTGTGTTGTTGTCAGACTTTGGAATTGGGTCCTCATGGGGAGAGAGCCTATACTAGGGTTAGGGTTTGGTCCTGTGATTTCGCCAGGGCTAAAGCGACCTCAGTTTCGTGATGTCCCTCGAGGGCGAATTGAGGGCCCATGCAAGGGTACGGTTCAAGTGTATGGTTAGGATTAGAGATAGGGTTAGGTGTAGGATGAGGTTTATGGTTACGGTTACGGTTAGGGTTATTGGTCGGTCCCACGATGCTCCAGGCACTGACCCCACAGCAGAACAGTTGTCTCCTTGAAGGGCTAAGTTGACTACAAGAGGAGGGTGCAGGTCAGGGTTAGTCTTTCGGTTCCAAGGCCAGACAAATAAATGGGCCACCCTTTGGGTTAGGGTTAGGTCCCAAGAGGCTCTAGGGACTGAACCCACAACAGTGCAGTTGGCTCTCCGAGTGGCTACACCGAGTGCACTAGGGAGGGTGCCTGTTAGGATTAGTCTTTGGGTTCCAAGGCAAACACTTTATGGGTCGCTCTTCAGGTAGGCCTGAGAAATCCTCTCTTGTAGCTGCAGTTGTGTTTTGGAAATGACATGGTCATGTTCCAGGTTCCATGGCGAGTATTTCTGCACCGATTCAGGAACCCATTTGCGTGCTGTTGTCAGACTTTGGAATTGGGTCCCCATGGGGAGAGAGCCTTAACCAGGGTTAGGGTTCGGTCCAGTGATGTCACCAGGGCCAAAGTGCCTGCAGTCTCGTGATCCCCCGAGAGTGCTGAGTTTGAGGGTCCAGGCAACGTGCGGGTCAAGTGTAGGGTTAGGGTGAGAGGTAGGGTTAGGTCTAGGTTGAGGGTTATGGTTAGGGTCCGGGTTAGGTCCCAGGAAGCTCCAGGTACTGAACACACAAGAGTGCAGTTGTCTCCACAAATGGCTGTGCCGAGTGCACTAGGGAGGGTGCCAGGTAGGATTAGTCTTTGGGTTCCAAGGCCAGACAACTTCCTGGTACACTCTTTGCTACACCCAGGCGCCCCGGAGAAGAGTAGTCTCTTGAATAACTGGTGCTGGGAAAAATGGATATTCACATGTGTAATGTGTAAAGCTTAGCACCTTATGTTATACCAATCCAAGAATTAACTAGAAATGGATTAAAGATGTAAATGAATGATACAGAAACAAAATTCTTCCTCATCATTTCAGCTCTTACTATGCCAACATGGAGCTGTTGAGGTGGTGAAGGGCTGGGTGGAGAGTAGTCCTGGAAATAGAAGACTGTGTGTGTAGAACAGACTGTCTTTAGCAGTCTGGAGTTATCCCTCTGATCCTTTAAGACTAGCCACTTCCTTCCCTACATTTGCAGACACAGCTAGTACCATGCATGCTCCCAGCAATGCACTGCTTTGTCTCCTCCAACTCCTAAAAGCTCTAGGTGGGACCCAGTGGGAAGGGTGGAGTTTAGTGGCACCAATGATGCCCTGTTGAAGCCAGGTGGATGGGAAGGAGACAGGTACCATTCCAGCTTCACTGGGTTCAGGTATGTTAGTATTGGTGTTGGATTTTTCACCTTTTACCCTAACACATCTCAAAAGTTTAATTTCTGTCCTGCTGGTCCACGTGGTTTCCAGAACATTTCCTCCTTTCCCAGAAGTGCCCTCCATGTCCTACTCCATGGGCTGCCCTTTGTCACTATCTGGGGGCTTTGGGCCACCTCCACCTTCTCCAAATTGGGGTCCTCTGGGACCTCACCTTCCACCTCCACCACCTGGAAAGATGATATGACCAGTATGAGTTGACTTATAAAACACGTTTTGTCTTTTACTTGTTATGTGTTTGGAGAAGATGCGGTGATGACACCACAGGGCTTTCAGGCCAGCCTGAGTGAGGATGTTGTAACGTGATTCAGGTTTCTCAGGACATGCATGAAATGGGCAGTCGTTTCCACATAGTGAGCTGGGCAACACGTGTCTCTGATAGAGAAGGAAAGAGGCCTTATACATGCTGACAGACACAGCACTCCCCGTACACACGCTTGTACAGAGACCATGTGCTGGGCTCTCTGAGGGATGAGACACACCCCTAACTTAGTTTCTAGTGAGTTGACACCTGAGCTGTTCACAGCTGCTTGATTAGTTATAAAAACACCTGAACCAGGGTCCTGTGAACCTTCCTCAATAGACAGGATCAGATCTCTCTCTTGTCCTCAAGGGTCACCGGAGACACCCGAAAAACCCTCTGCCCCTGGTAAGGGACCCGAGAGTGTGAATGAGTTGAATATAATGAAACGTGGCGGATGGTTTCTTTTTCTTCCACACAGTCTATGCAGGTCAGAATCAACCTCCATCTACCTCCATCCTTTATGAGACCTAGGACGTGGTGCAGCTCCCATGGGGAATATCAGTTGTGTCTCTACCAAGGATGCAGAGAAAGACAAGGTAAATTCTGTTGCCTGTTTCAGCTGCAGTGATTTCTGGAAACTTTTATCTGGCCTCGTCTGGTTTTCTATGTCCTCTAGTGTCTTTACTGCTTGATTTACCTCCTCACAAGCTTCCAGGCTTCTCCAGTTTAAGATCATCATGTTAGCTAGAGCCTCTGGAAGCCACAAGTGCATGGAGGCTGAGGACCACGTGGCTCTCACTTTGTGTTCGTGGAAATAACTTGAGGAGGATGACACTTCACTGCACCCTCAAGTCTTCTGGAGCATCTGACTCCTGCCGCACCTTCTTTACATGGGATTATCCTTATTATTTTCATTTTTTCCTATTTTAGTGCAGGCGATGAATTTGTTCAGAATGTCTGCTATGAGCCTCGTGACTGGAATAGATAAAAACTCTTCCCCACATTATATTGTGTGCTTTGTGCAGTGCTGAGGGTTTTTAGAAAAATTTCAGAATTCATTACTGGTCCTTCTGTGTTGGTAAATATACGATAGAGAATTTCTCCAGTTGTCCCTTTTGTGGAAATACTCTGAATTTTCAGAAGCGGCATGTGTAATCAAAAATATATATGGAACTGCAGTCATGAAGGGAGAGAATCAGTGATTACCTGCAGGGCCAGTATCTCACAGAGTTCTTCAGTTGTGTTTATATGAGCAGGTTCTCTTGTGTCCCGGGAGCAGTTGTAATTGGTACTTTGTCTCATGTTACCTTATGGGAGTTTTGCACCTGAAATTGAGACATGTTTCTGTTCATTCTTTTATGTAGAATTTCTACCTCCCTTTTACAATGGGACAAAATAGCTCTGCAATTCATATTGTATTTAAAAGCTGAATTACCTGTGAATTAAGATAAACATACTGGAGACCAATGAATGTGCATAGGTAATGTGTTTCTGTCAGAAAACACATTTTCAGGCCCCCTGCAGGACTCCAGGAACCCCCATCTCCTCAGAGGTCTCTGTGGCCTTGCACAGAAGATGTCTTTGTCAGGGAGGGAAGCAGAGTGAGGACAGGCGTGGGATGGCAGGTTGAGCTTTGACCCTGGGGTGGCCCTGAATCTGTGTGGTGCTGGGCTTTTCTTTCGTTCCTTCATGTTCTGTCTGTTCTCAGTGTGAAAATAAAAAGTCTGCAGATCTGGTGGAAGAGGACACCAGAGGGGTCCTGGGCACAGATGCCTGCCTCCTGGAATACGCTCCTTTATTAGACTGGCATTACTGCCATCAGTCTTCTAGAATAGGACTCCTTGGCTCTCTGCATTTGTAGACATGGGCAGTGACGTGTGGCGACAGTAGTTTTTCCTTGTGCCATCTGGTACCTTCAGGTTGTAGGTGGGACCTCGTGGGAGGGTAGGGTTTTCTGGCACTGATGCTCCATTCTGCTAGAACCCGTGAATGAACAAGGGGCCAGGTGCTGACACCTGCTTCATTGTGTTTCAGCTGCTGTGGGCGTTCTGCTTCTGTCTGTCATACCAACATACCTGTCACTTCTGCTCTGTAGGTCCCTATGGATTCAAGAGGACCTCCTCCTTTCCCAGGTCCACTCTGCAGGCCCTTCCCCACAGATCCCCTTTATCACTGTTCAGTGGCTCTATGGCCACCTCCAGCTCTCTGGTGTTCTCATGGACAGGACTCACCACTTCCACCTCGACTCTTTGTGAGATGATCTGAACAGTGTGAGTTGACATGTTCAGCTTCTGTGTTGTTGAGTCTTTGAGAAGACGTAGAGATGGCCTCACAGGCTTTGTGATGCAAGGGTGCTGCTGGATGAGGACACTGTTAAGATTCCGCAAATTTCTCAGGACATACACATGTTGGGCTGTGTCATTTTCCATTGCTGAGCTGGGCTATATGTGTCTCTTGTGGAGAAGGAAAGAGTCTTTTAATAGAAAAGCAGGCATATCAGTTCTGCAGATGTGCCTTGTACACAGTCCATGTCCCTGGCTCTGTGAGAGATGAGGCAAACCCTTACCATCAGGGGCTTCAAGTGTCCTAATGGGGAGAGAGTCACATGCGTTAAATGACATGGAGCTTCTGGTCTACAATAGTGGAAGCTCCAGTAATGGGTCCTCAAGTACAAAAGACGGAGACATGAATCTCATGGGAATGAATTGGAGGTTGTGCATGAGAAGGGAGAGCTGAGATGGTGCAGAGGGGAGGGTATTAGACTCAGTGAGATGGAGTTGGAGGCCATTTCAGGCAGGGCCCACAACCTGGGCAGGGAGAGTGAGCTCAGCGTGAGGTCCACACAGAGCTGCTGCATAGGGTCAAGGACAGTTCATGCAGGTATCATCTCTGAAATGTCATTGTGGCCAAAGTGCACCTAGTTCATTATCTAAATAAAGACTGTTGTTTCCCTTGGTTTTCTGAAGGTTCTGGATCCGTGTGAAAGAATGCCCTGGGGAATTGTATTTTAACTTGGTTCTTATGGGATGCTTGTCTGCCTAAGTTTGTGTGCCTCTGTGAGACTAAATGCGACAAAAGGTTGATCAGCTGTGTGGCTTCCTTGGCCTTCAGCCTGAGTCAGACTCTTAGCGGGGAATTCAGGGTTGATCAGGAAACTCCCCTGCTGGACTCTTGTCACCGCACCCCTGAACCTACTGTCCCCACCCTCCATGAAGGTTTGCATCTCTGAAACTTCCCTCACAATTTCCTGAGGCATTGCCTGGGATCCTGCTGTGTCAGCCCTACTGCCACCTCTCAGTGGGGTCATCTCAGAGCCTCAGCTTTGTAATCTGAGAAGCAGGGACAGTGTTGGTCTCTGAGGTCAGTGCGATGAAGAGGTGGTTAAGCACATAAGGAATTTGTAAAGTGTGTGGGATGACTGGGCATTCACCCTTCTCAGGGTGGAAATGAATGTATCTGCACACAGAAGATCATCAACAGATGTTCATTCAGTTTCATGAAACTAAGGGTATAATGCCTAAGGCTGGGAGATTGGCAATTCCTGTTTCAAAAGATACAGCAAAGACCCCTGTGTTTTTTTCTATTAAAATTCAGGTCCTACTTTACCAAGAAGGAAAAGATAAGTATGAGAATGTGTACATTCAGGGATCTACATCTAAGATCTGAGGTAGACACACAAATGCAGCCACACAAATATGTGCTCATTCAAGGCCAAGATGTATTGTAGAAGAAAAATGTATAGAGGAGAAGAGAAGATCCCTTTGCAATAACTCAAAATCACTTTGACATAGAGGGCAATCAGTTTGAAATTTGTTTTTTTTTTTTAAGTTTTTTTTTTTAACGTTTATTTATTTTTGAGACAGAGAGAGACACAGCACAAACGGGGGGAGGGTCAGAGAGAGAGGGAGTCACAGAATCTGAAACAGGCTCCAGGCTCTGAGCTGTCAGCACAGAGCCCGACGCGGGGCTCAAACTCACGGACTGCAAGATCATGACCTGAGCTGAAGTTAGACACGTAACCGACTGAGCCACCCAGGCGGCCCTGAAATTTGAATAGGACACTGAACCATTACAAACCAGCTGTGGTTATTATATATTTAGAGATGGTATGTAATCTGCCCCTCGGTCTGAATGCTTTCCCTGCCCATCCCGTCCCCTCCACTTTGTCCTTGCTAATGTCCCCTAATATACTTGTCACAGTTGTGTTTCTGTGTCAGCGTCTGCTTCCAGGAAAATCGACACTCATTCCCCATCAAGTGTACACTTTGAGGTTCCTATATATGCAGTTAACCAACACATCGTATGTACAGTGTTGGTGGAAGAAGACAGATCATTCTTTGGGGTTGTATTGCCTGGAAGGGACCTATAGTTCCATCTGAGGAGTTAGATACATCCTTTAGGGAGCTCTGATGGTGGTGGTTAATTCTGTAGATAGATACTCATGAGCACACGGCGCGCATGCTAGTTGATGGGGTTTGTGCTGATGAGCAGGGCAGGTATCTGTCTCCAGGAAAGGGTCTATTTTGATGGTGAGGAGTGGATTCAGGAGACCAGTAAGGAGGCCCTGCATTAATTCAGCTCTTGTCCCCTTGTGCACCTTACCAGCTGCCCCCAATAGCACCAATCCAGGTGGCCTCCAAGGGGGCAAATGGCGCAACTTTTGTGGTGAGTCACATGATGTCCCACAAAGCTTCCCCTGTTGCCTTATTGAGGGATGGGGAGGGCAGAGGTCCATGGTCTGAGATAGGTTCCTTCGACACCACCCAGGAGAGTTGTGTGTAAGCCTATGGCTCCTTCTACATCGGCCAATCCAATCCACTTTGCCGCAGGGACTCTGAACCTGTGAGCCCCTTTTTCCTCCCAGCTTAGGGAAGCAGCCAGCTCTCCAGCAGCTTTTGGGCCATGGCTGGGCCACCAAGGGTAAATGTCTGGCTGTCCACATGCTGACAGCATTGTTCTAGCAAATGTCAACATGAGCAGCTGCTGTACAGGGAATTCTCCTCCATTTTGATCAGGGCCTGGGACAAAACAAGACATGAGAGAGGGAGAGACAGGAGGGCCCTGTGCTCCTGGACAGGGCTGCATGCACAGAGCAGATAGCCTGAAGCCTGGGGAGAGGTGGAGAAAGAGACAGGCAGGGAGAGAGACACTGAATAAGTGATAGGGGAACTGGGCAAGTCCTGGAGAGTGAAAGGAAGAAATAGAGAGAGATGTGGTTAGAGAGAAACAGAGACTAAGAGGAAGTACAAGGAGAAAGTAGAGACCTGGTCCAGGAATGTGGATGGGGTGGGGTGGGCCAGGGGGAGGGGATGTATGAAGTGTCTCTGAGTGCTGGGGCAGAAATGGCAGGTATCATGGGCATCAGCGTTCCGTGACTCCAGACTCCAACATCCCTGGGGCCAAGCTTTGCAGAGGTCATTGCATTTGAAAAGATGGGTATCCCTCATTTCTCCTGGAATTGTGGGGGCACAGCCTCATGTTCTGTCATGGAGAGGGATGTCTTGAGGGAGAGTGTGCTGCTCTTTGGCAGGTAAACTCCAGAGCCCGCCCTGTGGGGAGGGGACCCGGACCCATCTCCCTCACTGCCCCAGGCCCTGTGGGATTTCCCCGCCGCTCCCTACCAGCTGCCCTTCCTCATGTTCTGAACCCAGGCATCAGGCATTGTGTTGCCTCCAGGTCCGGCAGTCTGGACCTGGCAGAGTTGAACTGCTGATAGTGATAAGAAGTATTTGACAAGAAGGTCCATATTCTCCCTCTGGAGCTAGCGGTGTGCATCAAGATCGTGGGTTTCTATCCTCCTGTCCACTGCCAAACTGAGGATGTCAGATGGTAGGTGAACCCTTTAAAACACCATAGTCTTCTCTTACATCAAATTCAAAGACATTTTCTTGTCCCAGCTTTAATTCTGAAGAGATGGCAATTAGTAATTGAAGGCATAATGAATGGTCCTATAGGAATTTGACCTATATGACTGATGGACATTATTTCACCCATCTGTATCCCTAAAGCACATTTCATTGGAAATATTAGCCAAGGATACATACAGTAAATTCATAACAGATGTGTAGCTCCCTGTAAGTTGCATTCCGACCTTGTCACGTATGTGTCATCAAAGATATCATTAGTGACTTTTCAGATAAGCTTTCAACATCAAGATGGTGATGTTAGAGAATCTGGTATAAGTGGAATTTCACAGATTCTAAATTAGGAATGATTTTTTAATATATAATGTTTCTGTTTTTCTTTTTTTTGGGAGAGCCTGAGCGGGGAAGGGGTGGAGAGAGCAGGAGACACCAAATCTGAGGCAGGCTCCAGGCTCTGAGCTGTCAGTACAGAGCCTGAAGCAGGGCTCAAACTCATGGACTGCAAGATCATGACCTGAATGGAAGTCGGACGCTTAACTGACTAAGCCACCCAAGCGCCCCAGGAATGATAGTTTATTGTTCACACATTTGTTGTATTAGTTTCAGGCATACATTGTAGTCCTTCCATACGTCTATAAATTATGTTGTACTTAAGCACAAGTGTAGCTATCATGTAGAAGCATGCAACGGTATTATTACAGGATGGACTCTCTTCCATTGGCTGTCCCTTGTATCCCTAGGACTCATTCATTCCATAGCTGGAAGCTGGTATCTCTCTCTCAAAGGTGTCAATTCTTTATTTAACCTAAACACTTTGGTGGTAAACACGATTACCTCTTGTTCAGCTAGTGTAAATTGCGGGTCTATTTTTCTGGGAACGTTACATAAAGCATTACAAATGATGTCATTACATTAATAAATTCGGTTTCATTCTTCACGCACAAGAAAGGAGAAGGAAAAGATTTCTTTGTGTCCCAGGCCCTGTCACTAAGACCCTTCCCAATGTGGAGAACAGGCTGGGTTGCCCAGAGCACCTTCCATCCCTCAGCTGAGCGACCAGGGCTTTCAACATTGCAGGAATTCCCATGGTGGCCAGCAGAGAGATCTCGAGCCCCACACACCCGGAGGGCGGGTTCCTCCGCCTGGGCAGTGATGGCCAGCAGAGGGCGCACCGTCGGCTTTTCTGACCCAGGAAACCTCAGAGCAGGAAGGGCTGCTGTTGCTCCCAGAGGACACAGGGCCTCTGCCGCTGCCTCAGGACAGAGAGCAGAGCTGCGTTTCCAGCGCGTTCTGCCGCCCACCCCAGGGGAGACCTCGGGAGTTTTGCAGCAACTTGGCATCTCCTGAGTCACCGGAGAGAAGCTGCCTTGTTGTACTGAGTGGTGAGGAGGGGACGCTAAGTGGCTTCCCTGGGCAAGCTGGTTGCTGAGCAGCACAGGCCCTTGCATTTTCTGGGCCGTCCCCGTGTTTCATTCCTCCCCTTCCCGGACAGTATTTGAACAAGACGTATTTTACTAAAGGTCTCGTGGATTGCGGGGTCCCACGACATCACCTCATCGATGCAGTCGATGGTTTGTTCCAGATTCAGGCTCGTTTACGGGAAGAAACCCTGACAGAAGTTCAGAAGAACGGGAGCCGCATTCAGTTAGGACGTGAATACATGAAATGCTCATCTCAGGACCTTCTAGAAGAATGAGCTGGGACCCACTTTCCGAGTCCTGCTGGAACCAGAGACCGAGGTAAGGGCACAAACTGTCTTTTAAAAAAATTTCAGGGTTATTTTTCCAACCTAGTGAAGTGATTGAAAACTACAGAAAACCTGGTAGGTAGGGGTCATTAACCTTATGTTATCTTTTAATTTAAATTCCAGTGAGTGAAGACACAGTGTAATATTAGTTTCAGGTGTGCAATATAGAGCACCACTTCAACACGTCACCCGGTGCTCATCCCAGGTGCATTCTTAATCCCCAGCAGCTGTTTCACCCATTCCCCACCTCGCTGTGGAAGCCCTCAGTTTGTTTCCCAGTTAAGAGTCTGTTTGTCACTGTCTCCTCCCCGCCCCCCTTTGTTTTGTTTCATTTCCACGTGTTAGTGAAATCATCTGGTATTTGTCTTTCTCTGACAGGCTTATTTCACCCAGCATAACATTCTCTCGCTCCATCCACCTCGTGGCCAATGACAAGATTTCCTGTTTTTACGGCTAAATAATATTACATTCCATACACTGCATCTCAGTTTATTCATCAGTTGATGGATGTTTGGGCAGTTTCTGTAATTTGGCTCTTGTAGAAAATGCTGCTGCACGCATCAGGGTGCATGTATCCCTTTGAAGAATTATTTTTGTATTCTTTGTGGAAATACTTCGCAGTGAAATTGCTGGACCGTAAGGTAGTTCTATTTCCATTTTTTTTTTTAACGAATCTCCATGATGTTTTCCAGAGTGGCTCCACCTGTTTGCATTCCTACCCACAGTGCAAGAGGGTTTCTCTTTCCCCTTATCCTTGCAACACCTGCTGTTTCATCCTTCATTGATTTTAGTCATTCTGACAGATGTCATGTGTTATCTCATTGTAGTTTTGAATTGTGTTTCCCTGAAGATGAGTAATGTTGAGCATCTTTGCATGTGTCTCTTGGCTATGTGTATGTCTTCCTTGGGAAAATGTCCATTCGTGTCGTCTGCCCATTTTTAATTGGATTTTTCATTTCTTGGGTGCTGTATAACTTTATATATTTTGGACACTAACCCTTTATCAGATGTCGTTTACAAATATTATTCTTGTAGGTGTTTTATTTTTGTTGACTATTTCCTTGGTGACAGACTTTTTATTTTTATGAAGTCCCATTATTTTTGCTTGTGTTTCCCTTACCTCAGGAGACGTATCTACAAAGACGTTTGCAGACAAAGTCAAATAAGATACTGCCTATGTTAGGTATCCTCTGGGATTTTTATGGTTTCAGGTTTCACACATAGTTCTTTATTCATGTTGGATTTATTTTTGTGTATGTTGTAAGAAAGTGGTCCGTTTGTGTTTTTGTTTTGCTTTGCAGGTTGCTGTCTAGTTTTTCCAAAACCAAATGTTGAGGAGACTTTTTTAAAGTTTATGTATTTATTTTTGAGAGAGAGAGAGCATGCACAAGAGGGGCAGAGAGAAATGGAGAGAGAGAATCCCACGCATGCTCTGCACTGCCCTGAGATCATGATCTGAGCTGAATCCATAATCACATGCTTTGGAGCCACTGATGTGTCCCAAGACTATCTTTTTTTTTTTTTTTCCATTGGATATACTTTCCTGCTGTGTTGAGAATTAATTGACCATATAGGTGTGAATTCATTTCTGGGTTTCCATTCTATTGATCTCTGCGTCTGTATTTTTGTTGTTGTTGTTTGCCGGTACCATACTGTTATATTCAGTACAGCTTTGTAATATAACCTAAAGTCTGGAAGTGTGATGTCTGCAGCTTTAGTTTTCTTCTTCAAGTTTGTTTTGGCTGTTTGGGGTCTTTGTCGTTCCATACAAATTTTGGGATTATTTGTTCTAGTTCTTTGACAAATGTTTTTGTTAGTGTGATAGGGATTTCATTACATGTGCAGATTGTTTTGAGGAGCGTAGACATTTTAACAGTGTTTTGTTCTTCCCATCCATGAACATGAAATGTATTTCCTTTTCTTTGTGACCTCTTCCATTTCTTTCATCAGCGTTTCATAGCCTTTAGAGTATAGGTCTTTGACTTCTTTGGTTAAGTATATTCCTGCTATCTTGTGGTATTTGTGAACCTGTCAATGGGATTGATCCCTTACTTTCTCTCTGTGTTAATTCATGATTCGTGTATAGAAATGCAATACATTTATGTACATTGATTTCTGAATATTGTGACTTGTCGAATTCATATATCAATTCTAGCAATTGTTAAGGGGGTCTTTCATGTTTTTTATAGAGCACATCATGTCAGTTCCAAATAGCGAAAGTGCTACTTCTTCCTTGCCGATTTGGATGCCTCTTATTTCTTTTTGTTGGCTGATGGCTGTGGCTAGGGTTTGCCGTACTATGTGGAATAACAGTGGTGAGAGGGGTCATCCCTGTCTTGTCCCTGACCTTGGAGGAAAAACTTTCAATTTTTCCCCATTGAGGATGAGATTAGTTGTGGGTTTTTCCTAGATGACCTTTATTATTTGCAGGTAGGTTGAGTCTCAATGTACTTTGCTGAGGGTTTTTATCATGAATGGATGTGACATTTTGTTAAATGGTTTTCCTGCATCTGTTGAAAGCATCATATTGTTCGTATCCTTTCTTCTACTACTGTGGTGCATCATGTTGATTGATCTGTGAATGTGGAACCACCCTTGCAGCCCAGGAATATATCCCTCTTGATTATGGTAAATGATTCTACTAATGTATTGTTGACTTTAATTTGAAGGTATTTTAATGAGAATTTGTGCATACATACTCATCAGGCTATTGGTCTGCAGTTTTATTAAAAAAATTTTTAACATTTTTAAAATGTTTATTTCTTTACTTAGAGTACATAAAAGTGAGGTAGGGGCAGAGAGACAGGGAGAGAGAGAATCCTGGCCATGCCCCACACTGTCATGGCAGGGTCCAATGTGGGACTGGAACCTACACACCGCAAGATAATGTCCTATTCCGAAATTAAGAGTTGGACAGTAAACCAACCGAGCCACACAGGTGCCGCTGCAGCTTTAAGTTTCAGTGGAGGCTTTATCTGGTTTTGGTATCAGGGTAATGATGGCATCATAAGATGAATTTGTACGTTTTCCTTCTTTTTTATTTTTTGTAATAATTTGAGGAGAATACATATTACCTCTTCCTTAAATGGATGGTAGAATTCATGAGTGAAGCCATCTAGCCCTGAACTCTTGTGTTTGGGAGGAGATTTTTTTAATTACTGATTTGATTTCTTTCTGTTTTCAGATTTTATATATCTTCCTGTTTCAGTTTTGGTAGTTTGTATGTTTTTAGGAATTTGTCCTTTTTTCTCAGAGTGTCCAATTTGTTGCATATAGTTTTTCATAGTATTATCTACTAATTATATTTTTGTGGTGTTGACTCTTATTTCTCCTTTCTTTGTGATTTTATTTACTTGAGTCCTTTCTCTCTTCTTTGTGAAAAGTCTGCCTAGGAGGTTTTCAAGTTGATTACTGCTTGCTAAGAACCAGCCCCTGCTTTCATTGATTTCGTCTAGTGTCTTTTTGGTTTCTATATTCCTTATTTCTGCCTTAATCTCTATTATTTCCTTCCTTCTGCCATTCTTCTTCTCATTCCTTTAGTTGTAAGTTAGGATTGTGATTTTTCTTGCTCTTTAAGGTAGGCTTGTATTGCTATATACTTCCATTGTAGACTGCTTTTGCCGCATTCCAAAGGTTTTTACCAGTGTATTTTCATTTTCATTAGTTTCAGTGTATTTTCTCAGTGATTTCCTGTTTGGCTCATTCATTTAGTAGCATGTTATTTGACCTCCCTTTATTTGTGGCCTTCCCTCCCTTCCCCCCCCACCCCCTGCCCCTGCTTTTTTGTGGTGGACTTCAAGTTTCCTAGCTCTGTGGTCAGAAAAGATGCTTGGTCTGATCTCTGTCTTTGGGTACCTCTTGAGGCCTGATTTGTGACCTAGAATGTGATCAATTCTGGAGAATGCCCCATGTGTGCTCGAAAAGAATGTATACTCTGCCATTGTAGTATGGCGTGTTCTGAATATATCTGTTAAACCTGTCTGGTCCAGTGTGTCATTCAAAGCCATTGTTTCCTTGTTGATTTTCTGTTTACAGTTTCTGTCCATTGATGTGAGTGATGTGTTAAAGTCCTCTATTATCGTTATATTATTATAAATGAGTTCCTTTATGGTTGTTGTTAAATGTATTATATACTTGGTGATCGCATGTTGGGTGCATCAAAATTTACAATGATTGGATATTCTTGTTTGGCCGTTCCCTTTAGTATGAGATAGTGTCCGTCTTCATCTCTTATTATAGCTTTATTTATTTATTTATTTTTATTTAAGTCTTAGTTGACATACAGCGCATCCTCGGATTCGAGAGTAGAATTCGGTGATTCATCCCTTACATACAACACCTAGTGCTCATCACAAGTGCTCTCCTTAATACTCGTCCCCCATCTAGCCCACCACTGACCCATCTCCCTCCATCAACCTTCACTTTTTTCTCTATCATTAAGAGACACATGTGGTTTCTTACCACTGTTCTCTTTTCCTGCCCCCTTCCCATGTTTTCATCTGTTTTGTTTCTTAAATTCCATATGAGTGAAATCATATATTTGTCTTCCTCTGATTGACATATTCCACTTAGCATAATACGTTGTAGCTCCATCCACATCGTTGCCAATGGCAAAATTTCATTCTTCTTGAAGCTGAGTTATATTTCATTGTATATACGTATATATGTATATATGAACATAGATATGTGTATACATATGTATACACACACACACACACACACACAACATTATACCTTCATCAATTGATGGATACTTGGGCTTTTCCATAGTTTGGCTACTGTTAATGCTGCTATAAATACTGGGTGCATGCAATGTCACTATTAGGTATTTACCCAAAGGGTACCAAAATAGAGCCTGGTTTTAAAGTTTATTTTTCCTGATATAAGTATTGCTACTGGTTTTCTTTTGACATTATTGGCATAATAAATGTTTCTTTATTCCCTCTCTTTAAATCTGCAGGTGACTTAAGTCCAAATAAGGCTTTGTAGGCAGCATCTAGATAGGTGTTGTTTTTGTTTGTTTGTTTTGTCCATTTTGACGCCCTATCCAATGTCTTTTGATTGGAGCATTTAGTCCATGAACATTCAGAGTGATTATTGATAGGTATATATTTTGTCCCATTCTACTAGTTGTTTTGCCATTGTTTCTTGATGTTTCCTCTGATCCTTTCTTGTCTGTAACACTTTTAGTCTTTCATTTCCACTCAAAGAGCCCGATTTAAATATTCCTTTCTTTTGACTGGTAGTACATTTCTTTACTTCTTTTTAGTATTTCTTCTTTTTTAAATTTAAGCCCAAGTTAGTTACCTTATGGTCGAATACAGTTTCAGCAGTAGAATTTAGTGATCTGTCAAGTACAAAATATACCCAATACTCATCCCAAGTGCTGCCCCTAATGCCCATCACCCATTTAGCCCATACCCCTATTCAGTAACCCTCCTGGAACCCTGAGTTTCTTCTCTGTATTTAAGAGTCTCTTAGATCGTTTGAATCCCTCTCTGTTTGAATCTTATTTTTGCTTTCCTTTCACTACGTTGTATTACACTAATCAGTTGTATTAAATTTCACAGAAGAGAGAAATCATATGATATGTGTCTTTCTCTGACATATTTTGCTTAGCATAATAAAGTCCGGTTCCATTCACATTGTTGCAAATAGCAAGATTTCATTGTTTTTGATCGCCGAGTAATAGTCCATTGTGTGAATATACCACATCTTCTTTATCCATTCATCTGTCAATGGACATTTGGGCTCTTTGCATAATTTAGCTTTTGTTGATAATGCTGCTATAAACATTGGAGTGCATGTGCCACTTCGAGTCAGCGTTAGTGTATCCTTTGGATAAATACCTAGTAGTGCAATTGCTGGGTCCTAGTGTAGTTCTATTTTTAGTTTTTTGACGAATCTCCATACTATTTCCCAGAGTGGCTACACCACTTTGCATTCCCACCAGCATTGCAAAACCGTTCCCTTTCTCTGCATCCTTGCCAACATCTGTCGTTTCCTGAGATGTTAATTTTAGCCATTCTGATAGGTGTGAGGGGATATCTCATTATGGTTTTGATTTGTATTTCAGTGATGACGAGTGAGATTGAGCATCTTTTCATGTGTGACCATTCTGGATGTCATCTTTGTTAAAGTGTCTCTTCATGTCTTTTGCCCATTTCTTCACTGGATTATTTGGTTTTTGGGTGTTGAGTGTGATAATTTTTTATAGATTTTGGATACTAACCCTTTATCTGATATGTCACCTGCAAATATCTTCTCCCATTTCATTCAGTTGCCTTTTAGTTTTGCTGATTGTGTCCTCTGCTGTGTAGAAGCTTTTTATCTTGAGGTCCCAGTAGTTCATTTTGGTTTTTATTGCCCTTGCTTCAGAGACATGACAAACAAGAAGTTGCTGTGGCCAGGATCAAGGAGGTAGATGGCCTCTTTTCTCCTCTAGGATTTTGATGGTCCCTTTCTTATATTTAGATCTTTCATCCATTTTGAGGTGTGTGTGTGTGTGTGTGGTTTAAGAACATAGTCCAGGTTCATTCTTCTCACTGTCCAGTTTTCCCAGTACCATTGGCTGAAGAGACTTTTGTTTTTCCATTGGATATTCTTTCCTGAGTTATCAAAGATTACTCGGCCCTATGTTTGAGGGTCCATTTCTGGGTTCCCTATTCCGTTCCATTGATGTCTGTGTCCGTTTTTGTGCCCGTACCATACTGTCTTGATGATTGTGGCTTTCTAATACACCATAAAGCCAAGAATTGTAATGTTGCCAGCTTTGTTTTCTTTTTCAACATGACTTTGGCTATTTGGGGTCTTTTCTGGCTCCCTACAAATTTTAGGGTTGTTTGTTCTAGCTCTGTGAAGAATGCTGTTGTTATTTTAATAAGGATTGCATTGAATGTGTCGATTGCTTTGGATAGTATTGATATTTTAACAATGTTTGTTCTTCTAATCCACGCACATGGAATGCTTTTCCATTTCTTTGTATTTCTTCAGTTTCTTTCATAGGTGTTGTATGGTTTGTTCCTTTATTTTTTTAATGTTTATTTTTGAGACAGAGCGACAGAGAGAAAGAGAGAGTGCATGAGCAGGGGAGGGGCAGACAGACAGACAGACTCGGAAGCAGGCTCCAGGCTCTGAGCTTTCAGCACAGAGCCCATAGCGGGACTCGAACCCACAAGTGAGGGATCATGACCTGAGCTGAAGTCAGGGCTTAACTGAGCAACCCAGGTGCCCCTCTATTGTTTTAAGTGTACTGATCTTTTACCTCTTTGGTTAGGTTTATCCCTGGGTATTTTATGTTTTTCAGTGCAATTGTGAAGTACATCAATCCTAGATTTCTCTCTGCTGATTCATTATTGGTGTATAGAAATGCATACAACTTCTGTATATTGATTTTATAATCTGAGACTTTCCTGAATTCCTGTATCAGTCCTAGCAGTTTTTTGGTGGAGTCTTTTGGATTTTCCATGGAATGTATCATGCCTGTGAATAAGGAAGTTTTGACTCCTACTTGCCAATTTGGACACCTTGTATTTCTTTTTGTTGTCTGATTGCTGAGGCTAGGACTTCCAACAGTATGTTGAATAACAGTGGTGAGAGTGGACATCCCAGTCGTGTTCCTGACCTCAGGGGGAAGGCTCTCACCTTTTCCTCATTGAAGATGGTATTAGCTATGGGACTTTCGTATCTGGACATACTGATATTGAGGCAAGATCTTTCTATCCCTCCTTTCATGAGTGCTTTTTTTTCATCAAGAAAGGATGCTGCATTTTGTCAAATGGTTTTTCTGCATCTATTGAGAGGATCATGTGGTTGTTATCCTTTCTTTTATCAATGTGATGTATCACATCAGTTGATTTGCAGATATTGAATCGGTTGTGCATCCCAGGAATAAATCCAATTCATTGTGGTGAATAATTATTTGTATGTATTGTTGGATCCGGTTTGCTAATTTTTGTTGAGAATTTTTACATTCAGGTTCATCAGGGAAATTGGTCTGTAGTTTTCCTTTTTGGTGGGGTCTTTGTCCAGTTTGGACTCAAGGCCGTGCTGGCCTCATAGAATGAGTTTGGAAGTGTTCCTTCCATTTCTCTGGCCATGACCTTATCTTGTTCTTTCATTTGGGATGCATTCCTCTTGTCTTGGAATTTTGGCTGAGTATTTGCTTCTCTGTGTTACAAAAGCTCATTATGTTACCTGCCTGTGAGATGAATGGCTTTATGAAGAGGAAGTCATCTAGTGTCCAGGGCCTGACACATCAGGGATTGTCTGTGGTGTGTGTTGCATGCACTGTTTTGTGTTCTTCTACACTATCCTTCAGAACAGTTGTATGGGCAATGTATGGTCCTTGGCCAGAATGTGCTGAGTTTTATCTAGGTCTGCTCCGATCTGCTCATTAAATGAGACTTGAAACGACTGCCACTCGAAGTGAAGCCCTGCGGAACTGTCTGGTCAAGAGAGGTGGTGTGGTCACGGGCTTCTGCTGGTCTTCTGGGAAAGGGGACACCTCCATTGGGACTGAGGCAAGCCTGATTGACCTAGAAGGCCAGTCTCACCAGAGCACAGGAATGTGGGGTTGGTGTAAGCAGCTTAGGCAGCCAGTGTGGGGATGGAACTGTTTCCAGCGGATGGCTCTGTGTTTATGCTGTGGGGAAGAGGAGGAAAATGGAGCCACCCAGCTCCTCTGTCCTAGCTCCTTTGTCCCCTCTTGTGAACACTGCCTCTCAGGGATGCTCTCCATGATCAGTGTATAATCTCCCCACTGTGTCCACCAGGCAATGTACAGACCACTGTTTCCATGCCATCTGCCTGCAAGTAATTTGCTGCCTTCTCTCAAGGAGTAGGCCAGTGCTCCTAGGGCTATATCCCAGCCAAGCCTGCTAAATTTTGAAATGCCAAATTCTCGGGGTGTCTGGATGGCTTGGTTAAGTGTCTGAGTCTTGATCCTGGCTCAGATCATGACCTTGTTGTCGTGGAATTCTCTCTCCCTCTATTCCTGCCCCTCCCTTGCATGTGCTCTCTGTCTCTCTCAAAATAAATAAAACAAATTTAGTGGCATGGAATACCTTATTTAGGCAAGATTTCCTCCCTGAGGGGAATGGCAGGGGTCCATCAGTTAAATTTCCAGCACTGACTAGGAAATTCTTTGCTGACTGGTTAAAGGTTACATTCCTACAGGAATGAAATTAGGTTTAGTGACATGGGGCCTTAACGTAAGTAACTCCATGATGGGCCTGTGATTTTTCTTAACATTCCAAACCCAAATGTTTACACATCCATTTTTTTAATTAAAATATAGCCCTAAATAATATTTTAGCCATCTTCTGCCGGCCCAATGATCATATCCTATAAAACATCATCTCCTAATCATAGATGAAGATCAACTCTGTGGCTCTAAGATCTTAGTGATTCTGGGTTATTGCTGGTCTTCTGAAATCTTTGACCCAGGGACTCCCAGCCAGGTTGCTGAGCCATCACTTATGTACAGAAGCACCCTTTCCAAGTCACCTCTTCCTAAAGTGTTGTCTTTCCCTCTGGTACTTCTGGGTCTTACCCTTTTGTAGATCACATGCTGTGATGGACATCCCCTCCTGAAAACCTGTCAAAGTGGACCAGAGAAAGCTGCTTGCCTGTGACTGCCACTTCATGGTCACATCTTTTCCTTCTGAAACCCCTTGAACTCCGTATCATTCTTCCAGTCTTTGAATATCTCTTTGCTTTGGAAATATTTCATTCTCTTGTATTCCTGCTAAAAATATGCATGAAAATATTAAAGCAAGGATTCTTTATAATAAGTGAGCCAGTCACAATGATCCATCTGGCGGTGTGTACATGTTTTTTTTGTTTTTTTTTTGACAATGTTCAGGCATGATGTGAAGTACATCCTATAAAATCTGAGTATCATTCATTATCTAGGATAACCACCTTTATGGAAAGCCATTCAATGACATGCTTGTTCAAGATCAGAAAAAACACTTAATTTACATACCACGTAATACAGTGGTATATACATATGTTATCTTAAAATATGTCAAGTAGATGTTTCCATGAAGTGTATATCATGCATTCAGTTTTCTGTACCATGAATGATATTTAAATTACACAATAGTAAGAACAAGAATAGGTACTTGGCCATCACTAGTAACTAATACTAGAACTAGTCATATATTATGTGTTGAAAACATAAAACCATGATTACTAATAATCTGTTCATTCGTGATGGGTTTCTAGTTACCAGAAAAATTGGGAAGACATTATTGAGTCTCCACATACATCAGACTGTTTTCTGACTATTGATGTCTTATGAGTTGATACATGATCACAATCAATATCCCGAAGAGATATGGTAGTATTAACTAAAGTTTATATTTGTATTCAGATTGCTTCGGTTTTAACCTCTTCTGTCCCAGACTCATCCCAGCTGGCACATTACAGTCATCCTGTCTCCTTAGGCTCCACTTGACCATGACGATGTTTAGATTTTTCCATATTTTTCATAATCTGCAAAGTTTTGAGGGTACGTTTGTAGAATGTATTTTGTAGAATGACCCCTGTTTGGGATATGTCTACCGTTTGTTCAAATGCTTAGGCCAGAGTTACCGTGTTTTGGAGAAGATCCAGAGGCATAATGCCATCCATAATTATCACTTCATATAAAGGTTGTTTACTCTGAAGATTGGGGTCTTTATGGTTCCGTACAAATTTTAGGACTGTTCTAGTTCCATGAAAAATGTTGTTGCTATTTTGATGGCCATTGCATTAATTGTGTCAGTTGCTTTGGGAAGTGTAGACATTTTCATGAAATTTGTACTTCTGATCCATGAGTATAGAATATCCTTCATTTCTTTCATCACTGTTTTACAGTTTTCAGAGTACAGGTCGCTCACCACTTTGGTTAGATTTATTGATAGATACCTTATTATTTGGTGTACAACTGTAAATGGGACTGTTTTCTTAATTTCTCTTTCTACTGCTTCATTGTTTAGAAATGCAACAGATTTCTGTACAACGATTTTGTATCCTGTGACATTGCTGAATTCATTTATCAGTTCTAGCAGTTATTGGACCGTGAGATCATGACCTGAGCCGAAGTTGGACGTTCAACTGACTGAGCCACCCAGGCGCCCCCATCTTACTTTTAGTAGGCACTTTTCTTTGTTCATAGAATTCTTCCAGGTTATGTGCTTTCTCCTTCAGCTGTTTGACTTTTGCTTCCTTTGTGGCTTTCACAGACCTCAATGCATTACACTTGTCTTTCAGGGCCTTTTTATCTTCTGGAAAAAGAAAAAGTGTTTTCTTGGTAAATGTGCAGATGACCTGAGTCTTGATTTTGGTGAGACAGAAAAAGGACCCTAACCCTAACCCTAACCATGAAGGCATGAAAGTATTCTTTCCCTTACCAATGCAAAATCATTGCCATCATATGGGGATTTCTCCCCAACAGAAAATATAACTTCTAGTTGACAGTTATTGGACCTCAAGGGTCTTAGCTCTACATCCTCGAATTCAACATTTGCATCTTGTGTTTAAGGCAGATACGAGGAAAGACTTTCACGGAAAACTGATCACACAACAATTTGTACCTCACACAGCAAGATCGTGCATTGCAATGAACAAAGACCTTGAAGCATGAATATAACTAGAAGACAAAGATGGTGGAAAATAGTTCATGTCTAACAAGTCATAAATGGCTTTCTTAGTGGTATACATATGTATGTGTGCATGTTTATCCCCCCCATTCACATTGAAAACTCACTATTCAGCCTTCAGAGAGAAAGAGACTATGGAGCACTTGGGTGGCTCAGTCATTTGAGCATCAGACCCTATTTTGGGTCAGGTCATGATTGTAGGATCATGTGATCCAGACCTGTGTTGGGCTCCACACTGAGCGTGAATCCTGCTTAAGATTCTCTCTCTTTTCCTCTGCCCCTCTCCCCTGCTTGCATGCCCCCCTCACTAAAATTTAAAAAATCATAAAGAATAATTTAAACATATTTTTTAAAAGGGAAAGGATTATACACTTTGGCTATCACCCTTTCTCTCTTAACTATATTTGGGTATTTTCTACATATCTTGGAGGGCAGATTGAATGATGTGATAATTACCTAGTTGTGAAAATAAAAGAGAACTCATAGTCCCTGAAATAGCAAAACTCATTTTGGCGGTCCCAGTAAAATTCCAACTCATTGGTCAGAAAGAGGTTTGGCTCCCAGAGGCCCACTCTCTACTGTGGTAAAGGGCAAGCAAATATGCTGTGCTCACTTCACCCAATGAACAAAAAGCCTCCAAAGCCAAATTACGGTAAAACTCAGCAGCCAACCCTTACCACTTCCTGATTCTTCACATTTCTTTCTCTGAGTTTGCAAGGTAGCAAGTGCACTTCGAAGGGTGTCATTTAAAATTTCATTAAAGTGGGTGCCTGGGGGCTCAGTCAGTTGAACATCCAACTTCAGCTCAGGTCGTCAATTCGTGGTTTGTGAGTTTGAGCCCTGTGTCAGACTCTGTGCTGACAGCTCAAAGCCTGAGGCCTGTGTTGGATTCTGTGTCTCCCTCTCTCTCTGCCCCTCCTCCACTCACACTCTGTCTAAAATAAATAAACATAAATAATTTTATGTTTACTTGTACTCAACAAGTGCAAAAAGATAGAGATCATACCATGCATATTTTCAGACCCCAATGCTATGAAACAATTGGGAAAGGTAACCAATACTTGTAGACTAAAGAACATCCTACTAAAAATTGAATGGTGGAATGCAAGCTGGTGCAGCCACTCTGGAAAACAGTATGGAGGCTCCTCAAAAAGCTAAAAAGAGAACTACCCTATGACGCAGCAATTGCAATACTAGGTATTTATCCGAGGGATACAGGTGTGCTGTTTAGAAGGGACACATGCACCCCCATGATTATAGCATCACTATCAACAATAGCCAATTGGAATCTCATTGGTCAGAAAGAGGTTTGGCTCCCAGAGGCCCCCTCTCTGCTGTGGTAAAGGGCAAGCAAATATGCTGTGCTCACTTCACCCAATGAACAAAAAGCCTCCAAAGCCAAATTACAGTAAAACTCAATATGGAAGAAGCCCAAATGTCCACTGATGGATGAATGGATAATGAAGATGTGTGTGTGTGTATAATGGAGTATTACTCAGCAATCAAAAAGAATGAAATCTTGCCATTTGCAACTACATGGATTGAACTGGAGGGTATTATGCTAAGTGAAATTAGTAGTCAGAGAAAGACAAAAATCATATGACTTCACTCATAGGAGGACTTTAAGAGACAAAACAGATGAACATAATGGAAGGTAAACAAAAATAATATAAAAACAGGGAGGGGTACAAAACAGAAGCGTACACATAAATATGGAGAACAAACAGAGGGTTACTGGAGGGTTTGTGGGGGGGAGATGGGCTAAATGGGTAAGGGGCACTAAGGAATCTACTCAAGAAATAACTATTGCACTATATGGTAACTAATTTGGATGTAAATTGTAAATAATAAAAACTAAAATTAAAAAAAAATGAATGGGTGAAAGAAGAAGTTAAAGAGAAAATTAAAAAGTACATGGAAGCCAGTGAAACTGATAACACCACAGCCCAAAACCTCTGGGATGCAGCAAACGTTGTCATAAGAGGAAGTTTATAGCAATCCAGGCCTTCCTAAAGAGGGAAGAAAGGTCTCAGATACACAACCTAACCTTATACATTAAAGAGATGGAAAAAAGATCAACAAATAAAAACCAAATCCAGCAGAAGACAAGCAATGATAAAGATTACAGCAAAAATCAATGCTGTCGAAGCTGAAAACAAAAACAAACAATAACCCCCTGCCCCCAACACACAAACAGTAGAAGAGATCAATGTAACCAGAAGCTGGTTCTTTGAAATAATTAATAAAATTGATAAACCACCAGCCAGATGGATCCAAAAGAAAAAGGGAAGGACCCAAATAAATAAAATTAAGAATGAAAGAGATCACAACCAACACAGCAGAAATACAAACAATAATAAGAGAATATTATCAGCAATTATATACCAATAAAATGGGCAATGTGGAAGAAATGGACAAATTCCTAGAAATATATAAACTACGAAAACTGAAAGGGAAGAAAGAAAATTTGCACAGACCCATAACCAGTAAAGAATTGAATTAGTAATCAAAAATCTCCCAGAAAAACAGGAGCCGAGGGCCAGATGTCTCTCCAGGGGAATTCTATCAAACATTTAAGGAAGAGTTAATACCTATTCTCTTGAAGCTGTCCCAAAAATAGAAATGGAAGGAAAACTTTCCAAACTCTTCCTATGAATCAGCATTACCTGGATTCCAAAACCAGACAAAGACCCCACTAAAAAGGAGAGTACAGACCAATTTTCATGATGAACATGGACGCAAAAATCTTCCATAAGATATTAGCCATCCAGATCCAACAATACATTTAAACTTTATTCACCACGACCAAGTGGGATTTATATGCCTGGAATGCAAGGCTGGATCCATATCAACAAAACAATCAATGTGATTCACCACATCAATAAAAGAAGGGACAAGAACCACATGATGCACTCAGTACATGCAGAGAAAGCATTTGACAAAATACAGCATCCTTTCTTGATAAAAGGATTCCACCAAAAAACTGCTAGAAATGATCCACGAATTCAGCAAAGTGGCAGGATATAAAATCAACGCACAGAAATTAGTTGCATTCTTGTACACAATGAAGCAACAGAAAGAGAAATCACAGAATCAATCCCGTCGACAATTGCACCAAAACCCATAAAACACCTAGGAATAAATCTAACCAAAGAGGTGAAAAATCTATACTGAAATCTATAGAAAGATTATGAAAAAATTGAAGATGACAAACACACAAAAATGAAAAACATTCCATGCTCCTGGATAGCAAGAACAAATATTGTTAAAATGTCCATAGTACCCAAAGCAATCTACATATTCAATGCAATACCTCTCAAAATAACACCAGCATTCTTCACAGAGCTACAACAAACAATCCTCCAATTTGTATGGAACCAGAGAAGACCCTCAATAGCCAAAGCAATCTTGAAAAAGAAAACCAAAGTAGGAGGTATCACAATCCTGGATTTCAAGCTATATTACAAAGCTGTAATCATCAAGACAGTACGGTACTGGCACAAGAACAGACACTCAGATCAGTGGAACAGAATAGGAACACAGAATTGGACCCACAGATGTATGGCCAACTAATCTTTGACCAAAAGAAAGAATATCAATGGAATAAAGACAGTCTCCTCAGCAAGTGTGCTGGGAAAACTGGACTGTGATATGCAGAAGAATGAACCTGGACCACTTTCTCACACAAAAAGACACTCAAAATGGATGAAAGACCTAAATGTAAGATAGGAAGGCATCAAAATCCTCAAGGAGAAAGCAGGCAAAGCCTGTTAATGTTGGCTTCCACAACTTCTTACGCAACACATCTCCAGAGGCGAGGGAAACAAAAGCAAAAATGAATGATTAGGACCTCATCAAAATAAAAAGGCTTCTGCACAGAGAAGGAAACCATCAACAAAACTAAAAGGCAACCAACAGAATGGGAGAAGATATTTGCAAACGATATGAGATAAAGGATTAGTATTCAAAATCTCTAAAGAACATACCAAACTCAACACCCCAAAAAAAGGTAATCCAGTGAAGAAATGGGCAAAGACATAAGCAAACACTCCTCCAAGGAAGACATCCAGATGGCCAACCGACACATGAAAAAATGCTCAACATCGCTCATCATCAGGGAAATACAAATTAAAACCACAATGAAACACCCCCTCACCCCTGTGAGAATGGCTAACATTAACAACTCAGGCAACAACAGATGTTGGCGAGGAAATGGAGAAAGAGGAACTCTTGAACTGCTGGTGGGAATGCAAACTGGTGCAGCCACTCTGGAAAACAGTATGTAGGTTCCTCAAAAAATGAAAAAGAGGACTATCCTACAACCCAGCAGTTGCACTACTAGGTATTTATCCAAAGGATACAGATATGCTATTTCAAAGGGACACGTGAACCCCAAAGTTTATAGCAGTACTATCAACAATAGGTAAAGTATGGAAAAAGCCCTAATCTCCATCGATGGATGAATGGATAAAGATGTGGTATACATAGATACATATATATATATATATACACACAAATATATATATATATATACACATATACATAGTATAAATATGTATATGTATATATGTATACGTGTGTGTGTGTGTGTGTGTGTGTGTGTGTATATATATATATATATATATATATACATACTTAGCCATCAAAAAGAATAAAATTTGTCCTTTGAAACTATGTGGATGGAGAGCCTCCTGGGACCTAACCCTAAACGTCACCATAACCCTAACCATAAGCCTCACCCTACACCTAACCCTATCTAGCACACTAACACTAAACCAGATCCACAGCCCCGCATGTGCCCTCACTTCAGCCCTACATGGAATTCACAACACTGGTGTCACTTTGGCCTTGGCGACTTCCCTATGCCACACCCTGACCCTAGCTGAGTGTCTATCCCCATGGGGACCCAATTCCAAAGTCTGACAACAGCATGCACACGGGTTCAAGAATTGGTGAATACTCGGCATGGAATGTGGAACATCACCATGTCATTTGAAAAGTGCGTTTGCAGCTGCACGACAGGATTCCTGAGGCCTATTCCAAGCGTGGCCCATATATCTCTCTGGCCTTGGATCCTAAGAACTGATACTGACCGGCACCCTCCCTATGTACTCCACTCAGCCCTTCAGGGAGGCAACTGCACTATTGTGGGTTCAGTGCTTGGAACCTCCTGGGACCTAACACTAACCTTAACCCTAACCATAACCATCAACTACACCTAACCCTATCTCTAACTGAACCCTATATTTGAACCCCACCCTCGCAAGGGCCCTCACTCAGCCCTCGAGGGAGATCACGAGACTGAAGTCGCTTCGGCCCTGTCGGTTTTGCTTGACTGAACCCTAAGCTTGGCTAAGGCTCTCTCCCCGTGGGGACCCAATTCCAAAATCTAACAACAGCACCCACATGGGTTTGAAAGTCGGTGCAACAATACTCAGCATGGAATGTGGAACATCACCATGTCATTTCCAAAGTGCGACTGCAGCTGCACGAGAGGATTCCTGAGGCCTACCGGAAGAGTAACCCATACATTTGTCTGGCCTTGGAACCCAAAGACTAATCCTGACCAGCACCCTCCTTTGTGTCCTCCACTCAGCCCTTCGGGGAGACAATATCTCTACTGTGGGTTCAGTGCCTGGAGCCTCCTGGGACCTGACACTAACCCAAACTGTAACCCAACCGTAAACCTCAACCTACACCTAACCCTATCTCTAATCCGAACACTACACTTGACCCGCACCCTCGCATGGGCACTCAATTCATCCCTCCAGCAAGATCACGAGACTAGAGTTTCTGGTCATGGCGACATCCCTGGAGCGAACCCTAACCCTAGCTAAGGCTCTCACCCCATGGGGACCCAATACCAAAGTCTGTCAACACCACACGCCTGGGCTCCAGAAGCAGTGCAGGAAAACTCGGCATAGAACCGGAACATCACCATGTCTTTTCCAAAGCGTGACTGCAGCTGCATGAGAGGATTCCTGAGGCCTACCCAAAGGGTGGCCCATACATCTGGTTGGCCTTGGAACCCAAATACTAAGACTGACGGGCACCCTCCCGTGTGTACTACACTCAGCTCTTCAGGTTAACACCTGCTCTGTTTGGGGTCAGTGCTTGAAGTCTCGTGGGACCTAACCCTAACAGTAACCCTAACCGTAAAATCACCCTACACCGAACCCTATCTATCTCATTAAGTCTACACCAGACCCACAGCTTCGCATGTGCTCTCACTTCAGCCCTCCATGGAATTCACAAGACAGGTGCCGCTAAGGCCCTGGTGACGTCCGTGATCCAAAACTAACCGTATCTAAGTCTCTCTCCCCATGGGGAACCAAACCCAAAGTTTGACAACAGCATGCACAAGCGTTCGAATATAGGTGCAGAATTACTTGGCATGGGAACCCAATTCCAAATTTGACAAGAGCAGGCACACTGGTTCGAGAATCGGTGCAGAAATACCCGGCATGGAACGTGGAACATCACGTTGTCATCACGTTGTCATTTCCAAAGTGCAAGTGCAGTTGCACGAGAGGATTCCTGAGGCCTATGGGAAGGGTGGCCCATACATGTGTCTGGCTTTGGACCCAAAGCCTAATCCTGACCGGTACCCTACCTTGCATACTCCAGTCAGCCCGTCAGGGAGACATCTGCTTTGCTGTGGGTCAATGACTGGAGCCTCCTGGACATAAACCTAACCCTAACCTTAATCCTAAACATAATGCTCACCCTACACCTAACCCTATCAATCTCACTAAGCTACACCAGGCCCACAGCCCCGCACGTGCCCTCACTTCAGCCCTCCAAGGAATTCACAACACTGATGTCGCTTTGGCCCTGGGGACATCCCTGGACTTAAACCAAACCCTATCTGAGGCTCTGTCCCCATGGGGACCCAATTCCAAAGTCTGACAAGAGCACGCACATGGTTTTGAGAATTGGTGCAGAAATACTCGGCATGGAACGTGGAAATTCACCATGTCATTTGCAAAGTGCGACTGCAGCTTCACAAGAGGATTCCAGAGGCTGACCCGAAGTGTGGCCCATATATTTGTCTGGCCTAGGAAGACAAAGACTAATCCTGACCGGCAACCTACCTAGTGTAGTCCATTCAGCCCTACGGGGAGACAACTGCACTGCTGTGGGTTCAGTGCCTGGAGCCTCCTGGGACCTAACCCAAACCCTAAACCCTAACCATAAGCCTCACCCTACACCTAACCCTAACCAGAACACTAACTCTACACGAGATCCGCAGCTGCCCATGTGCCCTCACTTCAGCCCACCATGGAATTCACAACACTGGTGTCGCTTCATCCCTGGGAACTTCACTGGACCAAAGCCTAACCGTAGCTAAGACTCTCCCCCATGGGGACCCATTTCGAAAGTCTGAAAACAGCATGCACACGGGTTCGAGAATCGGTGCAGAAATACTCGGCATGGAACGTGGAATATCACCATGTCATTTCCAAAGCGCCACTGCAGCTGCAGGAGACGAATCCTGAGGCCCACCTGAAGGGTGGCCCATACATTTGTCTAGCCTTGGAACCCAAAGACTAATTCTGACCAGCACCCTCCCTTGTATACTCCACTCAGGCCTTCGGGTAGACATCTGCTCTGGTGTGAGTTCAGAGGCTAGAGCCTCCTGGGACCTAACCCTAACCCGAACCTTAACCCTAACCATAACCCTCAACCGAAACCTAACCCTATCATGAACCCTAACCCTATACTTGACCCTCACCCTCACATAGGCCCTGAATTCAGCCCTCCAGGAAGATCATAAAACTGGAGTCCCTTCGGCCCTGGCGACGTCCCAGGACCGACCCTAACCCTAGCTAAGGCTCTCTCCCCAGGGGAACCCAATTCCAAGTCTGATAACAGCATGGACATGGTTTCGAGAATCGGTGCAGAAATACTCGGCATGGAAAATGGAACACCACCATGTCATTTGCAAAGCGCGATTGCAGCTGCACGAGAGGATTCCTGATCCTAAAAAAATGTGGCCCATACATTTTTCTGGCCTTGGAACCCAAAGACTAATCCTGACCGGCACCCTCCCTTGTAAACTTCACTCAGCCCTTTGGGGAGACAACTGCTCTGGTTTGAGTTCAGAACCTGGACCCTCCTGGGACCTAACCCTAAGCCCAATCGTAACCCTAACCATAACTCTCACCCTACACTGAAACCTATGTAGCCCACTTGCTCTACACCAGACCCACAGCTGCACATGTTCCCTCACTTCAGCCCTCCATTTAATTCACAACACTGGTGTCGCTTCGGCCCTGGCGACTTCCCTGGAACGAACCCTAACCCTAGCTAAGGCATTCTCCCCATGGGGACCCAATTCCAATGTCAGACAACAGCACACACAGGTTAGATAATCGATGCAGAAATACTTGGCATGGAATGTTGAACATCACCATGTCATTTGCAAAGCGTGACTGCAGCTGCATGAGAGGACTGCTGAGCCCTACCCTAAGGGTGGTCCATACATTTGTCTGGCCCATACATGTGTCTGGCCTTGGAACCCAAAGACTTATCCTGACTGACACCCTCCCTTGGGGACACCACCTCAGCCCTTCGTGGAGACAACAGCACTGTTGTGGTTTCAGTGCCTAGAGCCCCCTGGGACCTAAACCTAACTGTAACTGTAAACCTAACTATAACCCTCACCCGACACCTAACCCTATCTAGCACACTAATTCTAAACAAGATCTACAGCCGCCCATGGGCCCTCACTTCAGTCCTCCATGGAATTCAAAACACTGGTTTTGCTTCAGCCTTGGCGAATGCCCTGTACCGAAACCTGACCCTAGCTAAGTGTCTATCCCCATGGAGACCCAATTCCAAAGTCTAACAACAGCACACAAACGGGTTCGAGAATTGGAGCAAAAATACTCAGCAAGGAACATGGAACATCGCCATGTCATTTGCAAAGCGCGATTGCACCTGCACAACGGGATTCCTGAGGCCATTTCCAAGGATGGCCCATACATCTCTCTGGCCTTGGATCCTACGAAGTGATACTGACTGGCACCCTCCGTTGTGTACTCCACTCAGCCATTCAGGGAGAGAACTGCTCTGTGTGTGTTCAGTGCCTGGAGCTTCCTGGGACCCAAACCTGACCCTAACGGTACCCTAAGCATAACCCTCAACCTACACCTAGCCCTATCTCTAAACCTGACCCTACACTTGACACGCACCCTCGCATGGGTCTTCAATTCAGGCCTCGAATAAGTTCACGAAATGAGTCGCTTCAGACCTGGTGACTTCCCTGGACTGAACCCTAACCCTATCTAAGGCTCTCTCCCCAAGTGGAACAAATTCCAAAGTCGGACAACAGCATTCACACAGGTTTGAGAATCGGTGGAGAAATACTCAGCATGGAACGTGGAAATCACCATGGCATTTGCAAAGCGCGACTGCAGCTGCATGAGATGAATACTGAGGCCTAAATGAACAGTGGCCCAACTTTCATCTAGCCATGGAACCCAAAGACTAACCCTGACCGGCACCCTTCCTTGTGTACTCCACTAAGCCCTTAGGGTAGACAACAACTCTGCTGTGAGGTCAGTGCCTGGAACCTGCTGGGACCTAAACCTAAACCTAACCCTAAACATAAACCTAACCATAAACCTCACGCTACATCTAAACCTATCTCCAACCCTAACCCTATACTTTACCTGCACCCTCTTATGGGCGCTCAATTCAGGCCTCGAGGAAGATCACAAAACTGGAGTTACTTCGTCCCTGGTGACCTTCGTGGACCGAACCCTAACCCTAGATAAGGCTCTCTCCCCCTGGGGACCAATTCCAAAGTCTGACAACAGCACACACACAGGTTTCAGAATCAGCGCATATTTGGAATGGAACGTGGAACATCATGTCATTTGAAAAGCACGACTGCAGCTGCATGAGAGGATTCCTGAGTCCCACAAGAAGGGTGGCGCATCCATTGTTCTGGCCTTGGAACCCAAAGACTATTCCTGAACGGCACCCTCCCTTGTAAACTCCACTCACCACTTTGGGTAGACAACTGCTCTGGTGTTGTTCAGAGCCTGGAGACTCCTGGGACCTAACCCTAACCATAGCCGTAATGCTAACCATAACACTTACCACACATCTAACCCTAACTAGAACACTAACTCTATAATAGACCTGCAGCCGCCCATGTACCCTCACTTCAGCCCTGCATGGAATTCAAAACACTGGTGTTGCTTCATCCCTGGCGACTTCCCTGGACTGAAGCCTAACCGTAGCTAAAGCTCTCTCCCCATGGGGACCCAATTCCAAAGTCTGACAACAGCACACACACGAGTTCGAGAATCGGTGCAGAAATACTCGGCATGAAACGTGGCTCATCACCATTGGATTTGTAAAGAGTGACTGAAACTGCACGAGACGAATCCTGAGGCCTACCTGAAGGGTGGCCCATACATTTGTTTAGCCTTGGAACCCAAAGACTAACCGTGACCGGCACCCTCCCTTGTGTACTCCACTAAGCCCTTTGGGGAGACAACAAGTCTGCTGTGAGGTCAGTGCCTGGAACCTGCTGGTACCTAACCCTAACCCTAAACTTAAATGTAACCATAAACCTCATGCTACACCTAAACCTGTCTCTAACCCTAACCCTATACTTGTCCCGCATCCTCTCATGGGCCCTCAATTTAGACCTCGAGGAAGATCACGAAACTGGAGTCTCGTCAGCCCTGGGACTTCCCTGGACCAAAACCTAACCCTATCTAAGTGTCTATCCCCATGGGGACCCCATTCCAAAGTCCTTTGGGGAGACAACTGCTCGGCTGTAGGGTCCGTGCCTGGAGCCTGCTGGGACCTAACCCTAACCCTAACCATAAACCTAATCATAAACCTCATGCTACATCTAAACCTATCGCTAACCCAAACCCTATACTTGACTGGGACCCTCATATGGGCACTCAATACAGCCCTCAAGGAAGATCACGAAACTGGAGTTGCTTTGGCCCTGGTGACTTCCCTGGACCGAACTCTAACCCTAGGTAATGCTCTCCCCCCATTGGGACCCAATACCAATGTCTGACAACACTACACGCCTGGTGGCCAGAAGCGATGCAAGATCACTCAGCATAAAACCTGGAACATCACCATGTCGTTTTAAAGGCCCGGCTGCAGCTGCCCGAGAGGATTCCTCAGGCCTACCTGAACAGTAACCCAAAGAGTTGTCTGGCCTTGGAACACAAAGAATAATCCTGACCGGCAGCCTCCCTTGTGCCCTCCACTCAGGAGTTGGGGGAAAAAACTGCACTGCTATGGGTTCACCGCATGGAGTCTCCTGGGATGTAACCTTAACCCTAACTTACCCCTAAGCAGAACCCTCAACTGAAACCCAAACCCCATGTTAACTATAACTCTCCACTTGACCTGCACCATCAAATGGGCCCTCCCTTCAGCCTTCCGAGGGACATCATGAGACTGGAGTCTCTTGGGCCATGGCGACATCCCTGGACCGAACCCTAACCCTACTTAAGGTACTCTCCCCATGGGGACCCAATCCCAAAGTCTGACAACACCACACGCCTGGGGTCATGAAGCAGTGCAGGATTACTCAGCATAGAACCTGGAACATCACCATGTTGTTTCCAAGGTGCATCTGCAGCTGCCTGAGAGAATTCCTAAGGCCTACCGGACCAGTGGAGCATAGAGTTGTGTGGCATTGGAAAACATTAATCCTGAACAGAACCCTCCCTTCTACCCTCCACTCAACCTTTCAGGGAGACAACTGCACTGCTGTGGGTTAAATGCCTGGAGCCTCCTGGGACCTAACCCTAACCCTAATCTTAATCCTAACTAGAACACTCCACCGAAACTTAACCCTATATGGAACCATAACCCTACATTTGACCCGCACCATCGCATGGACCCTCATTTCATACCTCGAGGGAGACAGGAGTCAATTCAGCCCTGGCGACATCCCTGGACCGAACCCTATCCCTAGGTAAAGCTCTCTCCCCATGGGTCCCAATAACAAAGTCTGACAACACCACGGGCCTGGGGTCCAGAAGAGGTGCAGGATCACTCGGCATAGAACCTGGAACATAACCATGTGTTTCTAAGGCCCATCTGCACCTGCCCTTGAGGATACCTAAGGCCTACAAAACCACTGGCCAATAGAGTTGTCTGGTCTGGGGATCCAACACTAATCCTGACCGGCACACTCCATTGTGCCCTCAACTCAAACCTTCGGGGAGACAACTGCACCCCTGTGATTTCAGCACCTAGAGCCTCCTGGGACTTAACCGTAAACCTACCCTAACACTAAACAGAACCCTCAACCGAAACCTAACCCCATCTCGAAAACTAACCCTACACTTGACCCGCACCTTCGAATGGTCCCTCACTTCAGCCCACAAGGGAGATCACGAGACTGGAGTTGCTTCAGCCCTGGGGACATACCTGTAAGGAACCCTAATCCTAGTTAAAGATGTCTCCCCATGGGGACCCAATACCAAGGGTTGACAACACCACGCTCCTGGGGTCATGAAAAGGTGCAGGATCACTCGGCATAGAACCTTGAACAACAACATGTCCTTTCCAAGGCCCAGCTGAAGCTGCCTAAGAGGATTCCTGACCCTACCCGACAATTGCCCAGGGAGATGTCTTGCCTTGGAACCCAAAGGCTAATGGTGACCGGAACCCTACCTCGTTTGCTCCACTCAGCCCTTTGGAGACACAACTACACTGCTGTGCGTTCAGTGCCTGGAGCCTCCTGGAACATAACCCTAACCCTAACCAGAACCCTCAACCAAACCCTAACACTATCTCGAAAACTATCCCTAAACTAGACCTGCACCGTCGCATGGGCCCTCACTTCAGACCTCGAGGGAGATCACGAGACTGTGTTTGCTTGGCCTTGGCGACGTCCCTGGACTGAAACCTAAACCTAGCTAAGGTTCTCTCCCCATGGTGAACCAATACCAAAGTCTGACAACACTACACGCCTGGGGTCACGAAGAGGTGCAGGTACACTCGGCATAGAACCTGGAACTTCACCATGTTCTTTCCAAGGCCCGGCTTCAGCTGCCTGAGAGGGTCCTGAGGCCTGCCCGAATATTGGCCCATAGATTTGTGTGCCTGGAAACCAAAGACTAATCCTGACCGACACCCTCATATTTGTCCTCCACTCAGCCCTTCGGGAAGACAACTACACTGCTGTGGGTTTAGTGCCTGGAGCCTCCTGGGACCTCACCCTAACCCTAATACTAACCTTAACCCTAACCCTAACCATAACCCTAACCAGAATCCTCAACCGAATCGTAACCCTATCTCAAAACCTAATCCTAAACTAGGCCCGCACCGTCACATGGGCCCTCACTTGAGGCCTCGAGGGATATCACGAGACTGAAGTCGCAATGGCCTTGGTGAGGTCCCTGGACCAAACCCTAATGCTAGATAAGGTTCTCTCCCCATGGGGAACAAATACCAATGTCTGACAACACCACACCCCTTGCGGTCCAGTGCAGGATTACTCAGCATGAACCTGGAACATCACCATGTCGTTTCCAAGGCCCGGCTGCAGCTGCCCAAGAGGATTCCTGAGGCCTACACGACCAGTGGCTCATATAGTTGGAACCCAAACACTGATCCTGATTGGCACAATCCATGTACTCTCCACTCAGCCCTTCATGGAGACAAATGCACTGCTGTGGGTTCAGCGTCTAGAGTCTCATGGGACCTAACACTAAACTTAACCCTAACCAGAACCCTCAACCAAACCCTAACACTATCTCAAACCTTAACCCTACACTTGACCCACAATGTCACATGGGCCCTCACTTAAGCCCTGAAGGGACATCACAAGCCTGGTGTCGCTTCAGCCATGGCGATGTCCCTGGACGGAACCCTAACCATAGCTAAGGCTCTCTTCCCAGGCAGACCCAATACCAAAGTCTGACAACCCCACACTCCTGGGGTCCAGAAGCGGTGCAAGATCACTCGGCATAAAACCTGGAACATCACCATATTGTTCCAATGCACGGCTGCAGATGCCCCAGAAGATTCCTGAGGCTGACCCAACCATGGACCATAGAGTTGTGTGGCCTTCAAACCCAAAGGGTAATCCTGACTGGCACCCTCCCTTGTACCCTCCACTCAGCCCTTTGGGGAGAAAATTGCACTGCTGAGGATTCAGGATCAGGAGCCTCTTGGGACTTAACCGTAACCCTACCCTAACCCTACACACAACCCTCAACCGAAACCTAACCCCATCTCCAATCCTAACCCTACACTTGACCCGCACTTGATCGCATGGGCCCTCACTTCAGCCCTCAAGGGAGATCACGAGACTGGAGTTGCTTCGGCCCTGGCAACGTCCCTGGACCAAATCCTAACCCTAGCTAAGGCTCTCCCCCATGGGGACCCAATACCAAAGTCTGACAACACCACATGCCTGGTGTCATAAATCCATGCAGGATCACTCAACAAAGAACCTGGAACATCACCATGTCATTTCCAAGGCCCTGCTGCAGCAGCCCAAGAGGATTACTGAGGCCTACCCAACCAGTGGCCCATAGAGTTGTGTGGCCTTGGAACCCAAAGACTAATCTTGACCGGCACCCTCCCTTGTGCCCTCCACTCAGCTCTTTGGGGAGACAAGTGCACTGCTGTGGGTTCAGCCCCTGGGCTCTCCTGGGACCTAACCCTAACCAGATCCCTCAAGTGAACCCTAACCCTATCTCAAACCCTAACCCTACACTTGGTGTCCAGAAGAGGAGCAAGATTACTCAGCCTGGAACGTGGAATATCACCATGTAATATCCAAGGCCCAGATGTCCTTGCAGAAGGGGGCTGCCTGAGAGGCTTCCTGAGGCCTACCCAAATGTTGGCCCATATATTTATCTGGCCTTGGAATCCAAAGACTATTGTCAACACTTTAGCACTTTATCTCGTTTGGAAAAGACCTAGATGTCCAATGAATTCAATTTCAATTTTTCATTCTAGCAAAACTTTTACATTTCAGGTTACCATATACTTTGAAAGCTATCTTCACAATTATCCATGAAAATTTTAAGAAAGAATTAACCATCATTTTAAGTTACCTTTTTTTCTAACAAATTGCAACACAGATAACATGAGCATATTTGACCTTTATTAAACCTAGATAAAGTTTTCTATTTAATGCTCATAACTCTACTTTTAATTAAGCCAACAAACTTACGTTTATATACCTAATTAAGTTTCTCTTGCATCCACTTAAAAGACACTCAATTGTTCCCTATTGTCAGTTTTTACCTGGGACACTGGTGGGGAGATCTGAATTGGGTGGCCCAAGGGAATGCTCTTCACTCCCTGACATTAGAAGGTGGGAGGCGAAACCAATGGTGCCTGAGGCACTGAGGATGGTCTAGGAGCCAGTTATGCAGGCCTCACCGAAGGTGGTGCAGATACAGGAGGGGGGGGGAAGGCAGAATAGGCAAGATTCTGCCTAAAAGCCTGAGGCAGATAAAAGCCTAGAGGGCAGAGAGAGAGGTCTCCTGGTCCTCAAGCCTGTCAAATTGAACAGATGAGCAGATGTCAGGGTTTTTTTCCACCAACAAGTGGAATTAGGCAGTCCGTGTAGGGCTAGAGAAGCCCGAGAACTTCCACCGATTAAAAGGAGTTTTGGCAGCGGCTTGGGAATATTCCTGAAAGCCTCCAATCTGAGGTAGACTAACTAGAGACAGTTGGCTCTAATCACCATAGTCATTGACCCAGGAAATGAATGAGCGAGAGGCCCCCACATACAGTTACAGTAACTGGAATCTATTAGGAAAAACAGTGGAAGAGTGTTAGAGTCCTCTTTACTAGGGATGGCCTGTGTCTTTTTCTTCCCCCACACCCTGGGATAGGTTTTGGAACACTTCTGTATATTGATCAGGGTTGTCTGCACCTTTGCTCAGGTCTTTTTATTTGCTTAGGATATTCCATCGAAAATGGAACATTCATGGGATCAAATTCACCATGAGGCATTTTAGTCAACAGATACATTGAATGTGTCTTCCTTTCGAGGGGAAGATTTTTCATCTCTGACAATCCTGGATAAGGAGGGCATGAGGGCCTCACAGGTGGCTTCTCCTGAGAAGAGCCCTCAGAGGGCAAGTCTGCAAGAACTTGCTTTTATCAGCCCCTTTATGGGCCAGAAGGTTGGCACCTAACTTACAATGCTTACATAAGGAAATTTTGACCATTTACCCTCCCTTTAACAATATAGATTGAACTTTAAGATAGTACTGACTGAATGCCTGCCTCAGGAGACCAGGAATCTCCATTCTCCAGAAGGTATTTCAGGCACCTCTTAGCATTGGCAGGTCCAATATCAAGTCCTGACCCAGATAAGACTCCCGAGGAATTCTGACACCGCCTTAAGCCATATTGGTCACCAGAGAACCACGGATTGGGATTCAGCACTCGCTTTAGCCGCCTCATCAGGTTGGAAAGTTTCCACTGTCCATCTCATTCACACACAGTCATAGAGTGACTCCAGCCTGTTGCCTGGTGCCCAGGGCCTTAGAGTTGCGGCTTCATTTCTTATTCATTATGGAACTACTCAGGCATCTCTGGGAGGTGATCAGGCTCCCCTTCTGACTCTTAGGGGCAGGTCTACCAAAATGAACCTGGGTTTTTACCAGTCTGACCACTCGCGCTCCCTGAGCTGATTCCTGGGCTTCACCAGGTTCTGTTGTGCATCTGGGGTCCTTGCCCCAGTGGGTCGGGAGGGGCTAGTCTCCTAAGAATCAAGTGGTCTGCTGGCACCAGGCTAGGTCACTTCTCCTGGTGATTCAAGGTTCATACCCCAGCGATAAAGGAGGTGGAAACACACCATCCCCGAGTCCCGCAAGCAAGCCCCCAAGAAATATAGCAGGATTCTCGCACGGAGACAGGACACTGAGGCTTTCTTTGTCCCGGAAGCAATTTTTTGCGTCATGCTTGCCCAGGCTCAGTGGGTTCATACTCGAAAAACTGAACCCCGAGTGCAGCGGAGTGTAGCCTTTTATGCAATTTCTACTTCTTTGTCTCCCATATGTGCTGACACATACAGTCTGATTGGACTCAGTCCAAGTTACGTCAGAGCTATGCATATGTGTGTGGGAGTTCATGGGGCCATATTGCCTTCCTTTGTTCTGAGAAGTCTTCTACCACATTCCTTAGGGAGGGACTCTACCACATAGCTACCACCTATCTCATTACATCACTATTGCAGTATCACATTATTATATATTATATTACATATTATATTAATATCATAATAAGTATTCCTTATGCTCTGCTTTTTATTCCCATGACTTACTGCATTCACAAATGGAGGCCTGTATCTCCTCCCCTTCTTCCATTTTGGACCCCCCAGCCATCTGGCAACCATCATTTTATTCTTTGTATTTATAGTTCTGATTCTGCTTATTTTCTTATTCATTATTTTAGATTCCATGTATGAGTAGAATCATATGGTATTTGTCTTTCTCAGCATGACTTATTTCACTCAGTATAATGCCCTGCAGGCCCTTCTATGTTGTCTCAGATGGCATGATCTCATGCTTTTTAAAGGTGTATATTCCATCATGTACGTATACCATTTTCCCTTATCCTTTTGTCTACTAATGGGCACTAAGGTTGCTTCCATATCTTGGCTATTGTAAATAGTGCTGCAATAAACATAACGGTGTGTATCTTTTCTAGTTAGTGTTTTCCTTTTCCTTGAGTAAAGATCAAGAGGGGTACTATTGGGTCATGTGGTATTTGTGTTATTAATTTTGCGTGTAAATACCATACTGTTTTCCCCAGTGGCTGTAACAACTTAAATTCCCAACAACAGTGCATGAGGTTCTCCTTTCTCCACATCCTCACCAACACTTGTTTTCTGTGTTCTTGATTTTAGGCATTCTAACAGGCTTGAGGTGGTATCAATGCAGTTTTGATTTGCATTTCCCTGCTGATGAATGATAATGAGCATCTGATCTTTTCATGTGTCTGTTGGCCATCAGTATGACTTCTTTGGAAAAATGTCTTTTCAGGTCCTCTCTCCATTTCTTAATTGGATTGTTTTTTGGTGTTGAATTGTAGGAGTTCTTTTTATATTTTAGATATTAAGTCCTATCACAATATCATTTGCAAATACCTTCTCCCATTCAGTAGGTTGTGTTTTGTTTTTATGATGGTATCCTTTGTAGTGCAAAAGTTCTTTATGAGAGGTGAAAGACATGCATTCTGAAAACTATAAAACACTGATGAAATCACAGATAACACAAATGGAATGATATTCCCTGCTCATGGATTGGAATAATGAGCATTGTTGGGACGTCCATATTACCCAAAGCAATCTACAGATTCAATGCAACCCCTATCAAAATAGCAAAAGGATTTTTGTGCAAAACTAGAATAATCCTAAAATACGTATGGGACCACAGAAAACCCCAAGTAGCCAAAGCAATAATGGTAAAGAAGAAAGCTGGAGATAGCACAATCCAGATTTGAAGATATACTATAAAGCTGTAGTAATCAAAGCAGGATGGTACTAGGTCAAAAACAGACACATAGATCAATGGAACAGAATAGTGAACCCAGAAATAAACCCACAGGTAGATGGCCAATCTATGACTAAGGAGACAAGGATATACAATAGGGAAAAGACAGCCTTTTCAATACTTCTGCTGGGGAAACTAGACAGCTACATATAAAATAATTAAACTGGACTACTTTCTAACACCATACACAAAAATAAACTCAAAACTGATTAAAGACATAAATCCATACAAATCCTAGAAGAAAACACAGGCAGTCATTTCTCTGACATCAGTTACAGCAACAATTTTCTAGATACATCTCCTAAGGCAAAGGAATCAAAAGCAAAAATAAGCTACTGGGAACTCATCAAAGTAAACAGACCCCAAGTATGTTATGTGCATAAGACTAAAGCTGAATTTCAAGCCAGAGTTAGAGCATACCCTAAAGTGACTGAAGACCATGATACATTTGCTGAACAATTTAACATATTCATTCCAACTTACCAACCTGGCTTCTCAGATTTTTATCAGTTGGCTCACATGCTTGTTGCTGAGGGCTAGGCCAAATATTGCATAAAACTCTCCCTCTGGTAACATCCTGAACTAGATTTAGAGAAACAGAAACTTCTCGGGGTGGGGCCAAGATGGCAGAGTAGCATGGAAGGTCTCAGCTTCTCTCATCCTTGAAATGCAGCAAGATCAGCACCAAAATATTTTTGCAAACTTAGGAAATTGATCTGAGGATTAACACACCAATGTGCATTATTTGAGCCACAGGACTTGGCAGGTACGTGATGCAGAGAGGTTATGTGGGGGAGAGAGAAGCCACGGATGGTAAGGAGCTGTTTTGGGGGAGAGAGGACAGAGAAACTGGGGGAGAGTGTGGTGCACTGGGAAAGAACAGGAAAAACACTCCCCTGAAAGCTGCTTGAGAGAAAGAGTGGAAACACCCATAAGGGACTGAACAAGAAATCTGTTCCCAAAACAGAAATCTGCTCCCCATTGATGGGGACAAAGGAGAGGGTTTCAATACCATTAGGACTCTATAAACAGGGGAGCACAGACTTGGAAATTCCAGAGCTCAATACCTGGCGGTGCTCTGGTGGGATGGGTGAATACCCAATAGCAGAGAGTGAGGCCCGAGGGGTCTGTGGGCCACATGTGGAGAAGTGGTTCCCCTGCTTGGAGGGCATTTGGTAGAGGCCATACAGCCTCCCCACAGGCAAAGGTCCCAGCGGACCCTGGAGAGCAGCCATGTTTCCTGGTATTAGAACAAAGATGCCAGAGTGGAGTGAAACCTGGTGCCAGCTATATGTTGTAATTTGCCATAATCTCTGAACCTTTGCCACTACAAGGATCGCATGAACATTTTCTGGGGTAAGCTAGCATCCAGCCATTGCTCAGTGAGAACCTTCCCCAGATGGTCGGAGTGGGTCCAAGCAGCAGAGTTCTCAGAAGTGAGGGGTTTGGAAACACAACCCCATCTGAGATAAAATTCGATAGAGAAAGGTGCCACCTGGCAGGCTGACTGCTTGGACATGGACAGTGTAGAAGCAGGGAGTGGATGGAAGCCAGAGACAAAGGAGGAGTACCTGACTGCGGGTGGGTGAGAGCACAGGGTTCCTGTGCCAGAAACTAGGAAGCTGGGTGATGCCAGTTTCACCTGTCTCATGCATGTGCATGCACGTGCTCACATGCCACAACAATCCAGCCCAGTAAGCAAAGCAGCACCACCTAGTGGAAAATGGAGCCATTATATCAAGCCCTGCTCAACTGTGCCCTCTAAGCACATGCCCTAGAGGATGACCACAAAGGTCTCTGCCTACTTAGAGTATGGATTACAGAGTGCTTCATAGTTGGAGTTCTAGGGGAAACTGAATGTAACTTGATGCAGATTTCATTCTGTCTGCTGGTTCATGTGTTCGATTTTTTTTCCTTTTTCACCTTTCTTTTCTTTTTCTTGCATACAGAAAGGAAAAAAAAATTTTTATTTTCCTTTTTTTAAAAAAAATAGTTTTACCATGTTTTTAAAAAATTTTTGGTAAATATTTTTATTCTATTTAATTTATTCATTTAATTTTATTCTATTTTGTTGTATATATTTGTTTTAAATTTTTAAACTTTTTCTTACTTTTTTAAATTTTTAAATTTTTTTCACTTATTTCCTTTATTCCTCTATTCTATCAAACTTCTTTCAACCACCAGACTGAAACACACGTAGGATATAGCTACCTTTACTTGATTTTTTTGTGTTTTTAATTTTTTAACTTAATTTTTATTTTATTAATGTTTTTACTTCCTCCAAAATGACAAAGTGAAGGAATTCAAACTAAAAGAAATAACAGGAAGAAATGGCAGCCAGGGGATTATTCAACAAAGATATGGTAAGATGTCTGAACTAGAATTTAGAATCACAATAATAAGAATACTAGCACAGGCTGAGAAAAGCATAGAATCCATTTCCCTTCCTGTGGAGATAAAGGAACTAAAATCTAGTTAGGATGAAATTAAAACTACTATAACCGAGATGCAATCTTGAATGGATGCCATGGTGGAAAAAGTGGACAAAGCGGAGTAGTGAATCAACATTACAGAAGACAAAATTATGGATGATAATTAAGCATGAAAAAATAGGGAAACAAAGGCAAAAGAGCATAATGCAAGAAGTAGAGAAATCAGTCTTAAAAAAGAAAAAAAGAGATAACATCTGAATCATAGGAGTCCCAGAAGATGAAAAGAGAGAAAAAGGGGCAGAAGGTTTATGTGAGCAAATGGTAGGGGGAAACTTTTCTAATCTGGGACGGACACAGACATCACCACCCAAGGAGCACAGAGAACTCCCATTAGAGTCAACAAAAACCAATCATCAAAAAGGCATATCATAGTCAAGTTCAGGAAAGGAAAGAAATATGAAAGCAGCAAGGGAAAAAAAGTCCTTAATCTACAAGGGAAGACAGGTCAGGTTGACAGCAGACCTGTAAACAGAAACTTGGCAGGCCAGAAAAGAGTGGCAGAATATATTCACCGTGCTGAATCAGAAAAATATGCAGCCAAGAATTCTTTCTCCAGCAAGGCTGTCATTCAAGATAAGGGAGAAATAAAGGGTTTTCCAGACAAACAAAAACTAAAGGAGTTTGTGACCACTAAACCAGCCTTGCAAGAAATGTTAAGGGGGCTCTCTGAGGGGAGAAAAGATGAAACAGAAAGACCAAAAGCAACAAAGACTAGAAAGGACCAGAGACCACCACCAGAAACTCCAACTCTACAGGCAACACAATGCAATAAATTTATATCTTTCAGTACTCACTCTAAATGTCAATGGACTAAACGCTCCAATCAAAAGATGTAGGGTATGAGAACAGGTAAGAAAATAAAATCTCTGTATAAGCTGTTTACAAGAGACCCATTTTAGACCTAAAGACACCTTCAGATTGAAAGTAAGGGGATTGAGAACACCTTCAGATAGAAAGTAAGGGGATCTATCATGCTGATGGTCGCCAAAAGAAACAGCAAGTAGCCATACTGATATCAGACAAACTAGATTTTAAAATAAAGACTGTGCAAAGAGATGAAGAAGGGCATTATATCATAATTAAGAGGACTACCCACCAAGAAGAGCTAACAAATGTAAACATTTAAACCCCCAACGTGAGAGCACCCAAATATATAAATCAATTAATCACAAACACAAAGACACTTTTTGATAATAATACCATAATAGTAGGGGACTTCAACTCCCCAGTTACAACAATGGACAGATCATCTAAGTAGAAAATCAACAAGGAAACAATGGCTTTGAATGACACACTGGACCAGATGGACTTAACAGACATATTCAGAACATTTCTTCCTAAAGGAGAAGAATACACATTCTTCTTCAGTGTACATGGAACATTCTCCAGAATGGATTACTTTACTGGGTCACAAATCAACCCTCAACAAGTATAAAAGGATCAAGATCATACCATGCATAGTTTCAGATCACAATGTTATGAATCTCAAAATCAACCATAAGATAAAAGTTGGAAACCCCACAAAAACTTTGAGAGTAAAGAACATCCTACTAAAGAATGAATGGGCTAACCAAGAAATTAAGGAGGAAATTAAAACGTACACGGAAGCCAATGAAAATGATAATACAACAGCCTGAAACCTCTGGGATGCAGCAAAGACAGTCATAAGAGGGAAGTATATAGAAATCCAGGCCTTCCTAAAGAAGGAAGGTCTCAAATACACAATCTAACCTTACACATTAAAGAGCTGGAGAAAGAACAGAAAATAAAGCCCAAAACAGGTAGAAGAAGGGAAAAAATAAAGATTCGAGCAGAAACCAATGACACCAAAGTCAAGAAAACAGAACCGATCAGTAAAACCAGGAGCTGGTTCCTTGAAAGAAGCAACAAAATTGATAAAAACCTAGCCAGATTGATGACAACAAAAAAAGGAAAGGACCCAAATAAATACAGTTAAGAATGAAAGAGAAGAGATCACAACACTGCAGAAATAAAAAAACAATCTTAAGAGAATATGATGAGTAATTATATGCCATTTAATTGGGAAATCTAGAAGAAATGGAGAAATTCCCAGAAACATATAAGCTACCAAAAGTGAAACAGGAAGAAATAGAACATTTGAATAGACCCATCACCAGTAAAGAAAGTGGATTATTAATCAAAAATCTCCCAAAACCAAGAGTCCAGGGCTGCCGGATGGCTTATCAGGGGAACTCTACCAAACATTTAAAGAAGAGTTAACACCTAATCTTCTTTTATAAAGAAGAGTTAACACCTAAGCTTTCCCAAAAAATAGAAATGGAGGACAAGCTACCAAACTCATTCTCTGAGGCCAGCATTACCTTGATTCCAAAACCAGACAAAGACCCCACTTAAAAGAACTACAGACCAATTTCCCTGATTAACATGGATGCAAAAATTATCAACAAGATACTAGCCAAGCAGATCCAACAATACATTAAAAGAATTATTCACAACGACAAAGTGGGATTTATGCCTGGGATGCAAGGCTGGTTCAATATCTGCAAATCAACCTATATGATACATAACATTAATAAAAGAAAGAAAAAGAACCACTTGATCCTCTCAATAGATGCAGAGAATGAATCTGACAAAATACAGCATCCTCTCTTGATAAAAACCCTCAAGAAAGGAGGCATAGAAGGATCATACCTCAAGATCATAAAAGCTAGATACAAAAGACCCACTTCTAATATCACACTCAATGCGGAAAAACTGAGACCTTTCCCCTTAAGGTCAGGAACCTGACAAGGATGTCCATGCTCACCACTCTTATTCAGCGTAGTGTTGGAAATCCTAGCCTCAGCAATCAGACAACACAAATAAATAAAAGGCAGCCAAATCGACGAGGAGGAAGTCAAAATTTCAGTCTTTGCAGTTGATAAGATATTCTTTGTGGAAAATCCAAAAGATTCCACCAAAAACACTGCTAGAACTGATCCATGAATTCAGCAAAGTCGCAGAATATAAAATCAATGCACAGAAATCGGTTGGATTCCTATACACCAATAAAGAAGCAGCAGAAAGAGAATCAAGAAATTGATTCTGTTTACAATTGCACCAAAAACCATATAATATCTAGGGATAAACCTAACCACAGGGGTGAAAAATCCATACACTGAAAACTATAGAAAGCTTATGAAAGAAATTGGAGAAGACACCAAAAAATGGAAAAATATTCCATGCTCACGGATTGGAAGAACAAATATTGTTAAAGTGTTGACACTACCCAAAGAAATCTACATATTCAATGTGATCCCTATCAAAATAACTCCAGCATTCTTCATAGAGCTACAACAAAATCCCTAAAATTTATATGGAACCAGAAAAGACCCCAAATAGCTGAAGCAATCCTGACAAAGAAAGGAGAATGGAGGTACCACAAGTCCGGACCTAAGGATGTATCACAAAGCTGTAATCATCAACACAGTATGGTACTGGCACAAAAGCAGATACATAGATCAACGGAAACAAATAGAGAACCCAGAAACGGACACACAAACGTATGGCCAACTAATCTTTGACAAAGCAGGAAAGAAGATCCAATGGAAAAAAGTCTCTCCAGCAAATGGTGCTGGGAAAACTGGAGAGTGACATGCAAAGGATGAAACTGGACCACTTCCTTACACCATACACAAAAGCAAACTCAGAACGGATGGAACACCTAAACGTAACGCAGGAAGCCATCACAATCCTAGAGGAGAAAGCTGGCAAAAACCTCTTTGACCTTGGCCACAGCAACTACTAACTTGACATGTCTCTGGAGGCAAGGGAAATAAAAGCAAAAATGAACTATTGGGACCTCAACAAGATAAAGAGCTTAACCGACTGAGCCACCCAGATGCCCCTCCACTGAACAATTTTAACGGCTTTTCCTAAGCCTGAAGGTTGAAAGAAAGTTCAGTCTTATACCAAAAAAGCCTCATGAATCTGTTCACGATTATCACCTTTGACTCTAAATTGTCTTTAATTAACTCTGCTCCTCCTTTAGATCTATGTTTGTTAATGTGCTAGTCTGGGACTTTTCCCTTTTAGTTAAAAGGACCAAGAATGGAATGGGAAACTATGTCCACTCTAGGTTTAATTAACCTGGAAAATCACTTTGCTCAGAGCCTAGATGAGTCATCTAGTGGAAAGACTGTTAAATTTTCAATGCTCAATTCCAGCAAATAAAGGCCACCTGAAACTAGAAGTCTAGTTCCTGCTGTGACTGCAAGAACTAGGACATTGAAAAAAGATGGTTATAAATTTAAGAGCTTCAAGGCCCTGCAGCCCTCTTTCCAACCTTTTCAATGTCCTCCCAATTCCCAAAGATGGGATTCCAAGGAACCACGGAGCCCTTCCCAAGCCTCCGTCTTAATCTCTTTGGAGAAACTACTCTCCCGATTGGGAATGAATGTATCTCTGTCTTTACTGAAGCTGCAACTAACCCAAGTGCTATAAAGCAGCCTTAGCCTCGGGGTACAAAAACAGCTCAATTAGGGGGGATCTATTAGATTTCAACACGTTCCTACCTCTGATCCTATTCCCTTTGATCAAGGCCCTTTGAGAGATATACACCCTATTCTCCTTAGTTCTTCGACCCGTATTGATTACCTGGACTGAGATTTCTTAGAAAAATACCATGCTGGAATTTCTTTTGCCCAAAAGGGAAAATAATTCTAGAATTTGACAACAGTAACCAAAATAGCAAAAAGGGATAACAGGATCCTTTGGCACCTTTTCTGTGCCGTGTCTGTGCCGTGCCAGCTGAGTCTGGAGGTACTGATCATTTATTCCTATTGGATCAGCTCCCATCCTCGTTATGGGCAAAATCTTCAACTGATCTTGGCAGAATCCACCGTGTACCCCCCGTCGAGATTCAAATCGATCCTGCAAAACTTCTCCCTAGAATTAATCAATATCCTATAATTTAAGAAGGCCTTCAATGCATCAACACCATAATAGAATGTTACAAGGCTCATGGCCTCATAATCCCCTGCAGTAGTCCATATAACACCTCTATCATACCTGTGAGAAAACCCAAATGCTGAGGATATTATTTTGTCCAAGACCTCCGAGAAATAAATAGCACTGTAATCCCTCGACATCCCCTTCTTCCCAAACTTCACACTCTACCTACATGGACTCCCATTGAAAGCAAAGTTTTCAATGTACTTGACCTATGTGGTGTAGTTTTTAGCATTCCAGTTTATAAAGATAGCCGGTATCTTTTTGCCTTCACTTGCAGGGAATGAATGACAGTACATCTGGACTGCAACCTCCCTGGGTTTCACAGAGTGCTTCATGTTTCCCACAAACCTTAAAGGCTGATTTGGATGATGGAAAGTGTTCTGCAGGCTCTACTTTGTTACAATGTGTAGATGATTTGTTTCTCTGCTTCCCTACTCATGCCTCTTCACAGAAGACAGCACCCCCCCTGGGAAAACTTTTTGTTTTACAACTTAAGCCTACAAAGTCTCCAAAGAAAAACTGCAGTTTGCTCAAACTCAGGTTAGGTATTTAGCTCACCTGTTCTCAGAACAAGGCCCACATCTGGACCCAGGCAGACTGAAGGCATCCACAATCTCTCACAACCTAAAACTAAGAGCCAATTACAAGGCTTTCTTGGATGGCTGTCTACTCTCAAAACTGAATTCCAAACTTCTCTCTTAAGGCTCAGCACCTAAATGCTCTACTGAAAAAATGAGAATGCTAATCCTACTATTCGGAAAGAGGGGGATGACACAGCCTCGTAAACGTTATACCTTTAATTTATGTTCTGTGGGCCATTATGTATATAAGACAGCCTGGTCCTTACCCACGACCGCTTTGCATGTCCCACCCTATGGACCATCCTTCATCACCAGTCATGAGCTATGACCCCACCTCCTCCATTTGGTAAGATGACCTGAAGTGGATGAGGGACTTGTAAAGCATATTCATCTTTTTCGGGAAAGACTTGGTGGGAATGTCGTAGAGATGGTTGTGAGGGCTTGGCAATTCAATTGCAAACCTGTCTGAGGACAGTGTAACATATCTCAAGCTTCTCAGGATGTATGTACAATGTGCTGTGTCATTTCCATGTAATGAGGTCAGCTATAGGTTTCTCTTGTCAAAAAGAAAGAGGATTTTTACACAAAGGCAGATGTATCGTGAGTAGTTGTGCACACTTTACAGACACAATGTTTTGAGTTCTGTGAAGGATGAAATGCACCCCTAAGTGTAGGTGCCTCAGGTGTCCTGTGTGAAATGGGGCACATGCATTATATGACACAGACCTTGTGTTCACCACAATGGAAGCACCAGTGAAGGAATGGGGGAAACTTGAATCACACAGGAATAGAAGGGAAGTTGAGGACAGTAAGCAGAGTTTGAGGAGGTGAAGAGGGGAGTATCCTGGGGTCAGTGAGATGCAGTTGCAGGCCATTCCTGACCACAGCCTGAGCAGGGAGCATGAGTTCCACAGGGAGCTGCTATGTGGGATCACTCTCCGTGCACAGTGCAGGGTTCATCTCTGAAGTGTCATTTTTGTCAAAGTGCACCTAGGTGATCATCTAAAAAGGTTGTTGTCTCCCTGCATTGTCTGAAGGTTCTGGATATTTATGGGTGAGAAAGTGCCCTGGATATATAGGAAATTTAGCTTGGTCTTAAGGAAATCCTTGTCTGCCTAAGTTCACATCCCTCAGTGAGACTAAAAGTGAAGACAGGATCTAGATCAGCTGAGAGCCTGCATTAGCCTTCAGCCTCAGTCAACCTACAATTCAGGGCTGGCCAGATGCCACCCCTGCTGGACCCCTGACATCACCCTAACTACAGCTTTGCATCTATCTCCTTAAACTTTTCTCACAATATCCCGAGGATTTACCTGTGTTTCTGCTGTCTCAGCCAGAATACCAATTCTCACTGGGACCTACACAGAGCCTGAGCTGTGTTATCTGTGAAACAGAGGTAATATTTGTTTCTAAGGGCATAATAAAAAGAAGACATTGAACACAGAATGCATCTGCAAAATGTCTGTGAAATGTCCACTCACCCTTCTCACAGTTTCAATTAAGATATCTCCACACAAATGATCATCAAAAACAGATGGTCACAGTCATACTCCTAGGCTTTTTGGACTTGGGTGGTCGCGTTTTGTGCACTATCCGACTGAAAGAGTGCCGGCACCACTAGGATGAAGCTCGTAAGATTTTGAAATTGAGTCATGAAACCATAACCATTGAATTAAAGAATGGAACACAGGTCCATGGAACAATCACAGATGTAGATGTCAGCATGAATACACATCTTAAAGCAGTGAAAATTACTTTGAAGGATAGAGAACCAGTGTAACTGGAAACACTGAGTATTCGAGGAAATAACATTCGATATTTTATACTGCCAGACAGCTTACCTCTGGATACACTACTTGTGGATGTTGAACTGAAGGTGAAATCTAAGAAAAGGGAGGCTGTTGCAGGAAGAGGCCGAGGCCGAGGAAGAGGAAGAGGACGTGGTCAGGGTAGAGGAAGAGGGGGTCCTAGGTGATAATGTCTCTCAAGATTACTATTTCAAAGTGATACGTGATTTGGAATATTTTTTGTACAGGCTTTGTTTGTTTATGTCAGTTTTTAATAAACATGAATGTAGGACACAGTTGTCTACTGACTGTCAAATTTTAATAGTTCATATAGATTCATGATATTTACATAGTAGGAGCTAAGCATTTCTACTAGGCAATCACAGACTGATTTCGTTTTAGATCAGACTTAATTTTTGAACTAAAGTTTTTGTATGAATGTATGTAGAATATGTACCTATTTCACATGCACTGAATATGCATTTTATTGTTTTACTTTGACTCCATTCTGTAGAACCTGCCTACAAGTGAAATAATAAGTTCATTTTGGTACTTCAGGGAAAAAAAACAGATGGTCACGGAAGTTCATTAAACTAAGACTGTTAACACCTCAGCCAAGGGATTGGGAATCGCCATTTTAAACAATAAGACAAAGACATGCTTTTTCTATTAAAATTCAGGCCCTACCAGGCAAAGAAAGAAAACGATAATTACGAGAATGTGTATATCAGAGTTCTACATCTGAGATCTGAAGACAATCATATTCCATTACATATAGACTCGCAGATGCATCCACACACTAAAGTGTTCATCTGAGGCCACAGATTAACTATCGAAGAGGGAATGCAGGTAGGAAAACATAACACCATAGGGAAATAACCCCAAGTCTCATAAATCTCACTGCCTTACATGACAACTATTTTGAAATTTGAAGAGGACTGTGTGAGCTGACAGAGTATGGTGATTATATATCTTAAAAATGTGTCAGATCTGCCTGCATGCTTTCTCTGCCCACATGGTGCTCTCCACTTTGTTTTTCTTAGTATCCCCTAATACTACTTTCACTGTTCTCTCTCTGTTTCAGTGTTTGCTTCTAGGAGGACCTACTCTCACTCCCCATCGAATACACACAGTACGGTTCCTATACACACAGGTAACAAACCAGCAGAAATTGAGGTGATGGAGGATAGTAGCAAGATCACCCTTTGTGCAGAGGAGCCCGAGAGAGTTTTCTGGGGTGATGGTAATTTCCTATATCTAGATGCATGGGGTCCTTGTGCTCATTTATTTTAGAAATACTCACTGACTCCTGGTGCTTCGGGTCAGATAGACAGGTTCCTGACCCTAGAATATGGCTGATTTGTAATGGTGGGTAAGGATCAGGGACCAGCAGTGACTGTGGGAGATGAGTGAGGAGGCTACACATAGAGATCCTTACCCAGGATGCCATGTCTCCACAGACAGCAACCTTGTGCAGGAGGGCTCTGAGGATCATATATTTCTTGATCAGTCCTGTGAACTCCATAATCCTACTCCAGATTTCTCACTGGGGGATGGACAGGGCAGAGGCCAGCAGCTGGATGACACCCTGATTATGGCTGGAGTGGAGCAGTGGGCCTGGGAGATTGAGTCAGAGAAAGGGAAAGGCAGAAGGTAGTGAAGAGGAGTTTGAGAGATAAAGGGAAGAGGAGAGAAGGCAGTGTTTTCTACTGACTTCACTTACATTTCTGTGTGAACAAAAGGAGATTCTTGTCTTCAAGGGAAGGGAAGAGCGCTGGCAAAAAGACAGAGTGACATTCTCAGCTCAAGTGCTCAGGATATCTGGCTTGCTCTTGAATACCTAACACAGGAAGCCTTCACTTTGTCATAAGTGGAACTGCAGCTCATGCCATTTAGTGAAAATTAAAGTGATGATGAAGGCCTCATCATTAAAGTGGTGCAACAAAAGTATGTGAACATACAGAGAGATACAATAGAAGCAAAAGTCCAAAGGTAGACTGACTGCAATACTTATGGGAATATAGACTATTGGAAAAGGAGGTACCCCAATGCAGGCTTTGAGACACCTGGGCAATATCTGAAAAAAAAAAAAAAAAGTAGTCCTTACTTCAAAAGCAACATTAGCGTTAGACACAAAGGGATTGTGATGGAAGGTTTAGGGAGAAACCATATGATTTCATGGTGCTGTACCCATGGTCCTGTACCCTCATGTCTCACCAAATTATACCCTTTAACTTGAGGCTATTTGTTATATGTAAATTATCCTTCATTAAAGAGAGTTTCAAAACATAAAATACTAGAAGCACATGTTGGAAAGTTCCTTTCAAATCCTGAAGTGCATGGGTGATATGAATCTGCCCGCCCATGTCTCAAAAATACAAAATAATAAGATATTTAAAAACTTAATAATAGCAGAGTAAGAGGACCCTGAGCTCACCCTGTGCCATGTGTTCAACTACATAACATCCACATCCAAATCCATGAACCAGAGAGCGATCCAAAGACTGGCAGAACAAATTCCACACCTAAATAGAGAGAAGCTGCATCAGAAAGGTAGGAAGGCCAGAAAGGTGGAGGCTGGCTGCCTGCAGAGAAGGCAGAGAAAGTGAGCCCTCACACCCAGGAGCTCACACAGAGAAGACTAATCTCCATAACATTTGGCATTAAAACCCAGAGCAGCTGAATTTCCTTGAGTTTAGATCCAGGAGCTTTGGAGGTGAGCTGACCCAGCACTGGGTGATCCAGGAGGATGAGTGCTAGCCAGGTCCCTGCCTGTGTAGAGAGGCAATGTAAACGTGGCAGTTTACACAATGCCGAGGCAACAGGAGACAGATGTATTCATGCTGATTCCTGAGTGTGTTGGAGGACTTCAACAATGATGGAGCTCACAGGCACCATTCTTCTCCCCCAGCCTCCCAGAATAAGCATAGAAGAACCCACCAGAGGCTAAGGCTGCACAGACACTTGCTACCTAACTCGTTAGCAGTGCGCCAGTCCCAGGGGTTCACTGGGGGACTCACCACACCAAGCCTCCTGATCTCAGGGCAAACATTCTTAAAACCACAATGGCACCCTGTCCAACAAGCATGCATAGCTGCCACAGTACGCTGTGCACATCTGCACCTCACCCAGCTGTGCACATCCAGGCACCCTCATCTGTCTCACCCAGACACATGTCCCCAGGCACAGACATGCTCTGTGCATATCCTCAAGCCCCTAGCTTCCACCGCTGGTCCACAGCCCCCAGCCACCAAAGGATATTGGGAAATCTGGCATAGGACTAGTAGCCTTGTGCAATTTTGCTAACACTCCTGCCCTGCTCCCAAGTTACCCAGTGGGCATATACCCCCACCGCTGGCCTGCCTGGGTCCCACTAATACCACTGAGAGCAAGCACAGCCCCAAACAGGCATGCAATCAGTGCAGACACCTGCACTGAAAGGAAAAGTAACCCAGACACAACAGCAGGGAGTGAGCAATACCCATATGATATCCTCCTGAAGGTCCAGGTCCTATAAATGGAGACGTGCACAAGTGAGGACTCCAGGACCTCTTCTTCATACAGTCATTAATTTCAAGATCAGAAGGCACTACTGACTTTCTTAACACAGAGAAATAGAGTCAGAGAGAAGACATACTGGACACACTGAGATGTTTATCCACAATGAAAGACCTAGTCAAAGCCACAGCCAGAGATTTAAGCCAAAGAGATATAAGTAATATACCTGATACAGAATTTAAAGCAATGATCATAACGATACTCATTGGAGTTGCGAAATGAGTAGAAGAGTGAGACCCCTGACATAGAGATAAGATATAACACAGTAGACACTGAGGACACAATAAAGGAGAAACATGCTTGCTGGAACGAACAGAGGGATGGAAGAAGCAGAGGAACAAACCAGTGACCTCGAAGACTGAGTAATGGAAATTAATCACACTGAACCAAAGAGAGAGAACAGAATTCTGCAACGTGAGATGAGACTAAGGGAACTCAGTGACTACAGCAAACATAATAATATTCATATTGGAGGAGTCCCAGAAGGAAGAGAGAATGGGGCAGAAAATTTATTTGAGGAAATAATAGGTGAAAACTTCCCTAATTGGGGGAGGTAAACAAACATCCACATCCCAGAGACTAGAGAACTCCCATCAAAATCAACAAAATGCGGCCAACACCCAGACATATTGTAAGCAAACTTGCAAATTACAATGACAATAAAGAAAAATTCTTAAGAGGAGCAAGACAAAAGAGACCTTAACTTAGAAGGCAAGACCCATAAGGCTAGCTACAGATTTGTGAACAGAAACTTGGCAAGCCAGAAGCTAGTGACATCACATATTCAAAGTGCTGAATGGAAAAATCAGGAGCCAACAATATTCTATCCAGCAAGGCTATCCTTCAGAATGGAAGGAGACGCAGACTTTCCCAAACAAAGACTAAAGGAGTTTGTACCACTAAACCAGTCCTGCAAGAAATATTAAGAGGGACTCTTTGAGTGGAAAGGAGAGATCAAAAGTGACAGTATAAAGGTAAAAGACACAAATCAAGTAAAACATGAATATTTCTGTAAAAAAATCAGTTAAGGAACTCAGAGAAATGGATTTGAAATATAATAACATCTACCAAAAGCCTAGGGAGGAGAAAATAATGGGTTCAAAGGTAAATGACCATCAACTTAATTCAAACTGCTAAATGCAGAAGAGGTTATATAAGCACCTAACAGTAACCATATACTAAAACCAGTCATAAATATGCTAAGAGTAAAGATAAAGAAATCAAATATATCACCAAAGAAAATAAGCAAAACATGAAAGACAGACAAGAAAGGATCGGAGAAAATCATTAGAAACCACAAGAAAACAGGTAATAAAATGGCAATACATAGATACATATCAACCATTTCTTTGAAGGTAAATGGAATGAATGCTCCAATCTAGAGACGTAGGGTGTAAGAATGGATGAAAAAACAAAAGCTGGAGTAGCAATACTTGTATCAGAAAAAATACACTTTAAAAAAAGTACATAACAAGAGACAGAGGAGGACACTATATAACAGTAAAGGGTACAATCCAAAAAGAAGATAAAACAACTGTAAATATATCCCACAATTAAATGGGATTTATTCCCAAGGTGCAAGGGTGGTTCAATATTCGCAAACAATCAGTGCGATACAATACATCAACAGGAGAAGGGATAAGAACCATACGATCTGGGTACCTGGGTGGCTCAATCTTTTAACAGTCCGACATCAGCTCAGGTCATGACCTCATGATTTGTGAGTTCAAGTCCCGCATCGGACTCCGTGCTGAAAGCTCAGAGCCAAGAGCCTCCATCGAATTCTGTGTCTCCCACTCTCTTTCTGCCCCTCCCCTCCTCACGCTCTGTCTCTCTCAAAATTAATAAATGTTTAAAGAAAAGAACAATACGGTCATTTCAATACATGCAGAAAAAAGTATTTGACACACTACAACATCCATTCATGATTACAACCCCCTAATATAGGTTTACAGGGAACATACATCAATGTAATAACAGGTATCTATGAAAACCCTGCAGTGAAAATCAACCTTAATGGGGAAAATCTGAGAGCTTTTCCTGTAAGGTCAGGAAGAAGAGAAGGATGTTTACTCTTACCACTTTTAATAAACATAGTACTGGAAGTCCAAGCCACAGCCAGCAGATAAACGAAATGAAACGAAACGAGACGAAAGAAACAAAACAAAACAAAATAAAGTAAAATAAAATAAAATAAAAACAAATCCAAATCTGGAAGAAGTGAAACTTACACACTTTGCAAAGTACATGACACTATATATAAAAAACCCTAAAGAGTCCACCCAATAACTGCTAGAACTGATAAATGAATTCAGCAATGTCACAGGATACAAAATTATTGTACAGAAATCTGTTGCATTTCTAAACAACAATAATGAAGCAGTAGAAAGAGAAATTAAGAAAACAGTCCCATTTACAGCTGTACACCAAATAATAAGATATCTATGAATAAATCTAACCAGAGTGGTGAGCGACCTATACTCTGAAAACTATAAAACAGTGGTGAAAGAAATTCAAGATGACACAAAGAAATGGATACTCATGGATCAGAGGTACAAATATCATGAAAATGTCTATACTTCCCAAAGCAATTGACACAATTAATGCAATTTCCACCAAAATACCAACAACATTTTTCACAGAACTAGAACAGTCCTAAAATTTGTATGGAACCACAAAAGACCCCAGGCTTAAGAGTAAACAACCTTTATGTGAAGTGATAATTATGGATGGCATTATGCCTCTGGATCTTCTGCTCCAAAACACAGTAACTCTGACCTAAGCATTTGAACAAACGGTAGACATATCTCAACCAGGGATCATTCTACAAAATACATTCTACAGATGTACCCTCAAAACTTTGCAGGTTATAAAAAATATGGAAAAATCTAAACATCGTCATGGTCAAGTGGAGCCTAAGGAGACAGGATGACTGTAATGTGCCAGCTGGGATGAGTCTGGGACAGAAGAGGTTAAAACTGAAGAATCTGAATACAAATATAAACTTTAGTTAATACTACCATATCTCTTCAGGATACTGATTGTGATCATGTACCAATTCATATGACATCAATAATGAGGAGACAGTCTGATGTATGTGGAGACTCAATAATATCTTCCCAATTTTTTTGGAAACTAGAAACCCATCACGAATGAACAGATTATTAGTAATCATGGTTTTATGTTTTCAACACATAATATATGACTAGTTCTAGTATTAGTTACTAGTGATGGGCATGTACCTATTCTTTTTGTTCTTACTATTGTTTAATTTAAATAATAGCATTCATGTTACAGAAAACTGAATACTGATATACGATTCATAGAAACATCTACTTTACATATTTTAAGATAATAATGCATGTATATACCACTGTATTATGTGGTATGTAAATTAAGTGTTTTTCTGATCTTGAACGAGCATGTCATTGAATGGCTTTCCATAAAGGTGGTTATCCTAGATAATGAATGATACTCAGATTTTACAGGATGTACTTCACATCATGCCTGAACATTGTCAAAAAAAAATGTACACACGGCCAGATGGATAACTGTGACTGGCTCAATTATTGTAAATAATCCTTGCTTTAATATTTTCACGCATATTTTTAGCAGCACTATAAGAGAATAAAATTATTCCAAATCAAAGAGATATTCAAAGACTGGAAGAACGATACGGAGTTGAAAGGATTTCAGAAGGAAAAGATGTGACCATGAAGTGGCAGTCACAGGCAAGCAGTTTTCTCTGGTCCACTTTGACAGGTTTGCATGAGGGGATATCCATCACAGCATATGATCTGCAAAAGGGTAAGACCCAGAAGTACAAGAGGGAAAGAACCCTTTAGGGGGAGGTGACTTGGAAAGGATGCTTCTGTGCCTAAGTGATGGCTCAGCAACCTGCTGGGGGTCCCTGGGTCAAAGACTTCAAAAGACCAGCAGTAACCTAGATCACAAAGATCTTAGTAACATAGATCAAAGAAACTTAGAGCCACAAAGAGCTTAGAGCCCAGAGTTGATTTTCATCTATGATTAGGAGATGGTCACAGTTTTACAGGATATGATCATCGGGCCGGCAGTAGATGGCTAAAATATTATTTAGGGCTATACTTAAAATTTTTTTTTAACTTTTATTTTTGAGACAGAGAGAGACAGAGCATGAACGGGGGACGGTCAGAGAGAGAGGGAGACACAGAATCTGAAACAGCCTCCAGGCTCTGAGCCATCAGCACAGAGCCCAAAGTGGGGCTGGAACTCACGGACCGTGAGATCATGACTTGAGCTGAAGTCGGATGCTCAACCGACTGAGCCACCTGAGCGCCCCTTAAGGCTATATTTTAATAAAAAAATGGATGTGTAAACATTTGGGTTTGGAATGTTAAGAAAAATCACAGGCCCACCATGGAGTTACTTATGTTAAGGCCCCATGTCACTAAACCTAATTTCATTCCTGCAGGAATGTAACCTTTAACCAGTCAGCAAAGAATTTCCTAGTCAGTGCTGGAAATTTAACTGATAGACCCCTGCCATTCCCCTCAGGGAGAAAATCCTGCCTAAATAAGGTATTCCATGCCACTAAATTTGTTTTAAGTTTATTTATTTTGAGAGAGGCAGAAAGAGAGCACATGCAAGGGAGGGGCAGGAATAGAGGGAGAGAGAGAATTCCACGACAACGAGGTCATGATCTGGGCCAGGACCAAGAGTCAGACACTTAACCAAGTCATCCAGGCACCCCGAGAATGTGGCGTTTCAAAATTTAGCAGGCTTGGCTGGGATACAGCCATGAGTTCACTGGCCTACTCCTTGAGAGAAGGCAGCAAATTACTTGCAGGCAGATGGCATGGAAACAATGGTCTGTACATTGCCTGGTGGACACAGTGGGGAGATTATACACTGATCATGGAGAGCATCCCTGAGAGGCAGTGTTCACAACTAGGGGACAAAGGAGCTATGACAGAGGAGCTTGGTGGGACCATTTTCCTCCTCTTCCCCACAGCATAAACACAGAGCCATCTGCTGGAAACAATGTCATCCCCACACTGGCTGCCTAAGATGCTTACACCAACCCCACATTCCTGTGCTCTGGTGAGACTGGCCTTCTAGGTCAATCAGGCTTGCCTCAGTCCCAATGGAGGTGTCCCCTTCCCCAGAAGACCAGCGGAAGCCCGTGACCACACCACCTCTCTTGACCAGACAGTCTGCAGGGCTTCACTTTGAGTGGCAGTCGTTTCAAGTCTCATTTAATGAGCAGATTGGAGCAGACCTAGATAAAACTCAGCACATTCTGGCCAAGGACCATACATTGCCCATACAACTGGCCTGAAGAATAGTGCAGCAAGAACACAAAACCGTGCATGCAACACACACCACAGACACTCCCTGATGTGCCAGGGCCTGGACACTAGATGACTTCCTCTTCATAAAGCCATTCATCTCACAGGAAGGTAACATAATGAGCTTTTGTAACACAGAGAAGCAAATACTCAGCCAAAATTCCAAGACAAGAGGAATGCATCCCAAATGAAAGAACAAGATAAGGTCATGGCCAGAGAAATGGAAGGAACACTTCCAAACTCATTCTATGAGGCCAGCACGGCCTTGAGTCCAAACTGGACAAAGACCCCACCAAAAAAGGAAAACTACAGACCAATTTCCCTGATGAACCTGAATGTAAAAATTCTCAACAAAAATTAGCAAACCGGATCCGACAATACATACAAATAATTATTCACCACAATGGATTGGATTTATTCCTGGGATGCACAACTGATTCAATATCTGCAAATCAACTGATGTGATACATCACATTGATAAAAGAAAGGATAACAACCACATGATCCTCTCAATAGATGCAGAAAAACCATTTGACAAAATGCAGCATCCTTTCTTGATGAAAAAAAGCACTCATGAAAGGAGGGATAGAAAGATCTTGCCTCAATATCAGTATGTCCAGATATGAAAGTCCCACAGCTAATACCATCTTCAATGAGGAAAAAGTGAGAGCCTTCCCCCTGAGGTCAGGAACACGACTGGGATGTCCACTCTCACCACTGTTATTCAACATACTGTTGGAAGTCCTAGCCTCAGCAATCAGACAACAAAAAGAAATACAAGGTGTCCAAATTGGCAAGTAGGAGTCAAAACTTCCTTATTCACAGGCATGATACATTCCATGGAAAATCCAAAAGACTCCACCAAAAAACTGCTAGGACTGATACAGGAATTCAGGAAAGTCTCAGATTATAAAATCAATATACAGAAGTTGGTTTCATTTCTATACACTAATAATGAATCAGCAGAAAGAGAAATCAAGGAACTGGTCTCATTTAAAACTGCTTTAAAACCATAAAATACCCAGGGATAAACCTAACCAAAGAGGTAAAAGATCAGTACTCTTAAAACAATAGAGCGGCGCCTAGGTGGCTCAGTTGGTTAAACACTGACTTCAGGTCAGGTCATGATCCCGCATTTGTGGGTTCGAGTCCCGTGACAGGCTCTGTGCTGACAGCTTGGAGCCTGGAGGCTGCTTCAGAGTCTGTGTCTCCCTCTCTCTCTCTCTGCCCCTCGCCTGCTCATGTGGTCTCTCTTTCTCTCTCTCAAAAATAAACAAACATTAAAAAAAAATAAAGGAACAAACCATACAACGTCTATGAGAGAAATTGAAGAAACACAAAGAAAGGGAAAAACTTTCCATGCTCATGGATTAGAAGAACAAATATTGTTAAAATGTCAGTACTACCCAAAGCAATCGACACATTCAATGCAATCCCTATCAAAATAACAACAACATTCTTCACAGAGCTAGAACAAACAACCCTAAAATTTTTAAGGAGCCAGAAAAGACCCCAAATAGCCAAAGTCATGTTGAAAAAGAAAACAAAGCTGGAGACATTACAATTCTGGACTTTATGGTGTTTTAGAAAGCCACAATCATCGATACAGTATGGTACGTGCACAAAAACGGACACAGACATCAATGGACTGGAATAGGGAACACAGAAATGGACCCTCAAACATAGGGCTGAGTAATCTTTGATAATGCAGGAAAGAATATCCAATGGAAAAAAAATAGTCTCTTCAGCCAATGGTACTGGGAAAACTGGACAGTGAGAAGAATGAACCTGGACTATGTTCTTAAACCACACACACACACACCTCAAAATGGATGAAAGATCTAAATGTAAGAAAGGAACCATCAAAATCCTAGAGGAGGAGAAAAGAGGCAATCTACCTCCTTGATCCTGGCCACAGCAACTTCTTGCTTGTCATGTCTCCGAAGCAAGGGCAATAATAACCAAAATGAACTATTGGGACCTCAAGATAAAAAGCTTCTGCACAGCAGAGGACACTATCAGCAAAACTAAAAGACAACTGAATGAGATGGGAGAAGATATTTGCAGGTGACATATCAGATAAAGGGTTAGTATCCAAAATCTAAAAAGAACTTATCACACTCAACACCCAAAAACCAAATAACCCATTGAAGAAATGGGCAAAAGACATGAAGAGACACATTAACAAAGATGACATCCAGAATGGTCACACATGAAAAGATGCTCAATCTCACTCGTCATCACTGAAATACAAATCAAAACCATAATGAGATATCCCCTCACACCTATCAGAATGGCTAAAATTAACATCTCAGGAAACGACAGATGTTGGCAAGGATGCAGAGAAAGGGAACGGTTTTGCAATGCTGGTGGGAATGCAAAGTGGTGTAGCCACTCTGGGAAATAGTATGGAGATTCGTCAAAAAACTAAAAATAGAACTACACTAGGACCCAGCAATTGCACTACTAGGTATTTATCCAAAGGATACACTAACGCTGACTCGAAGTGGCACATGCACTCCAATGTTTATAGTAGTATTATCAACAATAGCTAAATTATGCAAAGAGCCCAAATGACCATTGACAGATGAATGGATAAAGAAGATGTGGTATATTCATACAATGGACTATTACTCGGCGATCAAAAACAATGAAATCTTGCTATTTGCAACAACGTGGATGGAATCGGACTTTATTATGCCAAGCAAAATATATCAGAGAAAGACACATATCATATGATTTCTCTCATCTGTGGAATTTAATACAACTGATGAACGTAGTGAAAGGAAAGCAAAAATAAGATACAAACAGAGAGGGATTCAAACGATCTAAGAGACTCTTAAATACAGAGAAGAAACTCAGGGTTCCTTGAAGGTAACTGAATAGGGGTATGGGCTAAATGGGTGATAGGCATTTAGGGGGGTTACTTGAGATGAGTACTGGGTATATTTTGTACTTGATGGATCACTAAATTCTACTCCTGAGACTGTATTCCACTATAACGTAACTAACTTGGGCTTAAATTTAAAAAAGAAGAAATATTAAAAATAAGAAATGTACTACCAGTGAAAAGCAAAGAATATTTAAATCGGACTGTTTGGGGCACCTGGGTGGCTCAGTTGGTTGAGAGACCGACTTCGGCTCAGGTCATGATCTCATGGTTTGTGAGTTCGAACCCCGCATCGGGCACTGTGCTGACACCTCAGAGCCTGGAGCCTGCTTCTGATTTTGAGCCACTCTCTCACTCCACCCCTCCCCCACTTGTGCTCTGTCTCTGTCTTAGAAATAAACATTAAAAAATTTTTTGAAATCAGACTCTTTGAGTGGAAATGAAAGACCGAAAGTGTTACAGACAAGAAAGGATCACAGAAAATATCAAGAAACAATGGCAAAACAATTAGTAGAATGGCACTAAATACATACCTATCAATAATTACTCTGAATGTAAATCAACTACATGCTCCAATCAAAAGACATTGGATAGGGTGTCAGAATGGACAAAAGAAAAAACAAACAAACAAACAAACAAACAACAAACAAGACCTATCTAGATGCTGCCTACAAAGCCTTATTTGGACTTAAGTCACCTGCAGATTTAAAGCAAGGGAATGAAGAAACATTGATCATGCCAATAATGTCAAAAGAAAGCCAGTAGCAATCCTTATATCAGGCAAAATAAACTTTAAAACCAAGACTCTATTTTGGTACCATTTGGGTAAATACCTATTAGTGAAATTGCATGACCCAATATTTATAGCAGCATTATCAACAGTAGCCAAACTATGGAGAAAGCCCAAGCATCCAAAAACTGATGAAAGTATAAAGAAGCTGTGTGTTGTGTGTGTGTGTTGTGTGTGTATAAGTATGTATACGCATATGTACATATGTACATATGTGTATGTTCATACATACATACACACATGTGTATATACAATGAAATATAACCAGCTTCAAAAAGAATAAAATCCTGCCATTTGCAACGATGTGGATGGAGCTAGAATGTGTTATTTTAAGTGAAATATGTCAATCAGAGAAAGACAAATATATGATTTCACTCATGTGGAATGTAAGAAACAAAATAGATGAAAACATGGGAAGGGGGAAGGAAAAGAGAAGAGTGGTAACAAACTACATGAGTCTCTTAATGTTAGAGGAAAAAACTGAAGGTTGATGGAGGGAGATGGGTCGGCGCTGGGCTAGATGGGGGACGAGTATTAAGGGGAGCACTTGTTGTGATGAGCACTGGGTGTTGTATGTAAGGGATGAATCACTGAATTCTATTCCCGAATCCAAGAATGCACTGTATGTCAAACTAAGACTTAAAATAAAAAAATAAATAAAGCTGTAACAAGAGATGAAGACGGACACGATCTCATACTAAAAGGGACAACCAAACAAGAAGATCCAATGTTTGTATATTTTGATGCACCCAACATTCAATCACCAAGTATATGAAACATTTAACAACAACAATAAGGGAACTCATTTATAATAATATAATGATAGTAGAGGACTTTAACACATCACTCACATCAATGGACAGAACCTGTAAACAGAAAATCAACAAGGAAACAATGGCTTTGAATGACACACTGGACCAGATGGCTTTAACAGATATATTCAGAACACTCCATACTAAAATGGCAGAGTACACATTCTTTTCAAGTGCACATGGGGCATTCTCCAGAACTGATCACATTCTAGGTCACAAATCAGGCTTCAAGAGGTACCCAAAGACAGAGATCAGACCAAGCATCATTTCTGACTGCAAAGCTAGCAAACCTTCAAAACCTGTGGTTTTTGAAGTCAACCACAAAAAGAAGGTGGGGGGGAGGCCACAAATAAAGGGAGGTTAAATAACATACTACTAAATGAATGGGCTAAACAGGAAATCAATGAGAAACTACACTGAAACAAATGAAAATGAAAATACACTGGTAAAACCCTTTGGAATGTGGCAAAAGTAGTCTATGATGGAGGTATATAGCAATTCAAGCCTACCTTAAAGAGCAAGAAAAACCTCAAACAATCCTAACTTACAACTAAAGGAATGAGAAAAAGAACAGCAGAAGGAAGGAAATAGTAGAGATTAATACAGAAATAAGGAATATAGAAACCAAAAAGACACTAGACCAAATCAATGAAACCAGGGGTTGGGCTTTTGAAAACAGCAATCAACATGAAAACCACCTAGGAAGACTTTTCACAAAGAAGAGAGAAAGGACTCAAATAAAATCACAAATAAGAAAGGAGAAATTACAGTCAACACCACAAAAATACAGTTAGAAGATAATATTATGAAAAAGTATATGCAACAAATTGGACACTCTGAGAAAAAAGGACAAATTTCTAGAAACACAAACTACCAAAATTGAAACAGGAAGATACATAAAATCTGAAAACAAAGTAATCAAAACAGTAGCAAAAAACCCTCTCCCTCCAAGGGAACAAGAGTTCAGGGCCAGATGGCTTCAATGATGAATTCTACCAAACATTTAAGGAAGAGGTAATATCTATTTTTCTCAAATTATTAAAAAAATAAAAAAAGAAGGAAAACTTACAAATTGATCTTATGGGGCCATCATTACCCTGATACCAGAACGAGAGAAAACATCCACTAAAACCAAAAACTGTAGTGGTGCCTGCGTGGCTCAGTCGGTTTACTGTCCCAACTCTTAATTTCGGATTAATTATCATGCGGTGTGTGGGTTCGAATCCTATGTTGGACCCTGCGCTGACAGTGTGGAGCATGGCCAGGATTCTCTCTCTCCCAGTCTCTCTGCCCCTCCCTCACTTTTATGTATTCTATCTCTCCAAGTAAATAAATAAACATTTTAAATATGCTAAATTTTTTTCAATAAAACTTCAGACCAATAGCCTGATGAGTATGTATGCACAAATTCTCATTAAAATACCTTCAAATTAAAGTCAACAATACATTAATAGAATCATTTACAATAATCAAGTGGGATATATTCCTGGGCTGCAAGGGTGGTAACACATTCACACATCAATCAACATGATGCACCACAGTAGAAGAAAGGGTAAGAAAAATATGATGCTTTCAACAGATGCAGGAAAACCATTTCACAAAATTTCACATCCATTAATGATAAAACCCCTCAACAAAGTACATGGAGACTCAACCTACCTGCACATAATAAAAGTCATCTAGGAAAAACCCACAGCTAATCTCATCCTCAATGGGGAAAAATTGAAAGTTTTTCCTCCAAGGTCAGGGACAAGACAAGGGTGATCCCTCTCACCACTGTTATTCCACATAGTACTAGAAGTCCTAGCCACAGCCATCAGACAACAAAAAGAAATAAGAGGCATCCAAATCAGCAAGGAAGAAGTAGCACTTTCGCTATTTGGAACTGGCATGATGCTCTCTATAAGAAACATGAAAGACTACCATAAAAATTGCTAGAATTGATATATGAATTTGACAAATCACAATACACAGAAATCAATTTACATAAATCTACTGCATTTCTATAGATGAATAATGAATTAACAGAAAGAGAAAAGGGATCAATCCCATTGACAGGTGCACCAAATACCCCAAGATACCTGGAATAAACCTAACCAAGGAAGTGAAATACCTGTACTCTAAAGGCTATGAAACACTGATGAAAGAAATGGAAGAGGACACAAAGAAAAGGAAATACATTTCATGTTCACGGATATGAGGAACAAAATACTGTTAAAAGGTCTACACTCCACAAAACAATCTACACATGTAATGAAATCCCTATCACACAAACAAAACATTTGTCACAGAACTGGAACAAATAATCCCAAAATTTGTATGGAATGACAAAGACCCCAAACAGCCAAAATAAATTGAAGACCAAAACTAAAGCTGGAGTCATCACACTTCTAGACTTTAGGTTATATTACAAAGCTGTACTGAACAGAACAGTATGATACTGGCAACCAACAACAACAACAAAAACACAGACGCAGAGATCAATAGAATGGAAACCCAGACATGAACTCACACATATATGGTCAATTAATTCTCAACAAAGCAGGAAAGGATATACAATGGGGAAAAAAAAGATACTCTTGGGACACATGTGTGGCTCCAAAGCGTGTGATTGTGGATTCAGCTCAGATCATGATCTCAGGGCAGTGCAGAGCATGCATGGGATTCTCTCTCTCCATTTCTCTTTGCCCCTCTTCTGCATATTCTCTCTCTCTCTCTCTCTCTCTCTCAAAAATAAATACATGAAGTTAAAAAAAAAGTCTCCTCAACATATGGTTTTGGAAAAACTAGACAGCAACCTGCAAAACAAAACAAAAACACAAACGGACCACTTTCTTACAACATACACAAAAATAAATCCAACATGAATAAAGAACTATGTGTGAAACCTGAAACCATAAAAATCCCAGAGGATACCTAACACAGGCAGTATCTTATTTGACATTGGCCGTAAAACATCTTTGTAGATATATCTCCTGAGGTAAGGGAAACACAAACAAAAATAATGGGACTTCATAAAAATAAAAAGCTTCTGGGGCTCCTGGGTGGCTCAGTCGGTTAAGCGGCCGACTTCGGCTCAGGTCATGATCTCACGGTCCGTGGGTTCGAGCCCCGCGCCGGGCTCTGTGCTGAAAGCTCAGAGCCTGGAGCCTGTTTCGGATTCTGTGTCTCCCTCTCTCTGACCCTCCCCCCATTCATGCTCTGTCTCTCTCTGTCTCAAAAATAAATAAATGATAAAAAAAAATTAAAAAAAAATAAAGAGCTTCTGTCACAAAGGAAATAATCAACAAAACTAAAACACCTACAGAATAATATTTGTAAACAACATATGATAAAGGTTTACTGTCCAAAATATATAAAGTTATACAGCACCCAAAAAATAAGAAATCCAATTAAAAATGGGCAGATGACATGAATGGACATTTTCCCAAGATGACATAAACATAGCCAAGAGACACATGAAAAGATGCTCAGCATTACTCATCTTCAGGGAAATACAATTCAAAAGTACAATGAGATAACACGTCACATATGTGAGAATGACTAAAATCAATGAATGATGAACAGCAGGTGTTGGCAAGGATGTGGGGAAAGAGAAAACCTCTTGCATTGTGGGAAGGAATGCAAACTGGTGCAGCCACTCTGCAAAACATCATGGAGATTCGTCAAAAAAAAAAAAAAAAAAAAAGGAAATAGAACTATGTTACGATCCAGCAATTTCACTACGAGGTATTTACAGAAAGAATACAAAAATAATTCTTTAAAGGGATACATGCAGCATGATGTTTACAGCAGCGTTTTCTACAACAGCCAAATTACAGAAACTGACCAAGAATCCATTAACTGATGAATAAGTTGAGATGTAGTGTATGGAATGTAATATTACTTAGCCGTAAAAACAGGAAATCTTGTCATTGGCCACGAGGTGGATGGAGCGAGAGAACGTTATACTGGGTGAAATAAGCCTGTCAGAGAAAGACAAATACCAGATGATTTCACTAACACGTGGAAATGAAACAAAACAAAGGGGTGGGGGGAAGGAGACAGTGACAAACAGACTCTTAACTAGGAAACAAACTGAGGGCTTCCACAGTGAGGTGAGGGAATGGGTGAAACAGCTGCTGGGGATTAAGAAGTGCACCTGGGATGAGCACCAGGTGACATGTGGAAGTGTTGCTCTATATTGTACACCTGAAACCAATATTACATTGTATGTTTACTAAGTGCAATTTAAAGTAAAAGATAACATAAGGTTAAGACACCAACCTACCAGGTTTTCTGTAGTTTTCAATCGCTTCATTAGGTTGGAAAAATAACCATAATTTTTTTTAAAAAGCATGTATGATGTGGGGGACAGTTTGTGCCCTTACCTTGGTCTCTGGTTCCAGCAGGGCTCGGAAAGTGGGTCCCAGCTCATTCTTCTAGAAGGTCCTGAGATGAACATTTCATGTATTCAAGTCCTAATGGAATGCAGCTCCCGTTCTTCTGAATTTGTCAGGGTTTCTTCCCGGAAACAAGCCTGAACCCAGAACAAACCATCGACTGCATCTATGAGGTGATGTCGTGGGACCCCGCAATCCACTAGTCCTTTCGTAAAATACGTCTCGTTCAAATACTGTCCAGGCAGTGGAAGAATGAAACACGGGGACAACCCAGGAAATGCAAGGGCCTGTGCTGCTTAGCAACCAGCTTGCCCAGGGAGGCCACCCAGCGCCCCCTCCTCAGCACTCAGTACAACAAGGCAGCTTCTCTCTGGCGACTCAGGAGATGCCAAGTTGCTGCAAACCTCCCAAGGTCTCCCCTGGGGCTTGTGGCAGAACCTGCTGGAAACGCAGCTCTGATCTGTGTCCTGAGACAGCGGTAGAGGCCCTGTGTCCTCTGGGAGCAACAGCAGCCCTTCCTGATCTGAAGTGCCCTGGTTCAGAAAAGCCGATGGTGCGCCCTCTGCTGGCCATCACTGCCTAGGCAGAGGAACCCGCCCCTCTGGGTCTGTGGTCCTTGAGCTCTCTCTGCTGGCTACCATGGGAATTCCTGCAATGTTGAAGGCCCTGGGGGCTCAGCTGAGGGACCGAAGGTGCTCTGGGCAACCCAGCCTGTTCTCCACATTGGGAAGGGTCTTAGTGACAGGGCCTGGGACACAAAGAAATCTTTTCCTTCTCCCTTCTTTTGAGTGAAGAATGAAACCGAATTTATTAACATAATGGCATCATTTGTAATGTTTTAAGCAATGTCCACAGAAAAATAGACCGCCAATTTACACATGCTGAGCAAGTAATTGTGTTTACCACCAGAGTGTTTAGGTTAGATGAAGAATTGACACCTTTGAGAGAGAGATAACTCCTTCCAGCTATGGAATGAATGAGTCCTAGGGATACAAGAGACAGCCAATTGAATAGTGTCAATCCTGTAATAATATTGTTGCATGCTTTCACAGGATAGCTACACTTGTGCTTAAGTACAACATAATTTATAGGCATATGGAATGACTACAATGTATGCCTAAAACTAATACAACAAATGTGTGAAGAATATTTCAGTGAAAAGTCGACATCCTTTATGCTATCTTTAATTAATTAATTTATTTTTTTTGCCAATAAACTATCATTCCTGGGGTGTTTGGGTGGCTTAGTCAGTTAAGCGTCCGACTTCCCCTCAGGTCATGATCTTGCAGTCCATGAGATTGAGCTCTGTGTCAGGTTCTGTCCTGACAGCTCAGAGCCTGGAGCTTGCCCCAGATTCGGTGTCTCCTGCTCTCTCCCCCCTCCCTCCCTCAGGCTCTCTCCAAAAAAGAAAAACAGAAACATTTTAAATTAAAAAAAATCATTCCTAATTTAGGACCTGTGAAATTCCATTTATACTAGATTCTCTAACATCACCATCTTGATGTTGAAAGTTTATCTGAATAGTCACTAATAATATCTTTGATGACACATATGTGGCAGGGTCAGAATGCAACTTATAGGGAGCTACACATCTGTTATGAATTTACTGTATTTATCCTTGGCTAATACTTCCAATGAAATGTGCTTTAGGGATACAGATGTATGAAATAATGTCCATCAGTCATATAGGTCAAATTCCTATAGGGCCATTCATTATGCCTTCAATTACTAATTGCCATCTCTTCAGAATTAAAGCTGGGACAAGAAAATGTCTTTGAATTTGATGTAAGAGAAGACTATGGTGTTTTAAAGGGTTCACTTACCATCTGGCATCCTCAGTTTGGCAGTGGACAGGAGGATAGAAACCCACGATCTTGATGCACACCGCTAGCTCCAGAGGGAGAATATGGACCTTCTTGTCAAATACTTTTTATCACTATCAGCAGTTCAACTCTGCCAGGTCCAGACTGCCGGACCTGGGGGCAACACAATGCCTGATGCCTGGGTTCAGAACATGAGGAAGGGCAGCTGGTAGGGAGCGGCGGGGAAATCCCACAGGGCCTGGGGCAGTGAGGGAGATGGGTCCGGGTCCCCTCCCCACAGGGCGGCTCTAGTATTTACCTGCCAAAGAGCAGCACACTCTCCCTCAAGACATCCCTCTCCATGACAGAACATGAGGCTGTGCCCCCACAATTCCAGGAGAAATGAGGGATACCCATCTTTTCCAATGCAATAGCCTCTGCAAAGCTTGGCCCCAGGGATGTTGGAGTCTGGAGTCACGGAACGCTGATGCCCATGATACCTGCCATTTCTGCCCCAGCACTCAGAGACACTTCATACATCCCCTCCCCCTGGCCCACCCCACCCCATCCACATTCCTGGACCAGGTCTCTACTTTCTCCTTGTACTTCCTCTTAGTCTCTGTTTCTCTCTAACCACATCTCTATTTCTTCCTTTCACTCTCCAGGACTTGCCCAATTTTCCTATCACAAATTCAATGTCTCTCTCCCTGCCTGTCTCTTTCTCCAACTCTCCCCAGGCTTCAGGCTATCTGCTCTGTGTATGCAGCCCTGTCCAGGAGCACAGGGCCCTCCTGTCTCTCCCTCTCTCATGTCTTGTTTTGTCCCAGGCCCTGATCACAATGGAGGAGAATCCCCTGTACAGCAGCTGCTCATGTTGACATTTGCTAGAGCAATACTGGCAGCATGTGGACAGCTAGACATTTACCCTTGGTGGCCCTGCCATGACCAAAAGCTGCTGGAAGGCTGGCTGCTTCCCTAAGCTGGGAGGAAAAAGGGGCTCACAGGGTTCAGTGTCCCTGGGGCAAAGTGGATTGGCTTGGCCTATGTAGAAGGAGCGATATGCTTACACCCAACTCTCCTGGGTGGTGTCCAAGGAACCTATCTCAGACCATGGAGCTCTGCCCTACCCATCCCTCAGTAAGGCAACACGGGAAGCTTTGTGGGACATCATGTGACTCACCACAAAAGCTGCACCATTTGCCCCCTTGGAGGCCACCTAGATTGGTGCTATTGGGGGAAGCTGGTAAGGTGCACAAGGGCACAAGAGCTGAGTTAATGCAGGGCCTCCCCACTGGTCTCCTGAATCCATTCCTCAGCATCGGAAGAGACCCTTTCCTGGAGACAGATACCTGCCCTCCTCATCAGCACAAATCCCATCAACTAGCACGCACGCCATGTGCTCATGAGTATCTATCTACAGATATAACAACCACCACCAGGTCTCCCTAAAGGATGTATCCAACTCCTCAGATGGAACTATAGGTCCCTTCCAGGCATTACAACCCCAAAGAATGATCTGTCTTCTTCCACCAATCCTGTACATACTATGTGTTGGCTAACTGCATATACAGGAACCCCAAAGTGTGCGCTTGATGCGGAATGAGTGTTGATTTTCCTGGAAGCAGATGCTGACACAGAAACACAACTGTGACAAGTGTATTAGGGGAAATTAGGAAGAACAAAGTGGAGGGACAGGGTGGTCAGGGAAAGCATTCAGACCAAGGGACAGATTAGACACCATCTCTAAATAAATAATAACCATAGCTGGTTTGTAATGGTTCAGTGTCCTCTTCAAATTTCAAACGGATTGTCCTCTATGTCAAAGTAATTTTGACTTATTGCAAAGGGATCTTCTGTTCTTCTCCATGCATTTTGTCTTCTATAATACATCTGTGGCCTTGGATGAGCACATATTTGTGTGGCTGCATTTGTGTGTCTACCTCAGATCTTAGATGTAGATGCCTGAATATACACATTCTCATATTTATCTTTTCCTTCTTTGTAAAGTACGACCTGAATTTTAATAGAAAAAAAACCACAGGTGTTTTTGTTGTATCTTTTGAAACAGGAATTGCCAGTCTCCCAACCTCAGGCATTATACCCTTAATTTCATGAAACTGAATGAACATCTGTTGATGATCTGTGTGCAGATACATTCATTTCCACCCTGAGAAGAGTGAATGCCCACTCATCACATACATTTTACAAATTCTTTATGTGCTTAACCACCTCCTCATCGCACTGACCTCAGAGACCAACATTGTTCCTGCTTCTCAGATTACAATGCTGAGGCTCTGAGTTGGCCTCACTGAGAGCTGGAATTAGGGCTGAGACAGCAGGATCACAGGCAGTGCCTCTGGAAATTGTGAGGGAAGTTTCAGAGACGTACACCTTCATGCAGCATCATGAAAGTAGGTTCAGGGGTGTGGTGACAAGATTCCAGCAGGGGCATTTCCTGGTCAACCCTGACTTCCCTGCTAAGAGTCTGATTCAGGCTGAAGGCCAAGGAAGCCACACAGCTAATCTACAACCTTTAATCACATTTAGTCTCACAGACTTAGGCACACAAACTTAGGCAGACAAGCATCCCATAAGAACCAAGGTAAAATACAAATCTCCAGGGCATTCTTTCACAAGGATCCAAAACCTTCAGGAGAACCTCCAAGAGAAACAACAGTCTTTATTTAGATAATGAACTAGGTGCACTTTGGCCACAATGACATTTCAGAGATGATACCTGCATGAACTATCCTTGAACCCATACAGCAGCTCTGTGTGGATGTCACCTTGCGCTCACTCTCCCTGCCCAGGTTGTTGGCCCTGCCACAAATGGCCTCCAACTCCATCTCACTGAGTCCAACATCCTCCCCTCTGTACCATCTCAGCTCTCCCTTCTCATGCACAGTCTCCAATTCATTCCCATGAGATTCATGTCTCCATCTCTTGTACTTAAGGACCCATTACTGGAGCTGCCATTATTGTAGACCAGAAGCTCCATGTAATTTAACGCATGGGACTCTCTCCCCATTAGGACAGTTGAAGCCCCTGATGGTAAGGGTTTGCCTCATCTCTCACAGAGCCAGGGACATGGACTGTGTACAAGGCACATCTGCAGAACTGATATGCCTGCTTTTCTATTAAAAGACTCTTTCCTTCTCCACAAAGGGTATATGCAGCCAGCTCAGTAATGGAAATGACACAGCCCAACATATGTATGTCCTGAGAAACTTGAGGAATCTTAACAGTGTCCTCTTCCAGCAGCACCCTTGCATCACAAAGCGTGTGAGGCCATCTCTACGTCTTCTCAAAGACTCAACAACATAGAAGCTGAACATGCTGAACATGTCAACTCATAGAGCTCAGTTCATCTCACAAATAGTCGAGGTGGAGGTGGTGGGTCCTGTACCTGAGAACATCAAGGAGCTGGAGGTAGCCCATAGAACCCATGAACAGTGATAAAGGGTATCTGTGGGGGATGGACCTGGGAAAGAAGGAGATCCTCTTGCATCCATAGGGACCTACAGAAGTGACAGGTGTGTTGGTATGACAGACAGAAGCAGAACGCCCACAAGAGCTGAAACACAATGAAGTAGGTGTCAGCACCTGGCCCCTTGTTCATTCATGGGTCGTAGTAGAACAGAGCATCAGTGTCAGAAAACTCTACCCTTCCATGAGGTCCCACCTATAGCCTGAAAGTACCAGATGCCACAAGGAAAAACTACTGTCGCCACACGTCACTGCCAATGTTTACAAATGCAGAAAGGCAAGGAGTCCTATTCTAGAAGATTGATGGCAGTAATGCCAGTATAATAAAGGAACGTATTCCAGAGAGGCAGGCATCTATGTCCAGGACCCCTCTGGTGTCCTCTTCCACCAGATATGAAGACTTTTTATTAGCACATTGAGAACAGACAGAACAAGAGGAATGAAAGAAATGACCAGAACCACACAGAGACCCAGGGCCACCCCAAGGTCAAACCTCTACCTGCCATCCCATGCCTGTCCTCACTCTGCTTCCCTCCCTGACAAAGACATCTTCTGTGCAAGGCCACAGAGACCTCTGAGGAGATGGGGGTTCCTGGAGTCCAGAATTGGGTCCTGGATATGTGTTTGCTGAGGGAAACACATTACCTGTGCATATTCTTTGGTCTCAAGTATGTTTATCTTAATTCACAGGTAATTCAGCTTTTAAATACAATATGAGTTGCAGAGCTATTTTGTGCCATTGTAAAAGAGAGGTAGAAATTCTACATAAAAGAATGAACAGAAACATGTCTCAATTTCAGGTGCAAAACTCCCATAAGGTATCATGAGACAAAGTACCAATTACAACTGCTCCTGGGACACAAGAGCACCTACTCCTATAAACACAACTGAAGAACTCTGTGAGGAATTGTCCCTGCAGGTAATCACTGATTCTCTCCCTTCACGACTTCAGTTCCACGTACATTTTTTTATTACACGTGCCACTTCTGAAAATTCAGAGTATTTCCACCTAGGGGACAACTGGAGAAATTCTCTATCATACATTTACCAACACAGAAGGACTAGTAATGAATTCTGAAAATTTTCTAAGAACCCTCAACACTGCACAAACACACAATATAATGTTGGAAAGAATTTTTATCTATTCCAGTCATGAGGCTCATAGCAGACATTCTGAACAAATTCATGGCCTACACTGAAATAGGAAAAAATGAAAATAATCAGGATAATCCCGTGTAAAGAAGGTGCTGAAGGAATCAGATGCTCCAGAAGACTTGAGGGTGCAGTGAAGTGTCATCCTCCTCAAGTTATTTCCACAAACACTAAGTGAAAGCCACGTGGTCCTCAGTCTCCATGCACTTGTGGTGTCCAGAGGCACTAGCTAACATGATGATGTTACATTGGAGAAGCCTGGAGGCTTGTGAGGATGTAAATCAAACAGTAGAGACAACAGTAGACAAAAAAACAAAACAAAACAAACAAACAAACAAACAAAACAGACAAGGCCAGATAAAAGTTTCCAGACAGCATTGCAACTGAAACTGGCAACAGAATTTACCTTGTCTTTTTCTGCATCCTTGGTAGAGACACAACTGATATTTTCCATTGGAAATATGCATCATGTCTTAGGTTTCATAAAGAATGGAGGTGGATGGAGGTGGATGGAGGTGGATGGAGGTTGATTCTGACTTGCATAGACTGTGTGGAAGAAAAACAAACCATCCTGAACATGTTTCATTATATTCAACTCATTCACACTCTCGGGTTCCTTACCAGGGACAGAGTGTTTTTCATGTGCCTCGGGTGACCCTTGAGGACAAGAGGGAGATCTGATCCTGTCTCTTGAGGAAGGTTTACAGGGCCCTGGTTCAGGTATTTTTATAGCTAATCAAGCAGCTGTGAACAGCTCAGGTCTCAACTCGCTAGAAAGTATGTTAGGGGTGTGTTTCATCCCTCAGAGAGCCCAGCACATGATCTCTGTACAAGCTACATCCTAGGGAGTGCTATTTCTGTCAGCACGTATAAGGCGTCTTTCCTTCTCTATCAGAGACACGTGTTGCCCAGCTCACTATGTGGAAATGACTGCCCATTTCATGCATGTCCTGAGAAACTTGAAGAACATTACAACATCCTCACTCAGGCTGACCTGAAAGCCCTGTGGTGCCCTCACTGCATCTTCTTCAACACATAACAAGTAAAAGACAAAACGTGTTTTAGAAGTCAGCTCATACTGGTCATATCATCTTTCCACATGGTGGAGGAGGAAGGTGAGGTCCCAGAGGACCCCAGTTTGGAGAAGATGGGGGTGGTCCAAAGCCCATGGGTTGTGATTAAAGTCAGCCCACGGGGTATGACATGGAGGGCACTTCTGGGAAAGGAGGAAATATCCTGGAAACCACATGGATGGACCTGAAGGACAGAAATTAAACTTTTGAGATTTGGTAGGGTAAAAGGTGAAAAATCCAACCCCAGCACCAACACTAACATACCTGAACCCCAATGAAGCCGGAATGGTACCTGTCTCCTTCCCCTCCACCTGGTTTCAACAGGGCAGCATCAGTGCCACTAAAATCCATGGTTCCCATTGGGTCCCACCTAGAACTTCTAGGAGTTGGAGGAGACAAAGCAGTGCCTTGCTGGCAGCATGGTACTAGCTGTGTCTGCAAATGTGGGGAAGGAAGTGGCTAGTCTTAAAGGATAAGAGGGATAATTCCAGACTACTAAAGAAAGTCTGTTCCACACACACAGTCTGCTATGTCCAGGACTACTCTCCACCCAGCCCTTCACCACCTCAACAGCTCCGTCTTGGCATAGTAAGAGCTGAAACGATGGGGAAGAATTTTGTTTCCGTACTATTCATTTACATCTTTAATCCATTTCAAGTTAATTCTTGGAGTGGTATAACATAAGGTGCTAAGCTTTATTCTTATACACGTGTATATCCAATTTTCCCAGCCCCAGTTATTCAAGAGACTACCCTTGTCCACTGTGTATTCTTGACTCCCTTGTCAAATTCTAGTTGACTGTGCATGCAAGGGTTTAGTTTGGGCTCTCAATTTCTGTTCCATTGTCTTGTGTGTGTGCTTATGCCAGTGACATAACTGATTTCTTTGTGTTAGAATGCAGCTTGAAATTGAGAAGTGTGATGCCTCCTGTTTTGTTCTTTCTTGGCATTGGCTACTTGGGTTTTTTTTTTTTTTTTTCGTGTGTGGTTCCAAATACATTTGAGGATATGTGTTTCTAATTGCATAAAAATTGCATCAGAGTCTTGATAAAGATTGCACTGAATCTCTAGATGGCTTTGGGTAATATGGACATTGTATCTATATTAATTCCTGCAAAAGATGGATGTGGGATGGCTTTTCACTGACTTGTGTGTTCTTCTGTTTCTTTCATACAAATTGAATTTCTTCCATTTCAGTATGCGGGTGTTATAGTTTTCTGTAGAGAGATCTTTCACTTCCTTGGCTAAATTTATTCCTATACAGTTTATTGTTTTTGATGCTATTGTAAATGGATTGTTTTCTTTTCTTCTTAGATAATTTGGTTACTGTATAGGAAAGCTACAGAATTTGATATGGTGACTTTCTAGTTTGGAACTTTAATGCATTTCTTGATTAGATATTAACAAGTTCTTTTACACTGAATTATTTCATTCTTTTATCTTATTAAAAAATCATGAGGGGCGCCTGGGTGGCGCAGTCGGTTAAGCGTCCGACTTCAGCCAGGTCACGATCTCGCGGTCCGTGAGTTCGAGCCCCGCGTCAGGCTCTGGGCTGATGGCTTGGAGCCTGTTTCCGATTCTGTGTCTCCCCCTCTCTCTGCCCCTCCCCCGTTCATGCTCTGTCTCTCTCTGTCCCAAAAATAAATAAAAAACGTTGAAAAAAAATTAAAAAAAAATCATGTTATTTGGGAATAGCTGATACAGTATGTTACATTAGTTTCAGATGAACAACATAGTGATTGGACAAGTGTATACATTCTGATAAGCTAACACAGGTGTAGCTACAATCTGTCACCATGCATCACTATTCTAGTACCATTCTCAATGTTCCCTATGCTATATCCTCTATCTGTAATTTATTATTCCATAACCAGAAGCCTGCATCAACCAATCCCCTACACATACCTAGGGCATCCTTGTCTTGTTCCTTATATTAGAGGACAATCTTTCACAATTTCACTATAGAGTATGATGTTAGATATGGGCTTCACATACATGGCCTTTCTTATGTTGAGATATGTTCCCTCTACAGGGAATTTTTAAAGAGTATTTTAGCACAAATGGATACCAAATTTTCTCAGAACTTTTTTTTTGTGTCTATTGACATCGTCACAGGGGTTTTCTTTTTAATTTTGAAAATGTATGGGGCGCCTGGGTGGCTCAGTTGGTTGAGCGTCCAACTTTGATTCACATCATGATCTCATGGTCTATGGGTTCGAGCCCCGCATCAGGCTCTGTGCTGACAGCTCAGAGCCTGGAGCCTGCTTCGGATTCTGTATCTCACTCTCTCTCTGCCCCGCCCCTGATCATTCTCTCTCTCTCTCTCTCTCTCTCTCTCTCTCACTGTCAAAAATAAACATTAAGAAAAATTTAAAAAATGTATTTATTTTGTTTAGTTTAAATTTATTTATGTATTTCTTTAGTATTTATTTTATTTTTTTTTTAATTTTTTTTTCAACGTTTTTTTTTTTATTTTTGGGACAGAGAGAGACAGAGCATGAACGGGGGAGGGGCAGAGAGAGAGGGAGACAAACAGAATTGGAAACAGGCTCCAGGCTCCGAGCCATCAGCCCAGAGCCTGACGCGGGGCTCGAACTCACGGACTGCGAGATCGTGACCTGGCTGAAGTCGGACGCTTAACCGACTGCACCACCCAGGCGCCCCATCTTTAGTATTTATTTTTTAAAGTTTTTATTTAAATTCCAGTTGGTTAACATACAGTGTAATGTTAGTTTCAGGTATACAATGTAGTCATCCATCACTTACATACAACACCCAGTGTTCCTCACTTCTAGCGCCCTCCTTAGCCCATGACCCATTTAACCCATCCCCTGCCCACCTCCCTTCTAGTAATCCTGCGTTTGCTATTTATAGTTAAGATTCTGGTTTCTGGCTGATTTTTCTTTCATTCAAGGATGTGAGGAGTCACATTTATTGATTTGTATTTCTGAAACATACTTCCTTTACAGGGAAAAAAACCCTACATCACCGTCAATGATCCTTTTTATGTGATGCTGAATTTGGTTTGCCTGTATATCACTGGTATTATTCATCTATATTCATCATGGGAATACTGGCCTATAGTTTTCTGTTCAGGTAGTATCCTTTTCTGGTTTCCTGCCAGGGTAATTCCAGTCTCATGAAATGAGTTTATGGTGTTCATTCCTTTTGAATCAGTGAGAGGACTGCTGTTATTTCTTCTACAAACGTTTGGTCACATTCACCAGTGAATCTACCTGGTCCTTTTCTTCCCTGAGAGAATTTCAATTACTGTTTCAATTTACTTACTTTGGTTATCTTCTTGTATTGATGCAGTCTTCTTTAATGGGTCGGTGCAAACCTTCTATTTCTTCCTGATACAATCTTGGTAGGTTGTGTGTTTCTAAGAACCTATCCATTTCTTCTAGTTAGGTGATTTGCTGGCATCTAATTTGGCCATGGTAGCCTCTTTGTCTCCTTTATGTTTCTTTGGTATCAGGTGTAATGTCTTCTCTTTTATTTATAATTATTTTGAGTTGGGTCATCTCTCTGTCTTAGCATAGTCTATGTATAATCTTGAAAATTTTGTTTCACTCTTCAGAAAACCCACTTTTGGTCTTCTTCATATTTTCTATTGTTTTCATGGTCTCAGTTTCATTGGTTTCCACTCTCATATGAATTACTTCCTCCCTTTTGAGAACATTGGACACTGGTAGATTGTTTTTTTTTTTTCTAGTTCTTTTAAGTTAAAGGTAGGTTATTCATTTGAGTCCCAAAGCTATCCTCCACGGATGCAAAACCAGTGACTCATCAGAGAACCTTCAATAGGTCTCTCCTGCCCTATTTCTCATTCTCCAAACTCTGAGAAATGGAACCAGAAAATTTATTTGAAGACACAATAGATGAAAACTTCCTTAATGCGGGGAATGAAACAGATCCAGAAGCAGGAGGCAAAGAACCCCCAAAATATTCAACGGAAGCAGATCCACATCAAGTCATCTAGTAATTAAAATGCAAAATGCTGTGATAAAGAAAAAAATTTAACAGCAGGAAAACAAAAGATGACAATTACCTACAAGAGAAACCCCATAAGGTTATCACTGGATATTTTTCAGAAGAAACTTTGAAACTGTAAGTGAGCAGCACGGTATGGTAAAGGTGCTGAATGGATAGCATCTGCAGCCAAAGAGAGTCTATCCACAACACTATCATTCAGATGGAAGGAGAGATCAAGAGGTTCCCAAATAAATACTCAGGGAGTTCACAACCAACAAACCACCCCTGCAAGAAATATTAAAGCGGACTCTTTAAGTGGAAAAGAAACACCTAAAGTGACAGTATTAAAGTGCGAAACGCAAAGGCAATAAAAATGAGTATATCTGTAAAACATCAGCCAAAGTATTCGCGATATGAAAGGTTTTGAAATATGACACTACATATCTACAACACGGGGAGGAGAGGAGTAAAGAACTGGTTCAAACTTAAACAACTATCAACTATAGACTTCTATATGCACAAGTGGTTAGGTACAAATCTAATAATAACCACAAATCAAACACCACCAATACATATGCAGACTATAAAGACAAGCAATTTCAACTGTGGTACTAAAGAAACCCAGCAAACCATAAAAAAGAGAAAGAGGAGAAAGGATCAGAAAGGTTCAGAAACAACAATCATCAAGTAATAGAAGGACAAGTATATGCCTATCATTACTTTGAAGGAAACAGAATAAATGCTCAAATCAAAGGCACAGGGTGACAGATAGGGGCCCCTGGATGGCTCAATCACTTGAGATTTCAACTCTTGATTTTGGATCAGGCTATGATGCCAGGATCATCTGATTGAGCCCCAATTGGGCTCTGCACTCAGCATGGAACTTGCTTAAGATTCATCCTCACTCTCATTCTCTCTTTTTGTCTCTATCTTCCCCCATTCCCCCCACCCCGCCCTCCCATCCCTGAGCTCTCTCTCCTCATAATAAAAGGCACTGGGTGAGAGAATGAATGAAATATAGGACCTATCTATCCTCTACCTATAAGAGAGTAATTATAGAAGTAAATTATCAAAAGAAAACAGCAGTAGCCATACCTATATCAGACAAATAGATTTAAAAATAAAACACTAACAAGAGAGAAAGAAGGACACTATAATGATAAAAGGTATAATCCAATGAAAGATACAACAAGTGTAAACATATATGTGCTCAAACTGAGAGCATCCAATACACAAAACACTGAAAACCTAAAGAATTGATACTCATACAATCATAGAAGGGCACTTTAACACCGCAAAGACATCAAGGGAGATATCATTCCATCAGAAAATATACATTTGTATATTTTCTAATAACAGCATACACATGGGTTCCAGAATTGATGAAGAAATTCTCGACACGGAACGTGGAATATTACTATGTCATTTACAAAGCTCGACGGCAGCGGCATGAGAGGATACCTGAAGCCTACTCTAAGGGTGGCAATTACATTTGTCTAGCCTTGGAACACATAGAATAATCCTGACCAGCACACAAACTTGTGACTCCACTCAGCCCTTTGGGAAGACACCTGCTCTGCTCTGGGGTAACTACCTGGAGCATCCAGGGACCTAACCCTAAACCAAATGGTTACCCTAACCAGAATACTCACCCTACACCTAACCCTATATATCAGAGTGGCACTACAACAGATGCACATCGGAGCATGTGCCCACATTTCAGCCTTACATGGAATTCAAAACACTGATGTCGCTTTGATCCTGGCGACTTCCCTGGACTGAACCATAAACCTCTCACAACACCACGTGACTGGGGTCCAGAGGTGGTAAAGGGTCACTCGGAATGGAACCTGGAACCTCACCATGTCACTTCCCAGGCCCGGCTGCAGCTGCCCAAAAGGATTCCTGAGGCTTACCCTACCATGGGGCCATAGATTTGTGTGAAATTGGAAGCCAGAGAGTGATCTTGACCGACACCCCCCAGTGCCCTCAACTGAGACCTTCGGGGAGACCACTACACTGATGTGGGTTCAGCGCCTGGAACCTCCTGGGACCTAACCCTAATCCTAACCCAACCCCTAATTGGAATCCTCCACCGAAGTCTAAGCCAACATCGAACCCTAACCCTATACTTGAGCCCCACCGTTGCATACGCCCTCACTTCAGACCTCGAGGGAGATCATGAGTCTCGGATCAAGTGGTCCTGGCCACGTCCCTGGACTGAACACTAACCCTAGCTAAACATGGAGACCCAATACCCCAGTCTGACAACACCACGTGCCAGGGGTCCAGAAGCGATGCAGGCTCACTCGGCATGGAACCTGAAATCTCAACATGTCGTTTCCCAACCTGGCTACAGCTGCCTGAGAGGATTCCTGAGGCCTCCCAGAACAGGGGACCAGAGAGGTTGTGGTCTTGGAAGCCAAAGATGATCCTGAACGGCACCCTCCCATGTGCCCTAAACACAGACCTCCGGGGAGTACACTGCACTGCTGAGGGGTCACCACCACATCCTCCTAGGAACAAACCCTAACCCTATCCCTTCCCGTAACTGGAACACTCCACCGAAACCGAAGCTGACCATGAAACGAAACCCTAGACTTGAGCCGCACCGTCGCATGGGCCTTCACTTCAGCCCTTGAGGAAGATCACAAGACTAGAGTCGCTTCTGCCCTGGCGACGTCCTTGGAAAGCTCTCTCCCCATGGGGACATAATAACAAAGTCTGACGATACCACGCGCCTGGGTTCCAGAAGCGGTGCACGGTCACTCGGCATGGAATCTGGAAGGTCATCATGTCGTTTCCCAGGCCCAGCAGCCGGTGCCCGAGAGGACTCTTAAGCCTCCCCTACCAGAGGCCCATAGAGTTGTGTGGCCTTGGAAGCCAGACACTGATCCTGAACGGCACCCTCAATGTGCCCTCAACTCAGCCCTTCAGGCACACCACTGCACTGCTGGGGGTTTGGCGCCTGGAGCCTCCTGGGACCTAACCCTAACCCTAAGCCTAACCCTAACCGCAACCCTCCACCGAAACTTAAGCCGACCTCGAAACCTAACCTTACACTTGAGCCGCACCATCGCATGGGCCCTCACTTCAGCCCTCGAGGGAGATCATGAGACTGGAGTAGCTTCGTCCCTGGCGACGTACCTGGACAGAATCATAACCCTAGCTAAGACTCTCTCCCCATGGGTCCCAACACAATATCTGAAAACACCACGTGCCTGGGGTCCATAAGCGGTGCAGGCTCACTTGGCATGGAACCTGGAAGCTCACCATGTCGATTCCTAGGCCGGGACCACCTGCCTGAGAGATTCCTGAGGCCTCCCTGACCAGGGGCCCAAAGAGTTGTGTGGCCTTGGAAGCCAGAGACTGATGCTGACTGGCACACTCCCTTGTGCCATCAACTCAGCCCTTTGGGTAGAATACTGCACTGCTGTGGGTTCAGCGACTGGAGCCTCCTGGAACCTGACCCTAACCCTAACCCTACTCCTCAACGAAACTCTCCACCAAAACCTAAGCCACCCTCGAAACGTCCCCCTACACTTGAACGCACCAAGGCGTGAGCCCTCACTTAAGCCCTCGAGGGAGATCATGAAACTGGAATCGCTTCTTCCCTGGACACGACCCTGGACTGATCCCTAACCCTATCTTAGGCTCTCTTCCCATGGGGACCCAAAACCAAAATTTGAAACCACGTGCCTGGGGTCCAGAAGCGGGGCAAGGTCACTCGACATGGAACCTGGAAGCTCACTTTGTTGTTTCCCAGCCGCGACAGAAGGTGCCCGAGAGGATTCCTGAGGCCTCCCCGACGAGGGACCCATCGACCTGTGTGGCCCTGTGTGGTCCCCATGGGGACCCAATTCCAACGTCTGACAACACCACACGACTGGGGTCCAGAAGCGGTGCAGGCTGACTCGTCATGGAACCTGGAAGCTCACCATGTCTTATCCTAGGCCCTGGTCAGCTGCCCGAGAAGATTCCTGAGGCCTCCCCGACCAGGGGCCCAACGACGTGTGTGGCCTTGGCAAAGACTGATGCTGACAGGCACCCTCCATTGTGCCGACAACTCAGCCCTTCGGGGAGTCCTCTGCCCTGCTGTGGGTTCGGTGCCTGGAGCCTCCTGGGACCTAACCCAAACCCTAACCGTACCACAAACTGGACCCTTCTACCGAAACCTAAGACAGCCTGGAAACCTACCCCTACAGTTGAGCCGCAACATTGCATGGGCCCTCACTTCAGCCCTGGATGGAGATCATGAGACCAGAGTCTCTTCAGCTCTGACGTCGTCCCTGGACCGAACCCTAACCCTAGCTAAGGCTGTCTCCCCATGGAGAACCAATAACAAAGTCTGACAACACCATGCGCCTGGGGTCCAGAAGCAGTGCAGGCTCACTCCGCATGAACCTGGAGCTCACCATGTCGTTTACCAGGCCCGACTGCAGATGCCCGAGAGGAATCCTGAGGCCTTGCTGACCAGGGGCCCATCGACATGTGTGGCCCTGGCAGCCAAAGACTGATCCTGACTGGCACCCTCACGTGTGCCCTCAAATCAGCCCTTCGGGGAGACCACTGCCTTGCTGTGGGTTCGGCGCATGGAACTCCTGGGAACTACCCCTAACCCTAAACCTACACTGAATAGGAAACCTCCACTGAAACCTGAGCCAGCCTCGAACGGTAACCCTACATTTCAGCCGCCACATCGCATGGGCCCTAACTTCAGCCCTCGAGGGAGATCACGAAACTGGAGTCGTTTCGGCCCTGGCGAGGTCCCTGGACCGAACCCTAACCATAGCTAAGGCTCTCTCCCCATGGGGAACCGACACCTAAGTCTGACAACACCACACGCCTGGGGTCCTGAAGCAGTGCAGGCTCACATGGCATGGAACCTGGAAGCTCATAATGTCGTTTCCCAGGCCTGACTGCAGCTGTCTGAGAGGATTCCTGAGGCCTCCCCAACCAGGGGCCCATCGACATGTGTGGCCTTGGCAGTCAAAGAATGATCCTGACCAGCACTTTACCTTGTGCTCTCAACTCTGCCATTTGGGAAGAACACTGCACTGCTCTGGTTTCATCACCTGGAGCCTCCTGGGATCTAACCCTAACCCTAACCCTACCCTGAACCGGAACCCTCCACTGAAATCTAAGCCGGCCTAGAACCTAACCCTACACTTGAGCCACCCCGTCACATGGGCCCTCACTTCAGCCCTCGAGGGACATCATGAGACAGGAGTTGCTTTGGCCCTGGTGACGTCCCTGGACTGAACCCTAACCCTAGCTAAGACTCTCTCCCCATTGAGACCCAACCAAAGTGTGACAACATCACGCGCCTGGGGTCAGGGAGCGGTGCAGCCTCACTCAGCATGGAACTTAGTAGCTCACGATGTTGTTTTCCAGGCCAGGCTGAAGCTGCCCGAGAGAATTCCTGAGGCCTCACCGAGCTGGGGTCCATCGACTTGTGTGGCCTTGGCAGCCAACGACTGATCCGGACCAGCACCCTCCCTTGTGCCCTCAACAGAGCCCTTCGGGGAAACCACTGCCCTGCTGTGGGTTCAGCACAAGGAACCTACTGGGCTGTAACCCTATCCCTACCCCAAACCGGACCCCACCCCTGAAACCTAAGCCGGCCTCGAACCCTAACCCCACACTTGAGCCACCACGTCACATCGGCCCTCACTTCCGCCCTCGAGGGATACCACAAGACTGGAGTTGCTTCGGCCCTGGCAACGTCCCTGGACCGATCCCTAAATCTAGCTAAGGCTCTCTCCCCATGGGGACCATTTACCAAAGTCTGACAACACCACGCGCCTGGTGTCCAGAAGCAGTGCAGGCTCACTCGGCATGGAACCTGGCAGCTCACCATTTCGTTTCCCAGGCCCGACTGAGCATCTGCCCGAGAGGATTCCTGAGGCCTCCCCGATCAGGGGCCCATCGACGTGTGTGGCTTTGGCAGCCAAAGACTGATCCTGACCAGCACCCTCCCTTGTGCCCTCAAATCAGCCCTTTGGGGAGACCATTGCCCTGCTGAAGGTTCGGTGCCTGGAGACTCCTGGGACCTAACCCTAACCATAACCCTTCCCTGAAACGGAGCCTCCACTGAAACCTAAGCCGGCCTTGACCCCTAACCCTACACTTGAGCTGCCCCATTGCCTGGGCCCTCCTTTCAGCCCTCGAGGGAGATCGAGAGCCTGGAGCCGCTTCAGGCTTGGTGACGTCCTTGGACCGAACCCTAACCCTAGCTAAGGCTCTTGCCCCATGGGTACCCAATACCAAAGTCTGACAACACCACTGCCTGGGATCCAGAAGCGGTGCAAGTTCACTCGGCATGGAAGCTGGAAGCTCAGCATGTCAATTCCCAGGCCCGGCTGCAGCTGCCTGAGAGTTTTCCTGAGTCCATCCCGACCAGGGGCCAATCGAGTTGTTTGACCTTGGGAGACAAAGACTGATACTGACCGGCACCCTCCCATGTGCCCTCAACTCAGCCCTTAAGGGAGACCACTGCTCTGCTGTGAGTTCAGTGCCTGGAGCCTCCTGGGACCTAACCCTAACCCTACCCTGAACTGAAACCGTCTTCCAAAACCTAAGCCGGCCTCGATCCCTAACCCTACACTTGAGCCGCCCCATCTCATGGGCCCTCATTTCAGCCCTTGAGGGAGATCGAGAGCCTGGAGTCGCTTCGGGCTTGGCGACGACCCTGGACCGAACCCTTACCCTACCTAATGCTCTCTCACCATGGGGACCCAATACCATATTCTGACAACACCACGCGCCAGGGGTCCAGAAGCAGTGCAGCCTCACTCAGCGTGGAACCTGGGAGCTCACCATGTCGTTTCCCAGTCCCGGCTCTACCTACGCGAGAGGATTCCCAAGGCCTCCCTGACCAGGGGCCCATCGACCTGTGTGGCCTTGGCAGCCAAAGACTGATCCTGACCGGCACCCACCCTTGTGCCCACAACTCAGCCCTATGGGGAGACCATTGCCCTGCTGTGAGTTCAGAGCCTGGAGCCTCCTGGGACTTAACACTAACCCTAACCCTTCCCCGAAACGGAGCTGCAAAAGAAACCTAAGCCGGCCTCCAACCCTAACCCTACATTTGAGCCGCCCTGTCGCATGGGCCCTCACTTCAGATCTCGAGGGAGAACCCGAGACTGGAATCGCTTAGGCCCTGGTGACATCCCTTGACCGAAACGTAACCCTAGCTCAGGCTCTCTCCCCCTGGGGACCCAATACCAAAGTCTGACAACACCATACACCTGGGGTTTAGAAGTGGTACAGGCTCATTTGGCATGGAATATGGAAACTCACCATGTCATTTCTCAGGCCCGCCTGCAGCTTCCCGAGAGGATTCAGGAGAACTCCCCACCCAGGGGCCCATCGAGTTGTGTGGCCTTGATAGACAAAGACTGTTCCTGACCAGCACCCTCCCTTGTGCCCTCAAATAAGCCCCTTGGGGAGACCTCTGCCCTGCTGTGGTTTCAGTGCCTTGAGTCTCCTGGGACCTAAACATAACTCTAACCCCACCCTGAACCAGAACCCTCCACCAAAACTTAAGCTGGCCTGGAACCCTAATCCTACACTTGAGTCACCTGGGCCCTCACTTCAGCCCTCGAGGGAGATCACGAGACAGGAGTCGCTTCGGCCCTGGCGACTTCCCTGGACCAAGCTCTAAACCTTCCTAAGGGTTTCTGCCCATAGGAACCCAAAACCAAAGTGACAACACCTCGTGCCTGGGGTCCAGAAGCGGTGCAAGGTCACTCGGCATGGAACCTGAAGCTCACTATGTAATTTCCCAGGCCCGGTTGCAGCTGTCCGAGATGATTCCTGAGGCCTCCCCGACAATGGGCCAAGAGATTTATGTGGCCGTGGAAGCCAGAGACTGATGCTGACCGGCACCCTCCCTTGTGCCCTGAACTCCGACCTTCAGGGAGCCCACTGCACTGCTGCCAGTTTGGCGCCTGTAGCCTCCTGGGACCTAACTATTCTCCTAAACGGAACCCTCTACCGAAACCTAAGCTGGCCTCGAACCCTAACCCTACACGTGACCGCACCATCGCATGGGCCCTCACTTAAGCCCTCCAGGGAAATCACAAGACCCGAGTCGCTTCAGCCCTGGCGACGTCCCTTGAGAGATCCCTAACCCTAGCTAAGGCTGTATCCCCATGGGGACCCAATACCAAAGTCTGAAACACCACGCGACTGTGATCCAGAAGCAGTGCTGGGTCATTAGGCATGGAACCTGGTAGCTCACCATGTCGCTTCCCTGGCCCGGATGCTGTTGCCCCAGAAGACTCTTGAGGCCTCCCCGACCAGGGGCCCAGAAAGCTGTGTGGCCTCTGAAGCCAGAGACTGATGCTGACCGGCACCCTCCCTTGTGTCCCCAATCAGCCCATCGTGGAGACGACTGCACCCCTGTGGGTAAGGCACCTGGAGTTTCCTAGGACCTAACCCTAACCCTAACAATACCCCTAACCACAACCCTCCACCGAAACCTAAGCTGTCCTCGAACCCTAACCCTACACTTGAGCCGCACCGTCGCATGGGCCCTCACTTCAGCCCTCGAGGGAGATCACGAGTCTGGAGTGGCTTCGGCCCTGGCGATGTCCCTGGACATAACACTAACCCTAGCTAAGGCTCTCTCCCCAAGAGGACCCAATACCAGAGTCTGACAACACCATGCGCCCGGTGTCCAGTAGCGATGCAAGGTCACTCGGCATGGAACCTCGATGCTCACCATGTCGTTTCAGAGGCCCAGATGCAGCTGCCCAAGAGGATTCCTGAGACATCCTCGTCCAGGGGCTCAGTGAGTTGTGTGGCCATGGAAAGCAGACTGATGCAGATGGGCACCCTCCCTTGTGCCCTTAACTCAGCCCATCGTGGAGACCACTGCACCCCTGCAGGTTAGGCGCCTGGAACCTCCTGGGACCTAACCCTAAAACTAACCTTACCACTAACACCAACCCTCCACTGAAACCTAAGCCGGCCTTGAACATAAACCCTACACTTGAGCTGCACTGACGCATGGGTCCTCACTTCAGCTCTCGAGGGAATCACAAGACTAGAGTCACTTCAGCCCTGGAGATGCCCCTGGACCGAACCCTAACCCTAGATAAGTCTCTCTCCCAATGGGGACCCAATACCAATATCTGACAACACCACATGCCTGGGGACCAGAAATGGTGCAGGGTCACTCAGCATGGAACCTAGAAGCTCACCATGTCCTTTCCCATGCCCGCCTGCAGATGCCCGAGAGGATTCCTGACGCCTCCACGACCAGGGGCCCATAGAGTTTGGTGGCCTTGGATTCCAGAGACTGATGCTGACCGGCACCCTCCAGTGTGCCCTCAACTCATCCCTTCGGGGAGACCACTAAACCGCTGTGGGTTGGGCGCCTGGAGACTGCTGGGACCTAACCCTAACCATAACCATAACCCTCCACCGACACCTAAGCTGGCCTCGAACTCTAACTCTACACTTGAGATGCACCATCGCATGGATCCTCAGTTCAGTCCTAGAGGGAGATCACAAGACTGGAGTCGCTTCATCCCTGGCGACGTCCCTGGATGGAACCATATCCCTAGCTAAGTTATCTCCCCATGCGGACGCAATACCAAACTCTGACAACACCACGTGCCTGGAGTCCAGAAGCGGTGCAGGGTCACTCGGCATGGAACCTGAAAAAGCTCACCATGTCGTTTCCCAGGACTGGCTGAAATTGCCCGAGAGAATTCCTGAGGCCTCCCCGACCAGGGGCGCATAGAGTTGTGTGGCCTTGGAAGGCAGAGACTCATGCTGAACTGCACCCTCCCTTGTGCGCTAAACTCAGCCCTTCGGGGAGACCACTGCACTGCTGTGATTTCGGCAACTGGAGCCTCCTGGGACCTAATCCTAACCCTAACCCTACCCCTAATCGGATCCCTCCACTGAAACCTATGCTGGACTCGAAACCTAATTGTACTCTTGAGCCACACCATCGTATGGGCCCTCACTTCAGGCCTCAAAGTAGATAACGAGACTGGAGTCACTTCGTCCCTAGCGACATCACTGGACCGAACCCTAACTCTAGCTAAGGCTCTCTCCCGATGGGGACCCAATGCCAAAGTCTGACAACACCATGCGCCTGGGGTTGAGATGCGGTGCAGGGTCACTAGGCATGGAACTGAAAACTCACCATGTCGTTTCCCATGCTCGGCTGCAGATGCCCCAGAGGATTCCTAAGGCCTCCCCTACCAGGGGCCCATAGATTTTTGTGGCCTTGAAGCCAGATACTGATCCTGACAGGCACCCTCACTTGTGCCCTCAACTGAGCCCTTCAGGCAGACCATGGCACTGCTGTGCCTTCGGAGGCTGAAGCTTCATGGGACTTAAACCTAAACCTAATCCTAATCGGAAACCTCCACTGAAACCTAAGCCAGCCTCGAACCCTAAACCTACGCTTGAGCTGCACCGTCACATGGGCCCTCACTTCAGCCCTCAATGGAGATCACGAGACTGGAGCGATTCGGCCCTGGCGACGTCCCTGGACTGATCCCTAACCCTAGCTAAGGCTCTCTCCCCATGGGGACCAAATACCAAAGTCTGACAACACCATGCGCCTGGGGTCCAGAAATGGTACAGGGTCACACCCGACCTTGTGTGGCCTCCCCGACCAGGGGCCCATAGATTCCAGGGCCTTGGAAGCCAGAAACTGATACTGGCCTGCTCCCTCCCTTGTGCCCTCATCTCAGCTCTTCGGGGAGACCACTTCACTGTTTTGGTTTCGGTGCCTGGAGCCTCCTGGGATCTAACCCTAACCCTAACCCTACCCCTAACCGGAACCCTCCACTGAAACCTACACTGGCATCGAACCCTAACCCTACACTTGAGCTGCCCAGTCGCATGGTCCCACACTTCAGCCCTCGAAGGAGATCACGAGACTGGAGTCGCTTCGGCCCTGGCAATTCCCTGGACCGAACCCTAACCATAGCTAAGGCCCCCCCCCGGATTGGAACCCAATACCAAAGTCTGACAACACCACGTGCCTGGGGTCCAGAAGCGGTGCGGGGCACTCGGCATGGAATCTGGAAGCTCACCATGTCATTTCCCAGTTCTGGCTGCAGCTGCCCGAGGGGATTCCTGAGGCCTCCCTGACCAGGGGCTCAAAGAGTTGTGCGCCCTGGAAGCCAGAGACTGATGCTGACTGGCACCTTCCCTTGTGTCTTCAACTCAGCCCTTCGGGGAGAACACTGCACCCCTGTGGGTTCGACGCCTGTAGCCCCCTGGGACCTAACCCTATCCCTAACCCTTCCCCTAACCAGAACCCTCCACCGAAACCTAAACCGGCTTCGATCCCTAACTCTACACTTTAGCCGCACCATCACATGGGTCCTCACTTCAGCCCTCAAGGGAGATCATGAGACTGCAGTCGCTTCAGCCCTGGCGACGTCCGTTACAGCCCTAACCCTAGCGAAGTCTCTCTCCCCATGGGGCCCAAACCAAAATCGGACAACACCATGTGCCTGTGGTTCAGAATCATTGCGGGGTCACTCAGCATGGAACCTGGGAGCACCCATGTCGTTTCATGGCCCAGCTGCAGCTGAGAGAATTCCTGAGCCCTCCCCGACCAGGGGCCCAGGGAGTTGTGTGGCCTTTGAAGCCAAACACTGATCCTGACCCGCACCCTCCCTTGGGCCCTCAACTTAGCCCTTCGAGGAGTCCACTGCACTGCTGTGGGTTCAGCTCCTGGAGCCTCCTGGACCTAACTCTAAATCTAACCCTACCCCTAACCGGGATCCTCCACTGGAACCTAAGCCAGCCTGGAACAGTACTCCTACACTTGAGCCGCACTATCTTATGGGACCTCACGTCAGCCCACGAGGGAGATCACGAAACTGGAGTCCCTTTGGCCATGGCGAAGTCCCTGGCCCAAACCTTAACCCTAGCTAAGGCTCTCTCCCTATGGGGCGCGAATACCAACGTCTGAGAACAACACGCACCTTAGGTCCAGAAGCGTTGCAGGGTCACTCCGCTTGGAACCTGGAAGTTCACCATGTCGTTTCACAGGCCCGGCTGCAGCTGCTCCAGAGAATTCCTGAGTCCTTCCCGACCTGTGGTCCATAGAATTTGTGGCCTTTGAATCCAAATTCTATTCTGACCGGCACCCTCCTTTGTGCCCTCCACTCAGCCCTTCGGGGATACAACTGCAGTGCTCTGGCTTCAGCACTTGGAGCCTCCTGGGTCCTTACCCTAACCGTAAATCTAACCACAATGGTCAGTGGAAACCTAACCCTTTCTGAGAGATTATCCTACACTTGACCCTCCCCGTCGCTTGGGCCCTCACTTCAACTCTTGAGGGATATAACGAGTTTGAATTTACTTTCCCCCTGGGACGACCCTGGACTGAACTTCAAACCTAGCTAATACTCTCTCCCAATGGGGATCCAATACCAGAATCTGACAACACCACGTGCCTTGTCTCAGAAGAGATGAGGGATCATTGGACTAGATCCTGGTACATTAGCATGTCGTTTCCAAGGCCTGGCTGCAGCTGCCTGAGAGTTTTCCTGATGCCTACCCAACTAGTGGCCCATACAGCTGACTGGTCTTGGAAACCAAAGACTAATATTGACCAGCACCCTCCATTTTGCTTTCAACTCAGGTCTTTGGGGAGACAACTGCACTGCTGTGGTTTTAGCCCCTTGAGTCTCCTGGGAAATAAACCTAACCCTAACTCTAAGCTTATTCCTCAACCAAACCCTATTGTATAAACGAAGGTCATGAGACAGGAGTTGCTTCAGCCTTGGTGAAGTGCCTGGATCGAATCCTTGGCAATGTTAAGGCTCTCTCCCAATCGGGACCCAATTCCAATGTCTGACAACAGCACGTACATGGGTTCGAGTATCAGTACAGAAATACTCGGCATGGAACGTGGAACATCACCATGTCATTTCAAAAGTGCACCTGCAGCTGCACGAGATGATACCTGAGGCCTCCCTGAAGGGTTGACCATATTTTGTCTGGTCTTGGAACCCACGCCTATTCCTAACTCGCACCCTCCCTGTGTACTCCACTCAGCCCTTCGGGCAGAAAATTGCTCTCCTGTGGGGTCAGTGCCTGGAGCCTCCTCGGACATAACCCTAACCCTAACCTTAACCCTTACCATAAACCTCAACCTACACCTAACCCTATCTGTCACAGTAACTCTACAGCAGACCCGCATATGCCCTCACTTCAGCCCTCCATGTAATTCATGACACTTGTGTCATTTCAGCCATGGTGATGTCCCAGGTCGAAATCTAACCCTAGCTACGGCTGTCTCCCCATGGGAACCCAATTTCACAGTCTGACAACAGCACACACACGGGTTCCTAAATCGGTGCAGAAATACTCAGCATGGAACCTGAAATATCACCATGCCATTTCCAAACCACGACTGCATCTAACCCTACCCCTAACCGGGATCCTCCACTGAAACCTAAGCCAGCCTGGAACAGTACTCCTACGCTTGAGCCGCACTATCTTATGGGACCTCACGTCAGCCCACGTGAGAAAGTATTTCTGAGGTCTACTCAAAAAGTGTCCCTTAGAGTTGGCTGGTCTTGGTACCCAAAGATTAATCCTGACTGGACCCTCCATTGTGTACTCCACTCAGCCCTTCAGGGACGCAAGTGCACTGTTGGGGTTTCAGTGCCTGAAACCTTCTGGGACCTAACCCCAATCCTAACCCTTACCCTAACCATAACCATCAACCTACCCCTAAACCTATCTCATTAAAAAGAACAACAACAGAATCATAGCGTCCCAATGATAAAGAGAGAGAAAAGGGGTAGAAGTGTTAGGTTAGCAAATCATAGCAGATAATTTTTCTTACCTGGGAAAAGGCACAGACATTAAAATCCAGGAAGCACAGAAGTCTCTCATTAGATTCAAGAAAAACCCACAAGTAAAAAAATATTACATTCCAAGTCAGAGAATACTCAGGCAAGGAAAGAATCATGAAAGCAGCAAGGGAAAAAAGTCCTCAACAAACAATGGAAGACAGATCAGATTAGCAGCACACCTATTAACGGAGACTTGGCAGGGCAGAAAAGAGTGGCAAGGTATACTCAGTGTGCTGAATCAGAAAACTATGCAGCTAAGAATTCCTTATCCAGCAAATCTGTCATTCAATATAGAAGGACAGATTAAAAGTTTCCCAGAAAAACAAAACTTAAAGGAGTTTGTGACCACTAAACAAGTCCTCAAGGAATTTTCAGGGGGACTCTCTGAGGAATAAAAGATGTAAAAAAGAAAAAAAAACACAAAAAGTACCAAAGACTGGATAGCACAAAAAACACCACCACAAAATCCAACTCTACAAGACACATAATGACAAAAATCTCATATCTTTGAATACTCACTCTAAATGTCAGTGGAATAAATGCTCCAATCAAAAGACATAGGGTAACAGAGTGGGGAAAAAAAGATCCATCTATATGCTGTTTACAAGATACCCACATGAGACCTAAAGACACCTTCAGATTGAAAGTAAGGGTATGGAGAACTATCTATCATGCTAATGGTAGCCAAAGAAAGCCAGAGCAACCATACTCATATGAGACAATCTAGACTTTAAAAAAAAGACTGATACAAGAGATGAAGAAGGATGTTGCATCATAATTGAGGGGGCCTATCCACCAACAAGACTTAACAATTGTAAACATTTATGCTCCCAATGTGAGAGCACCCAAAAATATAAATCAATTAATCACAAATATAAAGAAGATCATTGATAGTAAAACCATAATAGTATGGGACTTCAACACCCCATTATAACAACAGAAAGATCATTTAAACAGAAAATCAACAGACAATGGATTTGAGTGAGACACTGGACCAGATGGACTTAACAGATATTCAGAACATTTCTTCCTAAAGCAGCAGAATATACATTCTTCTCCAGGGCACATGGAACGTCTGCAGAATAGATATCATACTGGAAACAAATCAGCCCTCAAGAAGTTCAAAAAGTTCGAGATCATGCCATGCGTATTATCAGACCACAATGCTATGAAACTCAAAATCAACCACAAGAAAAAATTTGGAAAGAAAACAAATACTTGGAGACTAAAGAACATACTACTAAAGAATGAATGGTGGAATGCAAGCTGGTGCAGCCACTCTGTAAAAACAGTATGGAGGTTCCTCAAAAAACTAAAAACAGAACTACTCTACGACCCAACAATTGCACTGTTAGGCATTTATCCAAGGGATACAGGTGTGGTGATTCGAAGGGACACATGCACCACCCCCATGAGTATAGCAGCACTATCAAAAGTAGCTAAAGTATGGAAAGAGCCTAAATGTCCATCAATGGATAAATGGATAAAGAAGAAGTGGTACATATATACAAAGGTGTGTTACTCGGCAATCAAAAAGACTGAAATCTTGCCATTTGCAACTATATGGATCGAACTGTAGTGTATTATGTTAAGTGTAATTAGTCAGTCAGAGAAAGACAGAAACCATATGTCTTCACTCACATGAGGACTTTAAGAGACAAAACATGTAAACATAAGGGAAGGGAAACAAAAATAAAATAAAAACAGTGAGGGGTCAAAACAGAATTAACTCATAACTATGTAGAACAGACAGAGGGTTACTGGACGGGATGTGGGAGGGGGTTGGGCTCAATGGGCAAGGGGCATTAAGGAATCTACTCATGAAATCATTGTTGCACTATATGTTAACTAATTTGGATGTAAAGTTTAAAAAATAAAAAATAAAATAAAAAAAAAGGAATGAATGGGTGAACCAAGAAGTTAAAGAGAAAATTTAAAAGTACATGGAAGACAATGAAACTGGTAACGCCACACCCCAAAACCTCTGGGATTCAGCAAAAGTAGTCATAAGAGGAAGTTTATAGCAATCCAGGCCTTCGAAAAGAAGTAAGAAGGTCTCAGATACACAACCTAAACTTATACCTTAAAGAGCTGGAAAAAGAACAACAACAACAACAAAAAAAAAAAAACAGCAGAAGGCAAGAAATGATAAAGATTACAGCAAAAATCAATGCTATCAAAACTGAAAACAAAACAAAAATACACACATAAAAAACAACAACATATAACCCCATACAAAACAACCTAACAAACAGTAGAACAGATCAATGAAACCAGAAGCTGTTTCTTTGAAATAATTAATAAAATTGATAAACCCCTAGCCAGTTGGATCAAAAAGAAAAAGGAAAGGACCCAAATAAATAAAATCAAGAATGAAAGAGGAGAGATCACAACCAACACAGCAGAAATACGAACAATGATAAGAGAATATTATCAGCAAATATATGCCAATAAAATCAGCAATCTGGAAGAAACGGACAAGTTTCTACAAATATATAAACTACCAAAACTGAAAAAGGAATAAATAGAAAACTTGAACAGACCCATAACCAGCAAAGACATTGAATTAGTAATCAAACATATCCCAAAAAACAAGAGCCCAGGTCCAGATGGCTTTCCAGGGGTATTCTACCAAACATTTAAGGAAGAGTTAACGCCTATGCTCTTGAAGCTGTCCCCAAAAAAGAAATGGAAGGAAAACTTCCCAACATTTTCTCTGAACCTAGTATTACCTTGATTCCAAAACCAGAAAAGGACCCACTAAAAAGGAGAAGTATAGACAAATTTTCATGATGAACATGGACACAAAAATCTCCCACAAGATATGAACCAACCAGATCCAACAATACATTTAAACGTTATTCACCAAGACCAAAAGGGATTCATACCTGGAATTTAAAGCTGGTTCAATATCCGCAAAACAATGTGACTTATCACATCAATAAAGGAAAGGACAAGAACCACATGATCCTCTCAATAGATGCCGAGAAATCATTTGACAAAATACAGCATCCTTTCTTGATAAAAAGCCTCAAGAAAGTAGGGATAGAAGGATCATACCTTGAGATCATAAAAGGCATATGTGAAAGACCCGACTCTAAGATCATCCTCAATGGAGCAAAACTGAGAGCTTCCCTACTAAGGTCAGGAACAAGACAAGGATGTCCACTCTCATCACTGGTATTCAACATAATATGGGAAGTCTTAGCCTCAGCAATCAGACAACACAAAGAAATAAAAGGCATCCAAATGGTTCAGGAGGATGTCGATCTTTCACTCTTCGTAGATGGCATGAAATTCTATGTGGAAATATAAAATAGTGCACCAAAAAAACTGCTAGAAATAATACATGAATTCAGCAAAGTGGCAGGATATAACATCAATGCACAGAAATCAGTTGCATTCCTATGCACTAACAATGAAGCAACAGAAAGAGAAAACAGAGAATCGATCCCATTAACAATTGCACCAAAAACCATAAAATACCTAGGAATATATCTAACCAAAGAGGTGAAAAATCTATACACTGAAAACTACAGAAAGCTTATGAAAGAAACTGCCAATGACAAACACACAAAAAGGAAAAATATTGCATGCTCCTGGATAGGAAGAACAATTATTGTTAAAATGTCAATAGTACCCAGAGCAATGTATATACTCAACACAATACCTATCAAAATAACACCAGCATTCTTCACAGAGCTACAACAAAGAATCCTACAATATGTATGGAACCAGAAAAGACCCTGAATAGCCAAAGCTATCTTGAAAAGGAAAACCAAAGTAGGAGGCATCAGAATCCTGGACTTCAAGCTGTATTACAAAGTTGTAATCACCAAGACAGTATGGTCCTGGCACAAGAACAGACACTCAGATCAATGGAAGAGAATATAAACACAGAAATGGACCCACAGACGTGTGGCCAACTAATCTTTGACAAGGAAGGAAAGAATATCCAATGGAATAAAGACAGTTTCCTCAGCAAGAGTGCTGAGAAAACTGGACAGCGACATGAGAAGAATGAGTATGGACCACTTTCTCACACTCAAAATGGATGAAAGATACTCAAATGGATGAAAGACCTAAATGTAACATAGGAAACTGTCAAAACCCTTGAGGAGAAAGCTGACAGAAACCTCTTTGATGTTTGCTTCCACAATTTCTTAGTCAACGAGTCTCTGGAGGCAAGGGAAACGAAAGCAAAAATGAACTATTAGGTCCTCATTAAAATAAAACGCTTCGGAACAGAGAAGGAAACAATCGGCATAACTAAAAGGCAACTAACAGAAAGGGAGAAAATATTTGCAAACAACATATGAGATACAGGATTAGTATTCAAAATCTTTAAAGAACATATCGAACTCAACACCCAAAAAACAAGTAATCCAGTGAAGAAATGGGCAAAGACATGAGAAAACACTTCTCCAAGGATGACATCCAGATGGCCAAATGAGACATGAAAAAATGCTCAACATCACTCATTATCAGGGAAATACAAATCAAAACCACAATGAGATCACACCTCACTCCTGTGAGAATGGCTAACATTAACAACTCAGGCAACAACAGATGTTGGCAGCGAAGCGGTGAAAGAGGAACTCTTGCACTGCTGGCGGGAATGCAAAATGGTGAAGCCACTCTGGAAAACAGTAGGTAGGTTCCTCACAAAATGAAAAAGAGGACTACCCTAACCCAGCAGTAGCACTACTAGGTATTGATCCAAGAGATGCATATATGCTATTTCAAAGGGACAAGTGAACCCCAAAGTTTATAGCAGCACTATCAACAACAGCTAAAGTATGGAAAAAGCCCAAATGTCCATTGATGGATGAATGGATAAAAAGATGTGGTATATATATGTATGTATATATACATACACAATGGAGTATTAGCAACCCAAAGAATAATTGTACAACTCGCATGAAGGTAAATATACTTTTTAAAACAAAGCTCATTCTGAAATAGACAATCTATGCAGAAAAATCCTAAGTTCTATTTCCAACAACCAGCTGCACCCAAAGAAAGAACAAGACTCTCTTAAGTATAAATAACTGACTTTCAAAGTCTACTACGGTTTTCACCAATACAGCTCAGTCATGTTACCAAGAACACATGGTAAACTCTTACAACAAAGGCAATGACCTTTTCCTCTATATTGTAGGAAAAAATAACAGCTATTATCTTGACATTATGAATTCATTGTATAATTCAGACCTGTTACAAAGGAAACAAACTCAGTATTCTTGCTGGCTAAATTTTGCAAAGGGACAAATGCATTTATATAATCAATAAGGATAACAGAAATTGCAGCAGTAAAAAATAAAAGGATGTGATATTGTAATTCAACCTGAGGGTATAATTACTCAGATACTAAACTTAATCCCATTTCCTGGAATGTGACAGCAGCTTTACATGTACCGTTGCTTATAATATACCAGGCTGAAGTATGGCCTTTCCCCGTTCATCTTGGGGACAGTGTGGTAGATGAAAGAAAGTGGGCTTTGGAGCCCATGAGAACAAAGTTATCCAAAGAACAGCACTTACTAGTACTGTGATCTCAGAAACATGACCTACTCTTTCTTGAGTTTCAGATTGTGGATTTTCAAAATGAAAATAATCATACTTACCTCACCTAGATGTTGTGATGCCCATGTTAAGGATGTAATTCCAGTGCCAGCCAGGAACTTGGAGTATAGAGGTAGAGGGAAGATGCAAGCCTATACAAATAAATAAACAGAGTTATAACTTAGGCTAAGGGCAAACTGGGATTAGCACTGTGTGAGCAAATAATGGGAAAAAGGGCATAGAGAAAAAAAAAAACATGTAGGTAGTGACTAGGTACAACAGACAGAAAACTGTTATGGAATGCTTTTGCCCCCTAAGTCCATATATTGAAGTCCTAACTACCCATGGTACTGTACTTGGATACCATATCTTGAAAGGTAAAGTGGAGGTTGAATGAGCTCAATTGCTGGGAGGGACCCTAATCTGATAACTGGTGTCCTATAGGAAGAGAGTGGGCACCTACACACATAGAAGGAAGACCACGTGAAGACAGTGGGAAGGAGGTCATCCACCAGTCATGAACACAGGACACCCACCCTGGCCACACCTTGATCTAAAGTGTGAGAAAATTGGGGGCGCCTGGGTCGCTCAGTCGGTTAAGCGTCCGACTTTGGCTCATGATCTCGCGGTTCATGAGTTCAAACCCCGTGTCGGGCTCTGTGATGACAGCTCAGAGCCTGGAGCCTGTTTCAGATTCTGTGTCTCCATCTCTCTCTCTGACCCTCCCCCATTTATGCTCTGTCTCTGTCTCAAAAATAAATAAACGTTAAGAAAAATAAAGTGTGAGAAAATAAATAAATCAATTTCTGTTGCTTAAGCCACCCAGTGTGGTACTTTGTGATCGTGGACCCAGCAAAGTAATATGAAATCCCAATATTACTTGCTCAGCAAATGGTGTTTGAGCCTTTGAAGGAGTTAGACACTGATCTAGAGCCCTACGGAAACAGCCCTAAACAAGCTAGTTTGGTCTTTGCACCCCATGGAGCCGACATTCTGGCAGGGACTGCAGTAGGCGACATCCAGCAAGCAAGAAAGAAAAACAGATGGTGCCAAGGGCCGGGAAGAAAAGAAAGCTATGAAGGGATACCGGGTGTTCAGGTTGGAGAAGGAGCAGCTTTCGGTTTTAGATAGAGAGCTAGCAGAGACTCCACTGTGCAGGTGATGTCAGAGCAAAGATATGACGGAAATGATGGAGTATGCCATGTTGGTCTGTGGGAGAACATTCCTGACAGAGAGAGGAAAAGTGAGTGCAAAGACCTGAAGCAGGAATATGTGCCTGACATGCTCAGGGGGCAGGGAGGGGGCAGGTGTGGCCGCAGCCTAGTAAACAAGGGGAGGGGAATAGGAGAAGCCTTCAGGGAGGAAGCAGAGCCTGGGGAGGGTAGCACCTTTGTGGTATACATTGGAGTCAGTAGTCTGGAGACATGAAGAGCTGGGGGCAGGGCATAAAGACTTGGAGGCCCCAGCTGCTGGTAGATAGAAGCCTGAGGCTGGCTGCAATGACACCAGAGTAAGGGTGGACTGAAAGCAGATGGGGGAGGGTGTGGGAAAAAGATGAGTACCAACCAACACAGACACTGGTGAGCAGCGGCCCGGATGGTGGGAGGAGGACGGAAGTAATTTTTAAAGAAAGGGGGTAATCAAGTGAGTCTGTAAAATGGTGCCACGTTGTCCACATACTGGGGGTTGAGACTTCACTGTGAGCTTTAGCGATGTATGTCATTCATTAAAGAGATGAGAACTAGGGACGAGTGGGAGAGGAAGCCCATTCAGACTCAGCTGACAGAGACAAGGGAAGGTCTGCAGGCACCGGCACATGCAATGCTAGGCATAGGAAGACCAAACAGGTGGTGCTGGATGGGAAGTGATTGCTCCCCATGGGCTGGGAGAAATAGCTGGAGGTGCACAGAATGGCCGGGTCCTGAGAAAACTCGCGGTGTGCAGGAGAGAGAGAAGCGGTATGGTAAGCATGTTAGCAAGACATGGATTCCTCCCTTGGGAATACGACCCAAATGTGTCAATGGGACACCAGCCAGAGCCAAGGGGATAGATGTAGCAAGGTGGGCGGCTGTGAGGTTGTTGGGAATGTGTGTGATTGGGAAACACGATAAAGATGCCCTACGTTCTCTCTGCCTGTAGAATGGGATCATGGCCAGCATTTCAATACTGATGCACACGAGAAACAGAGCATCAAGCCCTCCATAGGGACTCCCAAGTTGTCCTCTTACAGCAGACATTCCCACCTCCTTCCTGCACCCATCAACTTTGTGATGCCTGGCAATCCCTGATCTGCTAACCATTTTTATGATTGTGTCACATCGAGAGGATTATACAAATTGAATTGAAAAGCATGTGATCTTTTTAGGATTCGCTTTTCCACTCTGGGCATAATTCTCCAGAGATTCGGTCCTGCTGCAGTGTCTGTCAGCAGTGCGTGCCCTGGCACTGCTCACAGGTGTGCGCCCACCACACGGGGATAGCATGGTTTGGCTGTCTCCCTATGGAAGGACACGTTGTACTAGGCTGTTCAATGGCACTCAAAGAAAGCAAGTCCCAATAGCTGGAATCTAACTCCCATCGATGGGATCTAGTTAAGGATCTTGAGTCCTGGGTTGCCTAAGTGAGCCCTAGATGGAATGACGAGCATTCTTAGACAGGCGAAGGGAGACTTGACAAATAGGAGGCACTGTGTCCATGAAAACAGACTGGGGTGATGTGGTCACAAGCCAAGGGAGGTTGGTGGCCACCAGGAGCTACTAGACGGAAGGGGTACACTGTCCCCTGGAACCCTGGAGTCTCCACCGGGAGTAGAGCCCTGGTGACACCTTAGTCTCAGTAAAGGGATTTCGGGTTCCTGGCCTCCAGAACTCTGAGAGAACATGATTTTGTTCTCATAAGCCATCAAGATTGTGGTAAAAGAGCAGGTGTGCGCACAACAGGCCCCCATTCCCATCTCCCTTGGACTTTGGAGTCTTCCTTCCCTGAGAAAGTCAGGGAAGTTCTGGCATTTCAACTTAGTTGACTGCAGGCAGCCATTGAGTCATTATTATGACTATTCCCCGTTCTCCAGGCAACATATTAAATTACATTTCCTGCAGGAAGAACCGTGTATCCATGTCTGGCCTATCTTATGTCACCCTCTTTGGTGTAATACTCACTCCCATACTTGTCCCCCATCTACTACCAGTGCGAAATGGTAATATCCTGCAACTCCCCTGCATGGACACCTGATCATGCGTGGACCTGATCCCACACCTCCGTTTGGAGTACACTGGAATCCCTCTATTTTCCAGGAAGTAAACACAGATGGTAGATGTCGAGCGTGAAGATGTGCCAAGTGCGCATCCGTGAACATGTGCAGGAGCATGAGTGAAACACCTCTCGTGCAGAGAGGGGGAGTAAGCATGACCTAACCCTTACCCTAAACCCTAGATGTAATGCTAACCCTAACCCTTACCTTAAGTGATGCGTGCTTCTTCAGCTGTGAAAGGAGAAGAATCATTGATGAAAAGTCACATTTAATAGTGACAACACTACTCCCTCTCCGAGGGGTGGCACTGTTAATGGGTGACACCCTCCCTCGCCAAGAGGTGAGGAGCATTTGTGAACCACCTCCCATGTGGAGGGAGACAGGGCACATGTGTCAACACCCTCACTCACCTTAGCGGGGATGTGCAAATGTGCGAATACGTGAACGCACTACCAAGTGGAAGGGGATGGGGCACATGTGTGAACACCCTACCATGCTGAAAGGGGTGGGGCACATGCATTAATATTCTCCTGCACTGAAGGGCGGTGCTATTGCGTGAATATACTCTGGTGACGAGGGGTGTGGAAGCATGACCTAACCCTTACCCTAACCGTTAATGGTAATGCTAACCCTAACCCTTACCTTAAGGGTTGTCTGCTAGTTCAGCTGTGAAAGTGAAAAGAAACATTCATGAAACATCACATTTAATAGTGGCATCACTATTCCCTCATTGATGGGTGGCGCTCTGCATGGGTGACCTCTCCACACCAAGGTGGGGCTGTGCACATGTGTAAAAACCCTCCCATGCTGAGGTGGGCAAGACACATGCATGCACCATCTCCCATGCATAGGTGGGGTGTGCCATGAGTGAACACCCTCCCACACCGAGAGGTGGTGGTACACATGTATGAACAATCTGTCCCGAAGTGGGGACCTACGCAGCAGAGGTAGAGTGGAGCACATGCTTCAATATTTTACCACTCTCAGGGGGTGGGGTGAAAGGGTGAACACTCTCCTTTGCTCAGGATAGCAGGGTAATGCGTGAAACATTCCCATGCTGAGGGGGGAGAGCAAGATTAAACTAACAGTTATCTTAACCCCTAACTGTAATGCTAACCCTACCCTTGACCTTAAGAGATGTATGCTTCTTCAGCTGTGAAAGTGAAAACAGCCGTCCATGAAAAATGAGATTTAATAGTGGCATCACTACTCCCTTATTGACTAGTGGTGCTGTGCACAAGTGACCCTCTCCAGCGCCTCAGGGGGGCAGGGCACATGCGTGAACCCCTCCCACACCTAGAGGCCTGTGCGTGCACATAACTGAACACCCTCCCAAGCCAATGGGGGACTGTGCGCATGCGTGAACACCCTCCTGAGCCAAAGAGGGCAGGGTGCAGGGGCAAATGGCCTCCCTTGCCTAGGGTTGTGGTGCCCATGCGTGAACACCCTCGCACACGAGAGAGGTGCAGGCGCATACATCAACACGCTACCCCGCGGAAGGGGGCTGAGTCCTATTGGTGAACACCCTCTCCAGATTAGAGGGGGCGTGGAGCATGTGTGAACGCCCTCCCACTCCAAGGGAGGGTGCAGGCATGGTCTATCCCTTACCCGAACCATGAACGGCAATCCTAACCATAACCCTTACCTTAAGAAATGCCTGCTTCTTCAGCTGTGAAAATGAAAAGAGCCATTCATAAAACAACACATTAAATAGTGGCATCACTACTCCTTTGTGGAGGGGAGGCAGGGTGCATGCCTGAACACCCTTTGGCACCAAGGGTGGTGGGGGTCAGGTGTGACCGTCCTCCCTTGCCAAACGGGGGGGTGCAAGCATGACCTAACTCTTACCCTATCCCTCAGGGTAATCCAAACTCTAACCCTCATCATAAGAGACGCTGCTTCTTCAGCCATGAAAGTGAAAAGACCCATTCATGAAACATCAGATTTAATAGTGGCATCACTACTCCCTCGCCAAGGGGTGCTGGCACATGGATGACACCCTCCCATGCTGAGGGGTGGCAAGGTGCATGAGTGCCTCCCTCCCACACCTAAGGGGGGGGGTGTAAGTGTGACCTAACCTTTATCCTAACCCCTAACTCTAACTCTAATCCTAACCCTAACCCTAACTGTAACATAAGACTGCTTCTTCAGCTCTGACTGTGATGAAAACTATTCAAGAAATGTTAGATTTAGTGGTGGTATCACTACTCCCTTGCCGATGGGGGAGTGCTAGCATGACACCCGTCCAAGACCGATAAGGGATTTGAGCATTACACCCCTGCATCACCAAGTACGTGTATCAGGCTGACCTAGAAGGGCAAAAGATATAATTTGCGTACTGTAGGCGGTTGTTAGGTCTGTGGTGATGAGCGTTCATAGTATGGCTCAGGCACTTGTATATGATCTTAAGATCTGAATACAAAAAAAAGACAACCAACCCCTAAGTTATGACCAGGTTAATTTCACAATAGAAGCAATAAGGCTAGTATGTGCAACAAGAAATAATTGTCCTTGGATAAGCATCTATCAGAGCAGATAAGCATGGATAAACATAAGATAAAAATAACCTAACTGTAAAGTCAATATCAAACCAATTGTTGACCCAACACAGATAGGCAATCAAGGAAAAATGAAAAGAAATAAAAAGAACTCAGTGAACACAAACCCCACCGTTTACCAATAAAATAACCTGTAGCATTTGTAGTTTTAGAGGCCCTGCCTGCCCAGGGACATTCGTGAAATGACCGTGCGAAGGTAGCATAATCATTTGTTCCCTAAATAGTGACTCATATGAATGGCCACACGAGGGTTGTATTGTCTCTTCCAATCAGTGAAATGGAACTTCCCATGAAGAGGCAGGAATAGGACAAGACCCTATGGAGCTTTAATTCACTGGCCTGCAGAGACAACATCAATACAACCAATAGGGACAACACATCTCCCATGGGCCAACAATTTAAGTTGGGGTGACCTCAGAGAATATCCTCTCCGAGGGATTTAGATGTACACTTACCAGTCAAAAGTACAACCTCACTTATTGATCCAAAATACATGACCAACACCTTAGGTTCCATACATGTACCCTGCTGGAGTTTCATTTTGGGGGTGGGTGGTTGTTGTCTCCACATTTGGTGCAGGGTTATGAAACGGTGGTGGTGGGTGTTTTCTCCTCTTCCATAAAGAGTTCCAAGGCGACCATTTGTGGGAGAAAAGTGGTAGCTGGTCTGCTCCTGAATCCCTCTCTGCTTAGGGTTCCCTGTTGGGCGTCGTAGCAGTGGCCTAGTGGAAACATGAGAGATGTCAGAAGACACTCAGGTAACCAAAGATGCGAATGAAGAACCTCCTCAAACACCATCAGAAGACTATGGGACAGTGCTACCATCCATAGTTACAGTCCAGTAGCCGGGAGCATGTGGGATGCGCTAGAGGAATGCAGTGTTACAGTGGACAAGAGGTGTCCGGCTCATAGAAGAAATGTTGCGCACCCCCGATGCTGGTTGGGGAAATGTCCTATATGTCGTCAGCTATGCCAAAGATAACAAAAGAACAATGGACGAGACAGACACCCTGCTTCTTCAGGAATGAAAGTGAAAAGTGCCATCCAGGAAATATCAGATTGAAAATGATTTTAGGTACATTAATTTTTGAAAGAGACAAAGAACACAAGTGGGGCATAGGCAGAGAGGGAGAGAGACAGACGGTATCTGAAGCAGGCTCCAGATTCAGAACCATCAGCACAGAATCCACCCAGGGCTCAAAACCAGACCGAGAGACCATGACCCAAGACGAAGTGGGACGATTAACCAAATGAGACACCCAGGTGCCAAAGAAAACATCTGAAATAAAAGGAATATCACTGCTACATCGCGGATAAAGGGGAGCAGATGGGACACATTCGAGAAGCCCTCCTACACCAAGGGGGATTGCGACCATGACCTAAACCTTACACTGACATCTAATATTAATGCTAACCATAAACCTTACCTTATGAAACGCCTGCTTTTTCAGCTATAAAAGTGAAAAGAGATATTCAAGATTTAATACTGACATCAGTATCAGATTTAATACTGGCATCAGTAATCCCAATCTAAGGAGTGGTGAGGCTCATGGGTGATACCATCGCACGCAGAGGGTGTGGAGGGTCACATATGTGAACACAACCCATGCACCAAAAAAGGAATGGGAGATATGTGAAACCCTACCATACTGAGACAGGGTGGGATGACAGTGTGAAACACTCCAGAGCAAAGCTGGAATGGGGCGAGGGGAGAACAACCTGCAATGCAGAGAGACTGGGGTGATAGCATGAACACAATCCCTCAAAGATGGAGGGTGGTGTCCACGCATGAACACCTTCCCTCTCAAAGTGGGGGTGCAAGCATGACCTACTCTTTGCCCAACTCCTAACCCTATCACTAAACGAAATCCCACCAACTAAAGCTAACACCTAACCATAACCATAACCCTAATGCTAAATCCTGCCTCTACCCTTCCCCTAACCCTACCCCTAACTCTAACTAACCATTAACGTAAACATAACCTGAACTAACCCTAACCTTAAACTTAACCGTCTAACACTAACCCTCTAACTCTAACCCTAAAACCCTAACCTTAATGCTCTAACTCTACCCGTTAACCATAAAACTATAAACCTAAGGCCCACCCTCATGGGAATCCATATCGAAAGACTGACAACAGCATACACATGGGGACCATAAACAGTTCATGAACACTCGGCATGGAAAGTAGAAAACACCATGTATTTCCAAGTGTGGCTGCAGCTGCACAAGAGGATTCCTGACGCCTAAACGATGGGTGACCCATACAGTTGTCTGGCCTTGGAACCCAAAGAATAATCCTGACCAGCACCCTCCCTTGTATACTCCACTCAGCCCTTTGGGAAGACAACTGCTCTGCTGTGGGTTCAGTGCCTGGAGCCTCCTGGGACCTAATCCTAATGCTAACCAGAACTGTACGCTAACCCTCAACCTCAACCTAACCCTATCTCTCACACTACACACACATATCTACACCAGACCGGATACAGTTGTCTATCCTTGGAACCGAAAGACTAATCCTGACAAGCAGCCTCCATTGTGCACTCCACTCAGTCATTCTGGGAGGCAACTGCACTGTTGTGGATTCAGTGCTTGGAGCCTAGGGACTGATGTGAACCCTAACCATACCCCTATACATAACCCTCAACCTAATCATAATCCTGTTTCTAACCCTAACCCTACACTTGAGCCGCACCTTCGCATGGTATCTCAGGTCAGCCCTCAAGGGAAATCACGAGACTGGAGTTGTTTCGGCACTGGTGACTTCCCTGCACCGAACCCTAACCCTGGATAAGGCTCCATCCCCATGGGACCCAATTCAAAGTCTGACATCAGCACGCACATGGTGTCGAGAAGCAGTGCAGGAATACTCGGTGTGGAATGTGGAACATCATCATGTCATTTCAAAAGCCTGGCTGCTACTGCACTCGAGGATTCAACAGGCCTACCCGAAGAGTGCCCGAAACATTTATCTGGACTTGGAAACAAAAGACAAATCCGGACTGGCAGCCTCCATTGTGCACTCTGCTCAGCCCTTTGGGGAGACAAGTGCACTGCTGTGGGTCCAGCGCCTGGAGACTCCTGGGACCTAACTCTAAACCTAACCATAACCCTAACTATAACCTTCAACCTAAACCTAACCCTATCTCTCACACTAACTCTATACCAGACAAGGGTTCTCATTTCAGCCCTCCATGAAATTCATGAGACTGGAGTCCCTTGGCCTGGTGATGTCCTGGCACTGAATCCTAACCCTAGCTATGTCTCCTCCCTCATGGGGACCCAATTCCAATAACAGACAACAGCACACGCATGGTGTAGAGAAGCGGTGCAGGATTACTCGGCGTGGAACCTGGAACATCACCATGTCATTTCCAAAGCCCAGAGGGAGCTTCACAAAGGCGCTGCTGAGGCCCAACTAAGGAGTGTCCTACACCCAAGGATGGCCTTGACACCCTAAGACTAAGAAGGAATGGCACCATCCCTTGCGCCCTCCACTCAGCCCTCTAGGAGACCTCTGCACTACTTAGGTTTCTGTACTTATGCACCTTCTGGAACCTACCCCTAACCCTCACCATGACCCTAGCCGTTTTCCTCAACCTAAACCTCACCCCAACCCTAACACTAACCCTACCCCTGACCTGCTACCACGCATGGCCCTCACTCAGACTCAATGGAGATAAATGGAATGTTGTTGCTTCAGCTTTGTTTATGCCCCTGGATCAAACTGTAACCCTAGCTGTTTCTCTATCCAGATGGGGATCCAATTCCTAACTCAGAGAATATCACGCACATGGGGCCCAGAAGCGGTGCAGGATTACGCCACATGGAACGTGGAGCACCACCACGTCATGTCCAAATACCAGAGGGAGGTGCAAAAGTGCTTGCTGAGGCCCAAATGAAGAGTGGCCCACATGCAAGGCTGGCACTGGTAACCAAAGACTAAGCCTGACCAGCACCTTCCCATGCGCCCTCCACTGAGCCCTCCCAGGAGACCACTGAACTGCATGGGGTTCATCACCTGGGGACTCCTTGGAGCTATCCCTCACCCTAATCATGACCCAAACCATACTCCTCAATCGGAACCTCACCCCAAGTCTAACGCTAACAAGAGGCTGGTCTTGGCACTCAAAGTCTCAGCATGACTGGCACCGTCCCATGCGCCCTCCTCTGAGTCCCCCAGGGAAACAACTGCACTGCCTTGGATTCAGCACCTTGGGCCTCCTCGAACCTAGCCCTAACCACAATCTGGCTCTCCCCATACTCCTCAACCTCTACCTCACCTCAACGCTAATGCTAACCCTACACCTGACCCTCACCAACTCATTGGCCCTCATACAGGCCCTCATGGAGATAACGGGACCGGTGTCTCTTCAGCCCTGCTTATGTCCCTGAACAGAACCTCACCCTATCCGTGGTTCTCTCCCAATGGGTATCCAGGTCCTAATTCTGAAACACCACACATATAGGACAAAACCCCTGCAGTATTATTTAGTATGGAATTGGAACATCATCATTTCGTTTCCACTGCCGGGATGGAGCTGCCCCAGGAGGTTACTGAGACCCAAATGAAGTGTGGCACACACGGAGGCTGGCCTTGAAACACAAAGAATAAGTCTGAACTGAAGGCTCCCATGCAGCCACCACTCAGCCTTCCGTGGAGACCACTGTGATGCTAGGGGTTCACCGCCTGGAATTTCTTGGGCCCTAACCCTAACACTAACCGTGACCCTCACCATACCCTGAACCTCAAATCATTCCAACACTAACTCTAACTCTACAACTGACCCTCACCTGCACACTGGGCATCATTTTTCACCCCATAGAGGTAAGTGGAATGGGGTAGCTTCAGCCCTGCTTATGGCCCTTGTCTGAAACCCAACTCTACCTAAAGCTCTCTCCAGATGGTGACCCGATTCTTAAGTCTAAGCATACCTCACACATGGGGTCCAGAAGAAGGGGCGGATTACTCGGCATGGAATATGGAATATCACCATGAAATATCCAATGCCCGGATGTTGTTTCAGAAGCAGCTCCTGAGGCTCAACCAAAGTGTGGCCCACAAAGGAGTCTCGCCCTGGGTCTCAAAGACTAAGCATGACCCACACATTCCCACGTGCTCACCAATGAGCCCTCCGGGAAGACCACTGCACTGCTGGTGCTTCAGCGCCTGGAGCCACTTGGGACAAAACCTAACCATTATATTTACCGGAACCATACACATCATCCTCAACCTCACCCCAACCCTAAAGGTAACCCTACACCTGACCTGCACCCCTGCATAGGCGCTCATTCAGCCCTCCATGTAGATAATGGGACTGGTGTCCCTTCGGCCCTGCTTATGTCCCTGGTCCAAATCCTGACCCTAGTATGGCTCTCCCCCAATGGGGATACAGTTCCTAACTCTGAGAACACCATACACATAGGGCCCAAACCCCTTCAGTATTCTTCAAGATGGAATTGGAATATCAGCATTTCATTTGCACTGCTGGGAAGGAGCTGCACAAGAAGGTTGCTGAGGCCCAACTGAAGAGTGTCACACATAGGATGCTGCCCTGGCACGCAAAGACTAAGTCTGAACTTTAGGCTGCCATGCAGCTTCCACTCAGCCCTCCGTGGAGACCACTGCACTGCTGGGAGTTTACCTCCTGGGACCCCCTGGGACCTAACCCTAACAGTAATGATGACCCTCACCATACCCCTCAACCTAAAGTTCACACCAACTCTAACCATAATCCTAAACCTTCTTGCATTAGTGCATTGGCCCTCACTTCAGCCTTCCTGGGTGATCACGGGACTCCTATCCCTTCAGCCCTATCTATGTCTCTGGGCCAAACCCTAACACTAGCTAAGACTCTCGCCCGATGAGGACCAAATTCATAAGTCTGATATGACCACACACACGTGGGCCCAGAAGCGGTGCAGCGTTACTTTCCACGGAAAGTGGAACATCACCAGGTAATTTCTAAAGTCCAGAGGGAGGTGCACAGGGGGTTGCTGAGGCCCAACTGAAGAGTGGCCCACAACTGAGGCTGGCCCTGCCAACCAAAGACTAAGTTGAACGGCACCCTCCCATGCACCCTCCACTCTGCCCTTCAGGGAGATCACTGCACAGCTAGGGGTTCAGCATCTGGGGAATCCTGGAACATAACTCTAAACACAACCAGGATCCTCGTTGTCCTCCTCAACCTCAACCTCACCCCAACACTAATGCTAACCCTACACCTGAACCGCACCCTTGCATGGGCCCTCATTCAGCCCCCATGGAGACAACGGGACTGGTGTAGCTTCAGCCATGCTTATGGCCCTGGACCAAACCCTAGCTCTAACTAAGTCTCTCTCCCAATGTGGATCCAGTTCCTAACTCTGAGAAAACCATGAACATAGGCCCCAAACCCCTACAGTATTATTCAGGATGGTATTGGAGCATTATCATGTCATTTCTACTGCCGGAATGGAGCTGCAAAAGGAGGTTGCTGAGGCCCAACTGTAGAGTGGTACACATGGAAGGCTGGCCCTGACACACAAAGCATAAGTATGAACTGAAGACTACCATGCAGCTTCCACACAGCTGTCCGTACAGACCATTGCACTGCCTGCGTTTCAGAATCTGGGGCCTCCTTGGCCCTACCCCTAACCTTAACTGTGATCCTCACCATACTCCTCAACCTAACCTCATCCCAATTCTAAAAATAACCCTACACCTGACTAGCATTCACGCATGGGCCTCCATTTCAGCCCTGAAGGGCAAACAGGGGACTAGTGTCACCTCGGCCCTATCAATGTTCCTGGCATGAACCCTCAACCTAGTTATGGCTCACTGCCGATAGTGATCCAATTCTGAAATCTGAGAGACCACACACGTGGGGTTCAGAAGAGCCGGATTCCTCAGCATGGAACGTGGAAAATGACCAGGTAATTTCCAAAGCCCAGAGGGAGCTGCACAAGGGGGTTGCTGAGGCCCAACCAAAATGTGGCCTATATCCGAGGCTGGCACTAGCCCCTAAAGATTAAGCCTGAATGGCACCCTCCCATGCGCCCTCCACTGAGCCCTCTAGGGAGACTGCTGCACTGCTTGGGTTTCAGCACCTAGGGCCTCCTGGAAACTAACCCTAACCCTAAGCATGACCCATGCCATAATCCTCAACCTAAACTTCACCCTAACTCTAATGCTAAACCTATACCTGACACGATCCGTGCATGGGCCTTAATTCAGGCCTGCATGGAGATAACACAACTGATATAGTTTCAGCCCTGCTTATGTCACTATACCGAGCCATATCTCCACCTAAGGCTTTCTCCGATGATGACCCAATTTTTAAGTTTGAGGATACCACACACATGGGGGCCAGAAGAGGAGCAGGATTACTCAGCAGGATTATATCACCATGTAATATCCAAAGCCCAGATGTCATTGCAGAAGGGGTTGCCGAGGCTAAACCAAAGAGTGGTCCACAAAGGAGGCTCGCCCTGGCACGCAAACACTAAGCACGACCCATACTCTCCCATGTGCCCTCTACTGAGCCCTCTGGGAGGACCACTGCACTGCTGATGGCTCAGTGCATGAGACCACCTGGGACGTAAACCCAACCCTAATACTTACCAGAACCTTACACATCATCCTCAACTCACTCTAAGTCTAACGCTAACCCTACACATGACGCGCACCCTGTGCATGGTCCCTCATTTAGACCTAAATGGAGATAATGGGACTAGTGTCGCTTTGGCCACACATATGTCCCTGGTTCAAAACCCATCCCTAGGTATGGTACACTCACGATGGAGATCCAATTCCTAACTCTGAGAAGACCACACACCTGGGGCCCAAAGCAGTGCAGGATTATTCAGCATGGAATGTGAAGCATAATCATATCATTCCCAATTCCCTCATGGAGCTGCACAAGGGGGTTGCTGAGGTCCAACTGAAGAGTGGCCCAAACCAGAGGCTTGCCCTCGCCTTCCCAGACAAATCCTGACCAGCACGATCCATGGGGCTTTCACTCAGCCCTTCTGGGAGACCACATCCATGCTGGAGCCTTCTGGACCTAACCCTATCCGTGACCTTAAACGTACCCCTCAACATAAAAATCACCCCTACTCTAAACATAATCATATAATTGACCCACATCCTCGCATGGGCCCTCATTGCACCACTCCAGGGAGATCACAGGACAGCTGTCACTTCAGTCCAGCTCATGCATCTTGATTGAACCCTAACTCTAGATAAAGCTCTCTCCCAATGGTCACACAATTCTTCAGTATGAGGACACCACACACATGGGGCGTCCAGAAGAGGAGCAGGATTAATGGATATCAGACATGGATTATCACCATGTAATATGCAAATCCCAGATGTAGTTGCAGAAGCAGTTGCTGAGGCTCAACCAAAGAGTGGCCCACAATGGAGGCTCGCCATGGCACTCAAAGACTAAGCATGACCGACACCCTCCCATGGGCACTCCACTGAGCCCTCTGGAGAGACCACTGCACTGCTGAGTGTTCAGCACCAGGAGCTACCTTGGATGTAACCCCAACCCTTAAAGTCACCAGAGCCATTCACATAAACCTCAACCTCACCCCAACTCTAAAGCTAACCATACACCTGACAGGAACCCTTGCATGCGCCCTCATTCAACCCTCCATGGACATAAAGAGACTGGTGTTGCTTCAGCCCTGCTTATGTCCCTTGTCCAAACCCTCACCCTAGCTATGGCTCTCTCCCAATGGGGATCCAGTTCGTAAATCTGAGAACACCACGTACACAGGGCCCAAATTCCCTGCAGTATTATTCGGTATGGAATTTGCACATCATCATGTCATTTCCACTGCCAGGATGGAGCTGCACAAGGAGGTTTCTGAGACCCAAATAAAGAGTTGCACACATAGGAGTTTGGCCCTGGCACGCAAAGACTAAGTCTGAACTGAAGGATCCCATGCAGTCTCCACCCAACCCTCTGTGGAGACAACTGCACTGCTAGGGGTTAAGCATCTGGGGCCTCCTTGGAAGTCTCCATAACACTATCCGTGACCCTCATCATAGTCCTTAACCTAAACCTCACCCCAACTCTAACTCTACACCTGACCCTCACCCATGCATGGGCTCTAATTCAGCCCTCCATGGACTTAACGAGACTGGTGTAGTTTGGACCCTGCTTACAGCCCTGGACGTAACCCTTACTCTAACTAAGGCTCTCTCGATGGTGACCCATCGAGGATACCACACACATGGGGTCCAGAAGAGGAGCAGGATTATTTGACAAAGAACATGGAATATCACCATGTAATATCCAAAGCCCAGATGTAGTTGCAGAAGCAGTTTTTGAGGCTCAACCAAAGAGTGGCCCACAGAGGAGACTCGCCTTGGAACTCAAAGACTAAGCATGACTGAAACTCTCCCATGGCCATTCACTGAGACTTCTGGGGAGAACACTGCACTGCTTGTGGTTCAGCGCCTGGAGCCGCCTGGGACATAAGCCGAACCCTAATAGTAAACAGAAAGATACACCTCAACCTCACTCCAACTCTAACGCTAACCCTACACCTGACCCACAGCTGTACATGGCCCCTGATTGAGCCCTCCACGGAGATAACAGGACTGGTGTGGCTTCAGCCCCACTTATGTCCCTTGCCCGAACCCTCACCCTAGCTATGGCTCCCTCCCAATGGGAATCCAGTTCCGCATTCTGAGAACACCACACACATAGGGCACAAACCCATGCAGTATTATTCAGTACGATATTGGAGGATCATCATGTCATTTCCACTGCCAGGATGGAGCTGCCCGAGCAGGTTGGTGAGGTCCCACTGAAGAGTGGCAGACACGGGAAGCTGGTCCTGGCCCACAAAGAATACGTCTGAACTGAAGGCTCCCATGCAGCCTCCACTCAGCCCTCCATGGAGACTACTGCACTACTAGGGTTTCACTACCTGGAACCTCCTGGGTCCTAACCCTAACACTAACCATGACCCTCACCATACCCCTCAACCAAAACATCACACCATGTCTAACCATGACCCTACTCCTGAATTGCATTCACACATAATACCTCACATCAGCCCTCCAGGGTGATCACGGGACTCGTGTAGCTTTAGCCCTCTCTATGTCACTGGGTTGAACCCTAAACCTGCTAAGGGTCTCTCCCAATGACGACCAAATTCCTAAGTCTGGTATTACCACGCATATGGGATCCAGAGACGGTGGAGTGGTACTTGCCAAGGGACGTGGAACATCACCAGGTAATTTCAAAAGCCCAGAGGGAGCTGCACAAGGGGGTTGCTGAGGCCCAACCAAAGAGTAGCCCACAGCTGAGGCAGGCCCTAGGTCCCAAGACTAAGACTTCCCGGCACACTAACATGCATCCTCAACTCAGCCTTCCAGGGACACCACTGCACTGCTTGGGGTTTAGAATCTGGGGCCTTCTTAGACCTACCCCTACCCCTAATCGTGACCCTCACTGTACTCCTCAACGTAAACCTTACCCCAACTCTAATGCTAACCCTACACCTGACCCTCACCCACTCACGTGCCATCATTTATCCCACAATGAAAGTAATGTGGCTGGTGAGATTCCGCCCTGCTTTTCTCCCTGGAAAGAATACTGACTCTAACTAAGGCTCTCTCCCAATGATGGCCCATTTCTTAACTCTGAAGATACCATACACATGGGGTCCAGAAGAGGAGATGAACTACTGGGCATGGAATGTGGAATATCACCATGTAATATCAAATGTACAAATGGAGTTGCAGAAGGGGTTTGCTGACAGCAAAGAAAAGAGTGGCCCACAAAGGAGGGTCGTCCTGGCACTCAAAGGCAAAGCATGAGAGACACCCTCCTATGTGCCCTCCTGAGCCCTTGGGGGAGACCATGCACTGCTGGTGCTTCAATGCCTGGAGCCACCTGGGATATAAGCTCAACCCTAATAGTGACCAGAAACATACACATCAACCTCAGCCTCAACCCACCTCTAACTTTTACCCTACACCTAGCCTGCACCATGCATGGGTCCTCATTCAGCCTTACATGGAGATAATGGAACTGGTGTCTCTTCGGCCATGCGTATATCCCTGGATCGAACCCCCACCCTAGCTATGTCTCTCTCCAATGGGAATGCACTTCCTAACTCTGAGAGCACCACACACATAGGGCACAAACACCTGCACTACTGTTCAGGATGGAATTGGAACATCATGATGTCATTTCCACTGCCGGGATGGAGGTGCACAAGGAGGTTGCTAAGGCCCAACTAAAGAGTTGCACACAAGGGAGTTTGGCCCTGGCACAAAAAGACTAAGTCTGAACTGAAGGCTCCCATGCAGCCTCCACTCAGCCCTCCATGGAGACCACTGCCCTGTTAGGGGTTCAGCATCTGGGGGCTCCTTGGACCTACCCTTAACCCTATCTGTGACCCACATCATAGTCCTCAACCTAAACCTCACCCCAAATCTAACGCTAACTCTACACCTAACCCTCACACCCACATGGGCCCTCATTCAGCCCACCATGGAAATAACGGGACTGGTGTAGCTTCAGCCCTGATTTCGGCCCTGGAATGAACCCTTAGTCTAACTAAGGCTCTCTGCCAATGAAGACCATTTGTTAAGTCTGAGGATACCACACACATGGGTTCCAGAAGGTGAGCAAGATTACTCAGCGTGGAAGGTGGAATATCACCCATGTAATACCCCAAACCCAGATGCGGTTGCAGAAGGGGGTTTCTGAGGCTCAACCAAGGAGTGGCCCACAAAGATGGCTCACCCTGGCCCACAAAGACTAAGCATGACTGACACCCTCCCATGTGCCCTCCGCTGAGCCCTCCGGGGAGACCACTGCACTTCTGTGGATCAGCAACTGAAGCCACCTGGGAAGTAATCCCAACCCTAATAGTGACCAGAAACATACACATCAACCTCAACCTCAACTCCAGCTCTAACGCTAACACTACACCTGACCCGCACGAATTCATGGGCCCTCATTCAGCCCTCCATGGAGACAACAGGACTGGTGTCGTTTTGGCCCATCTTATATCCCTGGGCCAAACCCTCACCCTATCTATGGCTCCCTCCCAATGGGTATCCGGTTCCTATCTCTGAGAACACCATGCACATAGGGCCCGATCCCTACAGTATTGTTCAGATTTGAATCAGAACATCATCATGTCAATTCCATTGCCGGCATGGAGTTCCACAAGGTTGCTGAGGCCCAACTGAAGAGTGACACACATGGGAGGCGATCCTGGCATGAAAAAACTAAGTCTGAACTGAAGACTCCCATGCAGCCTCTACTCAGCCCTCAGTGGAGACAACTTCTCTGCTAGGGTCTCACTGCCTGGAACCTCCTGGGTCCTACCCCTAACACTAACCGTGATCCTAAACATGCCCCTCAACTTAAACTTCATACCAACTCTAACCATAACCCTACAACCATAAACCTACACGACACAGGGCCTTGTACATAGTGAGTACTCAGCACACACATGTTGAATCAATGAATGCATGCTCTGAAGTCAGACCTCTCAGATAACCATTCCACCTCCACCACTTAAGGGCTTTGTGATTGGGCAAGTTATTTAATCTCTTAATGTTTCTTTGATATTAAAAAAGTGTACCAGAATCCTTAATGAATTAGGGAGTTGTGAGGAGGAAATGAGCTTGCACATAGTAAGGGTTCATTTAGTAGGAGATTGGCAGCAGCAGCAGCAGAAGCAACATTCACAAGCATCATTTTCTGTCACACACAGTTAGGGCCACAATACCCTCTGGTGACCACACAGTGTAAATGCACATGCACATGCACTTTGCCCTCCCTCCACCCTAGGTGGGAGGCTGGGGAGATATGGCCCGGAAAATCTTTTTCCTGCACCTGCCTTCCAGGAGCCCAGACATAGCCATGATGCCCTCTGTGTCCTCGTCCCCACCTCCCTTTGAATTGGGTCCAGCTGCTCAACACAGCTGATTAAGCTACGGCCAGATATTCCATCAGGGCATTCTCCACCTCACTGGCCCGATTCAGCACCTGGAGGATCAATGACTCCTTCTCGGTTTCTGAGCAGCTGGCAGGGCTGGGTGACCCAGGCCATCAAGTGTCATATTTTGGAATGTCACATCTTACTTTTGTATGTAGGATAACTATCTCAGGGAGCCCAGATACCTGTGTCCTGCCTCTGTCTTGGGCCCCATATATGAAGAATAGACACTCCATGTAGTAAATATGACAGTTACTGGGCACCTGGCTGGCTGAGTGGGTGAAGCATCCGACTTCAGATCTGGTCATGACCTAGCAGGTTGTGAGTTTGAGCCCTGCATTGCATTCTGTGTTGACAGCTCAGAGCCCGGAGCCTGCTTTAAATTCTGTGTCTCCCTCTCTTTCTGCCTCTTCTCCTCTCACACTCTATCTGTGCCCTCTCAAAAATAAATAAGCATTTAAAAAAAAGAAACACGATAGTCACATGCTCCCCAAAGTTTCTTACCTCACTGCCTCTGGTCAGGGAAGAGGACACATGTTTAGTCCTCCCTGAGCTCTGGGGCTTCATCTGAAACCTTCAGGAAAGTTCTGCATCCTACTCCTCATTATATGAGCATGTTTTAGGAAAAAGAAGAAAAGACTCTCTATTGTCTAAATATACATGGAAATGGGGTGCTGTAGGATAATGTAAACTTTTTCCTAGAAAAATCACTTTATTTTACAATTATGACCCATTCCTCCTTCTGTCTTCTCTCCAAGACTGCCAAATATTCATTCAACAAATGTTAACTACCTGCTATGTGTCAGACATGATTCATGGACTTGGGGACACCATAGAGAAAAACAGCAGGGTCCCTGCTCTCAGTAAGTTACATTCTCAAAATGATAAGAAGGTCACCACAGATTAAGCTGTTACAGTATGCAAGTGTGGTGCAGATTCATTTCCACACCTCATGACTCTTACACTTCATAAAGGATTAGAAAGTACACAGTTAATTTCCCAGGTTCTCTAAGGTAACACAGACTCAAATGGTGAAGTAATTTGTCCCATGTCACCAGCTAGTGTTTGGGCTCAGAGTGGAATTATCACCTGTTTCATTCTCATGTTTAGGCTGCATGTTTTTGGGCACATGGACTGTAATTGCAACAAAGTCAATAAGATTTTCTGATCTGAAGTTGAAGACTGCCTCGTACATGTTCTATTGCTATTGTATTACTACCTCAGCTTATGAGCTTTCAGGTTAATGAAAATGTCTCACTCTAGGGGCGCCTTGGTGGCTCAGTCCATTAAACGTCCGACAGTTGATTTCGGCTCAGGTCATGATCTTAACGTTCATAGGATCAAGCCCCACATAAGGCTGTATGCGAAGTGTGGAGTTTGCTAGGGATTCTCTCTCTCTTCCTCTCTCTGTGCCCCTCCCTCTCCATGCACTCTCAAAATAAACAAATAAACTTAAAAAAATATGCCTCACTCCAACGTGTAGGCAGGTAACACAGAGGTATGAACAGAGTCAACATTTCTTATACTTTGAAGGATTTTCTAAAATAATGTGGAGATACTCCGAACTTGAGATCCAAGACCTAGTTTTCCCATGTGCTAAGGAACAACTGAAGGAACATTCAAAGGTTCCCCTCATCCTTGTCTGTATCCAAGCTTCTGATTCATTCACTCATTCATTCATTCATTCATTCCATGCGTACTAACAGAAATCCTATTCTCTTCTAAGCAAAGTACATCGTGGTGAACCAGAACACATGGCTCAGCCTCATGGGAATCAGATACAGCAGAGGAAAAAAATTAGCCTAATAACCATGTAGTAAGAAAATAGCCACAAACGAAAATATGTGCTATTAAGGGAAGGACCAGATAAGGCCATGAAGATACATTTAGAAGGAAATTACCAATTTTAGAAGAAAAATGATACCTTCCCTAAAAAAGTCCTTCTTGCCCTGACATCTGAAGGATAAATGGGACTTTACCAGGTGAGATGGGATGCCTGGAAGGGGGGCAGCTCGCACCAGAGAAACTCTCAGAAGGGTCATGCACACACTACTGAGTGTTGGGGGTTGGATGTCAGGGGTCACTGAGAGGTGAGCTTGGTCTAGACCTTCCAGGCCACTTAGAGCCAAGATGATAACTGTCACCCAACATCCATTCCCCCTTCTCTGTCACAGTAAGACAACACTCTGAGTGGAGGATGAATAATCTGAAGCTCCAGAGAAGCTGAACAACTTGTAATGATCACAGAATCACTCCAGGTTGGATATTTTAATTGACATATTGACATACCATGGGATAATTCATTGAGCACTTTTATGTAGATATTTTGTACTTCAGTTAGTTCTTTTTAGAAAACTAGAGAAAAAGGTATTTCCTCACCATGAAATTTATCATGGTGGATTTTAGTATATTCATAAGGTTCTACAACCATCACTGCTAGATACACTTGCTTTTAAGTACTCTTCATTCTTATCAAAATTGTTTTCAAAATACTATTTGAGTTTATAAAATACACAATTTAATTTGCACACATATTGTGACACAGCTCAATGAAATTTTTACATGTGCATTCATCTATGGAACCACCTACCACATCAAGATGCTTAGGACACCTCCTGCCACCTAGTTGGCTCCCCGGCTCTCCCACTTGGTATGTCCTCCCAGAATGACCACTAACCATTCTTAAAGCCCCTTATAGTAGAGAACAAGAAGGCAGGGACTTAGAAGGGTCAGGTGTTGATCCCACCTGTGATGCAGCAAAGAAGGGCTGATGAGATCTTCCCTTGCTCCCTCAAACAGGCTTCCTCCTGAGAAGTGAGTAGAAAAGTCCTGAGAGGCCTTGTCCATCTCAGAAGGGATGAAAGCAGCAACTATCGTGGCCCTGGTAGTGTGGGCATTAGAAAATTTCACCTTAGCCCTTAAACAGTCAGTTGCTTCAGACTGAACCATGGGGAAGGGATCATCCGGATCCTCATTAGGATCCATGGGTAGGATGATGCTGAGGGAACCAGCACTGGCCACTGACCCAATGATATATCCTATGGAACCTGTTGCATGTACCACTGATCACTGTGATGGCTTTGTCATGCATCAGCACAGTACCACACACATTTCCTAAACCCACATGTAACCTCCACACAAATGCAATGACCAAGTAATGCTTCTCCCAGGATCCAACTAAACCTTGTACAACTGAAAACACACTAAATTCTTTCCCCTAGAAAGTTTTGTCCTTGGGTAATGTTCTCATGTATTCCTCTCTAATTCATTCAAGTGGCTATTCCTCACCCTCCTTGTAACATTCTTGATGCTGGCCTCTGCTGCCAATGGTCTATGAGTGTGAGATTTCAGGATGCTAAGAGGACTGATGCTGGAAAGTATTGAAATCATTCATAAAGTGACAATGGAGGGTGTCATAGAGTTCGATCAGAAACATCTGAGGGAGAGAAAATGATCAGTAGGAATGATGTGACAAGTCCTTTAAGAAAAAAGAAGACGAGCAGATTCCATAACCTGATAACATTTCTGAAGCCTCTAAATATTGTTCATTAAACAAGAACCATTTTTGGGTTGCTTGAGTGGCTCAGTTGGTTGAGCATCTGACTTCATTTTGGCTCACGTCATGATCCCAGGGTCATGGGATGGAGACCTGCGTTAGGCTCCACACTGAGCATGGAACGTGCTTGGGATTCTTTCTCTCTCCTTCTCTGCTCCTCCCCCTTCTCATGTGCACTGTCTCTCCAAAGAAAAATTTTAAAAAGAACCATTTTCATGACAGTATTGTACAATTAGGAATGGATTTCAAAACATTAAAGTACGGATGACACATAATTTTTGTCAGAAAATTTGCATACAAGCTCTCCTGCATCAACACTTGACTCAGTATGTCTTTATACCAGGAATGAGCACATAGTTGCAACTATAGCTTCAATGTTATTACATAAAGTAAGCTAAAATACACAAGATGTTTTCAGGGCAAATTCTTAACCCTAGTATTCTCAACCCTTTCTTTTCTCAACCCTAGTATTAAGTTTTGGATTCCAATGCTTCAAATACAAAATTAAGGAGCAAAACCAAATAAGAAGTCAATCTCATCAAAAAACAAAAAGAGAATCCAGAGACTGGTAGAAAATATTTGTAAAGCACACACCTGTAAAGGACTGTTATCTACAATATGCCAAGTACTCTTCAAACTCAACAGTAAGAAAACAACCTCAGAGAAAAAATGGGCTATGACTTTAACAGATGCTTCAACAGAAAGATATACACATAATAAATAAGAATATGAGAACATGCTCTACCTCATATGTCACAAGGTAGATGCAAATTAAAACAACAGTGAGATACCACTACACCTGTTAGAATGCCAGAATCTAGGGCACTGATGACACCAAATGCTGTCGTGGATGTGGAGCCACAGAAACTTGAGGTGTCTGACTTCATTTCAGGTCATGATGTTGTGGTCTGTGGGCTCGAGCCCCGCATCGGGTTCTGTGCTGACAGTTCAGAGACTGGAGCCTGCTTCGGATTCTGTGTATCCCTCTCTCTCTGACCCTCCCCCATTCATGCTATGTCTCTGTCTCTATCTCTCGTTCTCTGATAAATAAATAAAAAAAAACATAAAAAAATAAGAAAAAATGAAAGAAAACTGAGGTACATCCGGACAATGGAATATTATTCAGGGCTATAAAGAAATGAGGTATCAAGTTGTGAAAAATCATGGAGGAAAACCTAAACAGATGTTATTAGGTGGAAGAAGCCACTCTGAAAACGCTACATACACTATGAATCCAACTATATGACATTCTAGAAAAGGAATGATGATGGAGATAGTAAAAAAAGTCAGTGACAGTCAAGGCTTAGGAAAGAGGGAGGTGGAGGGATGAATAGGTGCAGTACAGAGGACGCTTAGGGCAGTGAAACTAGTGGGTATGATAGCATGATGGTGGATACATGTCATCAAAAATTGTCCAATCCAACAGAATGTACAATCCAAGAGTGAACCCAAATGAAATCTATGGTATGTCATACATAGGTTCCTAGTGTCAAAGACATATCCTGTGTGGGAGTCCACCCAGGATTTGGGGGGGGTGGGAGGTTGGGAGCAGGGGCGCGTATGGTGTGGATTTTTGGTAATGGACCTTCTCTACCTGCTTCATTGGTTCCCAAGGACTCCCCTTTGGCCTACCTTTCAACTCACTGCAACCAATTAGGATTGCAAGGCTTACAAAAGTACTGGTCTTCTGTAACATTGCAAGACCTCATTATTCCTTAGGATATGAGGAAAAATGGCCCATTAATGGCATATTAAGCTTCAATATAACTTTCTGTTAGATCTCTTCTGCAGGAAATAGGGCACATGGACTGAGGTACCCTATGTCCAAGCCTGAGTGGCCCTAAATCAGGACCCCACTCTAAGGGTCTCTTGCAGAATGTGTTTGGCCACTAACCAGGCTGATAAATTCCCTCTTGATATATTGGCTGATTGTCTGAACAAGCCTCCTCTGAATAAACCCAGCTTGCTGGAGGAAACACAGGTCATCCCTGACAAAGAGGATGCTGATATTCTTCCTTCCTCCTTACAGACTCAGGTTCCTCTAGCTGTAAGTGGGAGCGTCTCCTTCCTTCACTTCCCAGGTTAATGGTAATGATAATTGGAGCCAAGTGTCTCTGGTGAGTCTACCTTGGGACAGGGAGTTTAAGGAATATTCTCAAGCAGCTGCCAAAACTCCTTTTGTTTTAGGAAAATTCCCTGTCTTCTCTGGCCAGATATGGACTGCCCGTTTCCCCTTGTTGGTGGGGAAAAAAAATATCTGCATCTGGTCATCTGTCTGAGTTGACAAGCTTTAGGACCAGAAAAGCTCTTTCTCTGCCTTCTGGGCTTTGACTTGCCTCCAGCCTTCCTGGAAGCAGGAGGATGGTCTCCCATCCCAGCCTTCCCCTCCCCCTCCTCCTGTTACTGCACCACCTTGGGTACTGCCTGCCTAACTGGTTCCTATACCATCCTGGGTGCCTCTGGCACCACTGGCTCCTCCTGTTGCCTTCACTGTCAGAGAACAAAGAGCACCTCCTTGGACTTTAAATGCTCACTTCAGATTCCCTACCAATGTCCCAGGTACAAATTGACAATGGGGAGCAAATTGGTTGACTTTTAATTGGGCACAGGTAGAAAAAACTCAGTATTTAAACTAAATTAAGTTTGTTGGTTTAGTTAAGATAGACACGTCTTTGGAGTTGTCAGCATGAAATGTGAAACTTTACCAACATTTGCTAAAGGTCAAATAAGCTCCTGTTATCTCTGTGGCCATTTGTTAACAAAAGATGACTTGAAATGATGGTTAATGTCATCTGTCTCAAAGTTTTCATGAGTAATTGTTAAGATAGCTATCAAGAGATTTGGTAACCTGAAACTTTATAGTTTTGCTAACTTAAGTGATAAATTGGGTTCAATTCATTGGTATCTAAGTATTTTCCAAATGAAATAAAATAAGAAAGCAATGTTTACGGAAGGTAGATTTGTGCTTTCAGCTTCTTATTGCACAAGCCTGAGGATACTTGGGTTTCTTGGTAAATATGCTTTGTGCTTTATTGAAAGATTCTACTATGGAAAAACCTCTGTTTTAAAATTTCAGATCTAGAAAAATTATGATGTAACAGTTCACAAATGGTCCCTACTTAGTTTTCACTGGAGACCTAGGTTTCTAAGAGTTAATATTCTTCTGCTAAATGTAATTAAATTTTATGGAAATAAGGAAAGCATCTCTGAATTTGTTTAAAAAAAGGTTGTAAAAGTTTTATGAGGGGAAATCTTTGGAAAGGAATTTTATGTGCTGTTGGGACAAGGTTGAAATAAATGGATTTTAACAAGTACACTGGTATTAGATTGAAATTCTGCTTTTCTCTCTGTTAAAAAAGACAAAGGTTTCTTGGATTGTTGGTCAGCTCTTGATGAGAAAAATGTAAACAAAGTTGTTTTTTTCTTCTCTTTTGTCTCCCTAGATAACCAAACTTTCTATGTTTTGTCTTTATCAGGTCTTTGGTTACTTAAAAAAGGTTAAAACTTCTCAATATATAAGGAGCTAAGTTTTACTCACAGCTATATAACCCTACATATTTCCTTTTAAAAACTTATTGCCATGTTGGTTAAATAAATAATTAAGTTTTAAGTTTTATATTTAACCATAATCCTATTTAGACATGTACATTAGAACTTTCTGAGGGTTGGGATGCCTGAGTGGCTCAGTCGGTTAAGCATGCACCTTCACCTCAGCTCATGATCTCACGGTTTGTGAGTTTGAGCCCCGCATCAGGCTCTGCGCTGACAGTTCTGAGCCTGGGGCCTGTTTTGGATTCTCTGTCTCCTTCTCTCCCTTCCCCTCCCCCACCTGTGCTCTCTCTCTCTTTCTCTCAAAAATAAATAAATATAAAACTCTCTGAGGGTTTTAACAATCTTCCTCATAATGTGAATTGTAAATGAAGTCCTTTGGACTAATTAGGCTTTTTTATTTGGTATGTTAAATTACTTGGAAAGAACTCTCAAACAAATAATTATAAACCTTAGGTTGTATTGCTTGGGTAAATGCTGCAAGTGTTCCAATATATATATGAAATTCTGGAAACTTTAATGTGCTTTGCTAATAAGGTCATCACTTGATATTCTGATTATTGAAGTGTTCTGTGTCACAGAAATAACTGAATTTTCTTGTCAAGGGCATTACAGTCATTTGTCATTTGCAAAATAAGTTTCATCTTCAAGGAGATTCATAAAAAGAACTTTAAAAAAACAAATACAGCTTTTTGTTATCTTCAAAGTCATAAAAGTGAAATGGGCAAGAATTTCTAGAACTAAAAAGCTACATTCAAACTGAACAAAAGATTAGCAACATGACACTAAATGAAGTGAAAAAAATATGATTTTTATGACTTTTGTTTGAAACATTATTTGTTCTCTAATGTTTGCTCTTCCAGATTAGGAAGAGCTCATTCAGGCTCGAGGCTGAGCATGGAGTCTCCTTGGGGTTCTCTCTATCCCCCTCTCTCCCCTCTCCCTCTGCCTCTGCTCACTTCCCACAACTTGTACTCACTCTTTAAAAATAAAATAAAAAAATCCCAATGAAGCTCTGTCTGCCCACGGATCCTGTCCCTGTGCTATAAAAAAATCATATTTTTGCACCAAAGACATCTCAAGAATTCTTTCTTAGCCGTTCGCTCTCTCAAACCTTCAAAAATTTTTCACATTTCATCAAAAACATGTGTGAAATTGTGTAAATTAGAAATGGGAAACCTGACAAAATGGACACAGGATGTTTTGGTAGGGGCAGCTCTCCCACCCTACCATGGCAAATCAATTGTAGACACAACAGGAAGAGAAGGCCTTGACCTTACAAAGACTTGACCTTGCATGTGGATACTCATCTACTACTCCAGCCACAGGGAAGAAACTCTTTCCTCACCACCACCATCTCTGCAACAGCTCAGACAATGAGAAGCCACCGCATTTCAAACCCTCATTTTACTCCAGTGGACTTTTTATCAGCCTTTCCTACTTACCTCTTTTCTCCCTAAAAAGAGCATTCCCCTCCTTTGTTTCCTGTACTTGCTTATGGTTTTGCCACAACTTGTATGTCCCAGATTACAATTCTGTTTCATTACTCAATAAAAACATCTTCCTCTGGTAAAATAACTGGCGGTTTGTATTTTTAAGGCTGACAACTCTTGGTGATCAGAAGTGGGCTCCAGAGAAGACCCCAACTGCTCCAGAGCTGGCTAGCAAATAGGTGCAGTACCCATGGACATTTCTGAGCTGCTTTCATGCCTACCCTGGGGTTTTAAGGACAAGTTTTATCCTGGTTTCAAGCTCCACACTTCCTGTCTCAGTTTTCCAGGATTTATTTGCGATCTATTACGATTTTTTTTTTAATCATCTCGATGGGTACTCATCTGAACTTCAGTCTAAAGGCACTGTGCTAGCTTTTGGTCTAATTCCTGTTTTGAATGAGACTGCTCCTAATGGAACTGGGCTAGCCCTCAGTCTGAGTCCTTTTCACAATCACACCTTTCCAGTCCGAACTGTGCTAGTCGGAATAGTGAAGGCCTTTGTTCCTGTTTCCCTCTGCAACTGGATTGTTCCCATTGGAACACTGCTGGTTGGAACTGTGTTATCTTTCAGTCTATGATCTGTTTGGGGCCCAACTGTTCTCTCTGGAACTGTGCTGGCCTTGGGTCTGATTCCTTCTGGAAACAGGCAATCCCTGAAAAATTTCTAAGAAAGGGGATCTCAGACATCAAAATGCTTTGAGGGCATCCTGCCTACTGGGACTCTGGATGGTTTTATGTTTAAAAACTATGGCCCCTCTCTGTACGCACGTTTATAAATGAATAGACTGACTGAACCAGAAATAATTTAGAACTTCAATGACCATGATGGGGAACTTTCGGTCATCTCAAACTTAATTTTCGCAAAGCTAAAGTGAACAACTATGGTTCTAAATTTGACAAAACTGAATGAGAAGCCTATTTCAATAGGTATTTTGAAGCTTCCAAATGCTATCAAGAATCAAAAATTACATCTCTACAAATACAATTTACAACCTAAATGATGCAAGCATAGATTGAAAAGACAAAACGGGGCTTCTGAGTCCTCTTCTTCCCTTCCCCCACCTTCTCTGTCTACAGACAGGAGGCAACAACATTGTGCTTAGGCCACAGCTCAAGCCCTGCCTCTTGTGTCCATCTTCCTCTGACATAGTGTGTAAGGCCAAGACTAAAGCCTCAGGTTTTTCTTAAGGCTCCTTTCCTGTTGTTTTGTTTTGATTTGTTTTTTTTTTTAATTTTTTGAACGTTTATTTATTTTTGAGACAGAGAGAGAAAGAGCATGAATGGGGGAGGGTCAGAGAGAGAGGGAGACACAGAATATGAAACAGGCTCCAGGCTCTGAGCTATCGCCACAGAGCCCGGCGTGGGGCTTAAACTCATGGACCGCGAGATCATGACCTGAGCCAAAGTCGGACACTCAACAGACTGTGCCACCTAGGCGCCCCTGTTTTGATTTGTTTTCATCTCGGTTGTAATGTACCCAATTGGCAGCTCAAAGACCAACTCCAGCATCCCTTCCAGGCCAATAGCCAAGTTTTTCAGCTTCCTCTGACTATCTGGGGGCAATTGAGTGACAAATTTGTCATTTTAAATCATCTCAGCTTCAGGGTGTCAGGGGAAATAGCCATATATTTAAAGAGAGCCTCCTCAACCTCTCTAGGAAGGCCATCGGGCTCCATTTTGTGTTTGTAAAATAGTGGCTACTTTAACACAATTTAAGGGCTTAACCTTAGACCTCCTTAATGTCTCTAAAGCACAAGCTTGGAAGTGGTGGCAATACCATTTCTTAATGGGATGGTCATAGTCCCAGGTAGGATCTTGGGATGTAATTACCTGGGTCCCAAGGAAACTGAAAGTTCCCTATAGGGTCTTCAACTCCATGATAATTAATGGGTTGTTTTTATCTTTTTCTTTCAAAAATTATGGATCGAAATCATCCCAACTTTTCAGAATGCATCCCACAGGAGGATTGGCTTTGGTTGGGGAAATGCCCATCTATAGGGAAAGGAGGAAGAGGCATCCCTTAACTTAATTTTCCATAGCTGGCCAGGAGAAGCCTCCTGTCCTGACCCTGATAGTTGGACAGGAGAAGAAGCCTTATCTCCTGGCCCTGCATTTTGTCTGGCTATTTGACTGGCAGCCAAAAGCTTTGTCAGTCTCATGAGATGCTGGGAGCAGTCACTCTTATCCAGGCTTGACCCTACCTCCCAGAATTGACCCTGTCTTCCCTGATTTCTCCTATCCCTCTCTTTTCCACCTCAGGACTTTGGGGGTATCGACTATGACCAAGAAATAATTCCCTGGTTGTAGAAGGATGGACTAATATTATTTTGGCCCAAGAGTAATCAACTTTACAAATATATTTTAACAGGCTTGCGAAAACCATATTTTTTAGGATAAAATAGGCTGCCAAGAGGACTAAAAGGGCCAAAGTACAGGTCTATTTCCTTGCCTTTTTCAGCAGTGCCCACAGATATATGTTCCAACAATTTAGAGTATCTAGGTTGCTACCAATTGGCAGACACTGGGCTAAGTGTAGCAAATAGGCTCCTATGTATTCTAGAACACGCCCTGTATATATTATGGTGATCAAACGGGCATGCTGTCCTGCTCTTTTGGTTAAAATTACATTTTTACACCATTTGGGACAGACAAAAGTGGGGGGAAAACTTTGCTTACCTCTTTTCTTTTCTTTTTTCTCAAAAGCATACCGACAATCCAAGAAACCTTTGCTTTTGTAACAGAGACTAGGGCAGAATTTTAATCTTATACCACTGTATTTTAAAATCCATTTATTTGAGCCCTAGTCCATCCTGAGCACATATGAAATTTATTTCCAAAGATTTACCTTCACAAACCTTCTACAACTTTCTTTTGCTTTCAGATTGTGACTTAAGCCCTTTTTCTCCAAACAACCTGTCTCATTTGGGACAAAATTACTTTCTTTTACCATCAACAAACATGTATTCCATTCCTTATATCTTTCTTACATATCTCCTACTTTTCTTCATAATAACTTTCTTATCTTTATCCATCTTCATTACATTAAGCAGAATTTTAACTCTTAGAAACCTTAGTCTCCAGTGAAAACTAAGTAGTAACCAAGTACAAACTGTTACAGCAGAATTCTGCAGATGGCAAATTTATCAATTAAGCAAAAGCATGTTTTCCGAAAGACCCAAATATCCTTTGTTTCTGTGCAATAACAAGTCAAAAGCACAAACCTATGTTTATCAATCAAAGCTTTAGCACTTTGTCTTGTTTGAAAAAGACCTAGACGTCCAATGAATTCAATTTCAATTTATCATCCTAGCAAAACTTATACGTTTCAGGTTACCAAAGACTTTGAAAGCTATCTTCACAATTACCCATGAAAACTTTGAGAAAGAATTAACCATCATTTTATGTTACCATCATTTTGCTAACAAATTGCAACATAGATAACATGAGCTCATTTGAACTTTAGTAAATCTAGATAGAATAAAGTTTTCTATTTAATGCTGACAATTCTACTTTTAATTAAGCCAAAAAACTTAAATTCGTTTACATACCTAATAAATTTCTCTTGCATCCATTAAAAAGACACTCAATGTGTTCCCTATTGTCAGTTTTTACCTGGGACACTGGTTGGGAGATCTGAAGTGGGTGGCCCAAGGGAATTCTCTTCACTCCCTGACATTAGAGGGTGGGAGGGGAAACCAATGGTGCCTGAGGCATTGAGGATGGTATAGGAGCCAGTTATGCAGGCCTCACCCAAGGTGGTGCAGAAACAGGAAGTGGGAGAAGGCAGAAGAGGCCAGATTCTGCCTAAAACCAAAGGCAGATAAAAGCCTAGACGGCAGAGAGAGGTCTCCTGGTCCTAAAGTCTGTCAACTTGAACAGTTAAGCAGATGCCAGGTTTTTTTCCACCAACAAGTGGAATTAGACAGTCCATGTCAGGACAGAGAAGACAGAGAACTTCCACTGATTAAAAGGAGTTTTGGCAGTGGCTTGGGAATATTCCTGAAAGCCTCCATTCTGAGGGAGACCAACAAGAGACCATTAGCTCTAACCACCATAATCATTGACCCAGGAAATGAATGAGAGAGTAACCCCCACATACAGTTACAGTAACCGGAATGTATTAGGAAAAACACTAAAAGGGTGTTAGATTCCCCTTTGTTAGGGATTGCCTGTGTCTTTTTGTTTCCCCAGCACCCTGGGTTAGGTTTTGGAACACTTGTATATATTGCTCACGGTTGTCTGCAAGTTTGCTCAGGTCCTTTTATTTGCTTAGAATATTGCAACGAAAATGGACCCTTCATGGGACCAAATTCACCTTGAAGCATTTTAGTCAATAGATACATTGAATGTGCCTTCCTTTCGAGGGGAAGATATTTCATCTCTGACAATCCTGGATAAGGAGGGCATGAGGGTCTAACAGGTGGCTTTTCCTGAGAAGAGCCCTCAGAGGGCAAGTCTGCAAGAACTTGCGTTTCTCAGTGCCTTTAAGGGCCAGAAGGTTGGCACCTAACTTACAACTCTTACAATTACATAAGGAAATTTTGACCATTTACCCTCTCTTTAACAATATAGATATAACTTTAAGATAGTAGTGATTGAATGCCTCCCTCAGGAGACCAGGAATATCTATTCTACAAGAGGATCCTTTGAAGGATTTTCTAAAATAATGTGCAGATACTCAACTTGAGATCCTCGACCTATAATTTGACAACAGTAACCAAAATAGCAAAAAGGGGAAACAAATGATCCTTTGGCACCTTTTCTGTGCTGTGTCTGTGCTGGTCCTATAGCTGAGTCTGGAGGTACTGATCATTTATTCCTATTGGATCAGCTACCATCCTCTTTATGGGCAAAATCTTCAACTGATATTGGCAGAATCCACAGTGTACCTCCCGTGAAGATTCAAGTTGATCTTGCAAAACTTCTCCATAGTATTAATATATTTTAAATTCAGAAGACCTTCAAGGCATCAACATCATAATAGAATGTAACAAGGCTCATGGTCTCATGATCCTCTGCAGTAGTCCATATAACACCTCTATTATACCTGTGAGAAAACCCAACTGCTGTGGACAGTATTTTGTCTAGGACTTCCGAGAAATCAATAGCACTGTAATCCCTCGACATCCCCTTCTTCCCAAACCTCACACTCTACCAACATCCACTCTTCCTGAAAGCAACGTTTTCACTCTACACGACCCATGTGGTGTAGTTTTTAGCATTCTAGTTGATAAGGATAGCCAGTATCTTTTTACCTTGACATGCAGGGAATGACAATACATCTGGACTGCAACATCCCTGGGTTTCACAGAGTGCTTCATGTTTCCCCAAAACCTTAAAGGCTGATTTGGATGATGGAAAGCATTCTTCAGGCTCTACTTTGTTACAATGTGTAGATGATTTGCTTCTCTGCTCCCCTGCTCATGCCTCTTCACACGAAGACAGCACCCTCCTGGGAAAACTTTTGGTTTTAAAATGCCCATAAAGTCTCCAAAGAAAAACTACAGTTTGCTCAAACTCAGGTTGGGTATTTAGCTCACCTGTTCTCAGAACAAGGCCGACATCTAGATCCAGGCACACTCAAGGCATCCACAATCTCTCACAACTTAAATCTAAGAGCCAATTACAAAGCTTTCTTGGACTGGCTGTCTACTCTCAAAACTGAATTCCAAACTTCTCTCTTAAGGCTCAGCTCAATGCAGGCTTTCAGACACCTGAGAAATATCTGAAAAAGTAAAAAAAAAAAATTAGTCCTTACTTCAAAAGCAACATTAGTGTTAGACACAAAGGGATTGTGATGAAAGGTTTAGGGAGAAAATATGTGATTTCATGGTGCTCTACCCATGGTCCTGTACCCTCATGTCTCATCAAATTATACCCTTTAACTTGAGGCTTTGTTATATGTAAATTATACCTCATTAAAGAGAGTTTCAAAACGTAAAATACTAGAAGCAAATGTTGCAAAGTTCCTTTCAAATCCTGAAGTGCATTGGTGATATGAGTCTGCCTGCCCATGTCTCAAAAATCCAAAATAATAAGACATTTAAAAAATTAATAATCGCAGAGTAAGCGGATCCTGAGCTCACCTTGTCCCATGTGTTCAACTACATAATATCCACATCCAAGTCCATGAAACAGAGAGCAATCCAAAGACTGGCAGAAGAAACTCCACACCTAAATAGAGAGAACCTGCATTAGAAAGGTTACGAAGGCTAGAAAGGTAGAGTCTGGCTGCCTGCAGAATGGGCAGAGAATGTGAGCCCTCACACCATGCAGCTCACACAGTGAAGACCAATCTCCATAACATTTGGCATTAAAACCCAGAGGGGCTGAATTCCCTTGAGTTTAGATCCTGGAGGTTTGGAGGTCAGCTGGCCCAGCACTGGGTGATATAGGAGGATGAGTGATAGCCAGGTACCTGCCTGTGTAGAGAGGCAATGTAAACATGGCATTTTACACAATGCAGAGGCAAGAGGAGACAGATGCATTCATGCTGATTACTGAGTGTGTTGGGGGACTTCTCCAACAATGAGGGAGCTCACAGACACCATTCTTCTCCCCCAGCCTCCCAGAATAAGCATAGAAGCACCCACCAGAGGGCGAGGCTGCACAGACACTTGCTAACTAACCCGTTAGCAGCGCGCCAGTCCCAAGGGTTCACAGGAGGACTCACCACACCAAGTCTGCTGGTCTCAGGGCAAACATTCTTAAAACCACAAGGGCACCCTATCCAACAAGCTGCATGCATAGCTGCCACAGCACGCTGTGCACATCTGCACCTCACCCAGCTCTGCATATCTAGGCAACCTCATCTGTCACACTCAGCCACATATCCCCAGGCACAGACATGCTCTGTGCATATCCTCAAGCCCCTAGCTTCCACCGCTGGTTCACAGCCCCCAGCCACCAAAGGACATCGGGAAATCTGGCATAGGACTAGTAGCCCTGTGCAATTTTGCTAACACTCCTGCACTGGTCCCAAGTTACTCAGCGGGCATACTACCTCACAGTTGGCTTGCCTGAGCCCCACTGACACTACTGAGTGTAAGCACAGCCCACAACAGGCACGCAATCAGTGCGGACATCTATACTAAAAGGAAAAGTAACACAGACACAACAGCATGGAATGAGCAATACCCATGCGATATCCTCCTGAAGGTCCAGGTCCTATAAATGGATACGTGCACTATTGAGGACTCCAGGACCTCTTTTTCATACCGTCATTAATTTCAAGATCAAGAGGCACAGCTGACTTTCTTAACACAGAGAAATAGAGCCCGAGAGACAGACAAAATGGACACACAGAGATGTTTATCCACAAGGAAAGACCTAGTCAAAGTCACAGTGAGAGATCTAAGCCAAAGAGATATAAATGACATACCTGATACTGAATTTAAAGCAATGATCACAAGGATACTCACTGGAGTTGTGATAGGAGTAGAAGAGTGAGACCCCTGACATAGAGATAAGAAATAACACAGTACACATTGAGTACACAATAAAGGGGAAACAAGCTAGCTGGAATGAACAGAGGGATGGAAGAAGCAGCCGAACAAACTAGTGACCTCGAAGACTGAGTGATGGAAATTAATCACACTGAACAAAAGAGAGAGCACAGAATTCTGCAACGTGAGATGAGACTAAGGGAACTAGTGACTACAAGAAAGATAATAATATTCATATTGTAGGACTCCCAGAAAGAAGAGATTTTGGGGCTGAAATTTTATTTGAGGAAATAATAGCTGAAAACGTCCCTAATTGGGGGAGGGAAATAAATATCCACATCCAGGAGACTAAAGAACTCCCATCAACATCAACAAAATCAAGCCAACACACAAACATAATATAACCAAACTTGCAAATTACAGTGACATTAAAGAAAAACTCTTAAAAGCAGCAAGACAAAAGACCTTAACTTAGAAGGGAAGACCCACAAGGCGAGCTACCCGATTTCTGAACAGAAACTTGGCAAGCCAGAAGCTAGTGACATCACATATTCAAAGTGCTGAATGGAAAAATCAGCAGCCAACAATAGTCTATCCAGCAAGGCTATCCTTAAAAATGGAAGGAGACACAGACTTTCCCAAACGAAAACTAAAGGAGTTTGTACCACTAAACCCTTCCTGCAAGAAATATTAAGAGGGATTATTTGAGTGGAAAGGAGAGACCAACAGTGACAGTCTAGAGGTAGAAGACACAAATCAAGTAAAAAATGAATATGTCTGCAAAAAAATCAGTTAAGGATCTCAGAGAAATGAATTCGAATTGTAATAACATCTACCAAAAACCTAGGGAGGAGAAAATAATGGGTGCGAAGTTAAATGACCATCAACTTAATACAAACTGCTAAACGCAGAAGAGGTTATATAAACACATAACAGTAACCATATACTAAAACCAATCATAAATATGCTAAGAATAGAGATAAGGAAATCAAAATATATCACTAAAGAAAATAAGCAAAACATGAAAGAAAGGCAAGAAAGGATCAGAGAAAATCATTAGAAACCACAACAAAACAGGCAATAAAATGGCAATACGTACATCCATATCAATCATTACTTTGGAGGTAAATGGAGAATGCTCCAATCTAGAGACGAAGGGTGTAAGAATGGATGAAAAAACAAAACAGATTTATATGCCTATAAGTGACCCACTTTACACCTCAAGAATGATAGTGAGAGGATAGAGAAACATTGCACACATTAATGTCAAATGAAACCTGGAGTACCAATACTTGTATCAGAAAAAAATACACTTAAAAAAAGTAAATAACAAGAGACAGAGGAGGACACTGTATAACAGTAAAGGGTACAATCCAAAAAGAAGATATAACAAGTGTAAATATATCCCACAATTCAGTGGGATTTATTCCCAAGCTGTAAAGGTGGTTCAATATTTGCATATCAACCAATGTGACACAATACATCAACAGGAGAAAGGATAAGGACCATATGAACGGGGCACATTGGTGGCTAAATCCTTTAACAGTCTGACATCAGCTCAGGTCATGACTTCATAATTCGTGAGTTCGAGTCCCATGTCAGACTCTGTGCTGAAAGCTCAGAGCCAAGAGCCTCCTTCGAATTCTGTGTCTCCCTCTCTCTCTGCCCCTCTCCTGCTTACGCTCTGTCTCTCTCAAGATTCATAAACTTTAAAAGAAAAGAACCATACTGTCATTTCAAGACATGCATAAAGGAGCATTTGACAAAGTACAACATCCACTCAGGATTATAACCCCCTAAACTAGGTTTACAGGAAACATACATCAATGTAATAATGGTTATCTATGAAAACCCTGCAGTTATAATCAACCTTAATGGGGAAAATCTGAGAGGTTTTCCTGTAAGGTCAGGAAGAAGACAAGGATGTCTACTCTTACCACTTTTAATAAATTACTGGAAGTCCTAGCTACAGCCAGCAGACAAACTAAACTAAACTAAACTAAATTAAATTAGTCTAAACTAAACTAAACTAAAATAAAAACAACTCCAAATGTGGAGGAAGTGAAACTTTAACACTTTGCAGATTACATGACACTATATATAGAAAACCCTAAAGAGTCCACCCAATAACTGCTAGAACTGCTAGAATGAATTCAGCATTGTCACAGGATACAAATCACTGTACAGAAATCTGTTGTATTTGTAGAACACAATACTGAAGCAGTAGAAATAGAAATTAAGAAAACAGTCCTATTTACACTTGTACACCAAATAATAAGATATCTATGAATAAATCTAACCAAAGTTGTGAGTAACCTATACTCTGAAAAGTATAAAACAGTGATGAAATTCAAGATGACACAAAGAAATGGAAGGACATTCCATACTCATGGGTCGGAAGTACAAATATAGTGAAAATGTCTATACTTAGCAAAGCAATTGACACAATTAATGCAATTTCCATCAAAATGCCAACAACATTTTTCACAGAACTAGAACAGTCCTAAAATGTGTATGGAACCACAAAAGACCCCAATCTTCAGAGTGAACAACCTTTATGTGAAGTGGTAATTATGGATGGCGTTATGCCTCTGGATCTTCTGCTCCAAAACATGGTAACTCTGGCCTAAGCATTTGAACAAACGTTAGACATATCCAAATCAAGGATCATTTTACAAAATACATTCTACACACGTACACTCAAAACTTTGCAGATTATGTAAAATATGGAAAAATCTAAAAATTGTTATGGCCATGTGGAGCCTAAGGAGACAGGATGACTGTAATGTGCCAGCTGGGATGAGTCTGGGACAGAAGTCAAACCCAAAGAAATCTGAATACAAATATAAACTTTAGTTAATACTACCATATCTCACAGGATATTGATTGTGATCATGTATCAACTCATATAATATCAATAGTCAGAAAACAGTCTGTTGTATGTAGAGACTCAATAATATCTTCCCAATTTTTCTGGTAACTAGAAACCCATCACGAATGACAAGATTATTAGTAATCATGGTTTTATGTTTGCAACACATGCTGTTATATGACTAGTTCTAATATTAGTTACTAGTGATGGACATGTACCTATTCTTGTTGTTCTTACTATTGTTTAATTTAAATAATAGCATTCATGGTAGAGAAAACTGAATGCATGATAAACACTTCATAGAAACATCTACTTTACATATTTTAGGATAATAACGCACGTGTATACCACTGTATTATGTGGTATGTAAATTAAGTGTTTTTCTGACCTTGAACGAGCATGTCATTGAATGGCTTTCCATAAACGTGGTTATCCTAGATAATGAATGATACTCAGATATTACAGGATATACTTCACTTCATGCCTGAACATTGTGAAAACTAAAAATGTACACACAGCCAGATGAATCATTGTGACTGGCTCACTGATTGTAAAGAATCCTTGGTTTAATATTTTCACACATATTTTTTTTATCAGGAATACAAGAGAATCAAATGTTTCCAAATCAAAGAGATATCCAAAGACTGGAAGAACAATAGGGAATTCAAGGGGTTTCAGAACGATAAGATGTGACCATGAAGTGGCAGTCACAAGCAAGCAGCTTTTTGTGGTCCACTTTGACAGGTTTGCATGAGGATATGTGACTTGCCAAAGGGTAAGTCCCGGAAGTACCACAGGGAAAGACAACGCTTTAGGGAGAGGGGACTTGGAAAGTGTGTTTCTGTGCCTAAATGATGGCTCAGCAACCTCACTGGGGGTCTCTGGGTGAAAGACATCGAAAGGCCAAGAGTAACCTAGACTCACAATGATCTTAGTAACACAGATCAAAGTAACTTAGAGCCACAAAGATCTCAGAGCCACAGAGTTTATCTTCCTCTATGATTAGGAGATAGTTACAGTGTCACAGGATATGATCACCGGGCCGGCAGTAGATGGCTAAAATATTATTTAGGGCTATACATTTAATAAAAAATGTATACATAAAATTTGGCTTTGGAATGTTAAGAAAAATCACAGGCCCATCACGGAGTTACTTACGTTAAGGCCACATGTCACTAAACCTAATTTCATTCCTGTAGGAATGTAACCTTTAACCAGTCAGCAAAGAATTTCCTAGCCAGTGCTGGAAATATAGCTCATAGATCCTTGCCATTCCCCTCAGAGAGGCAGTCTTCCCTTAATAAGGTATTCCATGCCAGTAATTTTTTTAAGTTTATTAATTTTGAGAGAGAGAGAGAGAAAGAGAGCACATGCAAGGGAGGGGCAGGACAAGAGGGAAAGAGAATCCCACGACCAAGAGGTCATGATCGGATACAGGATCAAGAGTCAGACACTTAACCAAGCCATCCAGGTACCCCGAGACTGTGGAGTTTCAAAGGTTAGAAGGCTTGGCTGGGATATAGCCCTGAGGACACTGGCCTACTCCTGAAGAGAAGGCATCAAACAACTTGCAGGCAGATGGCATGGAAATAGTGATCTGTACAAAGCCTGGAGCACACAGTGGGGAGATTATACACTCATCGTGGAGAACATCCCTGAGAAGCAGTGTTCACAATGAGGGGACAAAGAGCTAGGACAGCGGAGCTGGGTGGGGCTATTTCCCTGCTCTTCCCCCTGCCCCCTGCCCCCCAACATAAACACAGAGCTGTCTGCTGGAAACAAGGCAGTTCCCACACTGGCTGCCTAAGCTGCTTACACCATCCCCACCTTCCTGTGCTCTGGCAAGAGTGGCCTTCTAGGTCATTCAGGGTTGCCTCAGTCCTAATGGAGCTGGCCCCTGCCCCAGAAGACCAGGTGAAGCCCATGACCATACCACCCCTCTTGACCAAAGAGTTGTGCAGGGCTTCACTTCTAGTAGCAGTCGTTTCAATTCTGATTTAGCAAGCAGATCAGAGAAGACCTAGATAAGACTCACCACATTCTGGCCAAGGACCCTACCTTTCCCATACAACTGACCTGAAGGATAGTGCAGCCAGAACACAAAACAGTGCATGCAACACACACCACAAACACTCCATGATGTGCCCGGCCCTGGACACTGGATGACCTCCTCTTCATAAAACCATTCAACTCACAGGCAGGTAACACAATGAGCTTTGATAACACAGAGATGGCAAATACTCAACCAAAATTCCAAGACAAGAGGAAGGCATCCCAAATGAAAGAACAAGATAAGGTCATGGGCAGAAAAATGGAGGGAACACTTCCAAACTCATTCTATGAGGTCAGCATGGCCTTGAGTCCAAACTGGACAAAGACCCCACTAAAAAGGAAAACTACAGACCAATTTCCCTGATGACCATGGATGCAAAAAATCTCAACAAAAAGTGGCAAACTGGATCCAACAACACATAAAAAGAATTATTCAGCACAATGAGGTGGATTTTATTCCTGGGATGCACAACCGATTCAATATCTGCAAATCAACTGATGTGATATATCACATTGATAAAAGAAAGGATAACAACCACATGATCCTCTCAATAGATGCAGAATAAACGTTTGACAAAATGCAGCAGCATCCTTTCTTGATGAAAAAAAAAAAAAAAACCTCATGAAAGGAGGGATAGAAGGATCTGGCCTCAATGTGAGAATGTCCAGATACGAAAGTCCCACAGCTAATAACATCTTCAATGGGGAAAAACTGAGAGCTTTCCCCCTAAGGTCAGGAACACGACAGGGATGTCCATTCTCAGCACTGTTATTCACCATTCTGTTGGAAGTCCTAGCCTCAGAAATCAGACAACAAAAAGAAATACAAGGTGTCCAAGTTGGCAAGGAGGGGTCAAACTTTCCCTCCTCACAGATATGATACTCTCCATGGAAAATCCAAACGACTCCACCAAAAAACTTCTAGGACTGATACAGGAATTCAGGAAAGTCTCAGAATATAAAACCAACATACAGAAGTTGATTGCATTTCTATACACCTATAATGAATCAACAGAAAGAAAATTAAGGAATTGATCTCATTTACAACTGCACTGAAATGCATAAAATACCCAGGGATAAATCTAACCAAAGAGGTAAAAGATCAGTACATTAAAACAATAGAGGTGTGCCTGGGTGGCTCAGTCGTTTAAGTGCCGACCTCAGTTCAGGACATGATCCCGCGTTTGTGGGTTTGAGTCCTGTGATGGGCTCTGTGCTGACAGCTTGGAGCCTGGAGCCTGCTTCAGATTCTGTGTATCCCTCTCTCTGCCTCTCCCCTGCTCACGGGCTCTTGCTCACTCGCTCACTCTCTTAAAAATAAATAAACATTAAAAAATTAAAAGAACAAACCATACAACATCTATGAAAGAACTTGAAGAAGACACAAAGAAATGGAAAAACATTCCATGCTCATGGATTAGAAGAACAAATATTGTTAAAATGTCAATACTACCCAAAGCAATGGACAAATTCAATGTAATTCCTATCAAAATAACACCAGCTTTCTTCCAGAGCTAGAGCAAACGATCCTAAAATTTGTATGGAACCAGAAAAGACCCCAAAGAGCCAAAGTAATGTTGAAAAAGAAAAAAAAAAACCTGGAGACATTACAATTCTAGACTTTATTGTGCATCAGAAAGCCGCAATCATCAAGACAGTATGGGACGGGCACAAAAACAGACACATAGATCAAAGGAACAGAATAGGGAGCCCAGAAATGGACCCTCAAAATTATGGCCAACTAAGCTTTGACAAAACAGGAAAGAATATCCAAAGGAAAAAAAAAGAGTCTCTTCAGCACATGGTACTGGGAAAAATGGACAGTGAGAAGAATGAACCTGGACAATGTTCTTAAACCTCGGGGTGTCTCTCTGTCTCTCTCTCTCTCTCTCTCTGACTCTCTCTCTCTCTCACACACACACACCTCAAAATGGATGAAAGATCTAAGTGTAAGACAGGAGACCATCAAAATCCTAGAGGAGAGAAAAGGCAACCTACCTCTTTGATCCTGACTGCAGCAACATCTTTCTTGTCAAGTCTCCAGAAACAAGGGCAATAAAAACAAAAAGGAACTATTGAGATCTCAAGATAAAAAGCTTCTGCACAGGAGAGGACACAATCAACAAAACTAAAAGGAAACTTAATGGAATGGGAGAAGATATTTTCAGGTGACATATCAGATAAAGGGTTACTATCCAAAATCTATAAAGAACATATCACACTCAACACCCAAAAACCAAATAATCCAGTGAAGAAATTGGCAAAAGACATGAAGAGACACTTTAACAAAGATGACATCCAGATTGGTCATACATGAAAAGATGCTCAACCTCATTCATCATAAGTGAAATACAAATCAAAACCACAATGAGATATCCCCTCACACCTATCAGAATGGCTAAAATTAACATCTCAAGAAACGACAGATGTTGGAAAGGATGCAGAAAAAGGGAACGCTTTTGCAATGCTGGTGGGAATGCAAAATGGTGTAGCCATTCTGGAAATTAGTATGGAGATTCATTACAAGAAACAACAAAATAACTACACTACGACCCAGCAATTGCACTAATAGGTATTTATCCAAAGGATACACTAACGCAGACTCGAAGAGGCACATGCACTCCAATGTTTATAGCAGCATTATCAACAATAGCTAAATTATGCAAAGAGCCCAAATGACCATTGAGAGATGAATGGATAAAGAAGATGTGGTATATTCATACAGTGGAATATTACTCGGCAATCAAAAAGAGTGGAATCTTGCTATTTGCAACAAGGTAGATGGAACCAGACTTTATAATGCTAACCATAATATGTCAGAGAAAGACACACATCATATGATTTCTCTCATCTGTGGAATTTAATACACTGATGAACATAGTGAAAGGAAAGCAAAAATAAGATACAAACAGAGAGGGAGTCAAATGATAAGAGACTGTTAAATAGAGGGAAGAAGCTCAGGACTCCAGAAAGGTTTCTGAACAGGAGTATGGGCTAAATAGGTGATGGGCACTCGGGGGGTGGGCACTTGGGATGAGTACTGGATATATTTTGTAATTGATGGATCACTAAATTCTAATCCTGAAACTGTATTCCACTATAAGGTAACTAACTTGGGCTTAAATTTTAACAAAGAAGAAGTATAAAAATAAGTAAAGAAATGTACTACCAGTCAAAAGAAAAGAATATTTAAATCAGACTCTTGGAGTGGAAATGAAAGACCAAAAGTGTTACAGACAAGAAAGGATCAGAGAAAACATCAAGAAACAATGGCAAAACAACTAGTAGAATGTCATTAAATATATACCTATCAATAATTACTCTGAATGTAAACCGACTACATGCTCCAATCAAAAGACAAGGATAGGGTGTCAGAATGGACAAAAAAAAAAAAAAATAAAGAAACAAACAAACAAACAAAAAAACAAGGTCTATCTAGATGCTGCCTACAAAGCCTTATTTGGACGCATGTCACCTGCCTTTTAAAGGAGGGAATGAAAAAACATTTATCATGACAATAATGTAAAAGAAAGCCAGTAGCAATACTTATATTAGGCAAAATAAAACTGAGAGTGTAGTTTGGTACCCTTTGGGTCAATACCTAGTAGTAAAATTGCATACACCCAATATTTATAGCAGCATTATCAACAGTAGCCATACTATGGAGAATGCCCAACTATCCATCAACTGATGAAGGTATAAAGAACTTGTGGTGCGTGTGTGTGTGTGTGTGTGTGTGTGTGTGTGCATGTATACGCATATGTACTCACTTGTATGCTCATATATACATACATATATACATACGTATATACAATGAAATGTAACTCAGCTTCAAAAAGAATGAAATCCTGCCACTTGCCACGATGTGGATGGACCTAGAATGTATTATGCTAAATGAAATATGCCAATCAGTGAAAGACACATATGATTTCACTCATGTGTAATTTAAGAAACAAAACAGATGAAAACATGGGAAGGGGGCAGGAAAAGAGAAGAGTGGTAAAAAACCACATGAGTCTCTTAACCGTAGAGAAAAAAAGTGAGGGTTGATAGAGGGAGATGTGTCGGCGCTGGGCTAGATGGAGGACGAGTATTAAGGAGAGCACTTGTTGTCATGAGTACTGGGTGTTGTATGTAAGGGATGAATCACTGGATTCTACTCCCGAAACAGAGAATGCATTATATGTCAACTAAGACTTATATTAAAAAATAAATAAAGCTGTAACAAGAGATGAAGATAGACACTATCTCATACTAAAGGGGACAACCAAACAAAAAGATCCAATGATTGTAAATTTTGATGCACCCAATATGCAATCACCAATATAAAAGAAATTAACAAAACCATAAAGGAATTTATAATAATATAACGATAATAGAGGACTTTAACACATCAGTCACATCAATGGACAGAACCTGTAAACAGAAAATCAACAAAGAAACAATGGCTTTGAATGACACACTGGACCAGATGCGTTCAACAGATATATTCAGAACACTCCATACTAAAATGGCAGAGTACACATTCTTTTCAAGCACACATGGGGCATTCTCCAGAAATGATCACATTCTAGGTCACAAATAAGGCCTCAACAGGTACCCAAAGACACAGACAGACCAAGCATCTTTTCTGACCACAAAGCTAGGAAACTTGAAGTTAACCACACTCATACACACACACACACACGCGCGCACACACACACACACACACACACACACACACAAAGGGGGAAAGGTCACCAATAAAGGGAGGTTAAATAACATACTACGAAATGAATGGGTTAAACAGGAAATCAATGAGAAAATACACTGAAACTAATGAAAATGAAAATACACTGGTAAAAACTTTTGGAATGCGGCAAAAGCAATCTAAGATGGAAGTATATAGCAATACAAGCCTACCTTAAAGAGCAAGAAAAATCTCAAACCCTCCTAACTTACAACTAAAGGAATGAGAAGAACAGCAGAAGGAATGAAGTAATAGAGATTAAGGCAGAAATAAGGGATATACAAACCAAAAAGACACTAGACCAAATCAGTGAAACCAGGGGCTGGTTCCTTGAAAACAGTAATCAACATGAAATCCTCCTAGGCAGAATTTTCACAAAGAAGAGAGAAAGGACTCAAATAAATAAAATCACAAATAAGAAAGGAGAAACAACAGTCAACACTACAAAAATACAGTTAGAAGATAATATTATGAACAACTATATGCAACAAATTGGACACTCTGAGAAAAATGGACAAATTCCTAGAAACACAAAAACTACCAAAACTGAAACAGGAATACATAAAATCTGAAAACAGAAAGAAATCAAATCAGTAAGAAAAAAAAAATCTCCCCAACACAAGAGTTCAGGGCCAGAGGGCTTCACTGATGAAATCTATCAACCATTTAAGGAAGAGGTAATATGTATTCTCCTCGAATTACTACAAAAAATAAAAAAGAAGGAAAACTTCTAAATTCATCTCATGAGGCCATCATTACCCTGATACCAAAACCAGATAAAGCCTCCACTAAAACCGAAAACTGCCGGGGCGCCTGTGTGGCTCAGGCGGTTTACTGTCCAACTCTTAATTTTGGATTAGGACATTATCTTGCGGTGCATGGGTTCGAGTCCCACATTGGACCGTGCATTGACAGTGTGGAGCATGACCAGGATTCTCTCTTTCCCTGTCTCTCTGCCCCTCCCTCACTTTTATGTACTCTTTCTAAGGAAAGAAATAAACATTTAAAAAAATGTTTAAAAAAATTTAAAATAAAACTGCAGACCAATAGCCTGAGAGTATGTATGCAGAAATTCTCATTAAAATACCTTCAAATTAAAGTCAACAATACATTAATAGAATCATTTACCATAATCAACTGGGATATATTCCCGGGCTGCAAGGGTGGTTCCACATTCACATATCAATCAACATGATGCACCACAGTAATAGAAGAAAGGATAAGAACAGTATGATGCTTTTCGCAGATGCAGGAAAACCATTTGACAAAATGTCACATCCATTCATGATAAAAACTCTCAGCAAAGTAGATTTGGACTAAACCTACCTATGCATATAAGGTCATCTAGGAAAAACCCACAGGTCAGCTCATACTCAATGGGGAAAAATTGAAAGTGTTTTCTCCAAGGTCAGGGACAAGACAAGGATGACGCCTGTCACCACTATTATTCCACATAGTACAGGAAGTCCTAGCCACAGCAATCAGACAAAAAAAGAAATGAGGCATCCAAATTGGCAAGGAAGAAGTAGAACTTTCGCTGTTTGGAACTGACATGATGCTCTCTATAAAAACCATGAAAGACTCCAATGAAAATTGCTAGGATTTATATATGAATTCCACAAATCACAATATACAGAAATCAATGTACATAAATCTATTGCATTTCTATAGACGAGTAATGAATTAACAGAAAGAGAAAGTAAGGGATCAATCCCATTGACAATTGCACCAAATACCCCAAGATACCTAGAATGAACCTAACCAAAGAGGTGAAAACCTGTACTCTAAAGGCTATGAAACACTGATGAAAGAAATGGAAGAGGACACAAAGAAAAGGAAATATATTTCACCCTCATAGATGGGAAGCAAAAATACTGTTAAAATGTCTACACTCCTCAAAACAATCTACATATGTAATGAAATCCCTATCACACTAACAAAAACATGTGTCACAGAACTACAACAAATAATCCCAAGATTTGTATGGAACGACAAAGACTCCAAACAGCAAAAACAAAATTGAAGAAGAAAACTAAAGCTGGAGGCATCACAATTCCAGACTTCAGGTTATATTAAAAAGCTGTACTGAACAGAACAGTATGGTCCTGGCAAAAAACAACAACAACAACAACAACAACAACAACAACAACAACAACAACAACTACACACAAACGCAGAGATCAATAGAACGGAAAACACAGAAGTGAACTCAAACCTATATGGTCAATTAATTCTCAACAAAGCAGGAAAGTATATCCAATAAAAAAAAAAGATAGTCTTAGGACACATGGGTGGCTGCAAAGTGTGTGATTGTGGATTCAGCTCAGGTCATGATCTCAGGGCAGTGCAGAGCATGTGTGGGATTCTCAATCCCCATTTCTTTCTGCCCCTCTTCTGCATTCTCTTTGTCTCTCAAAAATAAATACATAAACTTAAAAAAAATCTCCTCAACATATGGTTTTGGAAAAACTAGACAGCAACCTGCAAAACAAAAGAAGACCAACAACGGACCACCTTACAACATACACAAAGATAAATCCAACATGGATAAAGACCTATGTGTGAAACCTGAAACCATAAAAATCCCAGAGGATAATTAACACAGGCAGTATCTTATTTGACATTGGCTGTACAAACATCTTTGCAGATATATCTCCTGAGTTAAGGGAAACACAACCAAAAATAATGGGACTTCCTAAAAATAAAAAGCTTCTGTCACAAAGGAAATAATCAACAAAACTAAAACATCTACAGAATAATATTTGTAAACGACATCTGATAAAGGTTTATTGTCCAAAATATATAAAGTCATACAGCACCCAAAAAAGGAGAAATCCGATTACAAATGGGCAGAAGACACGAATGGACATTTTCCCAAGGAAGACATACACATGGCCAAGAAACATATGAAAAGATGCTCAACAATACTGATCTTCAGGAAAATACAATTCAAAAGTACAATGAGATAACACATCACATCTGTCAGAATGACTGAAATAAATGAATGATGAAACAGCAGGTGTTACCAAGGATGTGAGGAAAGAGAAACCCTCTTGCACTGTGGGTAGGAATGCAAACAGGTGGAGCCACTCTGGAAAACATCATGGAGATTCATCAAAAAAAATGGAAATGGAACTACCTTAAGATCCAGCAGTTTCACTACGAGGTATTTACACAAAGAATACAAAAATAATCCCTAAAAGGAATACATGCACCATGATGTTTACAGCAGCATTTTCTACAACAGCCAAATTACGGAAACTTCCCAAGCATCCATCAAGTGATGAATAAGTTGAGATGTAGTATATGGAATGTAATATTATTTAGCCATAAAAACATGAAATCTTGTCATTTGCCACGAGGTGGAGGAGTGACAGTATGTTATGCTGGGTGAAAAAAAGCCTGTCAGAGAAAGACAAATACCAGATGATTTCACTAACACATGGAAATAAAACAAAACAAAGGGGAAGGGTGAAGGACACAGTGACAAACAGACTCTTAACTAGGAAACAAACTGAGGGCTTCCACAGTGAGGTGAGGGAATGGGTGAAACAGCTGCTGGGGATTAAGAAGTGCACCTGGGATGAGCTCCGGGTGACGTGTGGAAGGGTTGCTCTATATTGGACACCTGAAACTAATATTACACTGTGTCTTCACTCACTGGAATTTAAATTAAAAGATAACATAAGGTTAATGACACCTACCTACCAGGTTTTCTGTAGTTTTCAATCACTTCACTAGGTTGGAAAAATAACCATGAAAATTTTTTAAAAAGCATGTATGATGTGGGGGCAGTTTGTGCCCTTACCTCGGTCTCTGGTTCCAGCAGGACTCGGAAACTGGGTCCCAGCTCATTCTTCTAGAAGGTCCTGAGATGAGCATTTCATGTATTCACGTCCTAACGGAATGCAGCTCCCGTTCTTCTGAACTTCTGTCAGGGTTTCTTCCCGGAAACAAGCCTGAATCTGGAACAAACCATCGACTGCATCGATGAGGTGATGTCGTGGGACCCCGCAATTGAGTTCTTTAGTAAAATATTTCTTGCTCAAATACTGTCCGGGAAGGGGTGGAATGAAACACGGGAACAGCCCAGAAAATGCAAGTGCCTGTGCAGCTCAGCAACCAGCTTGCCCAGGGAAGCCACCCAGCGCCCCCTCCTCAGCACTCAGTACAACAAGGCAGATACTCTGTGGGACTCAGGAGATGCCAAGTTGCTGCAAAGCTCCCGAGGTCTCCCCTGGGGTGGGCCGCAGAACGCGCTGGAAAGGCAGCTCTGCTCTCTGTCCTGAGGCAGCAGCAGAGGCCCTGCGTTCCCTGGAATAAATAGAAGCCCTTCCTGCTCTGAGGTGCCCTGGGTCAGAAAAGCCGATGGTGAGCCCTCTGCTGGCCATCACTGCCTATGTAGAGGAACCAGCGCCTCTGGGTCTGTGGTGCTCGAGCTCTCTCTGCTGGCCACCATGGGAATTCCTGCAATGTTGAAGACCCTGGTGGCTCAGCTGAGGGACCGAAGGTGCTCTGGGAAACTAAGCCTGTTCTGTACACTGGGAAGGATTTTAGTGACAGGGCCTAGGGCACAAAGAAATCTTTTTCTTCTCCTTTCTTGTGAGTGAAGAATTAAACCAAATTTATTAATGTAATGACATCATTTGTAATGCTTTAAGCAATGTTCCCAGAAAAATAGACTGCCAATTTATACATGCTGAACAAGAGGTAATTGTGTTTACCACCTAAGTGTTTAGGTTTGATAAAGAATGGCCACCTTTGAGAGAGAGATACCGGCTTCCAGCTCTGGAATGTATGCGTCCTATGGATACAAGGGTCAGCCAATGGAAGAGAGTCAATCCTGTAATAATACTGTTGCATGCTTTCACATGATAGCTACACTTGTGCTAAAGTACAACATAACTTATAGACAAATGGAAGGACTACAATGTATGCCTAAAACTAATACAACAAATGTGTGAAGAACATTTCAATTAAAAGTCGACATCCTTTATGCTATCTTTAATTTCTCTTTCTTTGCCAATAAACTATCATTCCTGAGCGCTTGGATGGCTTACTTGGTTAAGCGTCCGACTTCCACTCAGGTCATGATCTTGCAGTCCATCAGTTTGAGCCCCGTGTCAGGCTCTACCTGACAACTCAGAGCCTGGAGCCTGCCTCAGATTCAGTATCTCCCACTCTCTCCCCCATCCCCAGCTCGGGTTCTCTCATAAAAGGAAAAAAAAAGAGACATTAAAAATGAAAAATCATTCCTAATTTAGAATCTGTGAAATTCTATTTATACCAGATTCTCTAACATGACCATCTTGATGTTTAGAGCTTATCTGAAAAGTCACTAATAATATCTGATGACACATATGTGACAAGGTCAGAATGCAACTTACAGGGAGCTACACACCTGTTATGAATTTACGACATGTATCCATGGCTTATATTTCCAATGAAATGTGCTTTAGGGATATGGATGGATGAAATAATGCCCATCAGTCATGTAGGTCAATTTCCTACAGGACCATTATGCCCTCAATTAGTAATTGCCATCTCTTCAACATTAAAAGAAAGCTTGGAAAACAAATTGTCTTTAAATGATGTAAGAGAAGACTATGGTGTTTTAAAGGGTTTACCTACCTTCTGGAATCCTCAGATTGGTTGTGGACAGGAGGATAGCAACCCACGGTTAAGATGCACACCGCTCGTTCCAGAGGGAGAATATGAACCTTATTATCAAATATGTTTTTTTTTTTTTAAATCAACAGTCCACCTCTGCCAGGTCCAGACTGCAGAACCCGGGGGCAACACAATGCCTCATGCCTGGGTTCAGACCATGAGGAACACCAACTGGTGGGGGGAGGGGGGAAATCCAACAGGGCCTGGGGTCAGTGAGGGAGATGACCCAGGGACACCTCCCCACAGGGCGGGCTCTGGAGTTTAACTGCCAAAGAGCAGCACACTCTCCCTGAAGACATCCTTCTCCATGAGCCCCACATTTCCAGGAGAAATGACGGATACCCATCTTTTCAATTGCAATGGCCACTGCAGAGTTTGGCCCCAGGGATGTTGGAGTCTTAGAGTCATGAAACTATGATGTCCATGATACCAGCCCTTTCTGCCCCAGCCCTCAGAGCCACATCATACATCCCCTCTCCCCTGGCCCATCTCACCCCATCCACATACCTGGACCAGGTCTCCACTTTTCTCCTTGTACTTCCTCTTTGTCTCTGTTTCTCTCTAACCACACCTCTCTGTGTTTCTTCCTTTCACTCTCTAGGACTTGCCCAATTCCCCTATCACTCATTCAGTTTCTCTCTCCTTACCTGTCTCTTTGTCCACCCCTCCCCAGGCTTCAGGCTATCTGCTCTGTGCATGCAGCCCTGTCCAGGACCACAGGGAACTCCTGCCTCTCTCTCTCTCACTCTCTCTCTCTCTCTCTCTCTCTCTCTCTCATCATGTTTTGTCCCAGGCCCTGATCAAAATGGAGGAGAATCCCCCATACAGCAGCTGCTCATATTGACATTTGCTAAAGCAATGCTGGCAGCATGTGGACAGCCAGACATTTACTGTTGGTGGCCCAGCCATGACCCAAAAGCTGCTGGAGGGCTGGCTGCTTCCCTAAGCTGGAAGGAAAAAGGGGCTCACAGGGTTCAGGGTCCCTGATGTAGATTGCATTGGCTGATGTATAAGGAGCCGTATGCTTACACCCAACTCTCCTGGGTGATGTCGAAGGAACCTATCTCAGACTATGGACTTCTGCCCTCCCCATGCCTCAATATGGCATCAAGGGGAGCTTTATGGGACACCATGTGACTCGCCACAAAAATTGCGCCATTTGCCCCCTTGGAGGCCACCTGGATTGGTGCTATTGGTGGCAGCTGGTAAGGTGCACAAGGGCACAACAGCTGAATTAATGCAGGGCCTCCTTACTGGTCTCCTGAATCCATTCCTCATCATCAGAAGAGACCCTGGAGGGGCTGCATGGGATTCTGTGTCTCACATTCCTCGGACCTTCCCGGGAGTTTCTGAGCTGAGACCACAGGGTCTGGAGGCTGTTTGGGATTCTGTGACTCCTTTCTCTCAGGTACAGGGAGCAGCTTCAGCTCCCTGACGGGGAGTGCCGTCAGCCATGGTAAATGACTCAGGACCTGGAGGCCCGGGGCTCGCAGGGCCTCTTGGCATTCTGTGTCTCACATCCCTCCGACCATTCCCGGGAGTTTCTGAGCTGAGAGCACAGGGTCTGGTGGCTTCTTGGGATTCTCGCTTGTGTCCTGCTTGGGATTTTGTGCTCGCTGCACAGTCCCTGGAGGGGCTGCTTGGGATTCTGTGTCTCCCATCCCTCGGACCTTCCCTGGGAGTTTCTGAGCTGAGACCACAGGGTCTGGAGGCTGGGATTCTGTGACTCCTTTCTCTCAGGTACAGGGAGCGGCTTCAGGCACAAGGAGCGTTTTGAGGCACGGGGCGCACCTTCATCCATTGGGCTTGTCTTCAGGCACTGGGAGCACATTCAGGTACAGGGAGCGGCTTCATGCACAGGGAGCGACTTCAGGCAAGGGTAGCCTCTGTGCTCTTCAGGTACGGGGCGCACCATCAGGCACTGTGCTCGCCATCAGGCACAGGGCGCCCTCAGGCAAGGGGTGTGCAGTCAGGCATGGGGCAAGTCTTCAGGGAGTGCTTGTGCCCTTGAGTCAAGGGAAGATCCTTGAGGCATGGGGCTTGCCATCAGGCACTTGGAGCTTTTTCAGGCATGGGGTGCAGCTTCAGGACAGGGATCTCCTGTGCCATTCAGGAAAGGGGAGTACATGTGTCTTTCAACAAGGGGTGCCCCGTTGTGCACAGGGAACTCAAGGAGACAGAGAGACTACCCTCAGGCATGGCATGCATCCTCAGCGTGTGCCTGTGCATTTCAGGCACGGGGAGTGCTGTAAGCCATGGTAAGTGACTCAGGACCTGGAGGTCCCTGGCTCACCGCCCAGTGCCTGGAGGCCCTGGGCTTGCCATGGCTGCTTGGGATTCTGTGTCTCGCATCCCTCAGACCTGCATTTCAGGCACAGGGAGTGCCATCAGGCATTGTAAGTGACTCAGGACCTGGAGGCCCTGGGCTCGCAGCCCAGGGCCTGGAGGCCCTGGGCTCGCATCCCTGGGCCTGGAGGCCTTGGGCTTGCAGCCCAGGGCCTGGAGGCTCTGGGCTCGCAACACAGGGCCTGGAGGTCTGGGCTCGCAGCACAGGGCATGGAGGCTCTGGGCTCACAGCACACAGCCTGGACTTCATTCACTGGGCATGACTTCAGCCCTGGAGGGGCTCCTTGTGGTTCTGTGTCTCCCTCTCCCTTGTACCTTCCCCAGGAATTTCTGAGCTGAGACCACAGAGCCTGGAGGCTTCTTGGGATTCTGTGTCTCTGTCTCTCTGTCCTTCCCCTGCAGGTCCTTCCGACACTGGGTGTGCCGACTTCAGGCTCCTGCAGTTAAGACTTGAGGCACTGGGTGTGACGACTTCAGTCACTGGGAGTGATAACTGCAGTCCCAAGAGTAACTGCAGACACTGTGTGTGACTTTGGATTCAGTCACTGTGTGTGAGTGTGACATCAATCAATGGGAGTGACTTTGACTTGAGTCACTGTGAGTGACATCAGGAGTGACTTCAGTCACTGGGATTGACTTTTGGGGTGACTTCCATCACTGGGAGTGTCTTCGAGAGGGACTTCCGTAACTGGTGTGACTTGTGACATTGGGAGTGACATCCGTCACAGGGAGTGACTTCGGGAGGGACTTCCCTCACTGGGAGTGACATAGGGTGTGACTTCTGTCACTGGGAGTGACTTTGGGAGAGGCTTCCATCACTTAGAGTGACTTCGGGAATGACTTTATTCACTGGGCATGACTTCAGTCATTGGGGGTGACTGACTTCAGTCACTGGGCGTGCCCTCAGGCACTGGGTATGCCTGTGCCCTTCAGACAGGGGGCTAGCCTTCAGGCACAGGGTGAGAATTCAGACATGGGGCAAGCCTTCAGGCATGGGGCTTGCCTTCAGGAACAGGGCTTGCCTTCAGGCGCAGGGCTTGCCTTCAGGCAAGGGGATTGATTACAGGAACATGGAGCTGTTTCATACAAGAGTCATGCCTTCAGGTACAGGGAGCGGCTTCAGGCACACGGAGTGTTTTGAGCCACGGGGCGCACCTTCAACCATGGGGCTTGTCTTTAGGCACTGGGAGCATCTTCAGGTACAGGGAGCGGCTTCATGCACAGGGCGCGACTTCAGGCATGGGGAGCCTCTGTGCTCTTCAGGTACGGGGCGCGCCATCAGGCACTGTGCTCGCCATCAGGCACAGTGCGCCCTCAGGCAAGGGGTGCGAAGTCAGGCATGGGGCAAGTCTTCATGGAGTGCCTGTGCCCTTGAGTCAAGGGGAGCACCATGAGGCATGGGGCTTGCCTTCAGGCATGGGGAGTTTTTCAGGCATGGTGTGCAGCTTCAGGCACGGGGAGTTCCTGTGCCATTCAGGCAAGGTGAGTACATGTGTCTTTCAAAAAAGCGCCCCATCACGCACAGGGAAGTCAAGGAGACACAGAGAATACCTTCAGGGATGGGGTGCCCCCTCAGAGTGTGCCTGTGCATTTCAGGCACAGGGAGTGCCATCATCCATGGTGAGTGGCTCAGGACCTGGAGGCTCTGTGCTCGTGGAACAGATTCTGGAGGCCTGGTGCTCATGGCACAGAGCCTGGAGGCCCGGTACTTGTGGCACCACACCTGGAGCCCAGTGTTCACGGCACAGTGCCTGGAGGCACGGTACTCGTGGCACAGAGCCTGGAGGGGCTGCTTGGGATTCTGTGTGTGTCTCTCTCTCTGTCCTTCCCCGGGCGTCTCTGTGATGACAGCACAGAGCCTGGAGGCTGCATGGGATTTTGTGTCTCCCTCTCTCTCTGACCTTCCCCTGGAGTTTCTGTGCTGAGACCACAGAGCCTAGAGGCTGCTTGGGATTCTGTTTCTCCAGTCTTTCTGTCCTTCCCTTGCAGTTCCTTCCAGCACTGGGGTTGCCGACTTCAGGCACTGGCAGTGGAGACTTCAGGCACTGGGTGTGACGACTTCAGTCACTGGGAATGATGACTGCCTTCACTAGGAGTAACTGCAGACACTGAGTGTGACTTTGACTTCAGTCACTGGGAGTGACTCAGGCAAGAGATTGTGCTGCTTTTTGGCAGGTAAACTCCAAGCCTGCCTTGTGGGGAGGTGTCCTGGGGACATCACCCTCACTGCCCCAGGCCCTGTTGGATTTCCCCTCTCCCCCACCAGCTGGCCTTCCTCAAGTTCTGAACCCAGGCATCAGGCATCACGTTGCCCCCAGGTTCTGAAGTCTGTACCTGGCAGAGGTGGAATGCTGATACTGATAAAAAAAAAATTGACAATAAAGTCCATATCCTCCCTCTGGGACTAGCGGTTTGCATCCCAATCGTGGGTTGCTATCCTCCTTTCCACACAACTATCTGAGGATTCCAGAAGGCAAATGAACACTTTAAAACACCATACTCTTCTCTGACATCAAATTCAAAGACATTTACTTGTCCCAGCTTTCCTTTAATTCTGAAGAGATGGCAATTAGTAATTGAAGGCATAATGGTCCTATAGGATAATTACCTATATGACTGGTGGACATTATTTCATCCATCCGTGTCCCTAAAGCACATTTCATTGGAAATATTAGCCAAGGATACATACTGTAAATTCACAACTGATTCATAGCTCCCTGTAAGTTTCATTCTGACCTTGTGACATGTGTTATCAAAGATATTATTATTGACTTTTCAGATAAGCCCTCCATATCAAGATGGTGATGTTAGAGAATCTGGTATAAATGGAATTTCACAGATTCCTAGTTAGAAATGATTTTTAATTTTTAATGTTTCTTTTTTCTTTTTTTTTTTTTTTTTGTGAGAGCCCTGGCTGGAGAGGGGGGAGAGAGTGGGAGATACTGAATCTGAGGCAGGCTTGAGGCTCTAAGCTCTCAGGACAGAGCCTGACGCGGGGCTCAAACTCATGGACTGCAAGATCACGACTTGCATCAAAGTCGGACGCTTAACTGACTAAGCCACCCAAGCGCCCCAGGAATTATAGTTTATTGGCAAAGAAGGAGAAATTAAAGATAGTGTAAAGGATGTCTATTTTTAATTGAAATATTGTTCACACATTTGATGTATGAGTTTTAGGCATATATTGTAGTCATTCCATATGTCTATAAATTATATTGTACTTAAGCACAAGTGTAGCTATCTTGTGAAAGCATGCGACAGTATTATTACAGGGTTGACTCCATTCCATTGGCTGTCCCTTGTATCCCTAGGACTCATTCATTCCATAGCTGACGCCGGTATCTCTCTCAAAGGTGTTCATTCTTTATCTAACCTAAGTATTTTGGTGGTAAACACAATTATCTCTTGCTCAGCAAGTGTAAATTGGCGGTCTATTTTTCTGTGAATATTGCTTAAAACATTACAAATGATGTCATTACATTAATAAATTTGGTTTCATTCTTCACTCACAAGAAAGGAGAAGGAAAAGATTTCTTTGTGTCCCAGACCCTGTCATTAAAACCTTTCCCAATGTGGAGAACAGGTTTACTTGCACTGAGCACCTTCAGTGTCTCAGCTGAGTGACCACGGCCTTCCACATTGCAGGAATTCCCATGATGACCAGCAGAGAGAGCTCGAGCACCACAGACCTGGAAGGGCGGATTCCTCTGCCCAGGCAGTGATGGCCGGCAGAGGGCGCAACATCGGCTTTACTGACCCAGGGCACCTGAGAGCAGGAAGGGCTTTAAATGCTCTCAGAGGACTCAGGGCCTCTGCCGCTGCCTCAGTACAGAGAGCAGAGCTGCATTTCCAGCAGGTTGTGCCGCCCGCCCCAGGGGAGACCTTGGGAGCTTTGTAGCAACTTGGCATCTCCTGAGTCGCCAGAGAGAATTTGCCTTATTGTACTGAGTGCTGAGGTGTGGGCGCTGGGTGGCTTCCCTGGGCAAGCTGGTTGCTGAGCTGCACAGGCACTTGCATTTTCCAGGCTATTCCAGTGTTTCATTCCTCCCCTTCCTGGACAGTTTTTGAACAAGACGTATTTTACTAAAGGTCTCGTGGATTGCAGGGTCCCACGACATCACCTCTTCGAAGAAGTCGATGGTTTGTTCCAGATTCAGGCTTGTTTCTGGGAAGAAACCCTGACAGAAATTCAGAAGAACGGGAGCTGCATTCCTTTAGGACATGAATACATGAAATGCTCTTCTTGGGAACTCCTAGAAGAATGAGCTGGGACCCACTTTCCGAGGTCTGCTGGAACCAGAGACCGAGGTAAGGGCACAAACTTTCCCCTACATCATACATGCTTTTAAAAAAATTTCATGGTTATTTTTCCAATTTAGTGAAGTGACTGCAAACTACAGAAAACCTGGTAGGTACCAGTCATTAATGTACGTTAAATTAAATTAAATTCCGGTGAGTAAAGATACAGTGTAGTATTACTTTCAGGTGTACAATAGAGAACAACCCTTCCATACATCACCCGGTGCTCATCCCAGGTGCACTTCTTAATCCCCAGCAGCTGTTTCACCCATTCTCCACCTTGCTCTGGAAGCCCTGTTTGTTTCCTAGTTAAGAGTCTGTTTGTCACTGTCTCCTCCCCGCCCCCCCCCCCCCCGCTTTGTTTTGTTTTATTTCCATGTGTTAGTGAAATCATCTGGTATTTGTCTTTGTCTGAAAGGCTTATTTCACCCCGGATAACATTCTCTCGCTCCATCCAGCTCATGGCAAATGACAAGACTTCATGTTTTTATGGCTGAATATTACATTCCATATACCACATCTCAATTTATTCATCAGTTGATGGATGCTTGGGAAATTTCCATAATTTGACTGTTGTAGAAAATGCTGCTGTAACATCACAGTGCATTTATCCCTTTGAAGATTTTGTATTCTTTGTGGAAATACCTTGTAGAGAAATTGCTGGATTGTAAGGTACTTCTATTTTCGTTTTTTTTTTTTTTTTTTTTTATTCTATAGAGAAATCTCCATGATGTTTTCCAGAGTGGCTCCACCAGTTTGCATTCTTACCCACAGTCCGGTACGGTCCGTTTCAGAGTAGGGTTGGGGATTGCGTTATGTCCCAGGAGGCTGCAGGCGCCGAACCCACAGCAGGGCAGTGGTCTCCCTGAAGGGCTGAGTTGAGGGCACAAGGGAGGGTGCCGGTAAGGATCGGTCTTTGGCTGCCAAGGCCACACAAGTCGATGGGACCCTGGTTGGGGAGGCCTCAGGAATCTTCTCGGGCAGCTGCAGCCAGGCCTGGGAAACGACATGGCGAGCTGCCAGGTTCCTTGCCGGGTGAGCCTGCACTGCTTGTGGACCCCAGCCGCGTGGTGTCAGACTTTGGTATTGGGTCCCCATGGGGAGAAAGCCTTAGCTAGGGTTAAGGTTCTGTCCAGGGGCGTCGCCAGGGCCGATGCGACTCTGGTCTCGTGATCTCCCTCGAGGGCTGAAATGAGGGCCCATGCGAAGGAGTGGCTCACCTGTAGGATTAGGGTTGAGGGGTCCGGTTCAAAATTGGGTTAGGGTTAGTGTTCGGTCCCAGGGGCCCCCAGACGCTGAAGCCACAGCAGGGCAGTGCTGTGCCCAAAGGGCTGTGAGGTCACAACAGAGGGTGCCGGTGGATCAATCTTGGGCTGCCAAGGCCACACAAGTCAATGGGCCCCTGGTCGAAGACGCCTCAGGAATCCTCTTGGGCAGCTGAAATCAGGCCTAGGAAACGACATAGTGAGATGCCAGGTTCCATGCCAAGTGAGCCTGCACCACTACTGGACCCCAGGTGCGTGGTGTTGTCAGAGTTTGGTATTAGGTCCCCATGGGGAGAGAGCCTTAGCTAGGGTTAGGTTGAGGTCCAGGCACTTCGCCAGGGCCGAAGCGAGTCCATTCTTGTGATCTCCTTCGAGGGCAGAAGTGAGAGCCCATGCAACGGGGCGGCTCAAGTGTATGGTTAGGGTTCGAGGCCGGCTTAGGTTTTGGTGTAGGGTGCCGGTTCGGGGTAGGGTTAGGATTAGGGTAGGTCACAGGAGGCTCCAGGCGCCGAACTCACAGCAGGGCAGTGGTCTCCCTGATGGGCTGAAATGAGGGCACAAGGGTGTGTGACAGTCAGGATCCATCTTTGGCTGACAAGGACCACACGTTCATGGGCCCGAGGTCGGGCAGACCTCAGGAATCCTCTCGGGCAGCTGCATCCAAGCATGGGAAACGACATGGTCAGCTTCCAAGTTGCATGCCGAGCGAGTCTGAACCGATTGTGGGCCCCAGGCATGTGGTGTTGTCAGATTTTGGTATTGGGTCCCCCTGGGGAGAGTGCCTTAGGTAGGGTTAAGGTTCGAACCCGGGACATCGCCAGGGCCGAAGCGACTCCAGTCTCGTGATCTCCCTAGAGGGCTGAAGTGAGAGCCCATGCGACGGGCAACTCAAGTGTAGGGTTAGGGTTCGAGGCTCCCTTATGTTTCGGTGGATTGTCCTAGTTTGGGGGAATGTTTATGGTTAGGGTTAGGTCCAGGAGGCTCCAGGTGCTGAACCCACGGCAGGGCAGTGGTCTCCCTGAATGACTGAGTTGAGGGCACAAGGGAGGGTGCCGGTCAGGAAGAGTCTTTGGCAGCCAAGGCCACACACGTCGTTGGGCCCCTGGTCGGGGAAGCCTCAGTATCAACTCGGGCAGCTGCAGCCGGGCTTGGGAAATGATATGGTGAGCTTCGAGGTTCCATGCTGTGTGAGCCTGCACCGCTTGTGGACCCCAGGCACGTGGTGTTGTCAGACTTTTGTATTGGGTCCCCATGGGGAGAGTGCCTTAGCTAGGTCTAGGGTTCGATCCAGAGATGTAGCCAGGGCCGAAGCGACTCCGGTCTCCTGATCTCCCTCGACAGCTGAAGTGAGAGCCCATGTGACGGGGCGGCTCAAATGTAGGCTTAGGGTGAGAGGCCCCCTTAGTTTTCGGTCAGGGTCCTTGTTTGTGGTAGGGTTATGGTTAGGGTTAGATCCCAGGAGGCTCCAGGCGCCAAAACCACAACAGGGCAGTTGTCTCTCCTAAGGGCTGATTTGAGGGTACAAGGGAGGGTGCCGGTAAGGATCAGTCTTCAGCTGCCAAGGCTACACACGTCGATGGGCCCCTGGTCGGGGAGGCCTCAGGAATCCAATCGGGCAGCTGCAGCCGGGCCTGGGAAACGACAAGGTGAGCTTCCAGGTTCCATGCCGTTGAGCCGGCATCGCTTGTGGACCCCAGGCGCGCGGTGTTGTCAGACTTTGGTATTGGGTCCCCATGGGGAGAGTGCCTTAGCTTGGGTTAGGGTTCCATCCAGGGACGTCGCCAGGGCCGAAACGACTCCGGTCTCATGATGTAGCTTGTGGGCGGAAGTGAGGGCTCATGCGACGGTGTGGGTCAAGCATACGGTTAGGGTTCGAGGCTGGCTTAGGTTTTGGTTCAGGGTCCCTGTTCATGGTAGGTTTTGTGTTACGGTAAGTCCCAGGAGGTTCCAGGCGCTGAACTCACAGAAGGGCAGTGGTCTCCCCGATGGGCAGAAATGAGGGCAGAAGAGTGTGTGACAGTCAGGATCAGTCTTTGACTGCCAAGACCACACACGTCGATGGGCCCGTGGTCGGGTGGCCTCAGGAATCCTCTCGGGTAGCTGCAGCCGGGCTTGGGAAATGACATGGTCAGATTCCAAGTTCCAGCCGAGTGAGCCTGCACTGTTTGTGCACCCCAGGCATGTGGTGTTGTCAGATTTTCTTATTGGGTCCCCCTGGGGAGAGTGCCTTAGGTTGGTTTAGGGTTCGGTCCAGGGACATCGCCAGGGCCGAAGCAACTCCATTCTCTTCATATCCTTCGAGGGCTGAAGTGAGGGCCCATGCGACGGGCAGCTCAAGTATGAGGTTAGGGTTCGAGGCCCCCTTAGATTTCAGTGCAGTGCCCTGATTTGGGGGAATGCTTATGGTTAGGATTAGGTCAGGAGGCTCCAGGTGCCAAACCCGCAGCAGGGCATTGGTCTACCTCAATGGCTGATTGAGGGCACAAGGGAGGGTGCTGGTCAGGATCAGTCTTTGGCTGCCAAGGCCACACACGTCCATGGGCCCCTGGTCGAGGAGGCCTCCCGAATCCTCTCGGGCAGCTGCAGCCGGGCCTGGGAAACGACATGGTGAGCTTCCAGGTCCCATGCGGAATGAGCTGGCACTGCTTGTGGACCCCAGGCGCTTGGTGTTGTCAGACTTTGGTATTGGGTCCCCATGGGGAGAGAGCCTTAGCTCGGGTTATGGTTCGGTCCAGGGACGTCGCCAGGACCGAAGCGACTCCGTTCTCTTCATGTCCTTTGAGGGCTGAAGTGAAAACCCATGTGACGGGGCAGCTCAAGTGTAGGGTTAGGGTTCGAGGCTGGGTTAGGTTTCAGTGGAGAGTCCCAGTTCAACGTAGGTTTAGGGTTAGTGTTTGGTCCCAGGAAGCTCCAGTCGCCGAACCCACAGCAGGTCAGTGGTCTCCCCGAAGGGCTGAGTTGAGGGCACAAGTGAGGGTGCCGATCAGGATCAGTCTTTGGCTGCCAAGGCCACACACTTCGATGGGCCCCTGGTCGGGGAGGCTCTGGATTCCTCTCGGGCAGCTGCAGCCGGGCCTGGGAAACGACATGGTCAGCTTCCAGGTTCCATGCTGAGTGAGCCTGCACTGCTTTTGGACCCAGGCACGTAGTGTTGTCAGACTTTGCTTTGGGACCGCATGGGTAGAGAGCCATAGCTAGGGTTAGGTTTCGGACCAGGGAATTCGCCAGGGCCGAAAACTCTGGTCTCATGGTCTCCCTCGAGGTGTGAAGTGAGGGCCCAGGCGATGAGGCGACTCAAGTGTACTTTTAGGGTTCAAGGCAGGCTTAGGTTTCGGTGGAGGGTGCCTGATCGTCTTAGGTTTAGGGTTGGGGTTAAGTCCCAGGAGGCTCCTGGCGACGATCCCACAGCATGGCAGTGGGCTCCCCGAAGGGCTGAATTGAGGGCCCATGGGAGGGTGCCGGTCAGGATCCATCTTTGGCTGCCAAGGCCACACACGTCGATGGGCCCCTGGTCGGGGAGGCCGCAGAAATCCTCTCGGACAGCTGCAGCCGGGCCTGGGAAAAGACATGGTGAGCTTCCAGGTTCCATGCCGAGTGAGCCTGCACCGCTTGTGGACCCCAGACGTGTGGTGTTGTCAGACACTGGTATTGGGACCCCTTGGGGAGAGAGCCTTAGCTAGGGTTGGGGTTCCAACCAGGGACGTCGCCAGGGCCAAAGCACCTCCAGCCTTGTGATCTCCCTCGAGGTCGGAAGTGAGGGCTTATGCGACGGGGCGGCTCAAGTGTAGGGTTAGGGTTCAAGGCCGGCTTAGGTTTCGGTCGAGGGCCCCGGTTCGACGTAGGGTTATGGTTAGGGTAGGGCCCAGGAGGCTCCTGGCTATGAACCCACAGCAGGGCAGTGGTCTCCCCGAAGGGCAGAGTTGATGGCATACAGGATGGTGCCGATCAGGATCAGTCTTTGGCTGCCAAGGCCACACACGTCAATGGGCCCCTGGTCAGGGAGGCCTCAGGAATCCTCTTGGGCAACTACAGCCGGGCCTGGGAAACGACATGGTGATCTTCAGGTTCCATGCCGAGTGAACCTGCACTGCTTGTGCACCCCAAACGCGTGGTGTTTCAGACTTTGGTATTGGGTCCCCGTGGGGAGAGAGCCATATCCAGGGTTAGTGTTCTGTCCAAGGTCATGGCCAGGGCCGAAGCATCTCCGTTTTCTTGATCTCCCTCGAGGGCTGAAGTGAGGGTCCATGCGACGGGACGGCTTAAGTGTAGGGTTAGGGATCGAGGTTAGCTTTGGTTTTGGTGGAAGGTCCCGGTTCGGGTTAGGGTTAGGTCCCAGGAGGCTCCTGGCTCTGAAACCACACAGGGCAGTGGTCTCCCCGAAAGGCTGAGTTGAGGGCACAAGGGAGGGTGCTGGTCAGGATCAGTCTTTGGCTGCCAGGCCACACACGTCGATGGGCCCCTGGTCGGGGAGGCCTCAGGAATCCTCCTGGGAAGCTGCAGTCGGGCCTGGGAAATGACATGGTTAGCTTCCAGTTTCCATGCCAAGTGAACCTGCACCGCTTGTGCACCCCAGGCTTGTGGTGTTGTCAGACTTTGGTAATGGGTCCCCATAGAGAGAGAGCCTTACTTTTGGTTATGGTTCTGTCCAGGGACGTCACCAGGGCCGAAGCAACTCTATTCTCTTCATATCCTTCGTGGGCTGAAGTGAGGGCCCATGCGACGGGGCAGCTCAAGTGTAGGGTTAGGGATTGAGGTCGGGTTAGGTTTCGGTGGAGGGTCCTGGTTCGTTTTAGGGTTAGGGTCAGGGTTAGGGTTAGGTCCCAGGAGGCACGAGGCGCCGAAGCCACAGCAGGGCAGTGGTATCCCCGAAGGGCTGAGTTGAGGGCACAAGGGAGGGTGCTGGTTAGGATTAGTCTTTGGCTGCCAAGGCCACACATATCGATGGGCCTCCGGTCGGGAGGCCTCAGGAATCCTCTCGGACAGCTGCAGCCGTGCCTGGGAAATGACATGGTGAGCTTCCAGCTTCCATTCCGAGTGAACCTGCACTGCTTGTGCACCCCAGGCGTGTGGTGTTGTCAGACCTTTGTAATGGATCCTCATGGGGAGAGAGCCTTAGGTAGGGTTAGGGTTCTGTCCAGGGTCGCCGCCAGGCCAGAAGCAACACCGTTCTCTTGATCTCCCTCATGGCTGAGGTGAGGGCCCATGCGACGGGGCGGCTCAAGTGTAGGGTTAGTGTTCGAGCACAGCTTAGGTTTCGGTGGAGGGTCGTGTTTCAGGCCAGGGTTAGGTTTAGGGTTAGTTCCCCGGAGGCTCCAGGTGCCGAATGCACAGCAGGGCAGTGGTCTCCTCGAAGGGCTGAGTGGAGGGCACAAGGAAGGCTGCCAGTCAGGACCAGTCTTTGGCTGCCAAGGCCACACCCGTTGATGGGACTCTGATCGGGGATTCCTCAGGAATCCTCTCGGGCAGCTGCAGCCGGACCTGGGAAACGACATGGTGAGCTTCCAGGTTCCTGGCCGAGTGAGCCTGCACTGCTTGTGGACCCCAGGCACTTGGTGTTTTCATTTTTGGTATTGGGTCCCCATGGGGAGAGAACCATAGCCATGGTTAGGTTCTGTCCAGGGACATCGCTAGGGCCAAAGCTACTCTTTTCTCCTGATCTCCCTCAAGGGTTGAGGTGAGGGCCCATGCGACGGGGCGGCTGAAGTGTAGGGTTAGGGTTCGAGGCTGGTTAGGTTTTGGTGGAGGGTCGTGTTTCGGGGCAGGGTTAGGGTTAGTTCCCAGGAGGCCCCAGGCGCCGAACAGGGCAGTGGTCTACCTGAAGGGTTGAGTTGAGGGCACAAGGGAGGGTGCCGGTCACGATCAGTCTTTGGCTGCCAAGGCCACACACATTGATGGGGCCCTAGTCTGGGAAGCCTAAGGAATACTCTCAGGCAGCTGCAGCCTGACCTGTGAAACGATTTGATGATCTTCCAGGTTCCATTCTGAGTGAACCTGCACCGCTGTGCTCCCCAGGCGAGTGGAGTTGTCAGACTTTGATATTGGGTCCCCATGGGGAGAGAGCCTTAGGTAGGTTTAGGGTTCTGTCCAGGGATGCTGCCATGGCCGAGGCGACCCATTCTGTTGATCTCCCTTGAGGGCTGAATTGAGGGCCCATGCGATGGGGCAGCTCAAGTGGAGGGTTAGCGTTCCAGGCTGGCTTAGGTTTCGGTGGAGTTTCGTGTTTCAGGGCAAGGTTAGGGTTAGGTTTAGGTGCCAGGAGCCTCCGGGCTCTGAACCCACAGAGGGCAGTGGTCTCCCCGAAGGGCTGAGTTGTGGGCACAAGGGAGGGTGCTGATCAGGATCAGTCTTTGGCTTCCAAGGCCACACACGTCAATGGGCCCCTGGTCAGGGAGGCCTCCGGAATCCTCTCGGACAGCTGCAGCCGGGCCTGGGAAAGGACATGGTGAGCTTCCAAGTTCCATGCTGAGTGAGCCTGCACCGCTCACCGACCCCAGGTGCGTGGTGTTGTCAGACTTTGATATTCGGACCCCATGGGTAGAGAGCCTTAGCTAGGGTAAGGGTTCGGACCAGTGACGTTGCCAGGGCCAAAGAGACTCAGGTCTCGTGATCTCCCCCGAGGGGTGAAGTGAGAACCCAGGCAACGGGGTGGCTCAAGTGTACGTTTAGGGTTCGAGGCAGGCTTAGGTTTCGGTGGAGGGTCCCTGTTCGACGTAGGGTTAGCGTTAGTGTTAGGTCCCAGGAGCTCCAGGCAATGAACCCACAGCAGGGCAGTGGTCTCCCCGAAGGGCTGACTTGAGGGCCCAAAGGAGGGTGCCGGTCAGGATCAGTCTTCGGCTGCCAAGGGCACACACGTCGATGGGCCCCTGGTCGGGGAGGCCTCAGGAATCCTCTCAGACAGCTGTAGCCGGGCCTGCGTAAAGACATGGTGAGCTTCCAGTTTCGATGCCGAGTGAGCCTGCACCGCCTGTGGACCCCAGGTGCGTGGAGTTGTCTGATTATGGTGTTGGGTCCCTATGGGGAGAGTGCCTTAGCGAGGGTTAGGGTTTAGTCCAGGGACGTCACCAGGGCCGAAGCAACTCCGGTCTCGTGATCTCCCTCGAGGGCTGAAGTGAGGGCTCATGCGACGGCGCGGCTCAAGTGTATGTTTAGGGTTTGAGGCCGGCTTAGGTTTCGGTGGAGGGTTCTGGTTCTGGGTAGGGTTAGGGTTAGGGTTAGCTCCCACGAGGCTCCAGGCACCGAACCCACAGCAGGGCAGTGGTATCCCCGAAGGGTTGAGTTGAGGGCACAAGAGAGGTTGCCGGTCAGGATCAGTCTTTGGCTTCCAAGGCCACACACGTCGATGGGCCTCTGGTCATAGAGGCCTCAGGAATCCTCTCGGGCAGCTGCAGCCAGGCCTCAGAAACAACATGGTGAGCTTCCAGATTCTATGCCGAGTGAGCCTGCATCGCTTGTGTACCCCAGGCGTGTGGTATTCTCAGACTTTGTTATTGGGTCCCCATGTTGAGAAAGCCTTAGCTAGGGTGAGGGTTCGGTCCAGGGACCTCGCTAGGGTCGAAACGACTCCAGTCTTGTGATCTCTCTTGAGGGTTGATTTCTGGGCCCATGTCACGGGGAGGGGGGGAAATGTAGGGTTAGTGTTCGATATAGGGTTATATTTGGTTTAGAGTTCTTGTTAGGGTTCTGTTGGGTTAATGTTTGTGTTAAGTCCTATGTGGTTCCAGATGCTGAACCCAGTGTAGGGTAGTTGTCTCCCCGAATGGTGATTTGATTGCAGATGGGAGGGTCCCAGTCAGGACTAGTCTTTGGCTTTCAAGGCCACACAACTCTATGGGCCCCTGTTCGGATAGGCCTCAGGAA